>NC_064628.1:288732909-289447422 GCF_023864275.1 Schistocerca cancellata | reverse complement strand
TGACCAACACGAGAAAATTAGAGGAATTAAGAGCCAATTCAGAGGCTCGCCGACAATCATTCTTCCCATGCACCTTTCGCAAGTGGAACAGGGAATAGTAGCTTCCGGAGTGTTAGGTAGATGTGGAGCGCACCTCGTAGGGGATAATATGATATCTTCAATAGGGACAACACAGCTCTAGTTTTAGTAAACACACGTTTTCATGGGAAAATGGAAGTGTTGCCGACGGTGCGGCAGAGATTTTCTGCAGTTCTTAGATTAGACTGCCTGGTTAAGCATCTTGCTAAAATTGACCTTTGGCAACAAACAGCTGAAATCAATGGAAATCATTTCTGATGGGTACAACAGTGGCAATTGTTTCTACATCACAAGGTACACTAACTGCTAAGATGGTACCAAATAAACTGTGTGCAGGAGCAAGAGCAATACGGTTTTTTGCATGACAGAGTAGCAGCAAGTTACATTAGGTCTTGAAATATCACTGCAAGCTTTATGTTAGTAGAACTCCTGTGTAGTAATGACATTTTTGACGAACAGCAATGTTTTACATGAAGAAGTATAGCACGAGCTAGGGACATTAATGGCCAGGTTATGGTGCCAATACGCGTGGATACTTTCAGAAAAGAGGAAGTGAGTCAACAAGAGGAATTGGTAATAGCTACACTAAAAGTACTTTATGAAAAAAACATCGACAGGCCAGTGGTAAAGAACAATCTCAAGCAAACCATCACCACATTTGCGTTGTGTAGTAGAGTCAGTCATTTAGAGGGTAACAACTGATCAATCATGGAGTCATTGTTAATCCAGTACAAAGATTTAATTGAGAAGGTCCATTGCCAGCCACAGAAATTACACATCGGATTCCAACTGGTATTCATACACCAGTATACCACAAGCAATACAGTCCACCAAAACACCTCCAGCTATTGATAGAACAGTTCATAGATCAACAGCTTTAGGAAGGCGTAATAGAACACAACATTAGTCACTGGTCAGCAAGTACAGTAATTGTATCAAAAAAAAAAGTCACCTGACAGGAAAGAAATATAAATTCTGCTGTGATTACAGATGTTTAGATGAAGGCAGATGAATATCTGATTCCTAAGATAACTGAAACTTTGGATAACCCGGGGCATCATAAATTCTTTTCCACAATAGATTTAAGGACTGGTTATCACCAAATTTAAGTATGTCTCGAAGATACACCTAAGACAGCATTTAGAGCACCATTCATTCACTATTAATATTGTAGAATGCCTTTTGGGTTAAAGATGGGCCTGCAACTTTTCAGTGCTTGTTAGATGGAACATTACATTGCTGAAAAAAAGTTATGTTTCATTGGATGTCAGAATGTCAGACATAATTTCAAAATTTAAAAGAGATATTAACTTCAGATCCTGTATTAATTTTACCTGATTTTACCAAAGACTTTATACTATTATGTGATGTAAGCAGTAATGCTTTAGGAGCTATTTTAAGACAAAATGTAGATGACCAGGAACAGCCAGTAGCTTATGCATCACTTCAGCTAAATAAGGCCAAGTGCAGCTATTTGGCTAGAAACAATGAGATGTTAGCTTTAATGTATAGTATTTTATGTTTCTGTTGTTATTTATATGGTTGTAAATTTAAAGCAGCTACAGATCATGCACCCCTGGTTATTGGGACTAAGACACCCCTCAAGTGAACTAGCAAAATGGGCATTGAAATTAACTGTATTTCAATATGAAGTAGTTCACAAGCCTAGTGTTAAACACACAAATGTGGTCACACTTGGTAGGAAAATTGCAGTGTTACAAGTATCTGGGTTAAGTTTGACAGATCTGAAGAGGGCACAAGCAGCTGACAAGGAATACCAATTTTACAACAAGTAACCACAGTTTTTTATGCATGAAGGTTTACTCTGTAGACAAACAAAATGCAGACCATGTGTCATTGTTCCAACAGCACTCCAAGCCGAAATGTTACAACAAGCACATGACTATGTACTGTTGGGTCATGCGGAAAAAAAGAGGTTTTGACAGATAGATTGCAGAGAGATTTGCATGGAGAACACGACATATAGTGATGAGGAGCAATGCATTAGAAATTGCATTCCTTGTGATGCCATTTTTCAATCCAGAAACAAAGCGCCAGTCAGCTCAATGGAAGCACACAGATTCACCGCCAACAAAAAAATTTCGGGTAACCGCCTGTGCTGAAAAAATGATGGTGTCCATGTTCTGGGACAGCGAGGGCGTAAACCTTACCCATTGCGTTCCAAAGGGCACTACGGTAACAGGTGCATCCTACGAAAATGTTTTGAAGAACAAATTTCTTCCTGCACTGCAACAAAAACGTCCGGGAAGGGCTGTGCATGTGCTGTTTCACCAAGACAACGCACCCGCACATTGAGCTAACGTTACGCAACAGTTTCTTCGTGATAACTTTGAAGTGATTCCTCATGCTCCCTACTCGCCTTACCTGGCTCCTAGTGACTTTTGACTTTTTCCAACAATGAAAAACACACTCTGTGGCTGCACATTTACCAGCCGTGCTGCTATTGCCTCAGTGATTTTCCAGTGGTCAAAACAGACTCCTAAAAAAGCCTTCGCCGCTGCCATGGAATCATGGCGTCAGCGTTGTGAAAAATGTGTACGTCTGCAGGGCGATTATGTCGAGAAGTAATGCCAGTTTCATCGATTTCGGGTGAGTAGTTAATTAGAAAAAAAATCGGAGGCCTTAGAACTTGAATGCACCTTGTAAAACTGAAAAAGTTGCATACTAGTCCATTTCAGTCACAAGCAAACAGTCATACAGAGTGAGTTCGCCATACCATAGTGAAACTGTTGACTCATTATGTGAACAGTCAACACTTAGACTGGGATATGTATTTAAGTTATGTGAGGAATGTATACATCTCTACAATCTACAAAGAACAGGTCTTTCACCATATGAAGTAGTGTACGGACAAAAACTGCTGTCACCTTTTGATGTCATCCAGTCAAAGATAGGAACACAGGGCGAACATGTACAGGATTTCCAAATTTGTTAAAACAAACATGGCAATGAATAAAGTGGGCTGACACAAAAGATTTAGAAAGTCAAGAACACATTGGGGAAGGTACAAATAAGTTACTTCACCACAGAGTAGGACAGTGGCTCCTACTGGCCAATCCTTGTAATCCAATGGAAAATTAGGAAATTCTTGACCAAGTTTTGAAGACCATATCAGGTAGTGAAGATGACTTCAGCAGTCAATGTCAAGCTGTGATTGACAATCAAACCTCAATAGTATACGTTAGTCAGATAAGACCTTTTAAGAGTACTGTTGAAGTGTTACCACAAATAGTGTCACCTTACTGCAAAAGATGTTTCCACAGAGAACAAAAGTAGACAGTATGTACCACTCACACCTATGTTTAGGGATAAATGAAAAAGTAAATGTATATTGTATTTAATGTTATGTTGGATTATGTAGATTAATGTTATTTTATTTAGTTTTCTGTAATATGTGTAGTTTTTGGTGGGATACACCTTTATCCAGAGGAAGGAAGAAAGGAAGGGATTCATGATAAATCCTTTCTGCTAGGTAGTGTCAAAGATGATGGCAAAATATACTATCATGGGCACAGTGTTTTTATACGTATGTAAAATGGATGTAATTAAGATCTAGCCACTGCAAACTGGAATTTTATTTTCATGGCAGCCCGACATTTATACATTAACACACAGTTTCCAGCAGTAGGATTAAACTCTTGTTAGCATGGTTTTATGACTCATCTGTATCCAGTCAAATGGAAGCGTATCAATAAGTGGTATCGGCTTCAAATTGGTGAAATGTTGTTTCAGAACACAGGGATACACAGGTTGTTATGTTAGTGAGAGATCTTACTAACTGCATCATGGAGTTACTCACTATTTGTCCAGCTCCGGTAGTACATACTGACAAGTAATCATGTGAAATTCATATTTTCTAAGTCCAAACAGGATGGGTTTGATCAAGCACATGGAACTATCAACATGAGGCAGCCACTAGGCATAAACATTTTGACATGGTTAGTTAGTCACTGGAGTGCAGCATAAACACTTCTGTGTATCAGTGTGAGCGAGCTCGGTGGAAAACTGTTAGGTGAGTGCGGGATAGCTTGCCTCCATTACTCTCATAACATTAAGAAAGAAACACTAAGGATGCCGGAACAACACATATCAGCTGTTTGACAAAACAGTAAAAATACTAAAACAAATTGGTGAAGCAAATGTGGTAGAAGAGAAGACCATTGGCAACTTGTAAAGAGCACAACCGATTCAATGATAAGTAGGAGCGATGGTGTTCATGTTGTCTATACCTGACTCTCTGATTACTGTATTGTAACATCTTGTGTTTTTTTCCAGCACCAGTCATACTCCCACCACCTTATGAAATGGCCATCGATCCATAGCCACAATTGATAGAAGACAGCTTCCAGTTCCAGCTGCCACTGGGGACTATCAACACCATTCCAACCTAGGGCACAATCTGCTCTAGTCTCTAGCATTGCTTGGCGCAGATGGCCTACCAAACCAAGAAATTTATTTATTTATTTACACGTCAAGTTCCATAGGACCAAATTGAGGAGCAAATCTCCAAGGTCATGGAACGTGTCAATACATGAAATTACAACGTAAAAGTAATAACAGATAAAAATAAAACATTTATGAACCCAAAAACAGTCAACCCATAAGTTTAAGTAAACACAATCAACAAAACAACAAGAATAAGCTTACCTTTTCAAGGAACTCCTCGACAGAATACAAGGAGTGACCCATGAGGAAGCTCTTCAGTTTTGATTTAAAAGCGCATGGTTTCCTGCTAAGATTTCTGAATTAGAGTGGTAGCTTATTGAAAATGGATGCAGCACTACACTGCAAACCTTTCTGCACAAGAGTTAAGGATGTCCGATCCAAATGCACGTTTGATTTCTGCCAAGCATAAACTGAGTGAAACCTGCTTATTCTTGGGAATAAGCTAATATTGTTAACAAGAAATGACAGTAAGGAATATATATATATTGAGAAGCCAATGTAAAAATACTCAGACTTGTGAACAGGGGTTGACAAGAGGTTCGTGAACTTACACCCCTTATTGCCTGAACCATGCGTTTCTGATCCAAAGATATCCTTTTAGAATGGGAAGAGTTACCCCAAAATATAATACCATATGACATAAGGGAATGAAAATAAGCAAAGTAGACTAATTTTCATGTTGAATAATCACTCACTTCAGATACTGTTCGAATAGTAAAAATGGCAGCATTAAGTCTGTGAACAAGATCCTGAATGTGGGCTTTCCACGACAGTTTACTATCTATCTGAACACCTAGAAATTTGAACTGTTCAGTTTCACTAATCATATACTCATTCTGTGAAATTAAAATGTCATGATTTGTTGAATTGTGTATTAGAAACTGTAAAAACTGAGCCTTACTGTGATTTAGCATTAGTTTATTTTCTACAAGTCAAGAACTTAGGTCATGAACTGCACTTTTTGAAAGCGAGCCAATGTTGCACAAAACACCCTTTATTAACCAGCTACTGTCATTGGCAAACAGAAATATTTTAGAGTTATCCGTAATAGTAGAGGGCATGTCATTTATATAAATAATGAACAGGAGTGGCCCCAACACTGATCCCTGGGGCACCCCCCCCCCTCCTCCCACTTGACCATACCCCACTCAGACCTCACATCACATCCATTCTCAACATAGTGAATAATGACCCTTTGCTGTCTGTTGCTAAAGTAAGAGGTGAACCAATTGTGAGCTACTCCCAGTCTTCTGTAATGGTCCAACTTCTGGAGCAATATTTTGTGATCAACACAATCAAATGCCTTAGTTAAAAATATGCCTAGTGTTCGAAACCTTTTGTTTAAGACATCCAGTACCTCACAAAGAAAAGACAATATAGCATTTTCAATTGTTAAGTGACTTCTAAGGCCGAAATGTACATTTTATAGCAAATTGTGTGACATAAAATGATCAATTATCCTTACATATACAGCCTTTTCAATAACTTTAGCAAACACTAACGGCATACAAATAGGTCTAAAATTGTCTACATTATCCCTTTTTATAAAGCAGCTTTACTACAGAGTACTTTAATCAGTCAGGAAACTGACCCTTCCTAAAGGAAAAATTACAAATATGGCTAAATACAGGGATAACATGTGCAGCACAGTACTTTAATATTCTGCTAGGCACTCCATCATAACCATGAGAGTCCTTAGTCTTCAGTGATTTAATTACTGACTCAATCTCCCCCTTGTGAGTATCACAGATGAGTATATCGGACATCAATCTCTGAAAGGCATTCACCAAGAGAGTTACAAAAAGGTACGGCCAAGCTTTCAGGAAACATTCCTCACACACAAATAAAGAAAAGATGTTAGTTATGCGGACATGTGTCCGGAAACGGTTAATTTCCATGTTAGAGCTCATTTTAGTTTCGTCAGTATGTACTGTACTTCCTCGATTCACCGCCAGTTGGCCCAATTGAAGGAAGGTAATGTTGACTTAGGTGCTTGTGTTGACATGCGATTCATTGCTCTACAGTACTAGCATCAAGCACATCAGTACGTAGCATCAACAGGTTAGTGACCATCACAAACGTGGTTTTGCAGTCAGTGCAATGTTTACAAATGCGGATTTGGCAGATGCCCATTTGATGTATGGATTAGCACGGGGCAATAGCCGTGGTGCGGTACGTTTGTATTGAGACAGATTTCCAGAATGAAGGTGTCCCAACAGGAAGACGTTCGAAGCAATTGATCGGTGTCTTAGGGAGCACGGAACATTCCAGCCTATGACTCGCGACTGGGGAAGACCTAGAACGACGAGGACACCTGCAATGGATGAGGGAATTCTTCGTGCAGTTGACGATAACCCTAATGTCAGCGTCAGAGAAGTTGCTGCTGTGCAAGGTAACGTTGACCACGTCACTGTATGGAGAGTGTTACGGGAGAACCAGTTGTTTCCGTACCATGTACAGCGTGTGCAGGTACTATCAGCAGCTGATTGACCTCCACGGGTACACTTCTGCGAATGGTTCATGCAAAAAGGTGTCAATCCTCATTTCAGTGCAAATGTTCTCTTTAGGGATGAGGCTTCATTCCGACGTGATCAAATTGTAAATTTTCACACTCAACATGTGTGGGCTGATGAGAATCCGCACGCAATTGTGCAATCACGTCATCAACAAAGATTTTCTGTGAACATTTGGGCAGGCATTGTTGGTGATGTCTTGATTGGGCCCCATGTTCTTCCACCTACGCTCAATGGAGCACGTTATCATGATTTCATATGGGATACTCTACCTGTGTTGCTAGAACATGTGCCTTTACAAGTACAACACAACATGTAGTTCATGCACGATGGAGCTCCTGCACATTTCAGTCGAAGTGTTCGTAAGCTTCTCAACGAAAGATTCGGTGACCGATGGATTGGTAGAGGCGGACCAATTCCGTGGCCTCCACGCTCTCCTGACCTCAACCCTCTTGACTTTCATTTATGGGAGCATTTGAAAGCTCTTGTCTACGCAACCCCGATACCAAATGTAGAGACTCTTCGTGCTCGTATTGTGGACGGCTGTGATACAATATGCCATTCTCCAGGGCTGCATCAGGGATTCCATGTGACAGAGGGTGGATGCATGTATCCTCGCTAACGGAGGACATTTTGAACATTTCCTGTAACAATGTGTTTGAAGCCAAGCTGGTACGTTCTGTTGCTGTGTGCTTCCATTCCATGATTAATGTGATTTGAAGAGAAGTAATAAAATGAGCTCTAACATGGAAAGTAAGCGTTTTTGGACACATGTCCACATAACATATTTTCTTTCTTTGTGTGTGAGGAATGTTTCCTGAAAGTTTGGCCGTACCTTTTTGTAACACCCTGTATGATTCCCTGTAGAAACTAAATTTTTATTTAATTCATCAGGGAAGCTCAGAAAATGAGTGTTAAATACTGCACATATACTGCTTTATCAGTAAGAGAAATATTTTTACTGCGAACTGACTTTATATCAGCGACCTTGTGCTGCTGACCAGACATTCCTTCACAATTGACCATAAGGTTTTAATTTTATCCTGTGAATTAGCTATTCCATTTGCATACCACACACTCTTTGCCTTCCTAATAACATTTTTAAGCACCTTACAATACTGTTTGTAATGGGCTACTGCAGCCTGATTGTGAGTACTTCTAACATTTTGATATAATTCCGACTTTGTTCTACACGATATCCTTATCCCACCAGTCATCCACCTGGGCTGCCTATTACTGCTAGTACCCAATTTGGAACGTTCTAATTGAAAGCAATTCTCAAAGAGCATAAGAAATGTGTTAAGGAAAGCATTAAATTTATCAACTATGTTATCGGCACTACATACATCATGCCAATCTTGTTCCTTGACATGGTTTAAAAATCTCTCTATTGCTGTTGGATTAGCTTTCCTAAATAGTTTGTAGTCACATTCAACATTTATTTGAGTAAAAAAACCTTTTCGTGTTAAAATTTGTGCAGCATGGTCTAAAAGGCTATTCACTCTTTTACTAGCAGAATGCCCATCTCGTAATGAAGAATGAATAAAAATATTGTCTATGGCTATGCTACTGTTCCCCTGCCCCTAGTCGGAACAAACACAGTCTGCATCAGATCATATGAATTTTGGAGATCTACCAACATCCTTTTTCTTGCACCATCATACACAAAATTTAAATTGAAGTCACGACATATAACTAATTTCTCGTACTTCCTACAAAGTGAATCAAGAACCCTCTCTAGCTTGAGCAGAAATGCTCTGAAGTCAGAGTTAGGGGACCTATAAACACAACAATTAGAAGTTTAGTTTCACTAAATTCAACTGCCCCTGCACAACATTCAAATATCTGTTCAGTGCAGTGCTGTGATACATCTACGGATTCAAATGGAATACGGTTTTTTATGTACACAGCCACTCCCCGACCCCGCAAGGAACTCCTTGAAAAACAGCCAGCTAATCTGTATAGTAGTAAACGAAGCCTCTGAATTGTCAAATTATTTAAATGGTGTTCTGACATACCAACAATTTCAGAGTCAACATTTGTAAGCAGTTCACTAACTTTATCTCTAATACCTCTTATATTTTGATAAAATATGCAAATCCCTTCTCTACTTGGAAACATGACATCCTCTGAAGGTGAGCCCTTAGTTAGAGGGACTTCCTTTAAGCAGGTATACCTATCAGCTGACTTCAACGTAAAAAAGGTGCACCTCTAACACCAACTACCACAGGAATTTTTCCATGAGCGATCTCGTCACCACCCACCACATTGTCACCTATAAGCTTTGCAAGCCACCCCTTCCCGTACCTAATGAGGTGCAGACCATGCCTAGTGAAACCAGAATTCAACACATCACAGTATACAACATTGTTGTTGATTGGCTGGTTGGTTTAAAAGGGGGTAAGGGATCAAACTGCTTGGTCATCAATCCCTTGTTGCTATTGTAACAATTCCACAAGGGAAAGAATAAAACAAACTAGACATACAGCACAATACCAAGAGGAAGGAAAAGCCACAAGAACGGCAGAAGAGCAACAATCACTACAAGGAACAAAAAAGAAGAAGAAAAACAAAGAGACGCAAGAAACAGGTAGAAGAGAGTAAAACAGGAGAGCAGATTACCGTGGCTGGCTGACCATAAAATTAAAAGGATAAGCCAGCCACTTTGCAACACGTTAACACCTCCACCATAAAAGCACTACGGTGGAGGGCACTGAGGGGCAAAGAACATGCACTAAAACTTAGATCAAATTATAAAACCCACCCTCGTGTATAAAATGTAGAAACCAAATCAGCTGATGAGGTGTTGCCTGCTAAAACTAATGATAATGAGTCTGGTAAATGAAGATGATGTCTCAAGGCAACCAAACTGTCACAGTGCAAAAGAATATGGGCCACTGTCAACCGGACACTGTACTGACACTGAGGTGGGTCTTCACGGTGCAGGAGGTAGCCGTGGGTCGCCCAAGCATGGCCAATGTGGAGCCAGCAGAGAATCACAGTGTCCCTGTGAGAGGCCCGCATGGAGAACTTTCACACATTCATGGTCTCCTTATTGGCACGCAGTTTGATGTGCATACTGAGACTGACATTCTGTCTCCCAAAGCCGAAAAGCCTTGCAGTGTAATAATGAATGCAGGTCACTTATAGGAATGGCGATCTCCATAAGCAGTTGAAGAGCCTGTCGGCAAGTTAGTTGCCTGGGATTCTGATGTGACCTGGAGTCCAAACAAACAACAATTAACGACTGGACCATTCCAGGGCACAGATGGACTCCTGGATGGTCACTATCCGAAGGATGATGAGAGTAGCACTGATTGATAAGTTGTAGGCTGCTCAAGGAGTCAGTACACAGAAGAAACGGCTCCACCGGGCATGAATGGATGTACTGAAGAGCATGAGATACAGCCACCAGCTCTGCAATGAAAACACTGCAGCCATCGAGCAAGGAATGCTGTTCAACATGGCTTCTATTAACATAGGCAAAGCCAACGTGACCATCAGCCATTGAGCCTTCTGTACAAACTACTTCAGAGCTCCGGAACACGTCAAGAATTGAGAGGAAATGGCAGCAGAGAGCCATGGGAGTAACTGAGTCCTTAGGGCCATGTGAAAGGTCCAGGCAAAGCTTCAGCCGAGGTTTACACCACGGAAGTGTATGTGAATAGGCCACGAGTAGAGGTGGTAAAGGGAACGACTCCAGTTCAGACAGAAGTGATCGGAAGCGTAAGCCCTGACCTGGGCCACCGATGCGGGAGATGAACCGCAGTGGTTGGGAAAACAAGACAGTAGTTTGGATGGGCAGAACTAAGAAAGTGTTCAATGTAACTGGCAAGCAGTTGTGCATGCCTAACCTTCAACGGAAGGGCTCCGGACTCCACCAGGATGCTGGTCACTGGACTCATCCTAAAAGCTCCCATTGCTAGTCAAACGCCACAGTGGTGCAGCACTGGGTCAAGTAAACGCAACACTGAGGACGCTGCCGAACCATAAACCAGACTCCTATAGTCAAGGCGGGGTTGAACAAGGGCTCTTTAGAGCTGCAGCAGCATAGAATGATCTGCACCCCAGTTGGTGTTGCTCAGGCAGCGGAGGGCACTGAGGTGCTGCCAGCACTTCTGCATGAAGAAGCCACATCAATCATGTGTCGAAAACCAGTCCTAAGAATCAATATGTCGTCATTAAGGTAAAGTTCTGGTCCCGGATGAATGGTACAACACCAACAGAAGTGCATGACACAAGACTTTGCAGCTGAAAACTGGAAGCTGTGGGCTAGGGCCAATGACTGTGCCTTGTGTATGACTTCCTGTAGGCGCCACTCAGCAACACCACTATTGGAGTAGCAGTACAAAATACAAAAGTCATCTGCATACCGACGGCCTGACAGCTACTGCTAGGCAGTTAATGGACATTAAAAATAGAGATACACTCAATACAGAGCCCTGCAGGACCCCACTCTCCTGGATATGGGGGAACTATGGGAGGCACCAACCTGGACATGGGAAGTACGGAGCGACAGGAAACTTTGGATAAAAATCGCGAGTGGGCCCTGGAGATCTCACTCATACAATGTGGCAAGGATTTGATGTCGCCATGTCCTGTTTTGTAAATCGAAAAAGATGGCAACAAGGTGTTGGTGCCTGGAAAACGCTGTTCGGATGGCAGAGTAGAGGGATGCAAGATTATCGGTAGTAGAGAGACCCTGGTGGAAAGCGCCCTGGCATGGAGCCAGTAAGCTACATGGCTCCAGGACCCAACCCAACTGTTGACACACCATATGTTCTAGCAACTTACAAAGAACGTTGGTAAGGTTGATGGGCCCATGGCTATATACATCAAGTGTGTTTTTACCAGGACTCAGCACTGGAATGATTGTGCTATCCCGCCATTGCGATGGAAAGATGCCATCACACCAGATCCGGTTGAAGATGATGAGGAGATGTCACTTGTAGTTGGATGAGAGATGTTTAACCATCTGACTGTGGATCCGATCTGGCCCAGGAGCTGAGTTGGGGCATTGTGCATGGGCACTGAGGAGCTCCCATAATGTAAATGAAACGTTATAGGGTTCACTGTGGCATGTAGTGAACGAGATGACTTTTGCTTCCATCTGCCATTTAAGAGTGCGAAAGGCTGGAGGTTAAGTCTCCAACACAGAGGCTCGAGCATAGTGCTCAGCAAAGTGTTCGGCAATCGCATTTGCGTTGGTAGATAACACGCCATTGATGGTAACGCCAGGGACAACTGTTGGGGTCTGGTACCCAAAAACAAGTCTGATCTTTGTCCAGACTCAGGAAGGTGACGTGTGGCACCCAATAGGTGAGATCCATCATTTTATAAGCTGGTGAACGAGAGTATGGAGCCGTTTAAAATCTTTTAGGTGCTCCAGAGATGGGTGCCACTTATGCTGCTGTAGAGCCCACCTACACTCTTTAATGGTCTCAGCAATGTCGGGAGCATCCCAAGGAACAAGGAATCGCGTTTTCCGCAGCAGAAACTATCGTTCTAGTGACCACTCAACTACCACATCGATGGTACTATGTAGGGGAGATTCAACAGTGACAGCAGAGGTGAAAGCTTCCCAGTCTGCCTTGTTTAGAGCTCATCTGGGTAGGCATCTGTGGGCATGATGCCGGGAGAGTGAGAGGAAGATGGGAAGTGGTTACTACAACACAAGTCATCATGGAATCTCCAGTAGACAGATGGGAGAAGTCCTGGGCTGTAAAGTGATAAATCAGTGGCCGAATAAGTGCCATGAACCACACTGAAATGTGTGCGAGACCCAGTATTTAGTAGGCAGAAGTCAAGCTAAGATAGTAAATTTTTGACCTCTCTACCTCAGCCAGTAAGTACGTGCCATCCTACAAGGGGTTATGGGCATTAAAATCTCCCAAAAGTAAGAAAGGTTAAGGGAGTTGATGAATCAGTGCAGTTAAGACGTTCAGGGGTACCACACTATCTGGAGGAAGATATATGTTGTGGACAGTTATTTCTGGCATTGTCCTTATCCTGACAGCCACAGCTTCAAGAAGAGTGTGAAGGGGTACAGGTTCCTTACATACTGAGTTCAGGACATAGATGCAAACTCCACTTGACACACTATTATATTAGCTATGGTTCTTGTAATATCCCCTATAGCCACGGAGGGCAGGGGTCTGCATTGCTGGGAACCAGGTTTCCTGGAGGGAAATGCAGAAAGCAGGTGTAAAGTTTAACAATTGCCATAGCTCAGCCAGGAGATGGAAGAAACAGCAGCAATTCCACTGGATGATGATGTTTTCATGAGGCAGGGAAGGCATGAAAGGCTCAATGAGGCAGTTTACGCCTCAGGGTCACCTGCTGCCAATGATTTAGTTCCTGAGCAGTCTATATCCATTGTGTCTGAGGGTCTGCCGAGATCTAGGTCCTCAGTGGATGCCGGAATCTCCACCTCTCCCTCAGATGCAGAGCTTGTAGGTAGCGGCGGTGTGGGTACCACGGCAATTTTCTTGTCGTTAGGGGGTATCCTTTTTTGATTTCTCTCACTGCTCCTTGGGTTTCTCTGGCTGGGAGGGCTTCTTTGATTCAGTCTCCAGGACTGAGGGCGATCATGAAGTCCTACGACCATCTGCTTTTGGGCACTTCAGCCACTGGCGGGTGTCATCTTTCCCACTAGTAGAAAACTGTGAAGGGAGGGATCTGAGGAAGCCAAGGGACTCCTTCCTAGTGAGAGTAGCCGAAGAAGACTTATACTTTTCTGGCTGAAAAGTGGGGACTGATGTCCCCGATGGTTGGGGAGGCAGTGCTCCCGAGGTAGGTGGCGCGGGAGCAACAGGTAGGGAAGTGCCCCCCACCATCAAGGGGGCATGTGTAGTCTTGAGACTCTGAGAGCTGACGGGAATTGACTGAACGGATGGGGCTAGAACTGTTCTCGTAGTGGCGGCATAAGATGATGTCGGAGGTACAGGATGTAGGTGGTCAAATTTCCTCTTAGCTTCAGTGTAGGTCAGTTTGTCCACGGTCTTGTATTCCATGATTTTCCATTCCTTCTGGAGAACCCTGCAGTCTGGTGAGCAAGGGGAATGGTGCTATCCGCAATTGTCACAGAGAGGAGACAGGGCACATGAAGTATTGGGACGTGTTGGACATCCACAGTTGCGACGTATGACGCCGGAAGTACAACAGGAAGACATATGTTTGAACTTGCAGCACTTAAAGCACCGCATCAGGGGAGGAATATATGTCTTGACATCACACTGGTATACCATCACCTTGACCTTCTCAGGCAAGGTGTCACCCTCGAAGGCCAAGATGAAGACACCGGTGGCAGCCTGGTTATCCCTCGGACCCCGATGGACGCGCCGGATGAAATGAACACCTCGCCACTCTAAATTGGTGCGCACCTCGTCGTCAGACTGCAAAAGAAGGTTCCTGTGGAATATAATACACTGGACCATATTTAAGCTCTTATGGGGCTTAATGATAACAGAAACATCCCCAAATTTGCCACAAGCGAGTAATGCCCGTGACCGGGCAGAGGATGCTGTTTTTATCAAGACTAACCCTGATCGCATTTTGAAAAATCCCTCCACCTCCCCAAACTTGGCCTCTAAATGCTCCACAAAAACTGAGGCTTCGTTGACATGAAGAATGCCCCATCAGCTCTCGTACATACAAGGTACCAGGAGAAGTAAGATTTGCTGCCATCCTTAGCCTGGCATTCCTCCCATGGTATGGCCAGGGAAGAGAACAATTTGGGGTCATACTTCTTCGCACTGTAGTTGGACCTCGGCCACTTAGAGGCTGCTGGCATTGGGCCACCAGCAAGAGATGACATAGTACACTTCATTGCGTCTTCCGCCCTGATGCCACGCACTCTATCCAGGGGCCATCTCCACAGAAGCCACCCGGCCGCAGCAAAGGTCACCTGGCGGGATGGCCATTGCCAGAATTCCCGAGGCCCCAGGGTGACAGGCATCTACTCCTTGGCGCACATGGGCAGTTAATGGTGCAGGCATCAGCAGAGCGACCCCTGTGTAGTCAAGGGGCTACAACCAACAGGGTACATGGTGGCCACACCACAATGGACTGGCTACTGTGCTCAATATCAGGTGCAAACAAGAAAACAAGTTCATTATCATAATCAGTGAAGAAAACAATACTACACAATGGATGGAGGAAAACGCACCCAGGAGGGTGACCTCGCCCAACAGCTGGAGAATGAGCGGAAGTGCAGATTATGTCGATGAAGGATGCAAGAGGCCTCAGTGAATACAGACACGATGCACCATGTAAAGCACCCTTTCCAATTGGCTTGGTCTTTGGGAAAATTTAGAAGAATGGAGGTCAAACCCAAAAGGAGACCATCACACAAAGGCCAAAACGCGAGATACCTTTTAGTCGCCTCTTACGACAGGTAGGAATACCTCGGGCCTATTCTAACCCCTGGACCCACAGGGGGGCATCGTTGTTCATTTGAATCTGATGACACAACACGGGCAGTGACCAGGGAGGGGCAGCGTACTCCCAGAACAGCATGTGAAACACAACACATTCTCTCTCTCTCTCTCTCTCTCTCTCTCTCACACACACACACACACACACACACACACACACACACACACACACACACACAGTGGCCACCGCCATCCTTACACAGGGCTTCAGGAGGGCCATGCCTCCCATACTATGGGTGGCAACTCAGTAACTAGAAGTCGCTGGACTGGCCACCGGCTGATGCAGTGAACTATACAGAGAAATAACTGAAGTAATAGTTAATTCTGTTCTATTGCACCTACCAACATCACGCAGATTCCTCAGGGGTTTCCAAACCAGGATCTCTTGGTGAGAGACATTTTTCAAGGTCTTGTGTTTACACTATGCACGGGAGAGTGCTCAGAATGGCTCGAGGGTGTCCATTGTTGACTATTCGAGATTTGATGACATTTCCATTGCACTTAAAACAAATTTTTCTTTCTGAGAGCAAGGACTTAAATCTACACATTAGTCTCAGAAGTGAACTGATTGAAGCAAGTTTTCATTCCAATACTGTGATTTTCACATTGTCATAGGCTCCAGCTATATCACAGAAAGCCAAAAACAGGAAAAAAAATTTCATGAAGGTCCACCGAATATTAATAGACAAAACCCCTATGTTGACAAGAGCACTCTTTCCCTTCTGAAATTCAAACCGGGTCTGGAGCAGAATATTACTCCTCTCCATCCACCATTCTAATCTATTTTTAACCATTCTTTCAAGTGTTTAGATCTTACAGTTAGATCTAACAATGAGAAATCCGGGATGGATTAACAACAATATTACAAAAAGGACAGATTTCTACTCACTATGCAAAAGGGATGATGGGTCACAGACAGGCAGAAAGAAAAGAATGCTGTACATTTAAGCTTTAGGCCACTGGGCCCAGTGGGCAGAGACAGTAGTCATGTGCGTGTGTGTGTGTGTGATCTACTTCAGGAGAAAACCTATCGACCAAAGGCTTAAGTGTAGCCTGTCTACGACTCAATGGCTCCTCTATACATTGTGTAGCAATCTATCTTTTTCATAATATTAAAATTAGATCTGCGAGACATGTAGGTCAACTGTGATAGGAGACCCCTTGGCAAGTCAGTCATCCTAATCATATCACAATTAAATTATTGTCATGTGCAAGTAGATATAATCACTACAATGTGGAGGATGGGGGTTCTATTCCATATACTGCCAGGGATTTTTCCATGGTGGGAGGACTGGGACAGAGTGCACTCAGCGCTGTGTGAAACCTGAGGAGCAACTTGGATGAGAAGTAACAGCTCCAAGATCTGGGAAACTCATAATACAAGGAAGAGCAGAGTGCTGACCATATACCCTCCATACTTCCATCCAAATGCCACCACTGGCAGAGAATGACAAAACAGCTGGTTGGCAGTGAATGGCCCACCAGAGACATAACGCAGAACTAGATGTAGATAATTGAAATGAAACTTTCTCCACTCTGACGGTTTCAAGAATTGTCCACATTTATGGAGATTGTTGTAATTAGTACACTGATGGATTCAATTTAGGGAGCTAAACTGCAAAATCATCAGTGCCCATTTCTTAGTAAGTGTGCTAAAAATTGACTGATTAGCAGTACCTATAAAACCAATCATTAAGATGCAACATTCACATTCACTGGTACCTAATTATCGTTATCTGAAACATATGATGATAGATTAGTTCTGCAGTTATCAAATCCTGATTATAAACAAACCTTTAATAATAGTTTTACATCAACACCACTTACGTCAGAAGTAGGGTTATCAGTACACCCTCCGGTAGGCGAGAGGCTACCCACTTCTCAGCGTATGTTCACACTACAACAAAGGAATATATGAAGAAACTTTGTATGGGGTTAAACTTAAGACATAATAGGTTATTGCAAAATAAGCATTTTGGCTATAGTTTTTAAAACGCTCTATTAATTGCATTTGTTCTGAGTACTCCACATACACTAATCTGTTTATTGATGGTGGAATGCTTGGATACAATCTTCAGTTTTTTGTAATTTTTCACGACATGCAGATGGAATTCGGCTCCAAAGCCATTTTTCGGAGTAGTGTGCTGAATGTGGGTGATGGAGAAGGAAATTAATTAGGTGAAATCAAAGGCTGATGGGAAGTCCGATTTTTCTACTCATGTACTTTGTAAATACTTTAATCCAAACTTATGATACTGTATATCCAGGAGAAAGGCGTGGTACATACTCTGCTATGTACTGGGACACTAGAGGACCGAGAGGAGCAAGACAGCTGACAAAGTATTCAGTCAAGATAACAATTTTGTGTCAACACAGAAGGGAATTATGATGGAGAGACAAAACCAGACAGTGACAAACAACAAGCTGTGGTAAGTGACGGCGATAGTCCAACCATGGCATACCTCCTTCCTGTCTCCATGTGATGAAGTAGTCTTCACTCACCTTCGTACAGATTTTCGTCCTTTGACACACACACACACACACACACACACACACACACACACACACACACACACATACACACATGAAGCTCCACTGGAATCCAATGTATCACAGTTTAACAGTGCTTTTTTAAAGCGTTTCATGAATGAACTGTGTCAAAAAGGGTTTCAAACAAATGGAAAAATTTAAAGCAGACACAGTAAGAAAAGACTTCTCATCCGTTTCGGGCTGAAGGAATAAGTTAGTGGGACAACTATATCAGATCCTCGGTTAATTTGAATAACACTGATATTCGATACCTGTGATATTGTTATATCGCCACTGACAGCAGCAATATACAAATCGGTGTTACCACAGTAAAAATGTTACTCCGTGAATGTTAGTTGTATATGATTCTACGACATTCCAATTACCTTCAGCCGCATTAGAAATATACTTTAAGTATTTATCTGATACATGCTTCATCTAAGAATCTCTCCCACAGGACAGAAGACAGCAACCGGTGTTATGGAGTCAGTCGGAACTTCTTTCTATACAGTATGCTAACAATAACTAATTAAGAGATGCGCTTCGCTTCCTAGCGCAGCACCTTACTTCCACCTAATGTGAAGTGTGAACACGTAGTGCCAAATTTCACCGAGAGATCGCTCTGAGCTATTTGTTTTTTTAAGGGAGAATTGTGGGAACATTATTCCTTGGTCAGACGCCATGTTTATTTTTTGTGTGCTGTGGACGGGACGTGTGAAGCAAAATCATTAGTGATTTGGTTTTGTTGGAAAGTGACATTTGAAAAGTCTTCAAACTGGATAGGCTACCCGAATATCTCCGCGATACCGTGGACTGGTTTATGGGGTGAGTGTTCACAAAAACATAGAAAATCGCTATATTTTCGAAGTACCTGAAGTCCTCTCCTGTGTAGGGGATGTAAACTGAAATGTCAAGACTCCTGACAGCACTGTTATCACTTTGACAGCACTAAGTATTGTTATGACATTTGAATTAGAGCCTTCATTCGTTCAGTACATTGCTTATATCGATTGTAGTACTGAAGTAGTCGGTACAAAAATAACTTTTCTGCGACAGATCCACAGCAAATTATTTTTCCCCAAGAGGAACACCATCAACAATATCACATGAAAGCTTGACATCATAATTGGATAGGTAGTAATGATCTGGCACATCAAAACAAAACTCTCCTACCAAACTTTAATACTTTTGCGAACAAATGCGATTGAATTATAGTATTTGGTATCGTGAAAATTTTGCAAGGGTAACGTAAAATGAATAAAAGTTTAGGAAATTGTATGACATGTAACTATTAAACGAAGGTCTCAATTTCATAGCGTTTTCTAATATGTTGTACATCAGAACTGTTGCTGTTACCGTCTGTTTGAGCGCTTACTCAGTGGACTTAAGTTTCAGGTTTTCATCCACTGTTTGAAAAGAATGCCAACTTGTCGAATTACGTCTCATGTTTCAGTGCAAGAAAAATTTATGCACCAAATCGTAGCATTACACTTCTTGAATTTCTACGTCTAAAACTCTTGCACGAAATCGTGCTTCGTTTGTAAACATTTGTGTGCGTTTGTGGATGAGGTAACTGCCAATTCTTGTTTGTGAAACGGCCCTTGGACTTTTGTACCAAGTAAAATTCTTCATCAATAATGGGGAAGGTACTGCATTTTTTTCGTTTTCATGTATCTATGAAGAAGGAGATTTGGCTGCCTGGCCGCCTTGCTAACTTGTGTTTTGCTTGTCTTATAACGCTTTTAATGGCGATGTTTTACGTTCTTGGAAGGTTTTTGTTTATTCTGTGTAACTCACTTCGGTATATTTGCATGAGAAATGAAAAAAATAACACGAAGAAACCCATGATCCTAATGTAGCAGCAAATATATTTCACGTCCGTGCTTATGTTGGGGACAGCGTAACTGATGTAAAACGTTGGGTGTAATTCATTCCTCAGTGTGGCCTTGTCATATACTTCTAAAGAACTTTCGGTTGTTATTGTAAATTGGTAATATTAAACCATACTGTATCCAAGTCGTATAATGGTGTTTTGAAACCAATATTTATAGAAAACTGATAAAAGTATTCAAGAGAGTGTTGTTGATCTAAATTAACATCAGTAAGATGTTTTTCGATTCGTAACTCAAGTTATCCACTCACTCATTTGAGGTTACTTTTTTTTATGCTGTTCAACAAAGGATTTAGGAATTCAAATCTGTGCCAAAAATAAAAAATCTATTTTGCATTTTTTGTAACAAGAAGGAGGTACGTTCTGAATGCCATTGATGTTTTGCTCTGAGGAACTTGGTATCAAGTAATTGTCTGCAAAGTGGACTTGTTGCAGATACACAAGCATGTGTTCCTCAAATAGCAACGTTGTCATAATATTGGTAATTATGACGACAATAAAATTAGTACTATCCAAAAACTTTAGCAGAAATGAATGCATGATGGAAGGGAAAAAAGTCCTTTTCCTTTGTTGAACATTTGTGATAGGATAAAAATATGTGAAGGGCAATTTGCTGCATTTCAGAGTTCGTGTTTTTGCCACTCTAGTTGAGTACACAGAGTATTTATTGTGGACTGCCTCATAGCTTTGACCTACCACTGTCCCCATTCTTTTTCGCTTACAAAAAGATCTTACACAAATTATGTCAGAATATGTTGCAAATGAGGGAAAGAGATGTGGTTGTGAGTGTCTTGTAAATATAGCCTAGATGGTTTTCATAAATTAAATTATATTCACAGGCAGAGCTACACGTGAGTTAACATGCGAGAGCTCTAACAATAAAAGCCTTCAGTACAGCACTTGCTTCTCATTAAGATGAACAAGTGAACATACTTTTCAAGTTATCCATGAAAACTTTTGCGTGGGTATAGGCTACTGAGCAGTCTGTAAGCTTATAAGAATATATCCATGTTTTGCATGGTTCTTGAGCATCAGACTTTTTATGCACAAGGTTTGTTATTATGATAAGGCAGACATTGCCATCAATCCATGTTTACATAAATTTCGTCATGTAATGGTCGGTACCTGTTCATAATGCCTGATTTAGTTTGTGAAATATCTTCAGTGTAAGTACTATCAGGAATAACACACTACAGTAGCCTTTCATTTTTCGTGAAGAGCAATGTATTTTCTGTAATTTTGTGTGAGAAACATTTAATTCAGTTAGGAAATAGCAGCTTTTGCCTATTATGTGCCGATCTCATCGGTCTCATCGACTTCCAAACTAAGGAGAAGTTAAATGTTTGATAAATATTTCAACATATCTGATCTATTTTTCTGGCAATATAAACCTTTCTGTTAAAATTGTTGGTATACATTTGTACATTTAGACATACCAGAATCCCCAAATTTCTCCTCTTTGATACTTTATTTGCTATTATGGGTTATTACAGTAGGCCTACTTTTTGTAATATGTCGAATGGATTCAAATAAGGTTTTACAGTGCTGAAGCAATATAGTTGATTGTTGCTCAGAAAGTAAGTCCAAGCAGCAGTTTATTGTGCAGGGTCACCTCCCTTGCAGGATTATTACAAATCTACCAATATTTAATGGATGCCCTAATATTATGCAGTTGGTCACCCACCAAAGCTAGCTGTGAAATGTACAAATGTGACATGTCATTCTATTTTCTTTGCTGAAACTGATTATTTGTTGCTTGCAATGTTCTAGTTCTGTACGCGGGAAGAAAAGGCAGCTGAATGAGTCAGTAGAACAATTGACCATATAATAAATATGGTTTACCCTGCATTGGTACATAAGCAGTGACTGAAACACACATGCTGCTATGTCACAGAATAAATTCACCTGGTATAGAGGAGGGGGTCTTCATCTTCGAATGTGTATTTACGTAACATATTTTATTCATATTGGATAAAAGTGGAGCAGGAAATGGTTCTACAATAGTATACAACTTATATGTTAATAAAATGTTTCATTAAAGAATTATTCTGTGTAAATTACAGGCAAAAGTTGTCATTTTTATTGTGTTTACTGTAGCAAGTTTTTTAAAGTTTGAGGCTAACCCTGTTGGATTGGGCCATCAACTAATTGAGTCTAATTGTTACCATTCTCATTAGTCCAGTTTTCACTGTCGTTGGCAACAGAACATATATAGCTACTTATTAGTTATTTTCCATGTGGGGAAATGACTTCTGTGCATCAAAAACTTAAGTCCATATAAACTTTGTTTGTAGAGCTGTATTGCTGTTAATTTCATATTAATTTTTCATTCCACTGACAGTCCTGTACAGCTGCACTCTCAGGTGGTATATTATGTGATCTACATTTTGGTGCAGTTTCCTACTTAACTCAGTAGAAATAAAACTTCCTGGCAGATTAAAACTGTGTGCCGGACCGAGGCTCGAATTCGGGACTTTTGTCTTTCACAGGCAAGTGCTCTACCATCTGAGCTACCCAAGCACGACTAGTTCTGCAAGGTTCACAGGAGAGCTTCTGTAAAGTTTGTAAGGTAGGAGACGAGGTACTGGCAGAAGTAAAAGCTGTGAGGACAGGGCGTAGTCGTGCTTGGGTAGCTCAGATGGTAGAGCACTTGCCCGCGAAAGGCAAAGTTCCCGAGTTCGAGTCTCGGTCCGGCACACAGTTTTAATCTGCCAGGAAGTTTCATATCAGCTTACTCTACTGCAGAGTGAAAATCTCATTCTGGAAACATGACTAGAAATAATTCACCAACACAGTAGGCCTACTCAGAATAAGAATGAGATTGTGTTTTTGCCAAAACATTTGGCAGAACAGATAATACATTTCTCACAACAAAGAAAACATTATATTGATGCAATTTTTCTGCATTCCTTGCAAAGACAAATGTCAGATGTGATCCAGTATACATTTCTTGGTTAAAATATTGTTATATCACCCTATCTTTTTTCTGTATGTTTTGACACTGTAGTTTCATGGTTGATTTGCTCAGTGTGTCTTCTTTCCTCCCCCATGCTGTGAGAGCTGGTTAAATGGTGTAAGACACTGGACTATTATTCGGAAGGATTGTAGTTCAAATCCTGGTCTCGCACCCCATTTTGCTAGGTTTCCCCAAATTGGTTAAGACAAATACCAAGATAGTTCTGTGTCTACAGTCTGCAAACCACTGTGACTTGTGTGGCAGATGGTACTTTTCATTGTACTAGCCTACCTATTAGAGCTTCTTGTTCCATTTATGTAGGAGCACAGGAAGAACGATGAGCCTGTATGTGCACTGTTACTCAACTCTTGTCTTCTTGATCCCTACAGGAGCCGTACTTAGGAGAATGTAGTGTATGCCTAGATTCTTCACTTTAAGCTGAATCTGAAAAGTTCAGACGTTCATTGGATATTTCTTTTGAAAGGAGCACTGCTGATTTCCTTTCCCACCCAGCACCCAACCTGAGCTTGTTTTATATCTCAGATGACTTAATATTTCGCCCTTTTCTTCTTTTTTCTCAATACCGTGTCATTTTATCGCACAATCTGGTTCTCGATATTTCCTTGATCTAAGTTTTGATACTGGTGTCATACCACTGATGATTTTGGACCTATCTTGCATTTTTGTGTGTGGATTTTGTTCCCCTTTTGCAACTGCTTTCCAGTCTTCCTGATTTTGTTTAGCCTGTTGTTCCTGGTTAAGCATGTTGTGTTGCATATCTTTGTGGTTAAGATGATGTTTATCCAGACTCTTTTTGTGCTCCAGGTGTAAATGCAAATCAGCTTTTTTTGCAGGCATTAGGTTTTAAATCCTCTCCCTTATGTTGACTGTGTCTATTTCATGTTACTTACTGTTTCTGATTGCTAACATTGCATGTCATAGTTTGGTATTATTCAATAGGTTTGTCTTTCCATAGGTTGTGTTTACAACATATCATAAGTTCTGTAGTCAGTTCTAGTCTTCTTCATATACAGATCACCCATTATGTTTCGCCTGGTACCGGAAGCTCTGTATATTCAGTACCACTTCAGCTTCAATCTTCCAGATGGTTTGTGCATCAGGTACCTTACTTTTATTGTATGCTATATGGGGGACAATTAACACTGAAATTACAGCTAGACTTCCAGTGCAATTTATTTGCATTCATTCTTGTATAATAATGACATATCTTCAGCGAAGGCTAGATAGTTCACTGAATGTTGTGCTTTATTTTGTAATCAATTTGAAAACCTTTTAAAAATCACAGGTTTTTTTTTCTTCATTGCTTGAACACTTAATCCAGAACCAGTTTGAACAGAAATGGTGACAACCTATTTTTTGGCAAACTCCTGTCCTTATTTCAGCACTGAGCTGTGGTACTTGGCTCTAGCAGCTGTATCTTCCACTGTAGTAGTTCATATGTGCAGTGATTAATCCTCGGTTTGGGAAAACATTCAGTAACGTATTCCTGTTGACAAAATGATATCTTTGTTAAAAATCAATTACTATGGTTTTACCTTTCCTATGGCTGTGTTGTTATCCTTATGAGCCCAAAGATCCATTTTGTAAAGATGACCTTGTTTGGAAATCTATCTGATAGTCTCCACTGCTTGACTTAAACTGGTATTCCTTCGTGTTCAAGAAAAACGTCCAGATTATCTTGTGTCCAATGTTCAGTGGGAGATGCCTCTGTAGTTATACAGTACCCTTTAATCGTCTTTCTAGTAAATTGAATAATGTTGTTGCTCATATACATGTCCATTATTATTTTGAATGTACTCTCTTCTCTTGCCAGATAACCCTGTTTGATGTCTTGTCCATCAGTGCCATCATCATCAGCAGCATTTTTGTTTCTGGTAGCTGTAATTGCTTTCATCATTGGTAGTTTGGTGTATGTATAGCTTTTGTTATGCTCCCTCTTGTGTTGCTGTGTTAAACCCTTCGTGGGTGTTGCTGTGTTTGGAAGGTCTTTGACTTATGTAGCCATTTCCTCAAATAGATGTTTCTCTCTCTCTCTCTCTCTCTCTCTCTCTCTCTCTCTCTCTCTCTCTCTCTCTCCCCCTCCCTCCCCCCCACCCCTTCCACTATCAGGCCATTTCACAAAGAGCCATCTCGCTTCATAGTGTCTTCTCCTCTTGAAGTGGGGGGGGGGGTTGCAAGTCACAACTTCTTTGCAAGTATCCATGTGGGGCGAGCATTGGACCCCAAGACGTTATAGTACTTCTTCCTTCCCTCTGCTGCAATTTTATTCCCTGACCTTATTTTTTCTCTAACTTATTCTCTAGGACAAGCCTGGTAGGTTATTGATTCTGGCTTTTCCCACTTTGTTCACTTTATTTAACATCAGTGACTTAGTTCTCTGGTGTTTGCTCACCATATATGGGTTTGACCTCCACCTTAAAATTACAGATTTTGTGCCCATACAGGGAATGTCGCCAAATACTCAACATGGCAGCCAGTCTATGCCGAAGGTCATCAGGTACCCGTACATTGGTAGATCCCTAACCGCACAGGAATTTCACTATTGATGCATGAGCTGTCACATATCTTCTCATGCCAAGGAGTAGGTGCCTGTCCATTAAGAAGTACTACGGCTTTGGGTGGTGGTTATCGTACTAGGTGGCCTTTTACCTGCTGAATGACACCTGTGGGGAAAGTCCTCGTTTGGAATGGGCATCACGATGATTGAGTTTTTTGCATCACAAAATGAACTGACAGTGTTGTCAGCCAGTGTGAGGGCCCAGGAGTCTCTTCGGTGCTAGTCATATTGATATTAGGATTTTTCCTCCTTGGAAGAGGGGGGGGAGGGGAGAAAAAACATAGTGACTTGCGAGACAGTTATTCTCTATAATTCCTGGTTTGCTTCCAAACAGATTGAGGCTCATTTCTCTCCACTAAACAAGTGCTCCTTGTGGAGAATATTGAAAGCATATTTAGTGAACACCATTAGCAAATTACGAAGTGGTTTCATCTTAATTGAGACATCTAATCGTATCCATTCCCAAGAATTACTGTCTTGTAAACAGCTTGATGATGTATCTGTTACCACAATACCCACCAGGAGGTTCAACACGGTACATGAATTAATATTTCATTAGGATCTAATGCTGCAGAGAAACAAAGAAGTGTGCAAACACTTGGAAAGCAAAAGAATCTAATTCACACACATCATATCCTTCGTGCTCTGCCAGACAACAAGGTAGACTTTAGTGCATTCATCCCTGTTTTTGAAGGGGGATTCGTTTCCAGAAAATGTCAGATTTGGAGTTTGACTTGCAGTGGGAGCTTTCTGAATGTGCCCAGTGAACAGCCTACGTATGGAAGCTGGGGTTCCTCCATTGCAGATCAGGCAACAACACTGCTTGCAAATTGTACTGCGCACATTCGCAGCTCACCTCAACATCCAAATTATCCTCTAATTTTTCCTAACACAGTGATCCGTTTCCTGCAACAGGGGCCCAGATCAGGGATTGCAGCTGCAGTCCGTATTCTGTCCCTTCTCACTGGACTTGAATCTTTCCCTCTACCATCTTTCCTCCGGGTCCACTCACGTACACTTCCATGGTCCATGCCTCCACCACAGCTTCATCTGGACCTGTTGCAAGGCCCAAAAACTCGGTTCCTCCTGAGACCCTCAGCTGCCAATTTTTGTCTACTTTCAGCAAGGTCTGGGCTCAGAAATAGTCTACACTGATGGCTCAATGGTAACGGTCATGTTGGCTTCACTTATACTCACACTGGATGTACTGAACAGCGCTCCTTGCTGGATGGCTGCTGTGTTTTCACTGCAGAGATGGTAGCCATCTCTTGTGCTCATGAGCGTTTCCACTCCTGCACAGGTGAGTCCTTCCTCTTCTGTAGGGACTCCTTAAGCAGCCTACAAGCTCTCAACCAGAGTTTCCATCACCATCATTTGGTAATGACTGTCCGGGAGTCTGTTTATGCCCTTGAAAACAGTGGACATTTGGTGGCCTTTATCTGGCCACTGGGACATTCCTGAATGCCGGGAAATGATCTTGCTGACAGGCTGGCCGAAGAGGCTACCAGTAAACTAACTCTGGAGATCGGCACACCAAAGACTGAACTCCGATCAGTCTTACACCGTAAAGTTTTCAGGATCTGGAATACCGAATGTCACACCCTAAGTACGCCATATATATTATGTGCTATAAAGGAGCCAGTGAATGTGTGGAGGTCATCCATGCGAGCCACTTGCAGGGACTCTGTTGTCGTTTGCCAACTATACATGGCCATACTTGGCTTATCATGGTCACCTCCTCCAATGCGAGAACCCACCCCAGTGTCACTGCAGCTCGATTGACAACAGTCCCCATCTTGTTGGACTGTCCCAATCTAGCCACCCTGAAATGTTGTTTTAACCTTCCTGACACAATCTACAGTGTTAGGTCACAGTGCCTCAGTGGCTGATTTAGTTTTAAGTTTTATTCGAGAGAGGTTTTATATCACTCAATCTAAGGATGGGCGTCTGGCCTTCTCTCTCAGGCCTTGACCCTACCTGCATTTTAACTCTTCCTTGCTCCCTCTGGTGCTGTCTGTTCGATGTGGTGTTTGTCTTTCTACCATCTGATTTTTCTTGCCTTGTGTTTCTAGGCTCGAGATTGTAGTGTGTTACAAAGTGGATGGCTCATCCTTTTTTATTCTTGCGATCAGCCAGCCCAGGTCATCTGCTATATTGTTTTTACATCTTCTACCATCTTTTCCTTTTAGTTAACATTTTCACTTTTGGCTTGCTTCTTTCGCTTTCTCCTTCATTGTGGTTAAACACTTTGTTTTACGCATTTTGTTCCATACCTAGATTTCAACTGATAGGATTCTTCTGGGGTATGGCTTTAATTCAAGAACTGTGTAACTGAGGAAAAAGGGACTGATAACCACACAGTTTAGTCCCTTTAATCTACAAACCAACTAACCAAAATCTCAAAGTGACGCATTACTGCTGTGATATGAAGTCATATTCTGCCCCACCAGGTGTGATGCATTAAATGCCAGTGCTTAGGTCGTGTGTTCCCAATATACATACAACCTAATTTGTGGTGACTGTGGCCAGCCACTTCGTGGAAATTGACTATGTGCGGTACTACCTGTCTGTCAGTTGCAGAAACCCTTGCCAATCTCTGAAGTGTGCTAATCTATTCAAGGGTCGCCTCTCTCTGGAAACCAACCAAGAGACTCCAAATTGATATGGTTCCAATCCCCCCTCCTATTCCCCATTGGTGACAGACAGTGATACTGGTGTGTGGTTCCTTGTCCTGGCCCCTTTATGCCTAACTAGGACACCCACGCCATTATGATCTAATGAAGCTGCAATTGATATTACTATCACCTTCCAGGACCACAACAGTTAGTTTCCTGTTGTTCTGTTATCTGTGTTGCTCTCTAGGAAACACATTTCACTGATGACCATTCGCCAACTCTTCAATCTTTCTGTGTATTGTGTCAGAACTGTTGTGGTCCCAAGAGAGCATCTGGAGGAATTTGTAGCTTCGTTGAAACAGGTTTTGAGACCAGAGAGTGGATTCCCATCCATACCGCGTTGGAAGTAATAGCAATGAGAGTGCAAATGAGTCCCGCTGTTACAATTTGTATCACTTATTTACGCACAGGTTTTGTGACCAGAGAGTGGATTCTCCTCTGTACCATGTTGGAAATAATAGCAGTGTGAGTGCAAGTACTTACCTTAGATAACCACCTTAATCCAACAACTCTCCCCACCGTTTCTCCTACTAGGGAATTCAAATGTGCACTGCCCCTGGTTATTAGGGGGCCTTCTGAATTGACTAGCTTGTTTCCAATTTTAATTTCTCTCTTCTCAATGATGTTTCTCATAAGCCACAGTGCAGACCATGGCACCTTTGTAGCTGTTTACCTTGATACTTTTTCCCCCAATCTCATGGTTTCTCTACAGTGCTCACTACATGACAGTATTTGTGACAGTGTACACTTTCTTGTGATCCTGTCAGTCCCTCGCCACCTCCCGATGGAGCAGTTAACTTGTTGGACTCTTCAAAGAGTTGTATACTTCTGCTATCACCTTTGTCTCCTCTCTGTCAGATTGCATAGATGGGGTTGTGGGAGGTGTCACCCAAGCTATCATATGTGCCACTGGAATTTCTGTTGCGTTTCTGTAGGCCACCTCTGCCACAAGCCGGTCCTGTAGGGGACATAGACATTGCATCAGCTATTCAGGATTGTCGTAAGGCCCCACAACGTCTCAAGCGACATCCTACATAGACTAACCTCTTCTCTTTCAAGCAGCTTTACACTAAGGCTCGCTGTCTAAGTGTACACAGTAATAAGGAAAGCTAGGAGTACTATGTCTTCTTCTCGGGAACATATGCCTCTTCATCCCAGATGTTGACCAAGCTTTGTAGTCTCCTGGGACACCAAAGATCGACAACTGTTTTGGATCTGTTGCTTCAGCACAGTGTTTGTACTGACGTGTTCGTTCTTGCTGATGACTTTGTGACCCCCTTTGTTTGCATCTTCTTCGTAGTTGGCAACCTTTCAGACTTGTAAAAGACAAAATGAAGACATCTCTTATCCTTCACCCCATTATGTCAAATTGTATAATGAACCATTCGTGTTTTAGGAACTATTTTACCTCATGACTCGTTGCACGATAGGGCCCAAGGCCCTGATAAGTTTCTTAATCAGTTGCTCTGGGCAACATCAGACTGTTACTCAAAGACACCACCTACCCAGGGTCTTCATCTGTATTTGCTTAGAAGATGTTTTTCCGCCACAGTGGTGAGATATCACCATCCCAGTCCTAAACAAGGTAAAAACCTCAAGTCCATCAACAGCTACCAACCAATTAGTCTTGTCAACATGCTCTGTAAACTCCTTGAAAGGATGGTAGTCTGACAATTATGATTGTGGAGCCTTTCATCCACCTATCACTGTAGTTTCCAGGGATTGGAATCAGCAACCAGACATGTTTTTTCTAAACATCATCTCATATTTGCATTCTTTGTTGACCTTCGTAAGGCATATGACTGTTTGGTGCCATCTCATTTTACTTACCCTCTTTGACACTGGGGCTTTTGAGGCTTCCCTTTCTTGACTGAACCCTAGCTTCAAGGCACCGTTTGCAGGGTCTCCAGTAGGATCCTTTCCCATTATTTCCAGTTCTCCTGCCAAAAATTAGATTTGCACATTTATTTTTGTTTTCCTGACCTAGAACTCTACTTGGAAACCCAGTACTTTTACATTGTTGTGCAGTCCTACGGTACATCTTGATCCAGAACTCTACTGAGTACCCAGCATTTGGATATTATTGCACAGTCCCAATTTTTGGAAAACTTCATTGATAATAAGCTGACATGGCTCCCCATTGTCAACTAAAAATTATGTGCTTGTGTAAGCTTAACACACACTTCTTGTGTGCCCACACCTCGGGATGCAGATATTGCTACTCTCTCTTATATTTACTGGTCCCTGGTCCCTTCTCATTTGGACTATGACTATCAGCTGTATCACTCAGTAGTACCTTCAGCTTTGAAATTATTGGACCCAGTCCATCACTGTGAAGTAAGACTGGCTACTGGCACCTTCTGAACTAGTCCCACAGGCAGCGTCCTTGCTTGTGTGGGGATTTTCTCTCTTCATTTCTAATGGTACCAACTCTTGCCCACTTATGCAGTCATCCCAAAGTTTCCAAATCTTCCAACATTTCAAACTCTTTTTGCCTACGAGGTGCATCGATCCCCTGATACTTACCCTTGGGTGAGGTTACCAGTTTGAGTGTGTCTACTGGGACCTTCACCTAATGCCCTTAGAATTTAGAATGTGCCCTCCTCCCATTAGAATTTAGAGTGCCCCCCACACACACACTGCCCATCTTTTCCTGTATGCCTTGCTTAGTACCCAGGCCAGAATTAGGATGGATCTATTTCAAGGACCTAATTTTTCATTTGTTCCTATGATCTTTTGGTATTTGTTTCTCTGTTATTCAGGAATATTGAGGTGCTGCCATCATATAAACTGATGGCACTAAAGCCATGGATAGAATGGGATATGCTTTTACCTATGCAGCTGATCAGGAACAGCATTTATAGCCGGAAATGAGTAGTGTTGTTATCATGGAGTTGCTAGTCATTAACAGAGCATTTAATTTTATTAAACACAGCTCATTAGACCATGTTTCAGTTTGTAGTGACTCAATGTGTGATCTCCAGCCTCACCTTAGTCATACTGCCTGCTCACTTATCTTTCTCTGAATCTGATTTGTTGATATCCCAGGGGATTAACTGGCGGACCATTTTGCTAGAGAAGGGAGACTTACTCATTTTTCAAACATCATCTGGTTGGCGATTGCCCGCTCTAATAAACTCCACACTGTCAAGGGAACCACTGTTTCATGGTATTTCTCCTTTGTTCATTCCAGAAGGAATCGCCTTTCCTTTGTCATCTCCACATCAAACCTGTCAGAATAACCCATGGTTTTATGTTTTTGTAATGAGCCATTCCCACATTGTGGTTGCAGAACCTTAAAGACAGCTCACATTGTACTAGATTGCTCCCGCCTCTTGGCTCTGTGTGCTAAGCATGGTCTTTTGGATTATTTACCCCTAATATTGGCAGATGACTAACAGACAGCTGCTCTGGTTCTCCATTTTCTTCATGAAAGTGTTTCTTATTCTCGGATAAATGTTTAATTAGTTTTTGGGGTTGGGGCACCTACTGCTGCATACTCGATCTAGGGTGGATACTGGCCTGTGTTCTTTTCCAGCTGCCTTGGTCATTCCTCTTTTGGTCTGTTTTAATCGCTTTCAGGTGCAATTAGTTCCCTTATTTCTACTCCACATATTTTTTTTTTTGTTTTAGAAGTAGCACTCAGATGAATATTTTGTGCTGTTCCCCTCTTTAAATGTGTTATTGTGGATCAGGGACAGCCCATGTTGCATGCAGAACCCCAGGGACACTCACCCTCCTACTGACCTGCTTCTTTATTTCACCTTATTTATTATTGTTGATCCAACAAAAGTCCACTATGTTTTTAGCCATCTCGTTTTTACTATTACAGTACGTATCTCTGGGCTCACTGGCATTGTTGATTCTGTATCCGTCTTTGCCCTTAATCAGTTTGCAGGGGGTCAGATACAAGTGGGGTTTCTCTCATCACAGTTGAACCTTTGGAGACTGTTTGACTGCTGTGATCTATGAACCAGCCTGATCCACATACTTGTACTTCTCATTAAATTATTTCTCATTATTGCCATCAATAGTGTTTTTAATGCCTCAATTTTACCCTTTACGGATGGGGCTAATGGCCCCACTTTTTAGTTCCTTAACTGTCAGCCCACATATCTTTTCCTTTCTCTTTGTTTCTCTTAGAATTTCTTATTGTTTAAGTAGCTGTTGTTCTGTCTCATAGATTACAAAATTCTGTTCATTATTCCTTACCTTATTTCATATCTTTTGAATAGACTGTACTGCAGTCTCACACCCATCAATCCACTACTCATGTTTTATTCTTCTGTTACTTTTGGCAAATTACTCTGAACAAGCAGAACATTTGACCACCTACCTAATAAGATGTTTGGTTTGTGGGGCACTCCACTGCACAGTCATCAGTGCCCGTGCAAAGTCCCAAGTTTTACCCAGTCCAATTTTTACACAGTCCAGTGTAGCCGTTGCCACGAATGATGATGATGATGATGATGATGATGATGATGATGATGAAAGAATTACGACAACACAAACACCCAGTCCCCAGGTGGAGAAAATCCCCAACCTGGCCAGGAGTAAAACCCAGGACCCCCTACCTAATAGCCAGCATATCCACATTGGCACAGATAACAGTGGTGACGCATCAGGGCGTGGAAGCAGTGAGGCCTTGGTAGGTTGCCAAAGGAAGTTGGCACCTCATCTGCACACAAGAGTCATCTAATTTCCATAAGTCCCGGGGAGTGGGGCGATGAGCTCTGACTCTACATTCAATCACGTCCCAGATGTGTTTGATCGGGTTCAGATCTGGCGAGTTGGGGCAGAACAGCATATCAATTGGAACTTGCCTCTGTGTTCCGCAAACCACTCCATCACCTCCTGGCCTTGTGACATGGCGCGTTATCTTGTTGACAATTGCCACTGCCACTGGGGAACATGACCGTTATGAAGTGGTGTAAGTGGTCTGCAACCAGTTTACAATACTCCTTGGCTATCGTGGTGCCTTGCATGAGCTCCGCTGGATCTATGGAGGCATAATGTAGCTACCACCAGTTTGTCTCCGTCCCACAGTACAGGTATCAAGGAGCCATTTTCCTGCAAGACGGCTGATTCACACCCTGGTGATGAAGAGGGTATCAGGATTTATCAGACCATAGAACACTGCCACTGCACCAACATCTAGTGTCGGTAGGGAGCAGTGTCAGAAGGATGCAACGACAGAAGACCATGTCGATTTGCAGAGAGATCTGCTGAGGATTGATGAATGGTGCAAGGTCTGGCAGTTAACCGTGAACGTAAATAAAAGTTACATATTCACCTAATTAGGAAATCCAATTCTGTATGAAACGTCACAGTTTCTATGTCCTCTTCCCACATTACGCTCATTTCTTCTTCTGCGGTCCGGTTCACACGCCTTTCCTGTTAAAAACGAATAATGTTCCTCTACTGGGAAGCTGTAGTAGAATCAGTAGCATTACACGAGTCCAAAGGGTGGTGCAACAAATGTTTCCAGTATCAGGTTAGCTGACCGATCAATTGAAAGGTAGTTTGCGAGAGATTACTTCAATATACTGTCACTTGATACAAAACATTGCTAGCTCCATGCTAATCCAAAGTTATAGTTTCGACATTGATATGTGATCACGTTCACACGTCTTAGTAGGCTTATGATAGTTAACCGAACCCAACACCTAAAAGAGTACAAACGCTTATACATGAAATGTGTTCGCAGTTGCGGATAAACATCAGCCGTATAATTGAATGACGACAATGAAAATTTGTGCCGGCTCGGGACTCGATTCCGGATTTCTCTCTTTATCGCGAGTGGTCGCCTCACCATTTGGCTATCCCGAGTACAAGTCGCGGCCAGACCGAAACTTCTATATGTCGTCAATCATATGTCTGCAACCTGTACTCGTACATCCATTGTTCATGTTCCCGCACAGGCGAGACATTTTACTTAAATATCGCTTGCCTGGTGTCGGTGAATAAATAAGACATTGTAGTGCCTGTGTTTTTTTCGAATTACGGTGCAGAATTCCTTCAGACATGCATGCCGACAGCCTGAACGACTTACAGCTAGCTACTGGATCCGAACGCATGCGTCATGCGAGACACACATGCTACCGTCTCTTACATAGGCGTGATGCGAGGCGCTACTCCTCACATATACTATATTATTGTGGACAGAGTGCTGGAAACTGGATGTACCGTAAAATATCTTGGAATAATTATCCAGAGCGACGGTAAGTGGAATGACCACATTAAACCAGTTGTAAGAAAAGCAGATGACAGACAGAGATTCATGGGAAAAATCATAAGAGAATGTACGTCATCCACGAAGGAAATGGCTTACAAGGCGCTTGTTCGACCGGCTCTGGGAACCTTACCAGGTAGTACTGATTTAAGGGATAGAGAAGATCTAACGAAAAGCGGCGCGTTTCGCCACGGCATCGTTTAGTCGTCACAAGAGCGCGACACAGATGCCCAACAAACTCCAGTGGCAGACGTTACAAGAGAGCGCACTCCCCGGGAAGAGTCGGACAACATATTACTTCCTCCTACGTATGTATCACGGAATGACCACGACGAGAAAGTCTGAGAAATTAGAGCTCATACAGAGGCTTAGCGACGGCATTCATTCTTTCCACGCGTCATTCACGAGTGGAGCAGGGAAGAGAGGATTATTGTAAACGCAGAAATTAAAAAATTATTTCCTTGCGGCAACCAACGAAAAGCTGATTTTATTTTGTATTTGCTTCCTTTTGTTCCTTCGTTTTTGTTTACAGACTTTATTTAGTGAAGAAAACGTAGATCATTTACTGTTAGCGATGCAGTTCGGAACTTTATACCCATTTACTTGTGACGCAATACGCTAGGTTTTCTTTGTACTGTACCTTGCAATAAACCAGCGGAGATCGTGCGACTGGTAAATAAAATCTTACCTCAGTGTAAATACGTAATTGTCTAACACAATGCAAAAAAACACTGTCTGACTGACACAAGACTCGAATCCTTAAGCCCCACGCGTTAAAGTCGGAGCCACACCGACGTGATTATTTGGGTTGAGATGATCAGGCGCGGCAGACGGATAGGCCCAACTCCTGCACGTGCGTCGAGGTACGTCATCTGGTGAAGCCACATATTCAGTGCATGCTGAGGTATTTGCCGACATTTGCGGCTCCGTATGTCTTTATATTACATGTCATCTACATCGCTTCGGCTTCTTTTAAATGTTAATAAGAACCATCCTGTATAATTTGTCCAGAAATTACGAACAGCAACTCCTGTTACAAGTCCATATGAAATTGCTTTGTTGGAGTGTCCTTAGAGGTCCAAATTTGCCAGAATGCCGTAAATTGTGTACTGTAATATTAAAGAATTTCGGAGAATTTACGGCTCTGTTTGATTTTCTTTGTAAGCCGTCATCTTAAGGAATACTTTGAGGCACGCTGACGACAGCACATTTGAAATGTAGAGTAAGTTATGGTTTGTTTTTGCAGGCTACAGGTAGTGCTTTCTCCTGGGTGATGGCAAGACTTACGTAGTGACTTAGGACTCAAAATAAATGTTGAGTCATGTGCTTTTTCATCATTTTACAATTTGCTGTTATTGCTGTACTTCGTTAATCCTAGGCATTATATTGCATTTTCTCTGAGATAAGGATGGGTAAGGGAACAAGGCTTTCATTGGACCAATGACATTATGTAACTGGCCACTCAATCTTGGTATTTTCTGATATGTGCAGAATGGTGCTGTATATAAGAATATGAAATTCACGTATCAAATAAAATATAGGCCAGACCTTGGTTAATGAAAAACTGGAGGTTAATGCAGTAAAATTACTTTTTCTGCAATTTTCTGTGACGTTTCGTGTAAGACGCTAGCGCCGTAACCGACGGTGCGCGGCGGGAAGCAACCGCTGGAAGACTGTTATGACCAGGTGACGGTCCAGCACGTTGGTAGCAAGTGGCTTGCCGTTTTAAACCGGGAATGACGTAGACGAGTTGGGAGCAACACTGGGAAAAAAGTCGCAGAAAATCGCCGAGCCATTTAGGACTACACACTCGTGTGTCAATAACACCTGCCCACATAGCTGTGCGTGGACTCAAACTGAAACCTCACAAAGTAAAGGCAGTGCTTCAGCTGATTAATTCAGATACTGTTGCTCGACTTGAGTACTGTAACTGGCTATTGCGGTCTGTGCGTGCTGGAGAGGTTGATCCTGAAGCGTAATGGCCTTTTTTCCCCATGAAACACCGCTGCATTTGTCAGAACAATCGACGTTGGAATTCTGAAAATGCTCATCAGTTAAATCAAGACCTTATGCATGATTTGGAAACGATGTTGTGTCCCAATCAGTATAACATGAATTATAGGACGGACCTTTTCCCACCAAACTAATTTTTTATATGTACGTTCACAACACACAGCACCTTACACTGCAATTTTTTTCGGAGGAATAACAACTAACGGAAAGACAATGCAAAAGCACACACACCGGCGATGCGTCTGTTATGAGAATAATGCCACTTAAACGCCAGAATGAGATAGGTCGATTTTTACAACACAAGGACTGAATGAACCAATTTTCTGTATCGTTGCTCTGTTTGGTATGTTTAAGATAGATGTAATGTGCTACTTTCTTTTTCAGTGTTTTGCGGAGTATTAGCGTTATTATATTGGTAACTAGTCACATTTGCTTTCGTTTACAGAAATTGAACAGTGGGGTGTCCACAACGAACTTATACGTTAAGGATATATTGTTTTAAAAAATATTCCGTCTTCGGTCACAACAATATTTTTATTTTTTGTTTACTGTCCAACGCGTTTCGGGGCTACAACTCGATTTTCAAGGACTTTTTCACGTAACAGTTACAGAACGACACAGGTGTTAGTTTTGACGAAAAACGAGAGAAATAAGGTATTGGGACATATCTGCGTTTGACCACATAACATTAGTCTTCTTTACTGCTGAAAAAAATTTTGAACGATTTAGCATTTTTGACAGTTCTGCACGACTCAAATATGCATATTCAACCTACGTTAGAATGATCAGATGGAGTATTGAATTTCGCGTTACTTCCATTTACATAGATTGACGGAATAAAGTAAAAATTGTTTGGAGTAGCAGCGATTAATTTTTATTTTACATTCTTATTTATTCAACATGAGATTTGAAATGCTTCGTAACATACAGAGTGACTCAAAATATTCGTTAAAATTTACTGCTTATATTGCTAAGTGTGTAATTTATTCTTCATTGGCAGTGTGGTGTGGTAATAACATCATATTTAGTTATGCATACAAACGCATACAAATGGAATGAAACAACGTACTGCAAATTGACAGTGAGTACGATATATGGGCGTTAGTGGGAGGGAGGGAGGTTGACGGGAGGGGGGGGGGGGGAGAGGGAGAGGGAGAGAGAGAGAGAGAGAGAGAGAGAGAGAGAGAGAACAGGGTATGGTAGTAGAATGAGATGAGGGGGCTTATTTGTGTCTGAGAGAAGGCTAAGGGAATTATGTTCATTATGTCTTGTCAGGCTGTTGTATTAAAAGGAATTCATTACTGAATACACTAAGTAATGCGTCGTATTCGTTTAAACAGAGCTGATTTTCTTACTGGTGGAGTACTTTATTTTCAGGGGATGGATTCCGATCCTAAGAAATAGTGTCGTCGGTCAGACGAAGTACGTAGAATATTGCATCATTGTCACAGTCTCATTTATCTAGATTTTCGATCGTACTGTTTTGTGTTGTGTATTTTAACAGTACCACTCAATTGGTGCTTGGCTTACAATTGTAAGTTCACATTTGGCTCTTCTGTGTTACTTTTATCGGTTCATCATTTTCACAATATATGGGTAATACTAACTATATTTGGATAGCGCAAGTTGCATGACATTGATTCGAAAAACATTCTCTGATAACAGACTATGTGGGAAGAGGGGGAGGGGAGATAAAATATGTATCTAATCGTGAAAGGGGCGAACAGCTTGTCATAGGTAGAACAGATACGGTATAGAGAGGAATAGAATTTATAGTCGGCCACAAAGTGCTTGGTACGAAAACGTTTGATAAGTTTTTGTTATATAGTACCTCCCATTGTGTATAGCACAACAAACATATTTAGCCCCTCCCCATATTAGAAATATAATAATATTGATAAGTGATATTAATAAAAGATTATTACTTCCTGTAAAAAACATCTCTGTAGCTTTCTCAGGATAAACGACTTAGTCAACCTTTGCTGCATGCCATTATTCATATATTCTTGACAGTACAGCAGTTGAAAACATTTAACTATATAACAAGTAAGACTTCGCAGTCGGTAAGAAAAACATTCGTTCCTGTGTATAGCTTGAGGCATACAAATTGTCTTTCCTATTCGTCATTGCTCCCATCCATGAATCGCGTCGACTGTGTATTCGCTGCCGAACTGTTTGGTAACTGATTCGATGACGTAAGTCTCGCGGATTGTAAAATTGTTTTTCAAAACAAGTGAAAGTAGACTTATCGTGGCACATTTTTCTGCTTAATTCCAGTCAAAGAGTTATTAGTGTGTGTACCTTCGTTTGTTAAATAGTTTTATGTTCTATGCCGACTTGTACGTGGCTGGAAAGTGTGTTTCGTTTGTATAGCCAACAAGTTCCGACCCCCCTAAATTTTATCTGGAATTTAGCTCTAGCTGATAGAAATGTTCTTCCGTAAAAGCGCAATAACGACCCAAACGCCTCCAGTTTGGTACATGGGTAATAACCAATTTTCAAATTCGGGACTGTTTTACTTTTAGCTTCAAAAAGTTAGTCACGTTTTGTACTCCCTGCTGCAGCTTCACTGCCTTACTATTTTTCCCAATCTTTTCGAAGTAAGTTCATTCAGCTGTACAGCAAACGACGTGTCCACATTGTAATGGTGTATATTCTTCATGCGTTTTGTTTCGTGACGTTACGAAAGAGGTGGTAATCCATGCGGGTCAAATCAGGCAACTAGGTCGGGTGAAGCTCTGGCAATTTCGGTTGCGTAATGGCCACTTTCTGAAGAGTGACACTGTTGAGAAGGAACACATTTCCCCTTTAGAGCCCGTTTGCGTTGTATGTCCGGAACAGTAGTGTCACCAGCTAATGATCTTGAGGTCCCGGGGCTGTAGAGATCCGGAACGTTATCCGTTCAGCTCGGCGAAGTGAAATGAGACGCTTTCTTGAGTAAATAAACAGTGAATACAATATACAAAACCACTTAATTGAAGTCAAATTGAATGAATGTTGGGAGCCACATGATTTTATCGGTACCTGTTCCTCATTATGGCAGCTTCCCGGAAAAGCTTGCAGGAGGGAAAGGAAAAAAAAAATGATAATAAACATCATCTTGGAGCTCGGTAGCTCTCAAAAGTAAAATCATTTCCGCCTATACGTTAGTTCGCCGTCGTCATGCTTTTATTGTCAGACCCAGAATAATCTCCTTAACTCTATGGCTCGCTGGTGAAGTGTCATACTACGCATCCAAAGGTCTAGGGTTCGATCCTCGGCAAGTGCTATCATTTTTACCTATCACTAAACGCTTCTTTCACCTATGGCAATGTTTGGTGTGAAAAACAGAGTTCCACCGTTGTTCAGAGTCTACATCAAACATAAGGTCCCCGTATAAAAGTCTGGATAAGTCAGTTCAGAAGGTCGGAAGAAAGTAACGGCATACCACCCCCATTGGTACCAAGCCTATGAAGCACTGTGGTGTTCAAACCAATCTTTGTGACAGCTTGGGAGATTTCTTATACCAGGTGTTTTATGAATGACATGACTGCTTCTTGTACTAAAGGAAGAAAGTAGAGGTTAATGGTTTAAGGGGGGTACAGAATCGCCTATCCCCTCAATGTTAAATTACAGCTACTATAGGGAACATTTTCTCACAGACTACTGGAGCTAGAGAGAGAAAATTTTTACTGTATGTGCATTGGCATGTTGTAACAACACTGAAACAACAGTTTTTTGTCGAAATACTTAGAGATATTTTGTATTTGCCTTACAGTAATTTTTTCCGTCACTTTTCGCTACATTACAACCTCTGAATCTTTTGTGAATCAAGTAATTTAAAAACCATTATTTCAATATGTAGGAGGAAACTATGTAATGTATGTCATAAAAATATCAGACTCCTAAGTTCAGCAGTATGTGAGATAATCATCTTCAAGTTCTCATTTGGCACCCCTTTCCACCTGTCTTGCGTTTTTCACTAATGTCGTGGTTATATTGTCTGCATGCCTTAGTCTGTGCCAATGTAAAGTCAACAATAGGACGTACTGTGCGAAAAAGCAACACGCAAACCCAACTTTTCAAGGACCTTACATTTAGTAATATTCCCAGGATTGAAGGTTGCCACAGAATCATACACTCCAAAATGCAGAGCATTAATTACAACAAACACTGTTTTTGGGAGATGATGCCATATCACGCTATTCAAGCACTCGTTGCGATTCTGCATACTTCCGTGAAGCCATTTCATCAGAAGGCTTCTGTCAGCCAAATCTCTGAATATAGGCTTTATTTCTACCATGATGGCTTCTGGTAGACTGTGGCGATGACTGCATTTTTTCCAGTTATTAGTCCCCTATTCTATTTACACCAGCTCTTTTCACCTTTGGAGCACAAACCGTGTTGCGGATGCTCATCTGTGAATGTGGTGTGGAAATACAAATCTCATATAGCTTTCGTCATTTCTTCAAGACTGCCTGGTTGCTAGGCCATAGCAATTCTGAATGTGGTCTATCGTGGAATCAGTCAATCTTCCTTTCCCATGCAATATTTTCCCATCATCTAGTTTTTTTTCCTTTGATAATTGATTTCTACTTTCTCAGCCTGGTACCCATTCTCTTCTGCACATGTACTATACATTCTGGTTTGCTTATATTTACACTATTCCCATTTGGTTTGCTTTTAAATGTTTCGGGGTCACCATCTGCCAGGTACTGGACTTAGCGAACATTATACCACTCAGAAAAGCGCTGAGTTTTTTCACGCCAGCAACCTCCATCCCACCAGCAACCTCCATCCCCCCACTACTGCCATAATAATTAGCAACACAGTCATCACCATGTTCATTTTTCAGACTATGTATGCATCTAAAGTATTTGGACGTCATTGGAACATCAGTAACCTTACCAGTGTCAACACTAGTTGCTGTGGCAACACCGTTGTCGGAAGCCTGACCCCTTTTTTGCCAAGTGCCGTCAAAAGCTACTGTGAGGTCAAGTTTGTCATCATTTTCCTTCACTGCTTCTTCCACAACTTCCTGCACTGACTTCTGTGCTAAGTCTTCAACTGCAGATCCTAGTACATAGTTGTAAGCGTCTAACCACACTGGAAAGGTATAGAACACTGCTTAGCATATCACCTGCTGCTTTGCCCTTACCAATGGTTTGCAACCTATAGAATAACCTAAAATTTACACTATAAAATTCACTTTTCTTGTATCCATTACTTACAGTTACTGAAACAGAGCTTGGAAACTTAAAGCTGTATTTACAAACACTGCATAGTAAATTAAACTGGGAAACTGGGCAGCCAGGCCAATATGGGATTCTACTTTCAGAGAAACGTTTTCTTGACATGTTTTGCAGCGCACACTGTTTTCAAAAGCTTCACTTATACACTCATATCAGTGAGTTCAAAAACTTTCTTCCCTTTATCCAATAAATTATCTTTCTCTTTCAAATCTCTGAGTTTTTTTTTATGAGAAGTACTGTTTTCATTTGGTGTAAGTTCGTTCTGCAAATCGGAAATGAGTAGACTCACATTTTCCAAGAATGATGATGATGATGATGATGCTAGCGAATCGTTGTTTCTTTTCCTTTGCCGGCTAACACGTATCTTCGCTTCGGTAGCTCAGATGGTAGAACACTTGCCCGCGAAAGGCAAAGGTCCCGAGTTCGAGTCTCGGTCGGGCACACAGTTTTAATCTGCCAGGAAGTTTCGTATCAGCGCACACTCCGCTGCAGAGTGAAAATCTCATTCTACGTATCTTAAATGCTTTTGCATACCTCGAGGCCTTTTCATTGCGGAAAATGAAGCACTAAATACGAAGAAACTCGACACTACTACTTTCGTATAGCACGCTGTTTACACACATTTGAAAGTCAAAAAATCAAAGAGGAACGAAACCAGAGACAAACACTTCGGACAAATAGTTTATAAAAATTCGCTGGAAAGCGGTATACTTGAATTCATGTCATGTTAATATACTGCCAAAACTTTTATGGTCAGCCATGACAGAAGTGTATTACAAAAGGGCAATACCCGAACTCATATATCTATAAAAATAAAATAATTATACTTCTAGTTGAGCTATGTATGATATGTCATTTTAAACAGAAAACTCGGAGGAAAATAAGAAGCCAATAAAACGAAAATCGAGTTTTTCACCCAAAATCCGATTCAGTTTCCCCATAACATTCCACCCGTGGATGGAGCGTGCGACCAGACTATATGATGTACGCCTCCATGCGAACTGTTGTTTGTTTTAATTTTATCGCCAGAGGACGTATAGCAGCATGTGGACTTCAGAATAGTCCTAGATTAATTTGTGATAAAAAGTTTCTAAAATATTAATTTGTTTTCATTGGAAGATTGGTGATTTACGTCGTGCGCACGCCATTAGTGTTGTTTCCGAATTATTTGTAAGTCACACTTCTTTCAGTGAAACAAACCTTAGACCTTTCGCATTAGCATCTTGTATGTTATTATATAATTCTGTACATAACATTTAAGTCTGTATTGTTTATTGGCTTGTTTTATATCTGCATAAGATGTCATGGTATAAAAATAAATAAATGCTATTTTGTCGAATATTGACTTTGTGAGACCATGGCCGTGAGAAAGAAAACATGTTAATCTATATAAATAAAAATGTAAATGTTCATTCGTACAAAATCTTAAACATCCGAGTGTTGTTCACCATTTTCTTTGAAATTTTGATACAGCGTTGTATTCGAATATTCAAATGTTTGTATGTACCTACTGGAGCACCATATGGTGGATAAATGTATGTATATATGTAAAATAAAATGTAATATGTATAATACATAAACTTTTTATACCGTTCGGCTCTCTCATAGGTATATAAAAACACGCACCTATTCGAATGCAACGTTGCGCCTAAATTTGGAAGCAATGGGTGAAGAACTTCCAGAGATGTAAAATTTTGAACAAATGAATATTTACATGTGTGTAAATAGAAATGTAAATGTTCGTTTGTTCAAAATTTCAAATCTCCGAAAGTTCTTTGCTGATTACTTTCAAAATTTGACACAATGTTGCACTGAATATGCGCGTGGTTTTATATTCCTACTGGAGCGGCACATATAACATATAAATTTTTATGTAATAATTATTGGAAAAATCTATATAAAATGTAAATGTTCGGTTGTCCAAAATCAGAAGTCTTCGACAGTACCTCACTGATTGCTTCGAAATTTTGACACAACATTGCATTCGATTATGTGTGAGTTTTTATATACCCATTTTTAATATATGTAATATAATAAAATATATAAAGGGGAAACGTTATCTCCAAAAATCTAGAAAAGTTTTTGATCGATTTACTTCAGATTTTTGCACGTTACTCTCTTGAACATTTGGATGGACATAGGCTAGATATTTTGATATTTATAATATATAAATATATATGTAATATATAAGGTGAAACATTGTTACCAAAAATCTTGTAAAAGTATTCGAATGATGTACTTCAAATTTTTACATGTTACTGTAATAAATGTACGGACACAGTTGGCTATATATTTATTAATGTGTAGTGAAACATTGTTCGCAAGCAGGAAAGTTGTATTTATGGCTTATTGGCTTGTGATTAGAACTACTACATAATTTGAATTTGCAGTAATAATGAATAAGGGTGAATGTCCGAGAGAGGGAATATAGGAGATTTGACGGAGGAGTGAGAGGAAATAACGTAGAAAGCGGAAAGGAGGAGATGAACAGAGAGACGAGGAAGGGGGAGGAGATGGGCTAATACAAGGGGAGGAGGAGGAGATTAGGACGTATTATCCAATTCCCGTTCATATTACAAACATGAGCTTGCTTACTTCTTTCTTTTCCATTTAACCAGACTGAGCCACAGCGGCACTTGACTGGTAACAGCTAGTTCTTTCAATAAATTATAAGCAGTAAGCAGCCACTGTTAATGATCATATTAATTTAGAACAAATAGCGCCGTTACCGGTTTCGAATTGATAGGTTCATTTTCAGCATTAACTTGGTGGAATTTTAAGTGCGATCAGTCGTCCGATGATGAAGATATCGGTTTGAAACCGGTAACCGAGCTACTTGTTCTAAATAAATAGTTTATTGCAATAATTAACTTGTAAAGTAAATAAATGTTAACTATTAGTTACCCACCTCCGCTCCCTGCAATAAAGCTGTGCAGTTCGTTGCACATAATGGTTTCGTTGTGGAACACTGATTTCCCGTATCGGTCATCGCCGTACACTAGCACTAAGATACCTGTCGAAAATTCGCTCAGGGTAATCGTATACGTGCGTTGAATATTATTATTGAATTTGAGAACTGTGGCTGTGGATAAAATTATTTGAAGGAGTACAGCAGTCAGCTACTTTGTCATGATTACTTGATGATGTGGTGTTAATCTAAAAATGTGTCTCGTAAATGAAAGGTTTAAGCCCAGTACAATAAATTTTGACTGTGAGCAGCTATCGAAAACTGCGTTCTAAGAAAAAATAGACACCGTCGAAAAACTGCTAATAATGACTGTCGGAGATAGTCCGTGAATGATAGTAGTTTAGCTACCCGTAGCACAAAATCTAACACCGGGATGTACAGGGTAAAGCGCTCTCCCTGAACGCAAGATCGGCGTTTCTGCGATGAGGACCTTATGGGGAAAAAAATAAATTTCAGAGTAACGTTAACTGATACGTTAAACAGACTCGTTTAATTTTGTTGTGGAAAACAATGTATGTTACGACCGGAGACAACAATGTTTATTACGAACTTGTGTGGTGTCGAGTGGTAGAATAAACTACACATTCCGTCCTTTGCTCGCGTTCGCTCTACTCCTTCACGGAATCTGGCAATAATTCAGCACTTGTAAGCATGCCATCAAAAACAATACCCACCTCCCGACCGCTTTGGATTACGAGTCACCGCATTCTTCTTCTTCTTCTTCTTCTTCTTCTTCTTCTTCTTCTTCGACCTGTCTGTAACTTCGGCTGCTATCGCTCTGTGTAACATTAAGTTTCTTATCTTATGGGAAGGTTCCGTCGATCCGTGTTGCTGGTGGCAGTACCATTTCTAGTATTGCTGGCGTTGGGAGGTTGTCGTCTATAAACATTTTTACAGTGGTCATGACTGCGCCTGCTCGGAAATATGAGGATTGTCATAAAGAACTGTACCTCCAGTTGCTGTTTTCTAGCTTAGGTAGTACGAACAAAATGTCAAAGAAAGGATTCATTTCTTAAAATAATGTAATCGTTGCGTTGTTTCACAGAGAGCCGTTCGCGAAGTCTCCGCAAGACGCGCGAATATACTTACAGAAAGTCCTTGTGATTTGTTACAGTCATATACACTTAGAAACTCAAAATATGGGTTCATCTCATCTAAACGAACCGTTACTTTTCGGTTGAACATCCAGAAGATAAGTATCGATTCTGCCAGTAGCTTTCGTGTCGGTGTCTTCTGTTATTGACGATCTTTGACAGGTGGTCGATCGATCGTCATTTCGCCTGACGTGACCTGCGTATTTCGTTATATCCCGTTGTCTTCTCCTCCTCGCTGAAATGTCAAGGTCACTTGTTTTAAGTTGTATGAGGGCGTGCTGAAAAATAATGGCTCTGAATTTTTATGTGGAAACTCTTAAAGCTTTTTAAATAAAACAAACGTTAATAACATTCTACATCTTTATTCTGTGTGTCTACATATTCATTTCTCAACGTAACAGTAGTCACCATGGCGACGAACACATTTCTCCCAAAGAGAGACCAGTTTGTTGATAACGTCACTGTAGAATGTTTGACCTTGTTAACGGAGCCACAACCTCACGTCTGCTTGCACCTCTTCATCACTATCAAAGTGAAGTTCTCCAAGGTATTCTTTAAGTTCTGGAAACAGATGAAAATCGGATGGGGCCAATTTGAGACTGGAGAGAGGATTATCGATGACAGTGAACCCAAGGCGTCGGGTTGCTGCAGATGTCGGAGCGCTCTTAGTCTGGCATTGTCGTGCTGAAAGACAGGTGTGTGGACGAATCCTTCGTAATCGAAACTTGATTACAGCGCATCTTTCCCCCGCACCACATAGTTACGTTATACACTGCAATATTACAGCCTACAATTCCGCGCTCTCTAGCGGCATAGGGCACCAAATATGCAGACATGAAGAATAAAGGTGTATATGAGTTAATAACGTTAGTTCCGTTGGAAAAGCTGTGAAGTTTTCACATAAATACTCAAAGGCATTACTTTTCAGCACGTGTGTTACTAGACTGATGGACGGTTTTCGATTTACAAGGATGTTACCTTACGGCAGCCCCCAGAGTACAAACTGCAGTTACTTTCCTTTGAAAGAGAATGGTGAAACGTCTTTATTGAGCGAAGTCCAGAAAGATTCTTGAAAATAAGGCCAAAGCTAGCTGGCAAAAGAGCACTTCCGCGATTCTGTTCGTTTGCTGGCAGATACATAGGATGATTAAGGCCACCAGGGCAAAAATTATAGCATTTTAAAACTACATTTTAACTCTGTGAAGTCTGCAAGCAAGATCTTACTTTGCATTTAAGATCTTAGGTGGAAGGTACGTCGTGTAAGCCTTCCCCGCCTCCGCCCCCCCCCCACCCCCACCCCTTCGTTTCCCTGGCGAATCGCGGTTAGTACGCGAGAAGAAAGATTGTAATTATCCCCTTGTATCAATAAAATGTCTAATTTTTCATCCTTTACGCGCGATGTATATTGGAGCAAGTAGCTTGGATTCAGCCCTTCGGAATTTTGATTGTTAGGCTCGCTACGAAGTACAGCGCTTTCTTTTTAGCGTCTCCTACTGGAATTTGTCCTAGAGTCTCACTGAAATGTTCCACAGACTAAACAAACCCGTCATGAAACGCGTACCTATACTTCGAGAAAAAAAAATCTCTCTCTCTCTCTCTCTCTCTCTCTCTCTCTCTCTCTCTCTCTCACTCACTCTGTCATTGGCAACAAACGCCACCCAATACATGTGACGATACAGGCTTCTCAACTGTGTATTATGTTCCGATTTACTTAGTGCCGTCCAGAGGCTCTCTGTGATACATACATGCCACTCGTTAGTACATCGAATCCGAGAATGCCTCCATTCACTCGATGATGATGGAACAAGAGTGCTATTAATGTGGGTCGTTGATCACGCGGGAGTGTCGGGGAATGAAGCTGCTGTTGCTACCGCCAAGGCTGCAGTCCGACTATCTAGGCCTTGTAGCTATTCTGTCCCTTCAGATGATATCTGTGTTGCTGTACGTAGGAACACTGTGTCACTCTGGCATGAACACTGGTCTTCTCTGTATGGGAACAAACTTTGGGGAATTAAACGCCTACCATTGACTTGGACGACTTCCATCGCCCCCCTCGTTGCAAGGAGTCCGCAGCTCGTGGTCTCGCAGTCGCGTTCTCGCTTCCCAAACACGGGGTCCCGGGTTCGATTCCCGGCGGGGTCAGGGATTTTCACCTGCCACGATATGACTGGGTGTTTGTGCTGTCCTCATCATTTCATCATCATTCATGAAAGTGGCGAGATTGGACTGAGCAAAGGTTGGGAATTTGTACGGGCGCTGATAACCGCGCAGTTGAGCGCCCCACAAACCAATCATCATCTCGTCGCAAGTAGACACTTTTAGCTAGGCTGCGTATTGGATACTGTCGTTTCAGTCACCGTCATTTATGTGGAGACCCGGCACCACTCTGTGCTTACTGCTACCAAACACTGACTGTGTACCATTTGCAGACCCAGTGCCGACTTTGTGACCGTTTACGATTTAATGTATATTTGCCGTCTGAATTATCAGATTTCTAGCAGATAGAGGACGAGCTATAGATCACGTTTTACTTTTTATTCGTCGGAGTAATACTGCGAAGGAAACTTAATTTTCAACCGTTTGAACAATATCCTCGAAAAAGAAGTGATCGTTTTTAGCTATCCTTCTACTTCAGTCGATTACGCTCTGAGAATTATCGACGTGAAATTCATTCTGTAATTGACCGTTTTAAGGCGTGACACTGATGCTTATGACTTCAGCTGTTTTGCGCCATGAAGCAACAAACAACTCTCTCTCTCTCTCTCTCTCTCTCTCTCTCTCTCTCTCTCTCTCTCAACCCCCACCCCCGGTTCCCGCCCACTCCCACCATTCAGTCTAATGTGGTAAGTGTCTGAGATCGACGAGAAGACAAGAATTCGTTGAACGGAGGCTTCATAAGCGATCACTTTCATGGATGAAGCAGCGAAGATCAAAAGCGATGTTTCCTATTTATTGAAACTTACAATTGCTGAGCTTTTTTCGTTTTTTCTTGCTCGTGAAGGGGGGCGCGAAAGGTACGGCCCGGGAAAAAGTATCTGCGTTGTACTTCCTACATACTTAACACTTATGTTGCATCGTAAAGAAACAAAATGGGATGGCCCTCCCCAGGTAGCGCACAAAAATCTTCCTTTTTTTGCAGCGAGCGTGGCGTAGTTGTTGGCGCTTACAGTGCTGTACGGACGCGAAAATACGATTAGGGCAAAGTTTGTCGGCTCTGAGCCGGGCGCGCGGGGCTTCGCTGGCGCCGATAATTCTTGGTTGGGCATTCCGACGCGCCAGTGCCGCGGGTTCGCCAGCCGGACGGACACTGTTGTTCTGCGGGCTGTGTGGGCCGACTATGTGTGGTGTGTGCTCTGTCGCTGACCGTCGCGTTTCAGTAAAGTAACTTCTGGTTGTATTCTAGTGATAAAAAAACTACTTCCTGGACACTGCTGAATTCCTTGTTCTACCGATGTGACTGGCATGCTGGAGCTGCACATCTTAATTAAGTCCGCTATTTGTTGGCTGGCAGTGAGTTCACTGTTAACGATTGGCTGCATCTGCATTCACATACTACCCGTTAGATGTCAGTGTGGCTCCGTCTGATCGGTTCATTTGACGGGGTCTAGTCGGCCGAACGATAGGATACGAACCATCAAGCCTCGTCTGTTGTCGTTTAAGAGTGTCTGAAAGTCGAAATAGCGAGGAACAGTGCCAGAGTCAAAAGTTCCGGTCAGAGCGAATCAAAGTTCTGTATTGAAGGCTAAGTGCAGCTGAGGAAAAGTTTATTGTAGGCTGTGAACAGTATACTGAACGATGTTTACATTCGGTGGCGGCGGCCGAAAACTACTCAAGCTTACCAGCCTCAGCAACAACGTCGTCATCGAGGTAGACGAGACAGTCACATGTTTCTGCAGGTAAATATGATATCCGTGTACAAACACTCTAGTTTCAGTTATTCCATTGCTCGGTCCATCTTTTACGTCACATTTCGTACCAATCTTACCATGCTGTTGTGTAACGTTAAGTTCATACATATGAACTTTTTTTCTCTCTCTATCTGCCAAAGCTTTTGTTAAAATTCATCATTGTGTGTCTTTATGTTAATTTTTCCATCTGTGGTGCGATTTTAATTATTTTGATTTTGTATTCAAATGCGTTGACAGTATTTCAGAAATATTTTATTCGAGATTGCCGCTAATCCATATTTCCTTAACAATCCGTCTTTTATATGGGGATAGCAGCACAAGGCTTTTTTCCCCCCAATGGTTTGATGTTCACCTTTGGTCTTACCTTTTCCCTTCTCCTGTGCTACATATCGGATTCCCATAAATTTTCTCGTTTAAATATCATTTAGATTCAGATTACTCGGTTCCGTACGTCTTTTGCCTTTGTCGCGATTGGCCATTCCTTACGATCTCTCTTTAATTCTTACCTTACTTGTTCGATTGACTTTTTTTTTAATATTTCACAATTCCTCTGGTTTGTCCTGACTGTTTTTTCCAAGTATCTGTCGTGCCATTTGAAGGCGAGATTTGCTCCTGCAGCTTGTTATGTCACGTTCAGACTCTGGGTCAACAGCATTCTTTTTCGTCACGTCCTACTTCAATCGAAACAAAACTGATTACATTCTATAATTTTAGGCTTGTCCGAGGTTGATCTCACTACAATTTAAGAATGGAATATACGCTTTCATCTCTCCCCCTCTCTCCCATCCCAAGGATTCTTCGATTCCACTTATCAAAGAAGTAAAATTATCTGGTAGGGAATAGTGGTTTATTAAACAAGTCAACTGTTATTATCCGTCGCTGTCATTTGAAGGTAAAAATTCCGTCTTGTGTTATAATTGTCTGATAAGGAATTTAGATAGATGGTGCAGTTACATTTTCTGCTATTGTTGCTTACGCAAAGCTTCTGTGTGTCCCAATCGGCCGGCAACGGTGGTCGAACGGTTCTAGGCACTTCAGTCCGGAACCGCGCGACTGCTACGGTCGCAGGTTCGAATCCTGCCTCGGGCATGGATGTGTGTGATGTCCTTAGGTTAGTTAGGCTTAAGTAGTTCTAAGTTCTAGGGGACTGATGACCACATATGTTAAGTTCCATAGCGCTCAGAGCCATTTGTCCCAATCGCTTCGAATTGCGTAACCTTTAAGTTTGAGATTTTACTTACTCGCTGCGGCTGTAGTTGCAGTTCGCTATGAAGCTCAAACTTTTCACCTCAAATACCTCACAGAGCTGTTACTTATCCTTGTTTTAGTTTAACAGTAATTTTTGTGCGAATTTCTCAACCGCAGTGACAAGAATGGTCCGTCGGAAATTGGCGATAACACTAAGTACTCCTTATAGTAGAGATGATACAAACTGATAGGAACTCTTGATCGACGGGCAGGTTTTTAAATTTCACCAGGCACATTCACTAGTCCTGTACCTGCAGACACACTTCGACAGCCTTTCTATCGATTTTCAATTTCTGCGTTTATTGTTCTTCTAAATTAAGTGTGGGTATAGCTGGCGAAACAGGTGTCAAATCAACGTCCGGCCGTTTTGTGCTTTCGCTACATTACTTAAGATGAGTAATCACGAAAGCGAACTCTTCGTTGAGCGCTATGTCACAAATACTGGAGTGACCTATCTCAGTGACAGATTGCGGACTTAAATCAGGAAATAATGTTTCCAATCCTGTTTCAGACTTCTCTTGTGCCCGTGACGCACTGCTTACGAATAACAGAAAAATTCTTCATGCAAGACAATAGTCGCTTTCCTCAGTCTTTTCAAATCATATGACTTCAGCAAACGAGCATCAGAATTAAGCATTAACATACAGAAATAAAAGAGCTGGACTCATTACGAATTACAGAAAACTGCCGCCATTTATCAGTATTTACCGAACGCCTTGTATTCATTATTTTAGTTTTCTAAATCTGAGATTTAATTTGATGCTTCATAACCAGTTCAGTCGTAACTTCGTAAGGTGACACTTTGCGTAAAACCTGTGCTACTGACACAGATTTTTGTCAAGTTACAAATGTAGTTATCGAAGCATGTTGTCGCAGATTGTAGCTATGGGACTGTAATCAGGACACAGCCTAGTGATGACTTAGTTATAATAAGGGACGATACTGCAAATTCGATTAAGCATCCGTCGCCGTAAATGGCGGACATAAACGAGATTAAATTTCGCCTTTCAGCACAGGTTTTCCCAGAGTTAATTTTACACGAGGTTGATTTTCGTTGAGATTGACATCGTCGCTCGATTCGTGATAGTTAATATTTGAAGCTTTCGTAAGACATGAGTCAATGATACATTAGCTTGCAATTAGTTCTACATCTCTTTTAAGACCCATTCAGCTCTCTTTTAAGACCCATTCAGCAATCTAGTTCACTAGTAACAAGTGAAGAAATTCAAAATGAAAATGCTTAAAAAAGAGCGTCATAATTCTTGACAATTGTTTAATCTCAGCTGGTGGCCCGGCGAAAAGGGAGTGGGTGTTCTACACTTAAATACTACTCAACCCGTAAAATTTTGTTACTGCGAGGGTGCAGAATCTGTAACAAAACTGTCCAAATCACTGTAAAATGCATGTGAGGATTTCTACTGTACCATGTATAGGGGTGGGTGTCTTCCTGTTCCAATTGTATGCTGAGCGCGAGAAAAATGACTGCTTAAATGCCTCTGTGCGCGCTGAAATGAGCCTAATATTGACTTGGCAGTCCCTACAGGAGCGATATGTGGAGGGCTGTAATGTGTTCCTAGATTCCTCTTGAAACTTGGTAAGCAGATTTCTGCGAGATAATTGATGTCATATCTTCAAGCGGCTGGCAACTCAAGTTTCTCAGCAAACTATACGATAATACATAGGGGTTTAATCGTTGGCAGCGTAAATTTCCAATTCCGCTACTTCTCTTGTTTATTTTCATACCTTTCGAATTTCCAAGTCAATAATTAGCCTCTCCTGCTTACATAACTCGTCATCCGAAAAAGAAATTCATCAGAACTACTGTATTCATAAGGCAGCTCAGGAGCTCACATTTGGCCAGCGAATTCCCAGTGTACCTTTTAATTATTCACTTCAAACCTCCTTTACTCTGGAAGTAGGACAGCGGTGGAAGTGCCATAGAGGCCTCGTTACTGGGCACTTGCAGTTTAGTAAGTCAGCACTGTCACTGCGCCCTATCTGTTTACTGTAGTGCACTCAGACCATTATTTCGGGCTTTTGAATTAAGTGTTTATTTCGGTGTAACTACAAATACTAGATTCTAGTAGCCTTACACTTGTGGGCATGACGGTCACTGACATGCTAAATATATGGATCGTAATTTTGATCTAGATGGGATTAGAACTAGCTTCAGAGACAAAAATACATTTCTCGGTTGACCGTTAATTTGTGGTTCTAACATTGTGACTATATAAACAACTGTAGCATGAAAATTTTACTGTTATCAGTTCAATATTTTAATGCTGTTAAGTCTTTGATGGCAGACTGCAATCCCAATAAGAGAAAGTGTTACTAAAAGTCATTCTGACTTGGATGTAACATGCAGCTCTACGATATTTGGTTGTGAACTTTATGTGTAATAGTATATTTCTCTGTCCAGGATATCCTCCCAAACACTTTTGTCGATTTCAAGCAAGTTTTGCACAGAAGAAGCAGACCTCACGTATGTAGACACTATAGGGTTTATAACCACCTAGCTCCAATATATATATAATTTTTTTTCAGACCAGGCAGCCCTGCACGACAGGTGTGTTGTATGGGAACAGTACCAGCGTGCTAAATCAACCTGCTTTTGCAGGGCAGTGTATGTCAGAGGAAAGAAAACGTTTTCCAGAGTGCCCTGCATGACAGGCGTGTAGTAGTAGTAGTAGTAGTAGTCTGCTTTATAGAACTGTGTTGCAGGGGCTACATGGATCTGTACGTATGTCTGGGGACAGGTTGAGATGGATAGAGGTGGTGATAGAGGGAGTGAGGGGGAGAAGGAAATGGACTGAGAGGGGAGGAGGAGATGCAAGAGACAGGTGTAAAGTGTAAAGAGGTAGTTGGCTGGTGGAAAAGGAAGATAGGAGTTGGAGATGGAATGAAGGATATGGTCAGAGGGAGGGGGTGGGGGAAATGGACAAAGGGAAGGGAAGGCGGAGATGAAGAGACAGAGTGAGGAGGAGTAGACAGAAGTGGGAGGATGAGGTGGAGAGACAGAGGAAAGAGGTGGACGCAGAGAGGGGAAGGAGGGGGTGTTTTCAATACGGGTGTTGAATACATAGGAGGGCGAAACTGTGGAAACCCTTTTATGACACTTTAACTCGCTGACATCCCTCACAAAATATTTTTTTAAAAAAGTTTTTCAGTAACTACATTTTCGCCATTCATGCTATAAAATTGCTGCATGAGACATAATGTTTTAATTTGTTACTTCTATACTACTAACTCTGTTTGTGGCACACTCTGCAGACAGTATTTGGATGTACCACTGAATGTACCTGCAAAATTATATCATTGCACGACTTGTGACTAAAGAGATATGAGTCATAAAAATTGAGATTGTGAAAAACGAAACTGTGGGATGAAATCAGCTAGAGACACAGGTGAAGCCACGCGGGGTAGCCGAGCGGTCTAAGGCATCTTGTCACGATCCGCGCGGCTGCCCCCATCGGAGGTTCGAGTCCTCCCTCGGTCACGGGTGTGTGTGTCGTCCTTAGCGTAAGCTAGTTTAAGTTACATTAAGTAGTGTGTAAGCTTAGGGACCGATGACCTCAGCAGTTTGGTCCCATAAGACCATATCACAAATTTCCAATTTACACAGGTGAAATTTTTGTACAGATGTGAGTGAAATATGTTAAATATTTGTGAAGTATGTGACAATGTGTAAAAAGCACCTCCTAAACCACTGGATCGATTACAACCAAACTTGATACACATGTTACTTACTGTCTGTAAATAAATACTGTTGGGGCAATAACTAGCAGCGCCATATTGGGTTGTGGTGATCATGTGGGGATAGAGGTGGGAGGAGGAGACAGACAGGAGGACAGACAGTGGGGAAATGGATACAGAAAGGGGGGAAGAAGATTGACAGGGGGAAGGGAGGGGGTGGAAATGGACTCACAGAGAAAGAGAGGGAGGAGGAGATGGAAAGACAGAGGGAGGAGGAAGAGATGGACAGAGAGAGGAGGGAGGAGGAGGAGGAGGAGGAGGTGGACAGGAAGAGGGGCTAGGAAGAGATGGATTAATAAAGGATTGGAACAAGTAAATACCCAGGCAATCCTGGGTACCTAGCTAGTAGTTCATAAGTTTCCGATGCTATGTATAAAATATTTGACAAGACAGTATGTTAAGCAGACTGTGAAATGTGGTAACTGATACTTCCAACGTAGACGTAAAAATAAATGATATCATCGTTTCACAGCGATAGCAGTTTTATCAGCTTTAGACATCCCCCGTTTATATTATTCCGTACGTTATTGTTTTCATCAGTCCGAAGGCTGGTTTTAAAATGGTTCAAATGGCTCTGAGCACTATGGGACTTAACATCTGAGGTCATCAGTCCCCTAGAACTTAGAACTACTTAAACCTAGCTAACCTAAGGACATCACACACATCCATGCCCGAGGCAGGATTCGAACCTGCGACCGTAGCGGTCGCACGGTTCCAAACTGTAGCGCCTAGAACCGCTCGGCCACTCTGGCCGGCGCTGTGTCGCACAGTTTGCGATTTAGAGATGGCAGAGTTAGAGTGCGAGGTGCCGGGGCTAGCAGTGTATTTAACACTAAATTCTTCTAGAATCTACATATGTAAATGATGCTCTAAGCCGCCCCCCCCCCCCCCTATTCTAACTCCGACTTTTGCTGTTGCGCATGGATTAAAAAGATACGCGAACTGACTGTAATCAACCCTGCAAGTGGAGTAGAAAAGAGTTTGGCACCTGCAGTAATTTAATTTGATAAGTTAAATACAGGAAGGTTTCATTAACGTAGTGAGAAATGATAGGGTTGCTCTACCGATTAACAGAATGAAAGTTCTGTCCAAAATAACAATATGATTTATTAAGACTAAACACAAAATATTAAACAAAAACACATGAAACATTTACAATACATCAAATTGGCTCAAATTGGATACTCAAATAAACGCTGTGAAGGTGAAGTTGTCCCTAAACTAGATTGTGACGTTTATGACGAAGTGGTATGTGGAGCCAATTCCTTGCAACTCGAATCTTAAGAGAGACACACAGCTAACCCAACATTAATTGCTGCTACATTAGTGAGAACTCAGACAATGAACACCCAAGATAGAACAAAGTTAGAAAAGACGAACAGGTGCGCTCTGCTGAGCTCTGATTATCGCCTAGCAAAAATGCCTGCTTTGCCGGTGCTGCGGACGTACATTACCAAGCTGTCTTCTTAGCTGCAAGGACACGATCTGGCGTACTGGAAGCGATGGCTGGTTGCTTCGACGTCCCGTCGTGGTGATGATAATGTCGCGAGTATAGCCCGAAACAAATTGTCCTGGTCTGGTTGTTCCAGACTTAAGACTTCCTATCAATACAAATGCGCCTCTGAGCGAGACGAAGAAGGCTCGCCACACAATCACTGACGGTACAGTGATTGATTTTCACAAGCGAAGTCACACAGTAACTCCGATACAGTCAACTTTAGCCAAAACTGCCCAAGACAGACAACATAGGCCGCTTGTACGCAGAACGCTCAATTGCCAACTGTACTCGGAAAGTTACGTTGAAGTCGAAACTTCAGCAGCTTCGTTAAACAGTTACAATCAAATAAAAGTATATTAGACAGCCAACGGAAGGCAGGCTGTCCAGAGCAGCGAGAGCTCAGTGTTGTAACCTACTCCGACTGAAAGGCGAGAGCCGACGCCCACCAGAGCACCCGTACCAAACGAACACAGAACATTCCCGCCCCCACGACAGTGCCCGTGGTTAACCGTTCCAATCAGCAACTCGAAAACCGGCGGAAAATTCCACTCTATTGCCGGAGCACTACCATTCCACCAATGGAGATTCTTGGCGCCAATTTCTGCGCCGATTTTGCTACGTTACGGAGCTATGCCCTGAGCAAGCCAATCACAGTTACGATTTTGCAGAAAGCGCGGGAATTTGCCCGCCACAACTGCCTGGGTACACAAGTCATTCCCACGCATCGCTGGTAGCCCGCCAGAAAGTGTTTTCGCTAAGTTTCTGCGAAGTAACGGAACCTCTAGCCCAGCCGCTACTTCAGGCCCTTTGCGAGCGTGTCTCCGCCGCTATTCTACAATGTCGGCGTCTGGAAAACATTCACTCGACTCCCTCACACCAGTCGGCTTACCCTTTCAAGATCAGCAGAGCCCGCCTGTCACCGGACCACACGGGTGACGAGAGACGCTGCGTGGGAAGTCCGCGTGTGAAGGAATAGCGACTTTTCACCGCATGCAATTAGAGAGGAAAATCGTGAGATAGAAATATGAGAGGGGACTCATGCCACCTCTCAAGAGGAGCATTAAATTTTGCGCGAAACTCAAGAAAACATTTACAGAGCTACACCAAATGGTACAGGATTCCTACGGTGATGAGTTACTCGGTATTACGAATGATTCACACAGTTTGAAAATGACTGGACAGAAGTTAAGGATGACCCTCGTTCAGGACTCCCTTCGACGTCTACCGACGACGCTCATGTCAGGAACGTCAACGAAACTGTGCGTGCCAACCGAAGACTGACTGTCAAAGAGATTGCAAAAGGATGTAACATTTCAGTTGGTTAATGTCATGAAAACCGGACACTGCATCTGGGAATGCATCCTGTTGCCGCCAAGTTCGTCCCACGGCTCGTGAGGCAAGACCAGAAAGACCTTCGTAAACTTTGAAGAGCTTGAGGATCGCACAGATCAGAACGATATGCTCATTAAGAGAATTATAACTGATGATGAGACCTGGGCCTACAGTTATGGTGTGGAGACCAAGGTTCGGTCTTCACAGTGAGTCGGGAAAGGTTCTCCAAGGCAAAAGAAAGCTCCTCAGGTCAGGTCAAACGTCAAATCCATGCTGATATTTTTCTTTGAGTTTGAATGATTATTTCGTCATGAATTCGTGCCACAGGTACTATCGGGATGTGTTATGAGAAAGGAACTGCCTGAAATGTGACGAGACAGTTCATGGCTCTTGCATTACCATAACGCACCCGCACTTTCATCCCTGTTGGTGCGTGACTGTTTCCTGTGGGCTTTTTTTTTTATTTCCAAAGTTGGAAACCCCGTTGAAAAGACAAAAGATTTGAGATTTGCAACGATAGACGAGATAAAAGAAAATCCGCAGACGGTGCTTAGCGCGATCCAGCAAGAGGCGTACCAAGACTGCGGAAGTGGAGGCGGCGTTGGGAGTGGTGTATCAGTTGTGGAGGAGTGTATTTCGAAGGAGACCATGCACAAGTAAAAGGTAAGCATAGAAAAATTTTGTGGACAAAGTTCCGGAATTTTTTGATCAGACCTCGTACACACATTCCTTACGGCATGGTGCTCCATGGAGTACTGCACTTGGGGAGAAAATGGGGCAGCAGAATGGCTCGAATTCAAGATATGACATTCAATGTCGATTCACTCATTGATGCCGCGAAACTAGCTTGTTTTAACGGTTAAAAGTACCGCGAAACGCAACAGTCCGTAGTTCTAGGAAAAATGTAATATACACATAAATCATTTTAATTGAATCATCTATGGGTTCTTGGTGAAATATTGTAAATTAACTAAACAAACACTGAAAAATGGTTTCGGGTTATAAGCCCATTTTTCGTGAAAATGGCCTTAAATCCGAAACCTAGGTTGTGCAGTAACAATAATAAAATTTGTGAAACAAGGTAAAAATGGTGTTTAATTAATACATAAAAATATTTATTTTTACAGTAAGCTATAATGCCCAGTTTTCATGTAATTCGGGTACTTTTATTGTGTGGTAGTGCACTGAAATGCGCTTTCTTTAGCAATTTAACAGCAGCAGAAATGAAGTTTGAAATTTTCGTCAAGTATGGCCTTTGTGTTAGTTCATACTCGAGAAGGATTTAACTTTATCATTGTCAGATTCTGCGATATTTCTGTAAGACATCTGCTCCCGAAAGAAATCTTTAACGCTTCGTAGCATAGAGGTTTAATTACGAAACCGAACAATTACGGCACGTAGGCTTCTCAAAGATGTGATCCAGTTTTGTCCGCTTGATTTGCTTCATCAGCCAATCATAGCGCTTAACTAACGGTTATGAATGCCTATAAAAATTAACAGTTGCATCATGATTCTTATCTGCGGTAACTGATATCTCACTAATATTATCTGCGTGTCCATTTCTTTGTAATTTCGAATATTTACTTGTTCACAAAGTGGCTGGGTCGTTTCCTATTTATATTGATCAGTCAAGGGAGTAACTGCTAGCAGTTTTTTCAGCTAATTCTCTTTTTCTTGAATACTAATGATGGCTTAATTATAGTTTCTCCTAAGCGTGTGGAAAGGGCTCCCATGCGTTATTTTTACACTCCTGGAAATGGAAAAAAGAACACATTGACACCGGTGTGTCAGACCCACCATACTTGCTCCGGACACTGCGAGAGGGCTGTACAAGCAATGATCACACGCACGGCACAGCGGACACACCAGGAACCGCGGTGTTGGCCGTCGAATGGCGCTAGCTGCGTAGCATTTGTGCACCGCCGCCGTCAGTGTCAGCCAGTTTGCCGTGGCATACGGAGCTCCATCGCAGTCTTTAACACTGGTAGCATGCCACGACAGCGTGGACGTGAACCGTATGTGTAGTTGACGGACTTTGAGCGAGGGCGTATAGTGGGCATGCGGGAGGCCGGGTGGACGTACCGCCGAATTGCTCAACATGTGGGGCGTGAGGTCTCCACAGTACATCGATGTTGTCGCCAGTGGTCGGCGGAAGGTGCACGTGCCCGTCGACCTGGGACCGGACCGCAGCGACGCACGGATGCACGCCAAGACCGTAGGATCCTACGCAGTGCCGTAGGGGACCGCACCGCCACTTCCCAGCAAATTAGGGACACTGTTGCTCCTGGGGTATCGGCGAGGACCATTCGCAACCGTCTCCATGAAGCCATGAAGCTGGGCTACAGTCCCGCACACCGTTAGGCCGTCTTCCGCTCACGCCCCTACATCGTGCAGCCCGCCTCCAGTGGTGTCGCGACAGGCGTGAATGGAGGGACGAATGGAGACGTGTCGTCTTCAGCGATGAGAGTCGCTTCTGCCTTGGTGCCAATGATGGTCGTATGCGTGTTTGGCGCCGTGCAGGTGAGCGCCACAATCAGGACTGCATACGACCGAGGCACACAGGGCCAACACCCGGCATCATGGTGTGGGGAGCGATCTCCTACACTGGCCGTACACCACTGGTGATCGTCGAGGAGACACTGAATAGTGCACGGTACATCCAAACCGTCATCGAACCCATCGTTCTACCATTCCTAGACCGGCAAGGGAACTTGCTGTTCCAACAGGACAATGCACGTCCGCATGTATCCCGTGCCACCCAACGTGCTCTAGAAGGTGTAAGTCAACTACCCTGGCCAGCAAGATCTCCGGATCTGTCCCCCATTGAGCATGTTTGGGACTGGATGAAGCGTCGTCTCACGCGGTCTGCACGTCCAGCACGAACGCTGGTCCAACTGAGGCGCCAGGTGGAAATGGCATGGCAAGCCGTTCCACAGAACTACATCCAGCATCTCTACGATCGTCTCCATGGGACAATAGCAGCCTGCATTACTGCGAAAGGTGGATATACACTGTACTAGTGCCGACATTGTGCATGCTCTGTTGCCTGTGTCTATGTGCCTGTGGTTCTGTCAGTGTGATCATGTGATGTATCTGACCCCAGGAATGTGTCAATAAAGTTTCCCCTTCCTGGGACAATGAATTCACGGTGTTCTTATTTCAATTTCCAGGAGTGTATTATTTATTCCGATCTGTTGATAAGTAAGCACGGTCTGTTATTAATTATTGCCAGTCTTTAAAGTCTGTGTGTCCATGCTCCTTTGTTTTCAGGAGATTGCTTTCGAGGAAAGATTTCTCACTAATAATTGAGTTCATATTTTGCAAGGGCGGTGATAGTTGTGCCGCTGTGCGTGGTGAAAGCAATGAAAGATCATGATGGTGGTGGTGATGATGATGATGATGATGATGATGATGATGAATCAACAGTAGATACTGCGAAATAAGGATTTAGCCCAATTGTTCAGCACGACAATATAACTATTACCAGCTCTTTGAAGATTACAACTTTTGTTGTTAAGAACAGTGGTAGATTGGATGCTGCAGTCGTATCTATTTCTTGGAGGTACTGTCTGACCACGATAACTTGACGATTTCGCTAGTGCTGCCAGAAGCGGAGAAAATAGGCACTACTTGAAAGGTGTTCACTCGCGTGTAAGTGCTACCAACGTCAAGCTACCCCTAGATGCGACGTACTACAAAAGGTCTGCGTCCTCTGACAAATAACTTCTGTAAGCACTTGCTGAAGTGTTTATATTAGAATAAAAAATTACTCAAGTTTACTTCAAGTCACTGCAGCAGGTTTGTTTTTTTTTTTTCAGGAACTCGCCGCAAGTTTTTATTACAGAAGTGCAGTTCTTAAAAACCAGAGCGTCGCCACTGTTATCGCATTATTAATAATGCATAAAAATCGTGACAAAAGACAAATTAAAAAAAAAATGTTAGAGGAATACATATTGATGTTACCAAGAAACACTATTCAATTCACTAAAATCAGAGAACTCCACTTAGATAAAAAACTTGAGGATGTTGTATGCAAATTTCAAACATCTCTTGCCTATTGTATAATTAAGTTCTCGACAATTGGAAACAAAAATGCGCTCACCAAGAGACTGCCTTTTAATTACCCTTTGATTTTTGCAAATAGTAGGTACTACGTTTATCATTAATACAATGCATTTATGTTTACGATAACATTAAAAATCACCTAAAATTTAAAGACGTCTGTACTGCCGTTCTGCTTTACCTTCCGGTGAAACAAATTGATTGGTAAACTCATTTCACAGTTCCTTGACTGATGGTACCAGTTGTGGAGGATTAGAGGTTCCAACGGTACATTTGTTTCGGCTCATCTCTCCTTGTGCCATTCTCATTTTCCACAATGATACATTCGTACCGTTACTAAACACACGCAACTTCTGTAAGCTTGAGAAGAAGTTCCACGGAAAGACAAATTCGGCGAGTACTTGCAGCAAGATGCAAGAAACTAGAACGAGTTATCACCCAACAGCGGAGTGTGCGCTGCTTTCAAACTTAATTGCAAATTAAAATGTGTCCTCCGGTACTCGAACCTGGGATCCCGAACGGGCACACAGTTCTGATTTGTCAGGAAGTTTCTTGCAAGAAGCTGTTTCCACTAATTTGCGAAATTCTTTAATTTGAGGAAACTAGCAGACGTAGTTGGAAGGAGGGGAGGGGTTGGTGTTGCAGATATGGTCGTTCGTAATATTTCAAACAATTCTGTTATTGTATGGATAATGCGCCATACCACGGCAGTTAGTTCGACAGAATGCCTAATAAGATTTAAGGATTACGATGTTAGTGGTTGCAAGATGAGATGAATGTCAACAAATTAGGTGATTTCCGATCCGACAGAAGTGCCACTTGCGGGCAATACTTACGCGAGTGCCGCCTGCGATTTCATGTTATCATCAACTTATCGTGCACAAACCATAGTATACAGTATTGGTCCGGAAACCAGACGTCCATCTTATGGGCTAACGGCCACTGAAATCAGATTTTCTATCCTGCATTGAACAATCATAGACCTCGGAATAAATATGGAGATATCTGATGTGTGTAGGACGGTGAGTATGCTCCCAAATCGACTTAACGAGTCGGCACTGTTGTTAGACATTGAGCTCATAATCAGGTGGACGGCGGTTCAAATCTCAGTCCTCTCAACTACATTTATGCTTTTCATGGTTTCGTAAATCACTTAAGCCAAACGCCGTGTTGGCTCTTTTGAAATTTAAACTATAAAAAGATCACGTTCTCATTGGGACGTTAAGCCCTGATCTTCCTTCCTTTTCAACCATTTTTCATGTCCTGAAATGGGAATCTAGGATCGACATGGTCACTTTTGATTTATGCACATACCCTGACTTGACCACCGGCTTGTGCATATCCAGTATTTCTGGAACTAATTGTACCACCACGTTCCATAAAATGACCTGATCAGTGTGAGAATCCGTGAACGCAGAGAACTGGGTTTTCAAGAGGAGACTTCTGTCTGGAAATGCACAATTTGGACGATCTGCAGGACATCAAAGTTACTTGGAAACCGACCAGTTTGCCACTACAAGCATTGTTCGTGTTGATGCGATACTCTTGTATTGACATTGTATTTAAATGAAATTAACTAGACACAGCGAACAGTTTTAATCATAGGAAATGCATAATCACGTTTCCACAACACAGAATACTGTTACAGATATATTGTTGCAGCTGAAGCCACCATACGCACAAAGTACGCTAGAACTATCCTGGAGAAGATAGTTTCGGAAGGATCAAAAATTGAATATAATTTATTAGCTTTGTCAGAAGTTAAATTTAACGTTAACGTATTAGAATTTCCACGCAGCAAAACGAGAATCCCCAAATTTGCTCTCCGGAAAGAAACTATAGACATCAACGATGACATCTACAACGAGCACTTGAAACTGGCGAAGTACGTGACTTCCTTATTCTTCACGAATGGCGGCACGCAGCAGAAATATATTAAACAGACATTATAGCCATCTGATTTAATCCCTCCTTACGACTGCTTTCTCTCATATTCTGAATAAATCTGCACTATTGTAAATTTCTCAAGCGTTGAAGATGCGTGCGCTCGCGTTTGTTTGTAGCCAGTCTCAAGTGCATGTTGAAACGCTGAAATATGTCTGTCGGTTCATCAGCCGAAGTAATGAACCCAGGCCAGAGGAATATATTAGCTGTTAAATACGCCACGCTGTTTGATAATGATACCGCCTGGTGCACAATGTCAGCTATATTTTGTATCTTTGATATGTACTCGTATCCTGTAACACGAAAACTCGTCTATAAGAGCAGATATATGTATTTTCGACGATGACGTGCCGCAGAAATGTCAGACATATTTTAACATGCACTTGAGAACGGCTACAAATCCGAAATCGTGGTCGCGTACAAGAAATTAACAATTAACAAAGTTTTGTTGGTGCAGGATTTTGTGTACAATCTGAATTTTCGGTTATGTCTCATAAATGTTCGCCGGGATTCATGTTGGGCGATCTGGGCGACCAGATCATTCGCTCGAACTGTACAGAATATTCATCGAACCAGTCACGAACAGTTGTGGTCCGGTGATATGGCGCATTGCCATCCATAAAAATTTCATCGTGGTTTGTGAACACGAAATCCATGAATAACTGTAAGTCTTATCCAAGTAGCCGAACATAATCATTTTTAGTCGGTGAATGGTTCAGTTGTACCAGACCTCGCCGCGCGGGATTAGCCGAGCTGTCTCGGGCGCTGCAATTATGGACCCGGCGGAGGATCGAGTCTTCCCTTGGGCTGTGTGTGTGTGTGTGTGTGTGTGTGTGTGTGTGTGTGTGTGTGTGTTTATTTGTTTGTCCTTAGGATAATTTAGGTTAAGTAGTGTTTAAGCTTAGGGACTGATGACCTTAGCAGTTAAGTCCCATAACATTTCACGCACATTTTTGAGTTGTACCAGAGGACCCATTCAATTCCATGTAAACACAGCCCACACCATTGTGGCAGGCTCTACGTACCATCAACTCCTACCAACTGAAATCTGGACTCATTTGACCAGGCCACGGTTTCCCAGTTTTCTAGGGTCCAAATGATACGGTCACGAGCCCAGAAGAGGCGCTGCAGGCGATGTCGTGCTGTTAGCAAAAGCATTCGCGTTGGTCGTCTGCTGCCATAACCCATAAATTTCGCCGCACTGTGCTAACGGATACGTTCGTCGTACGTCCCAAATTGATTTCAGCTGTTATTTCACGCAGTGTTACTTGTCTGTTAATACTGACAATTGTACGCAAACACTGCTGATCTCGGGCGTTAAGTGCAGGCTTTCGGCCACTGTGTTGTCCGCGGTGACAGGTAATGCCGGAAATTTTATATTCTCATCACACTGTTGACACTGTCGATCTCGGAATACTGAATTCCCTAAATTCCCGTCGTGCGGCCATAATCGTGTCGGAAATCTTTTCACGTGAATCACCTGAGCACAAATGACAGTTCTGCCAGTGCACTGTCCTTTTATATCGTGTGTACACGATACTACCACCATTTGTATATGTGCTTGTCGCCATCCCATGACTTTTGTCACCTCAGTTTGTAACCTGATGATGATCGAATGCTACTGACAAGGGAAACTTCCAATTCCACTCTTCTCAGATTTAGTCGTAAGATGGGCCGGTAGATAGCCCGTCAAAAACTGAAAACAGATCAAGCATGAAAACAGGAAGAAGGTGAACTGTGAAAAAAGAAGCAAAATAGAAACGGTGGATGGTCCAAGCTCAAGATATGCAGCATCAAGCATGCTTACGTAGCCACGGTGTCGTGCTTATGTGGTTACGGTCTTGGCCTGCGAAGGGGGAGTCCTATTTTCAAATCTCGCTCGTTCTCCCAACGTTTTTTCTCACAAAATTATGAACTGTCCCTCCAGTTATTGACGTGTTTGTCCTCTGTATTCAGATTTATGCCTGTGTCGTGCTGTAACGACTTTTCGTAACAGCGGGATGTAAGGAAGAGACCTCCAGATGTAAGTACTTCATATTTGTTCTAAACAAGTGCCACATGTTACGACTCTTGCGTTCCGTTTTGACTTGCAATTGTTGTAACATAGTTCAGTCCCGCTTATTTATTTTGTTCATTTCTGTGAAATGTCGGTGCGACTTCTCGCCTGTTCTCACTATTCATCATATTTCCTTACGACGGTAATATATTCTTACCACATGGCATAGTGTATAACAAATTGGAAAGACTACAGGAGAAAAGACACGTCAACGACCGGACGGAAAGTTCATAATTTTGTGGAAAGAAAAATAAATTGGAGCACGAGCGATATTTAAACACGGCTCTTTCTCTTCGCAGTCCAGCTCCGTGACGACATTAACCACGACGCCGTAGCTACGCAACTTTGCTCATGTACTCTACATCTCGAGCCCGAACCGTTCACTGTTTCTATTTTGCTTCTTTTTTCACAATTCAGTACATCTCATTCCTGTTCTCACGCTTAATCTGTTTCCAGTTTTTGACGGGCTATCCACTGGGCCATCTTACCACTAAATCTGAGGGGGTGCGATGGGAAGCTTCCCTTGTGAGTCACGACGATTAACAGACTTACAAAGAGAGTCCCCAGCGGTGTCATCGACTGTTTGAAACCATGGATGCGGTGATGGTGAAGGTCCGAGGTATCACATCCTGCACCGTTCACGCTGGTGGGCTCTCATTTACGAGTAGCCGATGAAAAAAATATCGGAATATAGCGTGACTCTGATTAGTGTTAAAAAGTGTTGTTATGTGGACAGGTTAGTGGTGTAATGGCTTGCGTAATACCTTCGCATGCAGAAGGTTGTGGGTTTGAATCTAGTCAGGCAGTGTAACCTTTTTATTTTTAAATGTTTTCGAAATGACTATTTTATTTTTAATCAATTAATTGGTTTAAATATAATTTTTTATTTCTTTTCCTTTGTTAGATCATTTTAATTGTCATATGAACCTCTTCATTTGCTCTCATTTTTCTTCGTATCTTCCTTTCTGCACTTGTAACTTTTGTTCAGGTGATTGTAATTAATTTCTTGTAATAATTTAGATTTAATTTCTTTCCTTGTACCCTATTATTTCGCCATGTCATTGCATTCACAATTTTTGTCGCTCATTTTGCTTGAATTTTGTTTTACTTGTAATCCCTCGTGTTGAAATATTCATCTGGATTGTTTTGCCCATAGTGTGTTTTAAACATTTGTATGACAATTAATGTAAAAAAATGCACAATTTGTAACGAAAAATACGATTTTGACGCACCTGAGCAGTCATTATAAATATTTATTTCGTCTTTTTTGTTTTTAACCGATAGATCGGCATTTTCAAATATTTGGATATTGTAATAGATATAGAGCCAAAACATTATGACCACCTGTTTAATAGCATGTTGCAACAGAGATTCTACTTGGTATGGATTTACAAGTCCATGACTGGATCCCAGTAGTTATGTGGCACCAGAAATACATGCACAGATCAAGGAGTTCCCGCAGGTTAAGAGATGGTGGTTTACGGACACGCAGCTAACACCCGATATATGTTCCTGTGGGTATACATCAGGCGCATTTGCTGGCCAAGACATCAGTGTGAGTTCATATAATGCCCATCAAACCACTGTAGCACGATTCTGACCTAGCAGTACAGACAGTTAATGTTGGAAGGTGTCTCGTCGTATGGGGAGATTTCAACCACGAAGGGATGCTGCAGATGGTCCGCAGTAATGTTCACGTAATTCACTGCTGTCATAGTGCCTACAACAGGTCCCATAGAAGCCCGGCTCAGTGTTCCCCATAGCATAAACCTGTTCTCACCAGCCTGCACCTGTAATACGGTGACGGTTTCAAGCAGTCATTCGTCTGAGTGACGGCGTTTAAGGGCGCAGCCATCAACCTGGTGTAACGTGAAATGCGGTTCATTCGACAGGCGACACATTTCTATTGATCCACGGTGAAAACTCAGATTGCTGTGCTCACTGCAGTCATACTGACATTGTCGCTGGGTCAAGAAAGGAACACACAGGAGTTGTGTGATATGGAGCTCCATGTTCAACAATGGCCTTTAAACTTGTGCTCCGAAACACTTGTGCCTGCACCAGCATTGTACTCTGTCTGCCACAGATCGCTGCCTATCCTGGATTATAGGGTCGGGGATCCTCTGACCTCTACGTTTTTTGTGATGAGAAGTGGACGTCCACTGCCATACGGCCTAGGCGTTATTCCACACTCATTCAACAACTTTTCATAGATGCTTACGACGGTAGTACGCCAGCTTAGCCGTTTCAGAGTGTCTCGTTTCCAGCCGCGGCGCCACAACAATGTGCCCTTTGCCAAAACCGCTTATATTAGTGGATTTCCGTATGTGCGGTCCGTATCGTAGCCATAATGACTGCCTACTTTTCTCTCTTCCGCATAGATCTTTTCCGTACTGCATCATGTGATCGCAACACCACCAGGAGGCTTTCAACCTCGCGGTGGGCATTGGTCATTATGTTTTGGCTCACCAGTATATAATTAAATTCGGATTCACAAAAATTCCGACTGAGAAAAGAATAATACACTACTGGCCATTAAAATTGCTACACCAAGAAAAAATGCAGATGATAAACGTGTATTCATTGGACAAATATACTAGAACTGACATGTGATTACATTTTCACGCAATTTGGGTGCATGGATCCTGAGAAGTCAGTACCCAGAACAACCACCTCTGGCCGTAATAACGGCCTTCATACGCCTGGGCATTGAGTCAAACAGAGCTTGGATGGTGTGTACAGATACAGCTGCCCATGCAGCTTCAACACGATACCACAGTTCATCAAGAGTAGTGACTGGCGTATTGTGACGAGCCAGTTGCTCGGCCACCATTGACCAGACGTTTTCAGTTGGTGAGAGATCTGGAGAATGTGCTGGCCAGGACAGCAGTCGAACATTTTCTGTATCCAGAAAGGCCCGTACAGGACCTGCAACATGCGGTCGTGCATTATCCTGCTGAAATGTAGGGTTTCGCAGGGATCGAATGAAGGGTAGAGCCACGGGTCGTAACGCAACTGAAATGTAACGTCCACTGTTCAAAGTGCCGTCAATGCGAACAAGAGGTGACAGAGACGTGTAACCAGTGGCACCCCATACCATCTCCCTGGGTGATACGCCAGTATGGCGATGACGAATACACGCTTCCAATGTGCGTTCACCGCGATGTCGCCAAACACGGATGCGACCGTCATGATGCTGTAAACAGACCTGGATTCATCCGAAAAAATGACGTTTTGCCATTCGTGCACCCAGGTTCGTCGTTGAGTACACCATCGCAGGCGCTCCTGTCTGTGATGCAGCGTCAAGGGTAACCGCAGCCATGGTCTGCGAGCAGATAGTCCAAGCTGCTGCAAACGTCGTCGAACTGTTCGTGCAAATGGTTGTTGTCTTGCAAACGTCTCCATCTGTTGACTCAGGGATCGAGACGTGGCTGCACGATCCGTTACAGCCATGCGGATAAGATGCCTGTCATCTCGACTGCTAGTGATACGATGCCGTTGGGATCCATCTCGGCGTTCCGTATTACCCTCCTGAACCCACCGATTCCATATTCTGCTAACAGTCATTGGATCTCGACCAACGCGAGCAGGAGTGTCGCGATACGATATACCGTAATCGCGATAGGCTACAATCCGACCTTTATCAAAGTCGGAAACGTGATGGTACGCATTTCTCGTCCTTACACGAGGCATCACAACAACGTTTCACCAGGCAACCCCGGTCAACTGCTGTTTGTGTACGAGAAATCGGTTGGAAACTTTCCTCATGTCAGCACGTTGTAGGTGTCGCCACCGGCGCCAACCTTGTGTGAATGCTCTGAAAAGCTAATCGTTTGCATATCACAGCATCATCTTCCTGTCGGTTAAATTTTGCGTCTGTAGCACGTCATCTTCGTGGTGTTGCAATTTTAATGGCCAGTAGTGTGTAATGGAAAAATGAGAAAAAGTGAAAAAGTTCATTTGCTGGTTAAAATGACTTGACGAAGCAATAGAAATAAAACATTAAATTTAAACCCATAAAATGGATAAAAATAATGATCAAAGTCATTTCGAAAAGATTCTAAAATAAAAAACAGTGGAAGCAGCTGATGAAATTCGAACCCACAACGTTCTCCACGCAGAGGCAATATTGAGGGTCACGCAAAAATCCTAAATTTTTTTCGCCGTTTACTCACAAATGAAGGCCCACTAGGACGAATGGCTGCAAGCTGTGATATCTGGGATCTTAACGTACGTCGCCGTACGAATAGTTCCAAATAGTCGATACCACCGCTGGGGACGTATCATTCTTGGTGTTCGGAGCTAGATCGTAGTAGCCGGAAATTGTGTTCTTCGCGGGTTCCGCGAACCCTTTAATTCGGCGAGAAGAAAAAACAGTGTGGAAACTGGCGTGAGTGAGACCGTGGCGCGGAATGAGGGCGAGATGCGAGCGTCCGCTAAGACGCGCTTGCGTTTACGGCTGGTCGGCTCGGCGCCTGCCCCGGCCTGCCGGCGCCGCCAATTAGCGTGGCCAGCGGCGCCGGCCGGGACGGGACGCGCCACGCGCAATTATGCAGCGCAGCGCCGGATATTGTGTCGGCCCGTCCCTCTGCGCTGCCCTGCTCCTGCGTCAGCTTCGCCGGTCACCTCTTCACGTGTCCGCCACCCTCACATCGAGCCCGTTTTACACCACCGACTTTCTGTTCAAAATTAACTACTCAAGTGCGTGCGCCTTTTGTGCTTGCGTGTAAATTAGCGACCGACCATCACTTAAGTATGTCTATGACGCCCGTAATCTAGGAATTGTGGCAGGTGGGGGAATTCTAAATATCCGAATACGCTTCACACTGTGCATGCGCAGAAACAGGGGAGAGGGGGCCATGGCGGCGTTTGCTAACGTAATTCGGGCGAGCACATACCTGTTATAAAAATGGATCTTATGTTGTCTTATCTCTTTAATCTTTGTGCTGTTTGCTTTGTTTTCGTCACATTAAAAAAATTACACAAGGTCCTGGTATTTTTTCCTGTTAGTGCTCACCTACAACAAATACAAAATATCTGAAAGCAGCCGGCCGCGGTGGTCTAGCGGTTCTGGCGCTGCAGTCCGGAACCGCGGGACTGCTACGGTCGCAGGTTCGAATCCTGCCTCGGGCATGGATGTGTGTGATGTCCTTAGGTTAGTTAGGTTTAAGTAGTTCTAAGTTCTAGGGGACTTATGACCTAAGATGTTGAGTCCCATAGTGCTCAGAGCCATCTGAAAGCAAAAGCGTATTTACGTTTTACAGAGAAAAACCCTGCACTATGCGCTTCTTTGTTATTCCACACACAGCGAGAAAAAGGCGCTATATAGTGCCTTCTATATAGTGTCTGTTGTGTTTGCAACCATATATTTTCTGGAGCAAATAAATGTGTGTGTTCTGAAATGTCTGGATGGCACTTTCCCTATTCAATTATCAGGAGTGTGAACAATTTACCACACAACCCTTGACAAGAACTTCCACTATGAATTTTGCGTAGGCCGTTAATAAACACTGTTGTCATTGCTTTTTCCTACATTTCGTTACTATATTTCTATTTTTCCGTGAAAAGGGTAGTCCCTCATAGCCTTAGTTTCATCATTAAGACGCCAAACTCCACAGCACACAGCTTTCACAACACCAGCAATTTTCGCTCTGACGTGTAAACGAAAATGACCAAACAAAACACACGAAGCTCAGTACGGAGATAAAACGCCAGGCGCGCTGCAGCAGATGCGCGCGAGTACTCGGTTGAGACAAGAAAGTCAGTCGTGTAAAAGGGCCTTCAACTGCTCTTTCACAGAGCCTCTGAACTAATATCGAAACGTTACTTTCTCTGCTTTCCCCTCTTGCACTTTTACGTACGAGGACCTATCAATAATGTTCCGGGCAAAGTTGTCGAGTGTGACGGTGTAGAGCTCTTGCCTCTGACCGTAGAACATTAGCGTGTCTGGAAGTTCCCATCGTCTGCATCGTCGACCATATTCTCGCTGGGCAAAAAGATTTAATCGGTCTATGTGTTACAAAGGGTTATTTACTAACTTTTCTCAGACGACATACCAGGGCTGTTCAAAAAATTCCGGAACTTTGTCCACAAAATTTTTCCTACGCTTACCTTTTACGTCTTGTGCACGCTCTCCTTCGAAATACTCTCTTCAACAATTGATACACCACTCCCAACGCCGCCTTCACTTCCGCAAACAGTCTTGATACGCGTCTTGATGGATCGCGCTAAGCGCCGTCTGCGGATTTTCGTTCATCTCGTCTGTCGTTTCAAATCTCAAATATTCGTCATTTCAACGGGGTTTTCAACCTCGGAAATAGAAAAAAGGCCGCAGGCAACAGTCACGCACTAACACGGATGAATGTTCAGGTGCGTTATAGTGATACAAGAGCCATGAATTGTCTCGCCACATTTCAGGCCGTTTCCTTGTCACATTTTCTCACAGGCGTCGCAACAGGTCCCGATAGTACCTGTGTCACGAATTGACGAAACAATCCTCCAAATTCAAAGAAAACTATCAGCACGGCTTTGACATTTGATCTGACCTGGCGAGCTTTTTTCCCCTTGGAGAACCTTTGCCGACACTTTTTGAAGACTGAACCTTGGTCTCAACATCATAACTGTAGGCCCGCGTCTCACCATCAGTTATCACTCTCTTAATGAATATCTTGTTCTGATTTGCGCGACCCAAAAGCGCTGCAAAGGTTGTGAAGGTCTTTCTGGTCTTGAGACTCATGAGCCGTGGGACGAACTTGGAAGCAACACGATGCATTCCAAGATGCTGTCTCAGGATTTCATGAAATGATCCAAATGAAATGTTACATTCTTCTACAATCTCTCTGACAGTCAGTCTTCGATTGGCACGCACAATTTCGTTGACGTTCCTGACATGAGCGTCGTCGGTAGACGTCGAAGGGAGTCCTGAACGAGAGTCATCTGAACTTCTGTCCGGTAATTTTTAAACCGTGTGAATCATTTGTAATACTGAATAGCTTACAAACCTAGCCGTTTCGGGAATAATTCCACCCTTGGTCCGAAAGCCAGTGACCATGCCCTTTAGGAAGTCAGATAAACCGCTCCGTTTCCGCATTAGAATGACGACTGCACTGTTTTCCGCGTTCTCTCACATACTTAACATACCCTGCACTGCCAGTGCTGTCACCTGCTGGCTGTGAGTGGTTATTGCACGTTGACGTCAAACATAGGCGGTGGTCACATTGTGGCTGGACCGTGTATTTCCTGTGTTTTTACTTTACTGCCTGTATCTTCTAGGAAATGTTCTCTAAATCCATTGTCAGTCACCCTTTACGTGTATCGCTTTCTGTGAAAATAGACAACATCTAGTATACAAAAGTGCGAGAAACACATTATTTGCCGACCGTTGTAGCCGAGCGGTTCTAGGCGCTTCAGTCTGGAACCGCGCGACCGCTACGGTCGCAGGTTCGAATCCTGCCTCGGGCATGGATGTGTGTGATGTCCTTGGGTTAGTTAGGTTTAAGTAGTTCTAAGTTCTAGGGGACTGATGACCTTAGATGTTAAGTCCCATAGTGCTCAGAGCCATTTGAACCATTTGAACACATTATTTAATGTCCTGTTGGGAGAAATAGACATTTTGGAACATAAACGCTGGTAGGGAATTCATCACTTTAGGTATCAAGTATGTGAAAGTTTTTTTGTAATTATCATCAATAGTGGCATGTCTAAGCAATGTCAACTTTGTTGAAGAGACCTCTGCGTTGTTCACGATACTTGATTTTACGACTTAAGATATGCCGGGATAATGTAGTATCTAATTTATAGATTTCTCCTCCATCTTACGATGTTATTTTGCGGTGAGCTGGATGTATGAACAAAGCATAAGTGAAATAAAGTAGAAGCAATTTTCTGATGGATCAGCGAATGGCAGAACTAATTTGAAACAGTTATTTTTGTTGTTTTCCAGATATCTTGAATGTCCGATGTAACGGCCTCATGTGGGCGCAGAATCGAAAAGTATTTTCCTTTTTCTTTTTAGTGGCAATTTTTTCCTGTGGTTAGGCAAGAAACTAAATACGACGGTCTTGGGCCGGCAAATTTTGACAGCTGCCGTCCGACAGCCAGTTTAGATAGCGACCACTGAAAAAGAACCATTGTAGTTAAATAGTTATGTACAAACTTATTGCGATAAAGTGTAAAGTACCGTATCGGTTGGGAGACAAGTATTCTAGGCGGCAGACAACTGGGCATTACAATGCTGACAGTGCGACTAAAAGATTTGAATACGCGTTTTTGTCAAGATTGAGTCAGTGGTCGCGTCGCGATTGAAGGTAGGTAGAGGTGAATTTTAGTGATTATTAAAAGTGAAACAGCTGTCGACGATAGCTGAGCAGTGGAAATAGAATGAGAGGGAGAATATTAATTAGAGAAATCAGCAGAAAGTGTAACAGTTTTTAAGAAAGTTGCGTTAGAGTTTTAAGTGACTTGGGTAACAGTTGTGTGTGAATAATAAGAAATAGTAATTTTCCTACTCGACGTGCCTTTTACGCTTTAGTAATTTTCATGGGAAAATTTCCAGAAAGGCTCTAATCAGTAAAATAAGCGAACTGTATTAAAACAAACAGGGACGGGGAACTGGCACATGGTCACTGCTTTTTTTAAAAAAAAAAAAAAAAAAAGGTTCAAATGGCTCTGAGCACTATGGGACTCAACATCTTAGGTCATAAGTCCCCTAGAACTTAGAACTACTTAAACCTAACTAACCTAAGGACATCACACACACCCATGCCCGAGGCAGGATTCGAACCTGCGACCGTAGCAGCCTCGCGGTTCCTGACTGCAGCGCCAGAACCACGCGGCCACCGCGGCCGGCCACTGCTTTCAAAACTCTCTCGTTTACCTGTGTGCGAGCTTGTACCTTCAACGAAATAATTTGCTGTTGTCTTTAATTCTTTTTTTGTCTTCAGTCTTATAAGTGGTTTGATACTGCCCATCACGAATTTCTCTCCTGTGCTAACTTCTTCATCCCAGAGTAGCACTTGCAATCTGAGTCCCAAATTATTTGCTGGATGTATTCCAATCTCTTGTCTTCCCCAACAGTTTCTACCCTCTACAGCTCCCTTTAGTAAGATGACAGTCATTCCGTGATGTCTTAACAGATATCCTACCTCCCTGTCCCTTCTTGTCAGTGTTTTCCGTATATTCCTTTCCGATTCTGCGCAGAACCTCCTCATTCCTGACCTTACCAGTCCACCTAATATTCAACATTCTTCTGTAGCACCACATCTTAAATGCTTCCATGTTTCACTGCCGTATAATGCTGTGCTCCGAGCGCACATTCTCAGAAATTTCTTCCTCAAATTATGGCCTGTGTTTGATACCAGTAGACTGCTGTTGTCCAGGAATGCCCATTTTGCCGGTGCTGGTCTGCTTTTGATGTCCTCCTTGCTTCGTCTGTCATGGTCATTTTGCTGCCTAGTTAGCAGAATTCCTTAACTTCACCTAATTCATGGTCGCGAATCCTGATGTTAAGCTTCTCGCTGTTCTCTTTCCTACTGCTTTTCATACTGTCGTATTTCTTCGATTTACTCTCACAATCAGTCCATATTCTGTGCTCATTAGACTGTTCCTTCTATTCAGAAGATCCTGTAATTATTCTTCACTTTCACCCGAATGCGAGACCAGCACCTTAACTACTGCATCATGTTGCTTGATGTGTTCGGTTGGATGCAGCTTAAAAAAACAATCTTTGAATTTTGGAGGATCTGCTTCTTGAGTGTCTTGCTGCGTAGAGTTTCTTTCTTGTGTGCCTTAGGCACTCCATCCTCTGCATATGCCAGAAAATGGACTGGACCTTCACGAGGCAACGTAAAAAAGTAACGTATCCACCATACGCGACATTTTTATCGTTTTAAAAGATATAAAACTTTTTCGTTTAACCATGGATCGGCAACGTCACCATCTGCTTCCCATTGCGAAACGTGTTCAGTATGTGGCCAGGATGTGAACAGAGCGTAACCGTGGCGGAACGCTTGTTGCCGTCACGGCTATAATTGCTTCCGTCTGCGCTAAGGCTACGGCTACGGCTACGGCAGCCTGCCGTTTGCAGCTTGTCCTCTTCATCTGCAGAGTACGCATGTTTCGGCAATGTGCTAATGATTTAAATTAGTTCTGTGCCAACATTTTCTTAGTGCTATTGTTTTTAAAGCACTGCACTGTGGAAACATCACAAGAAAGTAGGAACCGTTCACAGGGTAATGTTCGACAAATATTACTTTTTCAGTAATCTAGGATCCGAACGTCGTCACCTTAGTATTTTTTCCTCGTGTGTGAGGAATTTGTACACTGACGTGCCGTATATTACTGAACAGTTTAACAGAAGTGTTAGCGGCCAGCGAAGTCATGCTGCAGTACAATACAAAGACAGCTAGCCAGCTATCATGGCCTGTTCACACTCAAATGGTATTAGAACTTACAGGCCACACTGTCACATCTGTAGAGCCTTTCTGATCTTATCAATTTTAGTAAGTATCAATACTTCCATTATGTATGGTATCGATATCGTGTATTTGATAATTTCATGATATATTAAGAAACATCTGATGTTGGGGAAAATGATAACCTTTCATGGCTAGTTTAATGAGTATTAAAATGTCATTAGTATCTTTTAGGGACCTGTCACAGCTCCGTAATTAGTATCTACGGCGGGTGATTTGTCTGGAGTAGCGGAAATATCAGTAAATCTATTAGGGAAAACCTATCAAAATCCCAGCAGTATTTCCTTAGAGCAGCCTTTATACAAAAACTCGGCGAAGGACTCGACTTCTTAATATGTATAGATGTAGTGCATGGAAAACGAAGATGCAAATATTCAGTCTATAGTTAACGTATCAGATTTAAACAACATCCACCACTAATATCAAGTATGTATACACTAACTGATAAAAAGAGGTTCGATTATTGATTTTATACTTCAGTTGGTTCATGCAAGCTCAGCATAATTTCCATATTTAGCCTTGTATTCCAATTGAATCTTTTGCCTTTTGAAACTTATTGATTTTGTCTTATATAATTTGTGACGATGTACCATGATAACGTCTCGTACCGTACGGGTAGGGTAAAATTTGTTAAGGCATAAATATTATTTGCAGTTTGAATATTTATCGTTTAGCGTTCACTTTGATATTTGTTTTCTACTAAAGTTTATTCATATAAGTATGGAATAATTTCAGATTTCGTCTTACATTCTAAATAAGTACTTTGGTGCTAAAGTCAAGCTTAAAATATCAATACTTGTGTTCGAATATTGTAGCAGTGTCGATAAATTTTAGACATTGGTGTCTATATCAAATATATCGAATCTGGTAACGACCGTACTCTTGTGTACCTCGAATATTATGTTGCAGGTGGTACCATACCTCGCGGACTGTAATCAGTGGCTACTGCTTGGCCGTGCCCAGCTACGACCGGAAATAATCTGGTCGTATAGAGAATTGGAACAGTTAAACTTGGGCATACACATCACGGTAATAGTAGATTACATCTAATTGCCGGATTCGGGTTTTGTACAGACTAGCCATGGCGAAGAAATTAGTTGTCAACAACAAACTCTGCTGTCGTTATGCGAGTTGTGTGCTTTCTCGTGATACGGCTAACATGAACTGAAGGTCGCTTGGAAACACTTTTTTTGCATCTTTATTTATTTCACATGGCCTCAAACCAGTTAGTAGAATCCCAGCAAAACAGTCTCTTGATGCCACAAGTGATGTATAAAGACTGTTCTTTGTAAATAATAATTTTAAAGCAAAGGCATGTAATGAGTTACACATTTATATGATTTGGAAAATGTATTTGTCGTAGGGATCATCCATATGTATAAGCAACTGCTCTAAAATTCATTATAGGGTTTCAAAAAGAAAGAAATTTCGTGCTGCAGTAATAACTTTAGCTAGTTAGCCTTAGGAAGCGGACATACGACATTAAATTAAACTAACGTTGGGCCCAGTTAGTACTTGGATGGTCGACGCCCGGGGAAAACTGGGTGCCGTTGGTATTCAGGACACGCAAGTCGCCGAAGTGGCGTCCACTTGAAAGACTTGTACCAGGCTGTAGTGTCACACAGCGCTCACTTATTTATTTATCTTTACGTACGTGTATAGGTTAGCATCAATAAAATATTTTCACTTTCAGAAGAGAAAGTTGGTGATTGAAATTTCGTGAAAATATTTAGCTGCGACGAAAAATATCGTTGTGTTAATGATTTCCTCCAGCAACTCTGATATCGTAACCGTGACACAATCTTCCCTATCAACACAAATGCTGAGATAGCGATGATCGATGACGACACTATGTTCTTAAGACTTGTAACTTCCATAGGCGAGACATTTTTCATCGCAAAGGATGCGTAAACCGGGACCGCTACTACTATTACTACTACATTGGGGATTGGGTGCAAAGAAACTGGATAGCGGCACTTGTTCTTATTTCCCACAAAGCAAGTGTCGTGTGGAATTGTTTACAGACGGTGAAGAATGCGTTTTGCGTGAAGCGTAACGATCATAATGTATGAACTATGTAGTCTTGCTGCACCTGTTTGCTGCCAAATTGTTTCCGGAAAGGATGGAACGTCATCCCATTTTAGCTTGGAAGTCAGAACTGCCACCGAGCGAGGTGGCGCAGTGGTTAGACACTGGACTCGCATTCGGGAGGACGAAGGTTCAATCCCGCGTCCGGCCATCCTCATTTAGGTTTTCCGTGATTTCCCTAATTCGCTCCAGGCAAATGCCGGGATGGTTCCTTTGAAAGGACACGGCCGACTTCCTAGCTTGCATACCTTTCTTTACGAAGTACTTAATCACTGCGAGAATCTCGATTCTTTCCATCCTCGCAAATGACTACGCGGGAACAACAACAGAGCCACGTCGCCGCCACAGCTCTCTTCCAGGAGCAATGACGTGGCACGTGTCTAGAGGCAACTGTCCAATGAATATGACGTGAACAACTTGTTGCTCTAGCGCTGACCTCTAATGGTGATTCCGAGAACTTTTCAAACCACCCTTGTATCATGTTATTGCTACTACAGATGTCATTCGTTTTTGGAGAGAAGCAGCTTATGATTTTATAGGGAAATTCCCGCACGAATTTTGGACATAGTGGTTTCAAGACGAAAGAAGATACCACATAGTGGTTTCAAGACGAAAGAAGATACCGCCTGAAGTCGAGCGACATATTTTCTTCATGTAAGTTAACATGAAAAAAACTACACTATATTATCCATCATATTATTGCTGAGAAATCAACGAGAATTTTGTAGAGAAGCCTCCGCTTTATAACAGAACAATAATTGGCAGCCTACAACGCTATTTACAAAGGTGACATAGCGTTCCTTCCAGGAAATGCTCTCCATTTTTAAGGCCGCGCTGCTAAGAGTTTTATTGCATCCTTTTTCTTATAAGCTTGAATATCGTGCCGACAGCAATATCAATAGATCACGAACACAGTTCTGTTTAGGAAGACATTAACAAGATACAGCCGGTGAAATTCGTGAAGAAGTTAGGTGGATCACAAAAAAATATGCATCTTTCAGGATTTCATGTTCAGTATTGCCGCGCGGTGGAGTCCGAATCTAATTCATCTTGGGTTCGAAAACAATTTTTAAGCCCACATGACACCTTGGTCGGTAAAAAAGTTATTTCTTAGCTATAACAATAAATTATCCATGGCAAACACGAAGTATCGTAATGTAGAACTTCTCCAACTTGGAAAGAATCAACTACCAGGGACTAGAGGCATGTCACTGTGTGCTTTTGGAGTAAAAAGCGGGACAGATAGGTTTTTCAACCTTTTTAACGGTGAACGTCGGAAGCTTCATACGACTGTTCGCGGATGATACTGTTGTATATAAAGAGGCCACTGTGCTGTAAAATTGTAGAGAAGCGTAGGAAGACCCGCAGAGGATGATTGCATGGTGCAGTGTTTGTCTGTTGACTCGACATAAACAAATTTAATGTTGCGCAGAAGTAGGCTGAAAGACTCATTATTGTATGATTTCACGACTGCGGAACAGTCACTGGAAACAGTCACGTCAATTAAATATCTGGAAGTATTCGTACAGACCGATCTGAAGTGGAACGGCCACATGGAATTAATAGCAGGAAAGGTAGAAAGAATTTTCAGGAAGCGTAGTCCATCCACGAAGGAGGTACGTTACAAAACCTTCGTTCGACCGTTACTTGAATACTGCTCGTCATTTTGGAAACCTTACCATATAGGATTGGTTGGAGTGCATACAAAGAAGAGGCGCGCGTTTCAACTGCAGTGACAGACGCTAGAATAAGCGGTTTGCGCCACGGTGTGGTTTACTGTTAAAGTTCCGAAAGCGTACGTTCCTAGTATACTCTACCAATTCTTCGTCCTACGTATATTAATTGAAATGATCATTAAGGTAAAATTAGACGCACTTGAAGGGGCGAAGAGGGGGGAGAGAGAGAAAGAGAGAGAGGGGGGGGAGCGGAGGTAGTAACTGTGATACATTAAGTTCGCCCCACACGCCATTAGGTGGTTTGCGGACAACTGTAGTTGTGACTGCTTGTAGGATGTCGTTGTCGATGTGGTTGGAGCGATGCCTGGTGGAATTTCCTTGCAGCTTTACATAGCGGTGTTGGGTCGCGATGTGTGACAGGGAGCAGAGGCAGACGGTCAGCCGGTAAGCATTACGTGGGCCGCCCATACGAGTCCGAACCGGCTGTGGCTATGAATATCCGCCGGCGGGCGAGTCGCGCTTCTTTTTCGCCGCACTCGCGACGTATACGGAGTTCCGCGGCCGGTGACAGCTGAGGAATTGTATAACTGCGAGGTGCATGCAGCGCGCCGACGGCCGGCGAGGGCATATACGACTCATAACATTGGGCTGCAAGGGGCTCCATGTCCAAATATTCCACCAGTGTTCAGACTGTACGAGCAAGAGGTCGCATTTGTCTGTGCCCAAGCCAGCAAACTACAGTATTTCTATTATTATACTGAGGCAACGCGTACAGAGGCGTGTATACTGAACTCCAGTCTAAATGCACGGGTTTAGGCACGAGGGTTCGACGCCATAAAGAGGGCCACTTGCAGCATTACACTTGCGCAATATTGCGCCACTGCATCCTCTAGGCCCCCTGCCCGTCTGCTGCTCAGTTCCCGGCTAGTTACTGAAACAAGGGCAAAAGGCACGCGACTTTTGTGACATTTACCGCAGCAACACAGAAAATCCTATTTGCCTCCTATAATCCGTCGACTCGGCGGGTCAGTGTGTCTGCTTCCGACACGAAGCTGCTCCACGCCACCGTCATCTTCACTAGGCCCCCTTCCAAGTGGCCAATTGCCGCCATCTACCACTGGGTCGCCAGCCAGTCGCCAGACCGAGATTCGCGCCCCTTAGTGCCTACGTATCTGAGAGTCGCCTTGCCTGGGCAAGTCTGGACCATCTCGTTAACGGCGTAACAGTCCGCAGCTCGTGGTCGTGCGGTAGCGTTCTCGCTTCCCACGCCCGGGTTCCCGGGTTCGATTCCCGGCGGGGTCAGGTATTTTCTCTGCCTCGTGATGACTGAGTGTTGTGTGCTGTCCTTAGGTTAGTTAGGTTTAAGTAGTTCTAAGTTCTGATGACCATAGATGTTAAGCCCCATAGTGCTCAGAGCCATTTGAACCATTTTGAACGGCGTAACAGCTCAGGGCCGCCGCGCCAGCACCTGATGCACTGCTGCCGGGGATGTTTACCGTGCAACGTCGGTCCGCGCTCGGACCACGCTGAGCGTAACTTCAGCATCTACGTCGTACTCCGCAAGTCACCTAATGGTGTCTGGCGGAGCGTACTTCTGGTGTCGTTACTGATCCCCCACTATCCTGCTCCACTTGCCAGTGGCAAGTGGGAAGAATGATTATCGGTAAGCCTCTGTGTTGGCTGTAATTTCAGGAATAATTTTCTCGTCTTGGTCACTTCGCGAGACGTATGTGGAATTAAGTAATGCGTTTCCGACTCTTCACGGAGTGATCCGTCGAAATTTCAATAACAAACCTCTCTTGTAACGTCCGCCACTGGAGTCTGTTGAGTATCTCTGTAACGCTCTCGCGCCGATTAAACGATCCAGTAGTAATCGCGCCGCTCTTCGTTGAAAACTCACACACTCTCTCTCTCTTCCTTCACTCCTACCTGGTAAGAATCCCGGATTGATGAACAGGTCTCGAGAATCGGTCGAACAGCCGGGCGCCTTGTAAGTCACTTCGTGGATGATTTACATTTCTTTAATTCCTCCTACGAATCTGGCATCTGATTTTCCTACATTTGTCGTATGTGGTCATTCCACTTAAGTTCTTTCTGGATAGCTACTCCTAGATATTTTACGGTAGATACTGTTTCCATCAGCTTCAGGTGATACAATGTCTTAAATGAGCAATGGAAGTGAGCAGCGCCCATGTTCCATAAACAGGAGCTTTACACAGAATGGTTGGTGGTAATACCTTGGAAAACAAGTACGACGTAGCTCTTCGTGTGCCCGGTGTGTATGGTGTCCCTTGCGAACGCGGCAGCATCTATACAGGTCAGACAGTTCGCACAGTTGCAGAGCATTGTACCGAGCACAAGCGACATATTAAACAGAGGGAGTTTGAAAGTCGGCCATTGCTGAGCATTGCCTGGAAAACGGACACAAAATACAGTATGAAAACACGAATGTCTTGACTCATGCTTCAACAACCTTGGATTCCGTTATAATAAAAGCAGTGGCTGAGATTAGAATGAATAGCAAAAATTTTAACTGAGACCACGGGTACACACTTGGCAGGACGTGTGGGTGGGTTTTGGATGTCGAAAGGAAGCAGTGACGAAAGCTTGACGCTTATAGGGAGGCACGAACAGTAGTTTCAAACATGGACCGGCCACTTCACGTCACCCGGTCCCGCGGAGGGCCGGATCTACTGTTTGCCGCCCTACTCGCCTTCAGCGCACTCGTCGTTTCAGCCCTGTATGAATCGCGCCAGAGGCCGCAATCGTGGCTATACAGGGTGTTACAAAAAGGTACGGCCAAACTTTCAGGAAACATTCCTCACACACAAAGAAAGAAAATGTTATGTGGACATGTGTCCGGAAATGCTTACTTTCCATGTGAGAGCTGATTTTATTACTTCTCTTCAAATCACATTAATCATGGTATGGAAACACACAGCAACAGAACGTACCAACATGACTTCAAACACATTGTTACAGGAAATGTTCAAAATGTCCTCCGTTAGCGAGGATACATGCATCCACCCTCTGTCGCATGGAATCCCTGATGCGCTGATGCAGCGCTGGAGAATGGCGTATTGTATCACAGCCGTCCACAATACGAGCACGAAGAGTCTCTACATTTGGTACCGGGGTTGCGTAGACAAGAGCTTTCAAATGCCCCCATAAATGAAAGTCAAGAGGGTTGAGGTCAGGAGAGCGTGGAGGCCACGAAATTGGTCCGCCTCTACCAATGCATCGGTCACCGAATCTGTTGTTGAGAAGCGTACGAACACTTGGACTGAAATGTGCAGGAGCTCCATCGTGCATGAACCACATGTGTCGTACTTGTAAAGGCACATGTTCTAGCAGCACAGGTAGAGTATCCCTAATGAAATCATGATAACGTGCTCCATTGAGCGTAAGTGGGAGAACAAACTAAAATGAGCTCTAACATGGAAATTAAGCGTTTCCGGACACATGTCCACACAACATCTTTTCTTTATTTGCGTGTGAGGAATGTTTCCTGAAAGTTTGGCCGTACCTTTTTGTAACACCCTGTATAATCGGAGGACCGTGCTAGCCCCGGCAGTCAGTGGTTTTACTCCTGACGACGACAGTGTAGATAGCCATCGAAAGTTCGAGAATTTTATTCGAATTGGCGCAGCCAGAAAACCGTGAAGATTTTATTTCCATACTACGCGAAACAATCACAGAAATCAATGCGGGACGTACGATGAAAATATACGCTAGGATTGGGCGGCAAAATTTGGCGTTAATGGGCTATGGCAGCAGATGACCGACACAAGTGCTTTGCTAACAGCACGAAATTGCTTGCAGTGCTCTCCTGTGCTCGTAACCATATCGGCTTGACCCTAGATGCCTGGAAAACCATTACCTGGTCAGATAAGTCCAGATTTCCGTTGGTAAGAGCTGATGGTAGGGCTAGAGTATGGCGCAAACCCCACGAAGCCATAGATTCAAGTTGTCAACAACGGACTGTGCAAGCTGGTGATGGTTCCATAATAGTGTGGGCTGTGTTTACACGGAATAGACCGGGTCCTCTGGAGGTTCGGCTACTTGGAGACCATTTGCAGCTATTCATGGCCGTCATGTTCCCACACAACGATGGAATTTTTATGGATGTTGATGCACCATGTCACTGGGGCATTGTTCCCGATTGATTTGCAGAAAATTCTCGACAATTCGAACGAATGATTTGGCTACCCAGATCGACCGACATGCCTGCCATCGAACACTTATGGGACATAATTGAGAGGTCAGATGACACACAAAATCCTGCACCGGTACCACTTCCGCAATTATGGACGGCTATAGAGGCAGCATGGCTCAACATTTCTCGCAGGGACTTTCCAGCTACCTGTCTAGTCTATGCCACGACGAGTCGCTGCACTACGCCTGGCAAAAGAAAATCCGACACGATAACGGGGCATCCCACGATTTTGCCACCTCAGTGTATGTTTCAACGCTGCGAAATCACTTGTACAGCTACATCAACACACACTGCTACTCAAGATGCTTAAGTTTACTGAAACGACACGTGTATTGGAAAACAGTATCTGCAGTCGCGATCTGTCAGATGGTTTGAGACCTGGTAGCATGTACACATAATAGCAAAACTCGCAGCACCTGAATTCTCTGGTGCATTTAAGAGAGTGCTGCTAAGCAGGGAACGGGATGATGTGGAAGGTAATGGGCAACACTTCCTTACAACCTCAATAGTTCAACAGTCACGCGTGGAATTTTAATTCATAGCCAACAGTTCACCATGTGGGCCACCATAAATTACTGTGGGTGTGTCAAAAAATACTCTTCAGTCGTGATAACTCTGTGCCTAGATTTCTGAATACAAGAGAACACGACGCTGCTGCACACCTCGTTGTCGGTTGGGTGAAACACATGAGTCACTGCAGGGAGTGAAAGAAACTTGAGTTGGTGATGTCATGATTATAACTGGCCGTCGCCTGCTCACAGCGCGGAGCGGTACATCCACTACCTGCTCACCTACAACCACATGTTTACTCCTCACGCTACTGTAGAAGGAAGGACGTAAGGAAAATCAGAGTTTAACGTCACGTCGAGAATGACGTCTTTGGAGATGGAGCACAAGCACGGATTAGAGAAGAGCGGGGAAAGGACATCGGCTGTGCCCTTTTGTCCAAATGCATTATGTCGTCATTTGCCTCATGTGACTTACGGAAATAACGGGAAACCTAATTCATCCTCGCTCACGCGCGCGCGCGCACACGCACACACACACACACACACACACACACACACACACACACACACACACACACACGAGATGACCGCACCAGCTTGCCTAATCAATTACCACCAATGAGGATGCACAAAATTCCAAAGCAACGTTGTTTAGAGTTGTGTTGATATGATGTAGCGTCGTAAAGTACGCCTTATGTTGAAAACGTTGGCAGCCAAATGCGAAAGCCACGGGATAGCACAAACTTTTTCGTTTAAACCACTTCCATGTCGAATGATTTTTTATCACGTCCGCTATGATGACGAAACAAGTGATTTAGTGCCTCAATGTCCGCTTTAAGCAACAAGGTATGTGCTGCCGGCGTTCCAGCGTGCCAACGCTGAAACAGTCTCGCTCATCCATTTCTCAAAGAAAATTGTGTCCATCTCATCCTCCTTCCCCCATTTCTCTGTCCATCCCCTCGTGCCGTCTTCTCTCTCCATCACCACATTATAATTCCCAAACCAGTATGACGTCAGTGATTCTCTTTACTACACTATTTATTCCTAGATTGTAAGTAACGTGGGTACCAAGTTTGGTTGGAATCCAGGAGTTTAGAAGTAGCTTTTTACCTGCGGTTTTGTCCAGGTTCGCACATGACACAAACATTTCACCTATATGTTAAGGAACATATTTGTGCACATATTTGTATCTCTATCGTATTTCGCCTCCAGTTACGTCTTCAGGTAGCTCAGTGTTTATGATGTCACATTTCCTGAACTGTGTTTCGGATAGTGATATAATTTGGCAGGTACATTCAGTAGTGTATGTTAATACAGTCTGCAAAATATGTCACGAATACACTTAGTAGAGTGGCCGAGCGGTTCTAGGCGCTACAGTCTGGAACCGCGCGACCGATACGGTCGCAGGTTCGAATCCTGCCTCGGGCGTGGATGTGTGTGATGTCCTTAGGTTAGTTAGGTTTAAGTAGTTGTAAGTCTAGGGGACTGATGACCTCAGACTTTAAGTCCCATAGTGCTCAGAGCCATTTTTTTACACTTGGTAGTAAAGAAGTAATAAATTAAAACGTCGTGCTTGATCGGGAGTTTTACTGCATGAACAGCGAAAAATGTAGTAAGCGAGAAAAATTCTCGTAAAGGTTTGAAATGATGCGTAAAGTTCGTTTCAATTGTGATCTCATTCTCAAATATTGCGTGAATGTAGTCTGGTTATTTGTACGACGTGAGCTACGCTGCGTTTTCACCCCCATCGCTTTGAGAGGTAGGTGTTTTTTAATCCCAGAGTGGTTCTATCCAGATAGTGACTGATATGTGTGCCAAGTTCGGTTGAAATTGATCTAGTTGTTTAGGAGATGTGCAGCATACATATATATATTTATAGTACATACATTTTGTATTTTTATTTATTTATTTTTATTTTTGTACTGCGTGAGCATCAAGATGGTGCACACTGGAACTTTGCTACCTGTGCGCATCAGAATGCCATCAGACCGCACAAGCGATGTGTCATTAGGCCGTGCGAAGTGTATCTGCCCTCTCTCTAGTATATCGCAACCGAGTGAACTCCACGTGGAAAAGGCACTACTAGGAACTAAATAAGCAAGAAATAGCTTTGTCCGAATCCGTGAGGACGCTCATCCTCCGTGAGGACGCTCATCCAGAAAAGAGCGAGAGCAGCCGGGAGCGCGGACGCTTGAGCGGCCCCGCGGAACGGCGACCGTCGACCGCAGAGTCGTTCCATGCCGTGCCGTACCGTCGCTGGTGATGCGTCTCGCACGCGACCGGTCAACGCTCGCGCAGCTGCCTGGCGGAGCGAGCAGAACACCGTCACGCCACGCCACACCGTCTTGCTGCGCTCTGCAATCGATAGCAACAGGCGCCGCGGGGCACCGATCTCGTCCATCCGCGGACACTGGCTCTGCGGCCGGGCGAGCTAGCTGCCACCACTTCAGAGCTTTCTGTGTGCCGCCGGCGATGTCCTGACAGGTGAAACAGGAAAACTATATAAGCAACGTTCGTGAAACAGATAGAGGGTTATTCATAAATACCTGTACTTCCGGATTTTAGGAAGATGGCTGCGCGAAAAGTAAACAGTGTGGATTCGTAATACGCACCGTGGCATAGCTGCACCAGGGGGGCACTCGTGTCCGAACATGTCGACAGATCATCCGCTCCGTAATGTCGCAACCCAGTGAAGAGATTTCCAAAGCGGGCGCCTACCCGGCAATTCCGTGTCACAGACTTCAATGAATTGCATGCACACATTTATGTTTTCCGCGTCGCAAACGGTGGCCATTTTTGAGCAACTATAATGTGAGTTGAAAAAAAGGAGAGATGTGTATCCACTGATAATGTGCGTCTGTCTTCTGTAGGTCTTGTAATTTCCGTTCAGTCGTCTTCGGAGATCCGAAATGTACCGTGTTGTTGTTGTTGTTGTTGTTGTTGTTGTGGTGGTCTTCAGTCCTGAGACTGGTTTGATGCAGCTCTCCATGCTAATCTATCATGTGCAATCTCCTTCATCACCCAGTACCTACTGCAACCTACATCCTTCTGAACCTACCGTACTTACCAATAACTCTACATAAATAGATAAACCACCATTTCCTTTTAAAAATTCTGATTCCTTACCAATACTCGTTCATCTTGACTAGATGGGATTGTAGATGATACGGTTTGTGGAAAATTTGGGTAAATCAGAAAATTCAGAAAAAGATAGAATAACCTGGATTAAATTCCATAAACACATACGTTATGTGTATTTACACGTAAACAAATTTGTACATTATTTTCATAGTAATTTTGATCTGGTATAGGAAAAAGGTTTCGTACGGTCAAATCATCTGTAACTTTCTCTTGGGCCATACGAATATGTGTGTCGTTTATACGCAGCACGATTACGCAGGTGCCTCACCAGCATCAGTTGTCTAGCAGCGTTGCTCCCTATGTATGTGTCGTCAAATGAAATGATCGTATGGCATTGATGGTCGTGAGTCCCAACCTGGGGAAGTTCGGCCTCCGAGGTGCAAGTGTTTTCAGTTGACGCCACATTGGGCGACTTGCGTGTCGATAGTGAAGGAAATAATGACGGAAATGAAAATAATAATAAAATATGACGGAAATGACGATGCTTATACAACACCCTGTCCCCGAGGACCTACTGCATGGCAGCCAGACGCGGCGACTTCTCAGCTAAGGGGGCGAACTGCATGTAAGTATCGTAATATCTATAGACTGAACATCAACAGACTTCGTCACTTCGGTAGCTGACGCAGTCCATGTCGAACTTTTCACCTTCTTAACCACCCCTGACTGGCTGTGGAGTTACGTTCACGATTAGAAAGATTCTTGTTTAAAATTACCAATTTTTCCTGCAATATCGGTCCTGAAGTCGGGACGCGACTCTCCCTCTTTACATTAAACCCATAAAAGTGTTTCATCTAGCAATTCATTCTTTACTTTTTTGGTTTTACAGCGACTCTCCAAACTATTGCTTATCATTTTGAAACAATTTCTTCATTTTATTTCCTGTTATGTATCCAAGCACCATTGAAATTCGAACACCAAATTCAGTAGCAATGTTTTAGTCCTTCATCGCCGGCTGGTGTGGCCGTGCGATTCTAGGCGCTACAGTCTGGAACCGCGTGACCGCTACGGTCGCAGGTTCGAATCCTGCCTCGGGCATGGATATGTGTGATGTCCTTAGGTTAGTTAGGTTTAAGTAGTTCTAAGTTCTAGGGGACTGATGACCATAGATGTTAAGTCCCATAGTGCTCAGAGCCATTTCAACCATTTTTTTGAGTCCTTCATCCGTCGACATCTCTGTGATATTATTTTACACTCATTTTTAACTTGTTAAGAGACCGTGCTAGGACCCCCGTGTCAGTACCCGTGTATGACGGTTAACTGAATTCAAATTTAATGATTGTCGTCATCGATTGTTGCAACCATTACTTCCAGCGTATCAAATGCTGTGCAGTTATTACACTATAAAAAATCCTGTTTAATTGGAGATCCGGATTAATGAGGACAAGGTAGACGAGAATCCACTGCAATTTGATGGCATGGAAACGCATAGCATAATTCTGATAGGATATGAAGCACACGCTCTTTTAACTCTCGGTTTTTGTAAATTATTTACCGAGTTCTTCGCCACCCTCAGTCACAACATTTACAACTTTGTTTAATAATTAGATGCTGAGCATTGACGAGATCATTTTTAACCCCTCCGAAGGGTCCTTCTTAACGAACTTGTAACTCAAATTAAATCTGGTAAAATATACTCTTATTTTATCAGGAACAAACTATTTAATTCCCTGATTGATAATTCCTGTTGTTTTATCGATTCCCGCCTGAATCCCATTAATATTTTCCCCTTATGACTCTGCTTTTTGATTCGGAGGTTGTCCTATGTGACAGTGACAGTACAGGAAACACATAGCATTAAAAAGTTTTCAGTTTTCTAAAGCCACGTGATTTCACGATCGGTAACCTGATGCTCATAAAGTTTTGAATGAATTATGATCTACAAACTTCGTACAAATAAGTTACCTTCTCTAAACGAACTGAAGACCAAGGCATTGTACTTGCCTTCATCGAAAGTAAAAGAACACTGTGCTTATGCGGATTGAGTCGCAAAACCGCGAACGATTTAGCTACTTCTACCCTCTGTCACAGGGTCACTGAGACTCGGCCAGCATGATCACTGACATGAGAAAACTTTCCGGTAAGGAAACTGGTAAACAACATGCCTACAATAGATAATGTGTTAATTTGTGAAGTTGATTTTTCTCTTTTCCTAGATATTTCTACTTTGAAGATCCATGTCTACCACCTTTTTGTTTTCCGCAGAGCTCGTTTTTACATGAGACGAACCAAACTGCGGTATATCCCGGGAAAAGTACTTAAAATTTTAAAAATTGCCGTATACGAGCCACCCTACTGTGATGTCATGTCCTGTCTTTCTTTTTCCTCTGCGTTAGTGTTCATAGACCCACATGTTAACCATAGTCAGGCGTAAATCGAGAATTATAATGATAACTTCAATTACACACTCTTCGCTTGTGGGCTGTAGCGTCCTAATTTGGTAATCTGACGGTAGTGATTTGCAACATAAACTCCACAAGATAAAGACAAGCATCACAGTGATGTTGCTTCATCGCGGATATGTACAGACTATGTACATCCTTGTCTTCTGATTTCAATGTCAAAAGGGATGATCGTAGGAGCTATTTCACTATACTAATGTCTGTTGTTCATCGAACCTTTCTGTATGCATTGTGACCTTTCGATGCTGACAGATACGTCACATACAGAATGTACAGATGTGCAAAATTCTCTTGTAGCTTTTTTTATTCGCCAGGGCTTACTCAACAATTCACGTCAAAGTGTTTTGTTTAGAGGAACAATATTGATAAACTGCTTTGGGCTGGAACAGGCAGCTGCGCTTGGACGTCAGAACGAACAAACATCCATGGAAGAGACTGCCTGGTTCATATTGACAATACACGGCAGATAAACTGATAAGCAAAACATTGAGCACTGCCCACCGCGAGATTGAATGCCGCCTGGTGGCATTACAGATACTTGGCGTGGTAAGGCATTTATATAACTGGAGCAGAGGCGAATGGGGAATTATTTTAACAACGATATGGGCCGCAAATGGTGAAACCCACGGACAACAAGCGACTTTGATAAAAGCGACCGATTATTGTGGGCCAGCGCCAGTGGAACAGCCTCTTGAAAACGGCGTAGTTGGTCGGCTGTTCGCACGCTACTGTCAAGAGCATCTGTAGAAAGTGTTTGGTGGACGGTGAAACCACAAGTAGGCGTCAGAGTGGTGGACGTCGACACCTCATCACAGAAAGTGGAAGTCGAAGGATTGTCGCCTCCCCCCTTTAGAAGCGAACATTTAGTTTTATAAAAGTTGCCTATAATAAAATAAAGTGTGAATAAATAAGCAACAATAAAACTTTCAGATAAATAGATTCTCAGTAATAAAACTAAATTAATTTATTTAGTAAATCACAAATTTTAAGATAATAAAAAAAATTGGAAAAATATAACACCCATGTCACCACACACACACACACACACACACACACACACACACACACACACACACACACACACACGTATGTATGTGGAACTAGTATCCGGACAAATGTATTGTTTCCGTCCCGTATAAAAATGAAATTTTCGGCATGTTCTTGGAATTGTGTAGTGTGTGAAAGAGCGAGATGGTTCGATTAACTGCACCTGGGAGACGTATGTTGGCAACCAACGAGTAGCGCCAAGGAAAACTTCGTTTCTATGCGTAGGTTAAAATTTGCACGTTTCTGTCTTCATTGTTGTGGAACATAATAGTCTTCTTAAATCTTATGAATCCTTTTAAAATATACTGTATGTTAAAGCAAGTACTTGAGAAATTTGTTAACGCTGAATATTGGTTTAACTGTTAAGAAGCCAGTAACGAACCATTTACATACGTTTCGTTTGTTCCCCTGTAAAATATTAATTTCAAGTAAAAGCCAGGAACACATTAATTACAAATTGTTGCTGAGTGAGGGGAGAAGGTCGATAAGCGGAGAAAACGTCTTTTATTAGCGGTTTGTGGAAAAAATTGTTTTGTGTAACCGCCAAAGAACGTTCGCGCTGCCAACCATCTTAGAGTTACGGACATTGCAGTATCCGGATAACTGATGATGTGTATGCGGTGGAGGTGCGGAACATTGGCCAAAAAACATGGAGTGCAGAAACAGGAAAATAATAAAATGATTTGGTCACTCATTGCATTCTAGACATTTCTAGGCTGTCTTTATATTTGCGGCAGGCATGGGTATTATTAACATTTATTTAAAGACAAGAAGTTATTTCAACGAGGCGGAGTGTGTAAAATTTCAAGAATATACTCACGGACAGCAGGTGGCAGCACTAGCAGTGGAGGGTATATAAAGCGTGTTCGGCTGACGCGGAAACGGAGCATTCGTTACCGTAATGCGGAAACGGAGCGATTTAGCTGACATCCGAAGGGGCGTGATCATTGGCTTTCGGGCCAAGGGTGGTAGCATTTCCTAAACTGCTCACGTAAACTGTTCACGTACCGCCGCGGTTAAAGTATACCATGGGTAAGTATACCGTGCTTGGCAACATGGCGCTATCCGAAGCTGGCGTCCAGCCAGTTGTGGTGCACCACTGACCATAGATGACTGGGGTGAACGACGGCTGCGGAGCTGTGTGCGGGCGAATAGACGTGCATCTGTTGAGAAACTGACCGCCCAACGGTGTCTCCTCAACAACCGTTCAGCGAACGTTATTGCGTATGGGCGTCTGCAGCGGACGCATGGTTCATGCGCTGATGCTGACTGCTGTTCATTGGGGACGAAAGCTAGAATTTTCACACCAGTACCGGAACTGGCATTGAGTTTCGGCAGGTATCCTTTTAAAATGAATCGCTTTATATGCTTGATCGGGCAGTTGGCTGTTGGGTCGTCGGAAGGGTCAGGCCGGAGGAGGGAGCGTTGTGGTCTGGCGAAAATTTTCGTGGCATTGCCTGGGTGATCTCGTGATACTGTATAACACTAACGTATATCACTCTAGCGTGAAATATGCTAATGTTACCCTCTGAGAGGATTTCGAAGATTGACCGCGCGTGTGTGTAACGGACAAAGATATCGGACCATAATTTTGAATTTTGTGAAATTAATAGGAAAACCAAATGGACTTTAACCTTGGGAGTTAATGAAAAATCATAAATGAAATCATAAATGAATGAAAAACATGAGCGGTCGCCAGCCCAATTACGCACTTAAATTTGGAAATGTATGTTTAGGAAGATTGAATATTGGTTATTGAAGTTACTTTCGTTGCTATTTCCCTTTGAATAACAACCAGTATACAAACTGACACAGTGCACTCTGAACTGTGTGTAGCAGCAGTTACCAATAACGCACACACCAGTAAATTATAGGTAGTAATTTTGCACCAATCTCATACTAATGACAGCTACACTCAAGAGCATTACTTATTCAAATACTGAAATGATACTGCATGTAGTGCAGAACAAAATTTGGTCATGAGGGGCTTTTTTCTTAACTGACAAAGAAATAAATAAAGATGAATAATATCATAAATACACTGATTAAACTCCTCTACGTATATCATTGTCCTTAGCAACAGTTATAGTTCAGTTTTTTTCCTAATTGGTGGAGAATATGAAGGGCGACCCATAAACTACTGTAATTTTTACTAGTCAACGCTGTTTGATTATTACAGTAGAAAAGACTAATTTAAAAAAGCTAATCATTCACTTCACTTGAAATAGTTCATAATTTACTTTGCAAGACAGTAAAATACAACACTGGGCTTAATTAACGTCAAAAAAGGAACCATTCGTGATAGAAATCAAAACCACACTATTTCTGAAAATGAGCATAACGTTTTTGCCATTTTATCACCTTTGAAGCTGGTATTCTAGACAGTAATATTTACACGATCTTGCATTGTAATCCTACAAAACTATATTTTGTAATAAACTAACGATTCTTTACCAAAAACCTATCCAACTTCACTTTTGTGCTGTTAGCTTTAATTTTTACTACTCTTTTTACATTAGACAAAAAATTACTGTTAAACGCTTGAATGCAAGAATTGTTCATTTAAATCAGGATACTCGGTTTTAGTAGCACTTACGTGAGGACCCTGCATAGGTTCGTGATCAGGTTAGAAAGTATCGTTCCGGACACGAATTTATGTTTTTGTGATTATTATTAAAACAACGCATAAATTAACTGGTCCATGGCCATATACATTACTGAATGTATGAAGTTAGTGAAGCAGTGGCGAAGATTGATGGCAAGCGACATGGCGGCTAACTGTACTCACGGCTCTTGAGGTTCAAATACTCTATAAAATCTCTTATTGGCGCCGGATTTTCAACATATTAGAGCCATTCCTTTATGCCGAGAATACCAAATAATAGCCAGATCCGCATCCGAGGCAAATCCTTTGTAAAGCAGCTTCCAATTGCCTCTCTTAGCACTGTCGAAATGTACCGTGCTACGGGGTAGGCACATAACTGCGTGCCGTTCACACAAAGGGGCCGCTCAGTCCGACCGCCAAAACCACCTTTTACATCGTGCCATTTCACTTCCGTTGCGGGGGCCTTCCCTATAGCTTTTACATGTTACAAATACAAGTGCCCTAAGCATGAACCAGCTTTCAACAAACATTTTCTTTTTTTGAACATACACATATTGTAATAATTTATCATTTTAACATATCCTTTTGCTTTTTTCGTATATGCGTGCATTACAAAACTCTAATTTTCTTGCCACAGATCAAGGAGTTTAAATAACACAGAATACACACTTCCCAAGTGCAGATACGCAGTTACATAATATAAACCTACTTCTAGTCGATATAAGTGTTACAACTGGAAGGCACAATCGATCAACACAAGTATGCAACTGTCCTTGGGGGCCACGTGCACTCCTACTTTCAGTTTGCTTTTGCTCGGCACGGTGGCAACTACCAACCGGCCAGGTCCCACACAGCTCGCAGTGTACGTGCGTTGTTCGAAGAGCACCAGGTTGAGCTTACCTTACTCGCCGGGCACCAAACACCCCGGATTTAAACCCAAGCGATAACTGTGGGACCATCTGATCGGCAAACCGTGGAACCTAGCGCAGCTGCTGGCAAGACATGGCTCCACGTCCCTGTCACTAACTTCCAGAGCCTTCCTACACGTCTCAACAGTGGTCCACGCTGCAAAAGGTGGCTACTCAGGCTTATGAAGGGCGGTCACATCAGTGTGGCTGGACAGTGAATAATTTGTTGTTGATCCAGTAGTCAACCGTTTCCTTTAAAAAAATGAACTGAAGTGAAAGTGAGGCTGTTTAATTTTCAGTTAATTGGCAGCGTGTCTAGTTTTTTTTTTTAGTTGCGGCGTGCAACAGTCGTTTATTTATTCCTTGTTTTGTCATTTAGTCAATTTAGTACTCTCTAGCAGTTGTCGGCGCCCAGAGTCGCGGAACAGACACCAGTCAGACGCAAATTTTAGTGCCCCATTTATGATTTTTGTATTGAAATACGGCTAGCTTTTTTTGAAGTATTTGTATGAAGCGTAGTTTCGGATTTTGCGGAAGCGAAATGTGAACGATAAGCAGTTGAGACAAAAAGAAAGAGGGAGCTTTCGAGTTGTGGTACAGAAGAAAGCTGTAAATTACATGGGTAGATAAAATAACTAATGAGGTGGTGGTACTGAATCGAATTGGGGGGAAAATAAATTTGTGGCAGAACTTGAGTAAAACGAGGGATCAGTTGATAGGGACGCATCGTGGGGATTGAGGAATTTGATAATGGAGGGATAAGGGGGTGGGGGTTAAAATTGTAGAGGCGACGAAGCCGGTTTTAATGGATGCAGGATGGGTAGTTCCGCAGAGGTTGAGAGCCTTGTGCACGATAGACTAGCAGGAAAATTTTATTAAACAAATCTTCGGACTGAAGACATCAACAAGCATGATGCGTTATTTGTAAGATGACATCAGCACAATCCTGAAGTCGAAAGCGTATCGCGGAGAGATTAAAAAAAAAAAAAAAAAAACCCCTTGCTAGACTATTTCTAGTTGTGAGTGGAAGCACGCGAATATGTCACATAGAAACGGAGGTACAATTTCAATCAACCAAGATCGCTATTGAACAGCGTTTATTATGATGATCGGTTTCAGCAAATTACGTTGACATCATCAGATCTTCTGCAGTACATTTCACTGAATCTTGATCAGATGTACTGCAGAAGATCTGATGATGGCAACGAAGTTTGCTGTACCCGATCATCACAGTAAATACTATAAAACAGCGTTCTTGACTGTTTAAAGTTGTACTTCTGTTTCTACATTAATCTAGATCGCCTCCTTACTTGATAATGTCAAGCATATACATGAATATACGTCGGAATTTTTTTTTCTTCTTTTGTTGTGGAGGGACAAGGATGGCGGAAGTAAAAGTTAAATTGCGTATTACTAAACTGCTATCCACGAACCCAGTACCTGTTGCATTTTGCCACGGGGAACTAGAATCCGATTTTCAGTGTTTCGCGTAATTTAAAATGCTGTCATGAGTTTAACATAATGAGACAGATCGAAGCGTTTTCTCTTAAGGCTGCTTAAATAACGGCGCGCCTATGCCCGGACTGTGTTCCTCCAGTATTTGAGAATGTCTGCACTTACCGATTTTCAACAATCTTGAAGCATAAATCAAAGTTTACGAGACTTTGTTTCGCTGTCGCCATGCACAAAATAAAAGGAAAAAAAAAACTTCATAGCTTATTACACTTTCGCTGTCTATGCAGTTAGACTTCAGCATCAGCCATGACTTTTAATGTATTACTTCTGAACTACTAACTCTGTTCACAACACACTTATAGGCATTGTTTACGTGTATCCCAGAATGTACTTCAAAAATTATATCATTCTGAAACACACAGTTCAAAGAGATATGACGCCATAAACACCGAGATGCGTGGAAAACTAGCAGGTGCTTAAATTGGAGCGCAAATTACTCATACTGTATTCATCCGTGTTTCATAATGAGAGCACTTAGCGGCTTCCAAGAAACAACAAGCATAATTTGAAAACTTTCGTGAACTTTTTCTTGTCTACATGCTTAAGAGTCATGTATTTAACACATTAACTCATCTGTAATCAGATATTTGAAACTGATTCATACGTGGGAGTTAGATTCTTTAAAGAATGGTGGATTTACTGGTAATCACTTGGCAGTTTAAATCTTGTTTTGTATGTATAAGCAGTGAAATTCTCAAGCGATCGCCGAGGGGCGATTCCACTCGCTGCACATGCCAGTCACGGAGAGAAACCCTTCTCCGTCCTCCCGCTTGCCGCGGCTCCCCCGGAGCGTGGTAGGGTATCGCGTTCCGCTCAAGTCGATGGCGATCCGCGTTCGCCGAGTCGGCGCCGCCCACACCGAACGACCCTGCGGGTCCGCCGTAAACTGAGACTTGTCCGCCGTGTCGCGGCGCCTAGCTAAAGTCCGCCGTTAAGTATTCATTCGCGCCTTCAAGAGCCGTGCGTGCAGAAGTTTAGCCCGTCGCAAACTGCAACAACTTTGCGTTCCTTCAAGCGTTTTCCATGTGCTAAGCAAGCAGTCTAACGCACCATAAAGTATGCGTCGTTATAAGACTCCTAAAATTAAAACTAAAATGCATATTAGAAACCAAGAGCGCCCCCCACACCCACCCACACACACAGACAGAGAGAGAGAGAGAGAGAGATGTAACCTTTGATTAAGACAGCACTAAATACATCCCAGTGAACACTTCACAACAGACAAGTTAACATGGTACAAGAATGTGTGTCCTCTGCTTAAAATGTTCAGTGATACATGCAGACCAGTAGCTTCACCACCAGTTCAACAACGGCACATTTAGAACAATATCAACATACACAGTATGTAAAATGAAATTTAACGAAACGGGCCTAGGTCAGAACTGTTACTGTTTTATATGTGCAGTAGCAGATGTTGTAATTTGAAAGTGCTGACAACAAATGAAAATGTGTACCTATTTCAGGCCACTAATGATGCCTTAATAACTAAGGCAAAACGCGTCTGTTAAAATAGAAATTGCCTTTATTCAGTTACAAACAAGTGCTCATAACCTAAAAAAAACCATTAATACAAGACTCATTATGTTTGTTACGCTTCAGTATATAGTCCGGATAAGTTGTTAGTTTGGTTTCCTTGGAGCTATTTCGTGAATTTTCGGAAACAGTGACGGAAAAAGAATAAAGATTAATATTGTAGGCAATCAGTGCAGGCCTCTTAGACTCTCGGCAGATGTGCTGTCATTTATCGTATAGTAATCAAAGATAGAAATAAGTCGCAAAATGATTTAACCATGATATTGTATGGTAAAAAAATTGGCAATTGACCGTAAACAATAAAAAGTGAGTTGCTCCAAGTGAGTAGTAATAAAATTCCGTTGAATTTAGAGTGTACAATAAATAACACAGTTTTAAGAGGTTGTCAGTTTATCTAAATACGTAGGGATTGCAATTATGAACAACTTAAATTGAAACGATCACATAGAAAATGTTGTGAGGAAGACCAACCAAACACAGCGTTTTTTTTTTTGTTTTCGCTTCGCAATATGGGATCCGTACTAGATAGGACTTCGAAGAAGTTCAAAGAGGAGCACGAAATTTGTCACGAACTTTCTCCTCCGAATGCCAAAATATTTGGTTGATCCGCACCTACATAGGGAGAAACGACCACGAATAAAACAAGAGAAATACAGCTCACACGGAAAGATCTACGTTCTGTTCAAGATTGGAAGAGTCGAGAAATAGTCTGGATGTGGCTGTATGAACGCTCTGCCAAGCACTTAAATATGGAATACGCAGCAATCGTGGAGGTGTAGATGTGAAGCATTAGAAAATATAGGAATCCCAACGCACTTAGCTGTTCAGTCCCTGTACATGAATCAGTCTTGGAACATAATAATAAAGGAGAAGGATGTTCAGTTTCATCCACATTTTTAATGTCCATATTGACACAGACATAAAAAAAGAATTAAAATAGTAAGTATAGTATTGCATGGTTGCCTGGAAGACATTGAGTGACATTTCCATAACCGCTATGGTGTGTGTGTGTGTGTGTGTGTGTGTGTGTGTGTGTGAGTATAGTGAAGAGCGATGGGAGAGGGTGCCACCACCTCTCGAGTAGCATCGTGGGGACCGCCGGCCAACCTAATACTGGCGGTAAAAATTTCACCATCAGAGTTGGAATCGAGTATCTCTGAGTCGAGGACCACCTCAGGGGAGTGCATTAGCAACCTCTCATAGTGTAATAGGTGATTGAAACAGTAAGCGATATTTTTCTTAACAATGTAAATTTTACAACTTCGTTGACAAACGGGTCATGATATACATTTGCTGAAAATGAAATACAGATAGCAGCACATTGAGCCAGATTAACGCTACATATAGTGTTTCAGTTATTGAAAATTAAACTAAAGTGATGGGTTTTCGAGGATCAGAACCAAGAACAGCAAAAACCGTGAAAAATGGACAAATAGGCCATCATCATTATCATTTTGGACAGTTTCCAGCCTCTGGCCGGGTCTGTTTAGAACATAAGCTTCTCCATCGTCTTCTGTTTTGCCACCATCTCTCCGTCTTCACCTTTGTCCTGTCTTCTTCTTCTGGACGCATTCCTCTACTCCTTTCAGCCATCTGTCTCTCGGTCTTCCTGTTGGTCTCTTTCCTTCCAGTTTCAGCTAGTGTATCCTCCTGGGTATCCTCTTCTCCATTCGCTTAACATGCCCATAAAATCTCAGCCTTGATTTCTCTACCGCCTTCTGTAATGGTTTCACCTTCATTAACTCTCTGATTCTCTCATTTCTTAATATGTCTCTCTCTGTCACTTCAATACTGTTCCTCAAGAATTTCATCTCACTAGCTTCTACTTTGCTTTTCTCTCTTCGTTTCATAACCCAGTTTCGGATGCATATGTCTGGATCGGGACATAGTATGACCTGTATATAACCTTTTTACTGATGTGGGTATATCCTTGCTCCATATCAGGCTTCTGACACACTTCCGAAATCGTTCTGCTTTTCTGCCCCGCCCATTTATTTGTCTGTCGTTTTTTCCACCTTCCTGTATCAGGCTTCCTAGGTACTTGAAGCTCTCCACTCTCCACTCTCCTCAATCGTTCCCCACCAATTGTTATTCCAGTTGTCCCTCTCTCCTTCGTTCTTGTTGTGATAATCATCTCACTCTTACTTATAGTAAATTTCATCCCATATTCTTGTATTGTTCGACCCTGTACGTCCAACTGCTCTTGTACTTCCTCCTCCTTATTCCCCCAAATTATCAGATCATCCGCAACCACCATAGCTTTCATCTTTCCTTCACCAATTACTTGTGCTACTGTTCTCATTATATCATCCACCACTACAATGAAGAGTAATGGTGAAAGGGCATTTCCCTGCCTCAAGCCATTCTTCTGTTCAATCCAAACTGATCTCTCTCCTCCCACTTTCACACAGCTCACACTTCCATGCTAATTTCCCTTATCCTACAAATAATCTGTTTTCCAGGGGTTTCCACACTTTGCTTCTACGTACGCTATCATACGCTTTTTCAATGTCCAGGAAGGTCATTAGTAGATCTATTCCATATTCATAATGCTGTTCCTTTAGTTGTCTTACAGCAAAAATTAGATCCACCGTGGACCTTCCTGTTCTGAAGCCATGTTGCACTTGTCTCATCCCCCCCTCTTAATTTTGCCCGAATTCGTGCTTCTAAAAATTTTTCAAAAATCTTTGTACAATGACACATCAGTGTTACCCCCCGATAGTTCTTGCACTCTTTTCTATTTCCCTTCTTAAAGATCGGGACAATTATTTCCTTCTTCTAGTCTTCTGGGATCATCTTCTGTCTCCACGTAATTTCCGTTGCTCGATATAGTCATTGTATCCCCACCTCTCCTGTTGCTCTCACCATCTCTACACATAGCTCATCCAGACTTGGTGACTTCCCTACCTTCATCTTGCCCAATGGCTCTTCCACTTCTCTCCATGTAAGGTCTTTTTCTGTTTGCTGTTCCTCCTCGTTTTTTTCTCCTCCGCTTGTTCCTCCTCATCCAGGTATCCATTTGGGTTCATGAGTTCTTCAAAAATACTCCTTCCATGTATTCTTGAGTTCCTCCTTATTCTCTACATCTTGGCTACGTTTGTTCACCATTCGGGCATAACCTGTCATACCGTTCTTTCTCTTACTTTTAATCATCCTTTATAACACCTTTTTTGAATCTTCACTATCCTCCTCCATCATTCTGTTCCATCCACTTTCTTCTCTCCTCCGCCACCACTCTTTCTGCTTCTTTCTTTCTTGCTTGATACTCATCTCTTATCTGTACTGTTCTCTTCTGGAACCATACCCTAAAGGCTCTATTCTTCTTCTGTACTACATCCTTTATCATTCCACGAGCGTGTTTCTTTTCATCTCTTTTTGTTGCTTGTCCTCCCATAGATTGCATCCACCGCACTTACTAATGTTCCGTTGAATCTACCCCATTCCTCTTCAACCTTTTTAGTTCATCCTTTGGGATGTGTTCCTTTACTACTCGTAGTTACAGTAGCCTGATTTTTCCTCCTTCAACTTCCATACCCTTTTACGCCTTCCCTGGTTTTCTGTATCTTTATTACCCTTAGTCCCACTCAGGTTCATTATTAGCAAACGGTGGTCGCTTTCCAAGGCATCTGATGGTATTACCTTAATGTCAATGATGTTCCTATTCAACTAATTATCGTGCAGGAAGTAGTCAGCTGTCGACTTTCTCTTTAAGTCTTGACTGTACCAGGTAATCTTGTGCGTCTTTCTTTTCCTGAACCAAGAGTTCCCAAACAGCAAGCTATTCCTTTGACAGAAGTCCAATAGTCTTTCAACTTCCCCATTTCGGCAGCTCCAACCCTCTGGTCCAAGCACACTTTCGCTGCCTTGTCTTTTTCTTCCAGCGTGTGCGTTTAAATCCACAATTAGTATCCCATTCTTCCTTCCCATTTGCTTCTGCATTTCCTCTTCAAACTCCTGTTGCTTCTCTTCAGAAGTGCAACCCACCTGTGGCGCATACACTTGTGTTCTCTCTATGGTCTTCCGCTTGAGTGATGTTTTGATCTTCATCATCCTGTTACTTATTATCTTCACTTCCTCTTTTAATCCATCTCTCAATTTCTCCTTCCCTCCTCATTTCCACTCCCGTACAGTCGGTAGCCTTTCCTCAGTTCCATCTCGTTTCAGCTAACCCCAATAGGTCTAACTTCGTTCTTTCCATCATATTTACTATCTTCTCCGCCTTTCCAGTCAGTGCTTGCATATTTAATGTTCCAAATCTTAGTCCTTATTTATAGCCAGTTCGTTGTCGATTAAATCCGTCCTTTCCGGGGCCCACTCTATTTTTGAAAGCAAAAATAATAATCGACTACTGGCTTGCTGGGCCTATCGTAACTTGCAAGATCCCCTCGCTTCTAAACTGATACTGTTATTACTCAGCTTAGCCGCGAGTCCGTAGAGGGTGGTATATGTGACGTACAGTATGACTGCTCAGCATTTCCACCCGGAATTTGCGAGTGTAGGTCGGACATTCCTTGATCCGCCTTGGTGGGTCGTGTCGTCGGATTTCCTCCTACCTGTGCGCGGTGCAGCTCTCGTAAATGTCCCGTGCAGATTCTTGATTGGCGCATTGGATGTCTCTGTCGGTGGAAGCTAATTATCTGAAATTACTGTCGATCAACTTTGGGGTATCTATTAACTCGAAATTAACATTCAGAATGCCGTAATATCACTTGTATTCCTTAGCTCAATAATGAAACACTCGGGTCACAAACTACTTGTAACCGAGAGCATGGCTACCATCGAACAATACAGGAAGAGCTCTTAACGCCGACTGCCGACTTTGGACTGCCGACTTTGGCCTGCAGTCCGTATCTCTTACTAGCTTCGTCATAGTTCGTGGGTTTCCGATCAAGTTCGTACTTACTAAGATATGCATTTGTTAATGAACGGGTGTGAATTTTAACGAGACAAAATTATGATAAATAGTTTTAAACATCCAGAGGCTCCTCCTACTATTCATGTTGTCGTAAATGACTTTAATTATCAAATATAAACAAACAAAATCGGTGACTTTGGCGCCAAGATGGCGGTACTTCGGTCATGTATATTTCCCAGGCTAACGCTTGTTGCTACTGTCCAGCGCCGAGCCCTACCCCACTACGCGCGATATATGGTCGCTTCGTCACTTAGCCAGCCAGCGTGGGAAATGTTCTCTGACTCATGGCCTAACTATCGTGAATACATCAATGAGAGACAATAATTTATTAAAACTGGTAAAAATGTCTTCCTCACGTAAGAGGCACCTTACAAGCTTCACCAGAGCCCCGTTAGCCGTCACTTTTGAGGGTTCCTGTAGAACCTTCACAGCTACCGTAGCGGTTCCAGGTCACTCACAGTCTCCACTGTACCACACTCCTACAGGCGATCCCCTACTTCATGCCCTTGCCCATCTCCCACGACTTGGACGAGGGGTTGGACTTCTGGGAGATCAAACAAGTTAATTTAAATGTCTGGCGTAGTATTTTAGTTGTGCAGAATCAGGTGTTAAGGTGCGGGCCATGTTTGTGGTACATTAAAAAGTAACGTTCAAAAGAAAGCACAATCCCTGCTACACAAAGTAATAGCTGTTCCGTCGTAGTGCGGACGCGAAAGCTGGACTACTCAAACTTCTGTCCAAATGAGACAAATTCAGTCGCTTGAATTGACAGTTCCCCACCATGTAGCGGTATAGTCGCTCCTGGCTCATAAGAAGAATACTTATAATAAAATTATCAAATCGAATATAATGTTTAGTTACAGGCGTTTAAAAAAAAATACCAAATGAAGGGATCATCCCCGAGATGGAGTCATAGGACCCTTCATCCATTGAGATAATTTGTCGTGTGCAACAAAGAACGTACTTCCTGCAGGTAATCTCACGGCGATCTAGATTTAGGACACAGACGTAGAGATTGAGGACACAGACGCGGAAGGGACGCCAGAGGTGTGTTAACTGAGTGACTGGTCCCCCTTGGGCATAGTCTCTGCTTTAAAACCGCCTGCAACCTCCCCCCCCCCCCCCGGTCTCTCTCTCTCTCTCTCTCTCTCTCTCTCTCTCTCTCTCTCTCACACACACACACACACACACACACACACACACACACACACACACACACACACACACAAAACTTGTGAAAGTGTGTGTGTGTGTGTGTGTGTGTGTGTTAGCCACAATAATTCTGAAGTTGAAAGATAACAGCGACTACTTGTCTTGGCACACTGTGTCGTTTCAGTGTCACCTTGAAAGGCTGTATCATTGTTAGGTAGCAACATCTGTATCGTAGGATGCACAGTGTTTGTAATATGTTAATAGCGGCAGTACATCAGCCTTTAAGACGATCCTGCAGCCAACTAAACCTTCACTTACTCTTCCTTAGGCTCTACCGAAAGAGTATTACGTCAATACAAAAGAACAGCATATGCTTGCATTTCTGAAGAATTTTTTCGTGGCTTTAATGCGCGGCTGTCTCTCGAGCATGAACTATGTTTCACTCTATGGTAGGTTTCATCAAAATCGAGCAACTCTGTGATATCCGACCTTATCTATTCCTAAAGTAGGCGCTTCTGCTTGTCAAAACACAGCACAGCCGTGCTTCCAGAACATGGTCTGTTCGTTACACGCAATACTGTTCTTTCGTCCATAGAGCGCATCGAGTTTTCATGGTGTGTTAACATTCCTCTATGTTGCATGTAGTCCAGCATTGTCGGTTAGAATCGGTGGCGCTCGCCCGTCGAAGTAAGTTGCCTTACAATACCATTGGCACGTTGAGTAATTGATTTCAGAATCCGCCTCAGGCCAGCCCAGTCGGAGAAGAGTGTACGGCAATCCGTGGCATGTTTACTGTGGCGTTTGAGTTTCTCGTGGTGTCTCGTGTTCAGCACCGCGAGCAGGTAAGCGGTATTGTGATGTTTAACACACTGTTGTTAAGCCGGAGGGAACGGATTTCAATTCAGTATTCCGCCATCCATACGAAATCACCTAGGCGGGGTAAGAGCAACTGTAAAATCAAGCCGGGTTTCCTTTCTTCATTATTCTTGTCCATCTGAGCTATTGCTCTGCCATTAAATGATCTCGACGGGGATGGGAAATTCAGCTCTAAGCTTCCTTCCTTTTTCAGGTTCACCCATTCTACATTTACATATTTACTTCCCAAGCCACTACACGGTGCATAGCGATGGGTGCGTCACAGTATTTACGATTAATTATTGTTTTTTCTGTTCACGTACTGAGCAAAGGCAATGAAAGTATGCCTCTACACACGCGCTAACCTCCTTCTCGGGAAACCTATGTGAGATAGACTGCGGCAACAGAATTATCGCACACTCTTCGTTGAACACTGGTTCTCCAAATTTATCGAAAGTCGTTTCGCGATAACAACGTCGCTTTTGTTCCAAAAAATGCATTTTAACTTCCCCGAGCATCTGCGTTAACACTGTGCTGTTCTCCTTAGCGATCTCACTGGAACAGTGTTAAAGAATTGGTTGTGCTACCCTTTTGCGTGCAATTTCCCTTACAGAATCACGACACATTCCCAGAACGCTTCCAACACATCTTAAGTGCCCTACTGATATTGCTGCCTTGTGTTCGTCCTATTTCATATCGCTCCTTAGTATTAAGAAGTCTTTCTGAATTTTTTTAAGATCGTCCGTTGGATATAGTTTCCTGTAAACAACGTCGTCAGGTGATCGTGCTGCTGATCCTGTTTGGTAAATGGTTTGGTTACGCACACAATTTTTGAAAAAGACTGATCCAATTTCACAAGATTATATCGTATGTAGGAATGAAAATAGAAGTTAGGGGAAATTTTATCTTACGGATAGGGCTACAGAGTTTTTATTTTTAAAAGTTCTATCCGATTTAACAAGGGGATATTTTTCAAATAGATTCTCATACGACTTTCAGACATTTTTCACAAGTACGATTAGATTCAAAGCTCTCTTTTACCTTTCGCAAACTTTACTTGTGTCCTCTACCAGACGCGCGACAAACGTCCAGACGATAGTCAAACTCGGCCCATAATTTTGTGTGGATGTGTGGAGTTGCTACATACACACTGTTGCTGGACGACTTCGCAGATCACTCAAAAGTTGTGGAAAAGGGGAGGCAAGTAGACGGACTCTTCTTCACAAACCACCAGCAAAAAATCCGTATTCCCCAGCATATCAGAGTACGGGTAAGGAGAATGAACGAAGTAGTCGGGTTCGCCAGGAAAACCCTTTCGGAGACCACGTCAGTCGGCGTCTTACTACTGGCGCCAAGGAGAACTTTCATTTTAGATGCTGACATTGAAATTTACGCAGATTTTCTGTCTTCATTCATATAGAAGAAGTCGGCTGAATGTGTGTTTTTGAAACACGCTATGTATTATAACCCCAAATAATTTATTGCTCAGAGGCAAAATTAAAATGTACCAAGGAAATGTTTATCTACCACGGGAACACTGATCACTGGCCTTTCTTGTAACTTCGTTCGTTACGAAGATATGAACAGCAGTACATCTTTTTAAATAGCGACGTATGTTTTTTTATTTGGTAATCCACTTCTGTTTAATACCTGTTCTTAAACGTATCAGTGTTACATTCACGTAAATATGATGTTATTAAATAAGTAACACCAGTTTCTTTGACTCTTCTGTACTAACACACGATGTAGGCACCGGGGTAACGTAACTCGTTCACTTTCTGGAGTTGACAGTAAACAAATGGGAACAAAAGAAAAAAACAAATTTGCATTCTCTATACAGGGTGGTCAGAAACGGCCTGAGAAGCTAGTAAGCAGATTGCTTGTAAGCTGAGCAGGTTGCGCTGAGAAATAATTGTTAAGAAATAAAATTCGAGGCGTGTCGCCGTTTCCGAGTTAATTAGCATTGAAATTAGCCATTTAGGTCGTTGCACTCGGAAATTCAAGCGGCCCAACAGATATAATTAATGTCAGTTGCTCTCACAGCGTAGATGTTAGCGCACAAGAGTGCTCAGCTTTGGCTCAGGTTCGATGTTTACTACCGTCCCATGTCGAATTTTTGTATGGCTCTCTTGTGCGATTTTTAGGAAACCAGACGAGGCACACTGTTGGCGAAACCGTCTGTGGCAGACCACCTGAATTTGTGCACACAATGGCGTGATTGGCTAACTTCTCTGCTAAGTAATCCGGACACGGTGCAGCGCATCGAATTTTTTTTCTTAACAATTATTTCTCAGCACAACCTATCATATAACACCATTACAAGCATTTCAGGCTGTTTGTGACCACCTGTAGATGAGTAGCATATCTGCCTTCTCTTTGTTGGGGAACTGTACTCGCACGAACCTTCAGCTGATGACGGTTAACTGAATGATCGACGCATGTTGTCCTCGTGTTTCCTTTTGTTGTGTGCTAGTACAGGAATGGCAGTCAGTTTTGTGCTACGTTTTTAATAACGTCATGTTTACGTGATTGGTTCACTGTGATACGTTTATGAAGAGATCTTTGAGGAAAGGACGTGGCTTACCGAATAAAAAAATAGAAGGCGCTGTTTAAAACAGACGTACTGATCATATTTTGGTAATGGACAAAGCAATGAGAAAGATAATCATACTGATTAATGGTCACCTGGTAGCTAAACAGTGATTCGACTGGTAATTTTATTTTGCTTCTGGACAAAAAGTTACTGTAGCTGGTAAAGGTAAGCGGAAGACACTACGGAAGCGGTTGGTGGTGGATAATGGAAGGAATGAATCCCTCAGAGCAGAGGATTTCCTGAAAGTCGACAGCGTGGTGTGTACCTAACGCTGGACTGAAACGGTCACGTGACCTATGTGATTGTTTTGTGTGTATACCTAGACGTTGGGTCGTGCTGGCTGAGGGCGGCAGTGCGCGGCCGTGACCTTTGTGCCGCAGCGCAGTTCTGCTCTGCTCTTCTCGGGCGGCGCCTAACCCGCCGTGTCGCGGCAGCCCGCCGTACATCTCGGCACAGCGGTTCTACGCTAGCGGCTAACTTTCGACTCGTCGGCGTTCTGTTACGGCACACCCCAGCCCTGCCGTGTGACGCTTGTCTTGCTTCACCCCCTCGGCACTACTCTAACTTCATTCACGTGTCCGAGCAGTCACGTCTCACAGAGTCAACCATCCTACTTTGTGCGACTCTTCTGCCTGTGTTTGCTGTTTCTCGAGAGAGTTAAATTTTGTCTTTACTTTGTTGAATTCTCCTTCCAAGATACCGTTCCTCTGGATGCTAGTCTACGCTTACTAAAGATAGCCAACCGGCAGCTAATTAGTTCTGTGAACCGGCGACGGGCTTTCCTTTGTATTTTCCTTTGCGTCCTTTTATTTTTTTCTCCCTTACCTCCGCCTGGCCACTCTTCCCCCGGTGATCCTTCCACATACGCTGTACACCTCGATTTCTTCACTCCTGTTGGATGCCACGGAGATGGAACAGGTAACCAATTTGCATTCAGTCGGCCGTTACATCTGCATTACTTATGACTACTCTTTGCCTCTCGCTAGGTGACCCGCCCATAAAGATTTTCATTTTGAGATTTTCATAACCGACTGGATTTAATACTGTGCCAAGCGCTTCGAGTAACGTAAGCACGTTGCACAAAATGACTTAATAATACCACTACTTTTTACAGCGACGATTATTTAGTGCAAAGAACAACTTGTAGGAGTGCTCTTTGAAATGAGGCAAAATACCAGAAGCAAAAAAAGTCTAGTTAATATGGGCTCTAAAATGAATACCTGAAGAGGTATGAGCATTTGTTCATTTTTGCTACTGTGAAACACATCTCTTCCGTTCAACAAGTACATATAGCTTTTAATGTATGATTTTAGACCCCTTATTTACTAGACTTTTTTTTTGCTTCTCGTATCGTGTACTTTCAACTGAATGCATTAACGCCATTAATTATGATACACTCTGTATATCAGAGCTAAGCGATTCACAAGCCTAGCGACTGCCCTGTTCCAAGGTTAGGTAGAAATACCAGTAGCAACGAACCGTAGCTTAACAGTATTGGCCTATAAGTTGATACAAATTTGATATTTCACTATGAAAAGTACATTGCGTAGGCGCAGAAGACTGTTAACTTGAAATGTGCTTTCTTGCGGCTTCATGATCCTATATGACAAATGACATACGTTGCTGTGTTCGTGTGCAACCAGATCGTTATTATGTACCTTCGTGACTTCACTGGTCAACAGAATGGTTGGGTACATTTAATTAATATTATTCGTGTGAGTGATAAGTTGTTCAGAGGGAATGAGTATTGAAAATGTGAATACCTTAATTTGAATACACCTAAAGTTGGTTAAAGTCAAATTAGAAATATTTGAAGTGCGTTAACGATATCTTGAGCGATTTGGATTTCTATTTCTATATGTAACAGGCTGCACATAAGACTGTAACAAAGTTTCGGAGACGGGTTGCATGTACACAATCGTAACTCGATTTCCACAGGTATGTTACTAAAATCAATGTGTACGTCAACTTCGAAGGGCGACCCACACCTACCCGCTCTTCCTATAGGAAGAGAAAAAAATATTTTTTTACCTAGCATTGTTGCCAATGAGTCTACATTCTACATTGTCCGGTGGTTGTGTTGAAACGAGTATACGTGGTACCCGGTCTCGGCTAAGGATTTTGCTTAACTCTCTAGCTTGTAAAGCCAAGGGTAGGGAAGAACTTGATCCGTCACAGTGAGAGTCAGCAAACGCAATTGCAGGGACCCGATGTGTAGTAAACCAATAACTGTACGGCTCTATAGAACTGCAAGTATTTCACAAAAAATCTACAACCAACCACAGCCAACGACCAGTATCAACCCATATTGCTGAAAATATTTTTCATAAAGATGGCTTTTATCCACATAGGTTCATGAAGTAAGACGTTGTTCGTGGTCTGGTAACCATACAGGCTCCATCCATACACGAGATGCATATCTACGAACTCTTCATCAGTAACCCTATCCATACTGCTGTGTATTATTGCCAACGTACTACACTGTCGAAAAAATAAATGAGAGACAGAACCGAGTAGTCAACAAGTAGGATGAATGAATGTATCAAAATTCGTTTCTGCATAAAACAGCGCATACCGTCGTTATTTGAAATGCAGATATTTTCAGAGCAATACGGAAATAAAGATAAATGGGGCAAGAAATGAAACGGAATGAAATTACTCTGTAAAGAGCTACTGGAGACAACGGGTTCCTTACAGCAAAACAAGCAGAGAATATCCTTCAACAAATAAAGTTTTGTTGGAGTATGGGTTTACCTTGTATATCATCTTGACGTTGAATTTATTTTGTGTCGAATAGTAGGTAAAAGCTGGTATGATAGTGTATACAATTTTGGGGTTGTGATTATAATATTCTGAACATTTTAACAAAACGCACACCTTGATAGCCCATACGTACTTTCATGTAGCTTTCTGTCATCGGCTGTACGTCTGATATTTTGGCGCAGTTCATCACAGTATTTCTCTACAGTGCATATCTACACTGATGCGTCAAAACATGACCACTGGCCACCGCGAGGTGGAATGCAACTTGGTGGTGTTTCGGGTAAGTGAAGTGATAAGTTACGCGCGTAAGCGGAGCAGAGACGAATGGGGACTCATTCTAGCGACGATACGGGCCGTAAATGGGGAAGTCCACTAACGTAGGCAACTTTGACAAAGGGCATGTTGTTACGGCTCGGCACTTGGGAACGAGCATCTCGAAAACGGCGAATCTGGTTGCCTGTTTGATCGCTTACTGTCGTAAGCGTGTGGAAGTGGTTGAAGGACGGTGCACCATGAAGATATTCGATATCACGCCTCATCGCAGAACGTGAGGTCGCGGGGTTTTCCCACGCTGTAAAGCAGGATTTGCGGTGATCTACGAGAGATTTGACGACAGATTACAGTGCTGGTGCAGGCAGTGTTTGAGAACACTCCAGTCAGCGCGCGCACACTGTTGAACATGGGGCTCCGCAGCAGAGGATCTCTATATGTTCCGCAGTTATGATTGCAGAGGGCGCGGGATCGTCGACGTTTTGTGCGGATCACGTTTCTTGTTACTCCAGGTCAATATCTGTGTTTAGATATGCCATCATCCATACGAACGGATGCTCGAAACATCCTCCGCACCACAGACACTGGCGTGTGGGGAAAGTGTTATACTATGGGGGACATTCACATGATTTCCATGGGTCCTGGGTCGAAGGCACCGAGACAGCTGAGGACATTATTGCGGACTATTTGCATCCCTTCATACTTGGCGACTTCCAGCAGCATAACTGCCCGTGTTCCCAAGACCAGAACGGTGCTACAGTGATTTGAGGAGCGTGTTAGTGAATTCTCGTTTTAACGCACCAGCTCCACTTGCACGAACTACCATCCCGTTATTTACTGGAATTGCGTGATATTTGCATAGATACGTTGCCACTTATCTCTAGAAACTTATCACAGACTTATCGAATCCATGCCGGCCGCGGTGGTCTAGCGGTTCTAGGCGCTCAGTCCGGAACCGCGCGACTGCTACGGTCGCAGGTTCGAATCCTGCCTCGGGCATGGATGTATGTGATGTCCTGAGGTTAGTTAGGTTTAAGTAGTTCTAGGTTCTATGGGACTGATGACCTCAGATGTTAAGTTCCATAGTGCTCAGAGCCATTTGAACCATTTTTTCGAATCCATGCCACTCAGAATCAATGCTGTATTGCGTTACGAAAACAGACCATCACGCAGTGTGTGTTGAAAGAGAATGTTATGCTTATAATGATACTAATGGTGGTCAAGATACTTTGCGCCTTATTATGTTATCCTAATGTAATTATTTGTTAGAATACAGTGATCGCTTATGTCAGTCACCTTTTAAGGTTTGTTTGCCAGGTGATTGTGATTGTTTGGAAAATGCTTTTTCTTATTATCATGATTGATTCCATAGAGCCTTTGCTTATTGGTTGTTACTAGTGATGCGTTAAACAGGATCAACGCGACCCACCGTTACAAAGCTGGTGTGCTTGTGTTGGGCGCCCACACCTGGGCAGACAAGAGTTTTCCGCCGGTGGCCCGTCCCGTGTCCTTTCCCCGTGCCAGCGCTCGCGCCGCGCACTCGGGCTATCGATTGTCGCATCGCGGTGTCAGCTGGTTACAAGGTCGGCCAAAGGGCAGGCCACTCCATGTGCTACAAAAAGACACACGCCCGCCGCCTATAAATAAACGCACAGTCCAAGGCACTCTGTTAACGCCGTGACAGACCTGCTTGACTTCAATTTGCAGCCTCCGCCACGTCGCGAGTCGGAGCGACGCACGTCGCCTCCGTGGGTCCGTAGCGCCTGCGACCGTTCACTGCGGAGAGCTGCAAAACTCTCTCCGAATCTTAAGTACGCCACTGTTCCCGGGGCGTTTCTGCGCGCTGTCAGCATATTATTATCTCGTCTCGGATGTTGTCAGCAGCGCCGCTGCAACGCATTGGGACACCCTGTTTGGAATTTGTATCAAGATCAAAATATGTTGACAAAACTATTTATATCCCAGCAGAGAAACGGCTAGGTGCAGAGCTTAGCGATTTGCATTCCTCGATGCGAAATTGGTCTACTGTAGTTTTAATAAATACGCTAAGCAGAATTTTTCCTTAGAAATACCCTTTGTAATGCATATACAGGGTGAAGCGAAACTCGCGCACTCGGGCGTCGCAGCGCGACTCTTCACAGGCTAGCGATAAAAAAGTCCCTCACAAAATTTCGTCTGACAAGTACATCCGGGAAAAAGAGGACATTAAAGAGTGGGAGTCTGGCAACACTGTAACCACATGTATGGTAACTACCTCTGTCAGCACATGTTAGTCGTGCTGTGCAGTTGGTGCAGTGGATAGAGTTTTGGGTTAACATGCAGGAGGTCGAGTGTTCGATTCTGGGTTGAGCCATATGTTTTTTGTTTGGTAAATGTAGTTCAGGTGGTACGGTATCTGGCACGTCAACAGCAATTGCAGTGGGTCCTCTAGAAAACATTTGCACTTACATACTACAATCGTAGAAATGGAATATTGGTCAGCTTTGAAAGAATCACTTTCCCCATCATGGGCGTGAATTTATTCGTACCACGTCATCTACTAGATGCAAAACCTTTTTTCTTTGGTCCCATAGACTAGTACCAACTATTATTCTGGTCTCGTTCAGGTCCATTACATTTCGTTAGGGCCTTACGTTACCAGTAGGACCAGTAATATGCTTTGCAAATAATATTCAAACTCGATTACTATTTGTATGTCTTAATCATCATGGTCCCACTAATTAGGCCTTCAACATTGAGTCTGGTAACCGAATACTGTTTAGTACATATCTCAGTACATATAATAATAATAATAATAATAATAATAATAATAACAGAATTGACAGCAAGAAACAAGACAAAAGCTATAAATACTTATGCTATACCAGTATTGACCTACTCATTTGGAGTAGTGAAATGGAGTGACACAGACCTAGAAGCACTCAATACACTTACACGATCACAATGCCACAAATATAGAATACATCACATACATTCAGCAACAGAAAGATTCACATTAAGCAGAAAGGAAGGTGGAAGGGGATTTATAGATATAAAAAACCTACATTATGGACAGGTAGACAATTTAAGAAAATTCTTTCTAGAACGAGCAGAAACTAGCAAAATACACAAAGCAATCACTCATATAAATACATCAGCTACACCATTGCAATTTCATAACCACTGCTACAACCCTTTAGATCACATAACATCAACAGATACAAAGAAAGTAAATTGGAAAAAGAAAACACTACACGGCAAGCACCCGTATCATCTAACACAGCCACACATAGATCAAGACGCATCCAACACATGGCTAAGAAACGGCAATATATACAGTGAGACGGAAGGATTCATGATTGCAATACAGGATCAAACAATAAACACCAGATATTACAGCAAGCATATTATTAAAGATCCCAATACCACAACAGATAAATGTAGACTTTGCAAACAACAAATAGAAACAGTAGATCACATCACAAGCGGATGTACAATACTAGCAAATACAGAATACCCCAGAAGACATGACAATGTAGCAAAAATAATACATCAACAACTTGCCATAAAACATAAACTAATAAAACAACACGTTCCCACATACAAGTACACACCACAAAATGTACTGGAGAATGATGAATACAAATTATACTGGAACAGAACGATTATAACAGATAAAACAACACCACATTACAAACCTGACATCATACTCACCAATAAAAAGAAGAAATTAACACAACTAATTGAAATATCCATACCCAACACAACAAATGTACAGAAGAAAACAGGAGAAAAAATTGAAAAATACATCCAACTGGCTGAGGAAGTCAAGGACATGTGGCATCAGGATAAAGTCGACATTATCCCAATTATACTATCAACTACAGGAGTCATACCTCACAATATTCACCAGTACATCAATGCAATACAGCTACATCCAAACTTATATATACAATTACAGAAATCCGTAATTATTGATACATGTTCAATTACCCGAAAGTTCCTAAATGCAATATAACATATACCATACAGTTACAAGGAAGTCACGCTTGACCGAGGTCCGCGTCACGTTCCATTTTTAACCAGACTTAAGTCTGAGAAAAAAAAGTCGATAATAATAATAATAATAATAATAATTATTATTATTATTATTATTATTATTATTATATCGATGGAATTACGAAAACATCACGTCTATTACCATTAGGGAAACAGTGTAATTCGACACTGAACATTTCACAATTAGCAGTGTCGGAAGGAATCATGTAGAAAAATATCTGATAGAGGCGTAATGCGCGTTCAGTGGAACAACGCGCAGGACTGACGACGTGTTTATACTATCGGCGCTGTCCACCAGACAGGGACTAGTTGCGAGCGGAGTAACACGCCCATGACAGACTCCAATTTACATGCGTACACGCATCGAATTTTCGCATTGGAAACCTCTAAACCAGTGTGGCAGGCGTATGGCATACACAAACGATGAATGTGTGGATATGCTTCTGTTCCTTGGTGCATCTGATAACCGGGCTGGTGTTACCGCTCGTGAATATGCTGCTAAATATCCTCGTCGACGCCATCCAGATAAAAATGTTTTTCGTCGTCTGGTGCTGCGCCTTCGGGAATCAGTTTCTCGTTCCACCATCGTGGGACATAGGTCGTCCACGGACTCATCATACTCCAGCTACTGAGGAAGCTAGCCTGGAGGTCATACACCAAGAACCTCAGCGAAGTACACATAGGGTGCAAGGCAGCTGCGTGTCTCGCAATGCACGGCCGTTAACGTGCTGCACTAGCATGGGCTGCACCCCTATCATTATGCTTTCGCGCAACACCTGCACCCTGCAGATCACCATCAGCGGATGCAATTCTGTGAATGGTTCCAACAACAACAGGAAACCAACGATGACTTCGTGAAGACCGTAATACGGTTGGATGAAACAGCATTCACTTATGAGGTTGTCTTCAATATGCACAGTGCACATCATTGGTGTGAGGTTAACCCGCACGTTACCAGCGACCATGGATATCGAGTTCGTTTTGGTATCAACGTCTGGGCCGAAATATTGGGCGACAGATGTTTGGGCCCCTACATGTTGCTTGACCAATTGACTGCACGAAGGTATCATGCATTCCTCTCAAACTATCTACCTGATGCGCTGGGAGATGTTCCACTACCTGTTCGGCAGAGGATATGATTCCAACATGATAGTGTACCACTACACTCTGGAATTAATGTGCGACAATACTTGGACAGAACATTTCCAGGGAAATTGCTTGTACGTGAACGTCCAGTTGTATGGCCACCGCGTTCACCCTACCTAAAGCCCCTGCATTTCTTCCTGAAGGAGCACGTGTGCTCTACTACACCGACGAATGTGGGAGAATTGGTAGTGCCTGTTCACGCTGCTGTTGTTACGGTGGATGTAGTTTGGCTGCGAAGGGTCCAGAGCTGTGTGACCTGGCGGCTTGCATAATGTTTGAACGTGAACAGAGGTCGCTTCGAGGCACCTCTTCTGAGGACAGCGTATTCTGTTGTGGTCATGCAGTTGTTAATACGGACATTATTATTGTCACTGGTTGCTAATGTACGCCATCTGAGCGCCGATACTACATGTAGTATTAATGACAAGTGGGTGTTGTGTTATTGTACTGTGCTTTCATATTTGGCATCTGGAAACTGATATTGTTTTAGTAGTTATTCTGTCCTATGACATGTCATTTGTTTCAACTGTCAGTTTCTTAATTGTCTAACCACGTATTTGTTATGTTTAGCGTTACGAAATGGTCTAAACTTAGGATGATACATGTGACCTAAGAAACGGTGTATATTACAGTATGAAATGTCAGAATGAAATGAGAAATAAAAAAAGCGCCCCGACCAAGGATCGAACCCTCGACTCCCAGCATGCTAACCCAAAACTCTATTCATTGTACCAACTGGGCAGCGTGACTAATATGTGCTGACAGAGGTAGTTACCATACAAATGGTTACAGTGTTGACAGATTGCCACTCTTTAATGTCCTTTTTCTGCCGGTTGTACTCGCCGGACGAAATTTTACGAGCGACATTTTTTTATCGCTGGCATGTGAAGAGTCGCGCTGCGAAACCCGAGTGCGCGAATTTCGCTTCTCCCTGTATACAATGGACGAAATAGTTACTTGTAGTAAATTTCTTAAAAGGAATTCGTACAACTAGAAATGCTCGATGATTATCATCCATGCTTACAAAATATTTTCGCAGAAAAAAACGGGCTACCTCTTACCACTTTCAGTAATATGTTTGTCATTTAAACGAATATTCTTCTGAACATGTAGCGTTAACAGCGTCGGAGCAATACATTTTCGATTTGTCAAACGTCCCTTCAGGAGGCTCACAACTCTTATGAGTAGGTGCTTGGCGAGCATGGGGCTCCAAGCCATTGCAGTCTTCTTCCTTTCTGTGTTGCAGTTTTTCTCTCTGATTATATATTCTCTCTCCGACTTATTCTCTAGAACGTTCCCTGCTGACAACCTAGCTCGCTCGTACGTCGTAGATTCCTGCTTCTCCCCCTTTGGTCACTTATTTTTCATAATGTATTTCGGTGAATTTATGTCCTGTCCCATAGCTGAGTTTGATATCCATACTTTTCAAGATTTCTACAGGTTGTGTGGACCATGTGGGGAAGGTCGCCCATTACCCAGTGGTGAAGGTGTCGTCAAGTATCCGTGCTGTGGTAGCCCCAAAGACCACACAGGGGTCGCACTGTTGATGAGCGAGCTGTCGCTTCCCCGCGCATTGGAGGCACCGGGACTCCGAGCTCTGGCCGTAACGTCAAGTTGTTTTGCACTGGATGGATGGGGAGGCCTTCGTTCGGAGTGGGCGGCATCGTGGCTGATATTTAGCGTCACGAAACGGCAAACGTTATTGGCAAATGGCCGCGAGGCCACGGCAGTCTCTTCAGACATACTGCAATATAGCCCTAGTCGTTACAACCCTAGCAACTTTTGCTGCTTTACTACACCATGGGACGAAAACAAAAACAAGCGACTTGTGGACAGTTATTCCTCTCAGTTCTTGATATGCAGACGAAGAGAGAGAAAGTTCTTTCTATCTGCTAAACCAATGTTTGTTGTGGTGAATGTTGAAAACGTATTTGGCAAACTCTCTTCCGTTAAATTACAAAATGGTTCCATCTTAATTAAGGCAGCAAATTCTGCCCAGTCCTGGGACTTGCTATCATGTAGACAACGTGGTTGTGTACCTGACCGTAACGCCCTATCAGAATGCAGATCCGAGGGTCCAATTCGTACGTCGTGTACGTCGAGGCCCGGCACACAACAAAGTAGACATTAACGCATTCATACTAATTTTGAGGGGGATTCGCTACCAGAAACGGTAAAGATCAGTGTTACCGACACAGTGTGAATCCATATTTCCCACCCCTGAAATGGTGTTTTTAAGTGGCAGCACTTCGGGAATATGTCTTCCCAGTGTGTACACGACTCAATTTGTGGAGACTGTGACCGACCACTTCACGAAAATTCACCTTGTGCGCTACGACGTACCTATGTCAGTTGCGGGAAGGCCATCCTCCCGCACTTCAAAATGTCCTAACCTTCTCAAGAAACGCTAAATACAGAGACTGAAGGTCACAGATCGTCTCCCACATTTGGAAACTCGAAAAAACTTGTATCCAGTTTCAGCGATATCGAATTTTGCCACCGCCGTGGGCAGGTCGTCAGCAGCACCTTTTGCATACTCCCTCGATGTCGACATCCGGCAGTCACGAAAATAAACATGACCATGTGAATGAGAGGCCATCCCCTCTCGTAGTTCCTGCGGCACCGTCGTCGGGAACAACTCCCCACACCAAGAGAGAGAAGCAGCGTACTGTGCGTCACAGGGCAGCCCACCCCATTTCCCTTTCTACACTCACAGTAGATAAGCCCTCATAAGAAGTGTGAGTGAAAGAAGTTGTGAAAGAGGAGGCGGAAGAGGAGAAATGTCGGTGGGAAATTATTCCGGCGATCTTGGAGGTGCCAGATCCCCCTCACGTTGTCGGACTCTGAACCGATATTCTTTGATAGTGTTCCGCCCAGGCAGACCGTGATCGTAGAATGGACCCTATCCTATGGCTCCTCTACACCGAAACAGGACACCCTCAACGTGATAATCCAATAAAACTGTGGTGACTATTACTGTCACCAGCCAGAACTGCCTCTATTTCATCTTGTTCTGTGATCTGTACTGCTCTCCAAGAAACGCACGGCATTGATATCATTCTCCCAGCTTCTCTGTTGGAACCGTACTGGTCCCGACAGAGCATCTCAGTACCACATTGGAAGCAATAGCTGTACGAGAAAAAACTTCCCCACTTCTAACGTTAATTTCCCTCCAGACAGGGCACTTGCATAGCTGGAAGTGACCACCTTAATCCGAAAACTGCCCGCCACCCTTATTGATGATTTCAACACGCACCCCCCCCCCCCCCCCTATGGGAAAGTACCACTTTGTCTGATACCATTTTTAAACAGTTTCCTTCCGATCTCTTGACTTGTCTCCTCAACGCCGGTACTCGCACCCGATTCATCGCCATCCATGTCACATTTTCAGCTGTCAACCTTATTGTCTCTTCCTCCCCCCCCCCCCCCAATCTCATGCCTCGCCAAAATGCTCAAAACACAACGGTTTTTGTGGCTGGTCATTTGTGATACTGTCACTTCTGACGGACCAATTACCACGTTGTGTTCTTGGAAGAGTCAAACTGGCAGTTGTGTATATCTACTGTCACTCTTGCCCCTCTCCTCGCCCCTACCACTCCACTGCCAACCGCTGCCATGGTGGACCAAAGACATGGCAGCAGCTATTCAGGATCGTCTAAGGGCTTTGCAATGTGTCAAGCGACATCCTTCACACACAATGCTTCTCACTTTCAAGCGGCTTCCCGCTAAGGATCGCTATCTCATTACACGAAGTAAAAAGGAACGTTGGGAGCGCTGTGTCTTCTTCTTTGGAACGTTTGCTTTTGTATCCCAGGTGTGGGCCAAGCTCCACAGGCTTCTAGGCCACCAAAGATCAACAGCTGTTCTAGGTCTCTTCCTTCAGGATGGTTTGGGTACCAGTGCGTCGGGTCTTGCTGATCACCTTGCAACCCACTTTGCGAAAGCTTCGACATCCTCTTCTTACTTAGTTAGCTTTTGAACGCATAAATACGCTGAAGAAATCTCCTTATCATTAAAAAGCTCCCCCCCCCCCTCCTCCCACTGAATTATATAACGAACCTTTTACTGATTGGAAACTACTTCCTAGCCGGTCGGAGTTCTAAACGGTTCTAAACGCTACAGTCTGGAACCGCGCGACCGCTACGGTCGCAGGTTCGAATCCTGCCTCGGGCATGGATGTTTGTGATGTCCTTTAGTTAGGTTTAAGTGGTTCTAAGTTCTAGGGGACTGATGACCTCAGAAGTTAAGTCCCATAGTGCTCTGAGCCATTTGAACCATTTGAAACTACTTCCTACTCTTCGTATGATACGGCTCAAGACCCTGACTTAATTCATAATCAGATGATACAGCGTCTGAATGTTAGTCAACGATTATATCTCCTGGAGGTCTTTAACTGTGTTTGGCTAGAAGATATTTTCCCTTCGCAACGACGAGATAGTACGTTGCCCAATCCATAAGCCAGGAAAAACACCAACTTCTGAACTTCTGTCGATCATCAACGTGATCTGCAAATCGTGAATAAACCGTCACAGAGGATCCCTCTATGACCCCACAGTTCGGCAAAACACTCGCGCCTCCCGCGCACCTTGAGGGGTACTTTAAAAATGTCGCTGTAGGGAGAGAGAGAGCCTTTAATTGGTTCCTAGGTGCCGGTGCGATTGATAACCATTCCGACACTCCTTAGCTGAATGGCGCTGTGTCGCTGAACAAGTGCCTACTGTCTAACAGGTGTCGAAAGGGATGAGAATCAGTGAATGGCTCGTCTCTGAACAGGACGGTTTTAAAGCACCCCTTGAAGTTGTGCGAGCGGCACCAAGGTTGTTGCCGAACTGGCGATGGGGGGTCTTTAGAGGGACCCTTTGCCGTTTTATGCACAAGTTTCAGACACACACACACACACACACACACACACACACACACTGCCGCCCTCCCCCCTGATCACGCCACAGAAGCGAGCGAAACAGTAGGCCTGAAAAACACACAAGCTTCCTGTGCTGCTTCAGATGGTGTTCATATTTCGTCGAATGGGTTTGAACACACCTGTACACCAGAGCAAAAATTGCGGTCACCCTACACGCCAAAGGAGTAAGATCGCGTTCAATGTGGCTGCAGGCCCACGATGTCCTTGGAGGAGTGTTGAATCGTCCAGAGGGCGTCAGCAGTATTAAAAATTGTCAAGAACATCGTCCTGTTGCTTATCGCTCTACAAAATATCGTTTTCGACTATAAAATGTGTGGAAATAAACGCTCCGAGGAAAGGGGTAGTTTCATTGACGCCCTTTATGCCATGCTCTGAGGCCTTTTCGCGTGGATTCTGAGCAGTGATGTGTCTGAAATGTTTTCCTCGGCCACCACTAAGGAAACCGCTTGATTTCAACTCTGGGGGTCGTGGTTCCGAACTCCGCTGCAGAGACGTCAAAAGAAGGTGTAGAATGTGGATAAGATAGGGTGTAACGACCTTTCCATCGTGTAACACGTTCACGATTGCGTTGGGCACACCTTGCTGTTTGAAGCGTGTCCGATCCGAGGGTGACGTCGCAGGACCCCACGCTCTTGCATCATTACAGAGGAAAGTTGCAGGTACCTCTGAGCCAAATTTCAAACTTCTGCCTCGCAGTGGGAGACAGTTACGGGGTTTCGAGAAAGTGTCCTTTGTGTTGCACAGTGTATAGGGCATGCAGCCAGCACAGTGTATTGGTAGGAATCTGAAGAATAATATCATAAAAAATCGGAAAGCGCTCTCTATTCTGCCCGGATGGCCCCGCGCGCAAGCACGCCGCTGCCGGGTTTCGGAAGACGTGCCGGCCCTCAACCGAATCCGCCCTTCGGATTAACAACGAGGTCCGGTTTGCTGATCACCGTGGATGTGGTTTTTAAGCAGTTTCCCGCATCCGACTAGGTGAAGCCGGCCGAAGTGGCCGTGCGGTTAAAGGCGCTGCAGTCTGGAACCGCAAGACCGCTACGGTCGCAGGTTCGAATCCTGACTCGGGCATGGATGTTTGTGATGTCCTTAGGTTAGTTAGGTTTAACTGGTTCTAAGTTCTAGGGGACTAATGACCTCAGCAGTTGAGTCCCATAGTGCTCAGAGCCATTTGAACCATTTTTTTGACTAGGTGAATATCGGGCTGGTATGCGCGTCCCCCTCAGTTACACAATTCACAAATACTTATAAAACATTCTCAAACGTTCACATGGGGTGGCAGACAATTGGGATACAAACATTTCAGTCCCACGGTGGGAGGTAAGCGACTGGAAGAGTATCCGCCCACCCTCTGCCACTAACACTGCCAAATGCAGATTAACATACCGACCTCATGAGGATACTGGATAAAGCCAGGAAAAAGAACACGGTCAACTGAACTCGGTGTACTGTATATTGCAGCCACATCAACGTCTCTCGAGCCTAGGTTCGACATTAACTTTCAAGAAATCTTAGCATGGTCGAAGGAAGTCAAAACCGTTAAGGATGTCCTGGCAACTGTTGAAACGAACGTCAGTTGATGTATTACATGAAAGTAGAGAACCAACATTTGATTTATATGATGAAATTGGTAAAACAACAAAAGAAATCTGTAGACAAAAAGTTAGCATATGTAACGTTAATTATTACGGTATTTATTGTTAGATGTATTTATATATTCTCCTCTCCATTCTATAAATTTGTCATATAACGTCGATGTTTTTGGCTCAATTTTTATCGATCGTCGACGTTTAGATGTAGATGATCACATTGAAATCATCACTGACGATTTGTCAACATTACACATTCCTAAAAGAAACTATGGGTAGAGAGGGGAGGGGGAAGATGCAAGAGAATCTGAGACGAAGAGTATTGCAGCTATACCGGCATTTTTTTTTTAAAGAAAACCGCTTTAATTTTGTCAATTTGTAGAAATGCGCCTCAGAAAGACTCAGCTGATGTCATCGAGCCATACGAAGTGCGTGCTACGCTGTTTCTCACACCTTGTTAGGGAGCAACTTGATTTATCAGTATAGTCAAGTAGAGTAATCGATATTTGTACAAAGGCAGAAGATAGAGGATTGCAGCTATTACCTGTATTAAATGTTTCTTCGTTTCCCGTAATTTTCTCGGTTTTAGTAGATGAGAGATATTCCTTCTCGCGCTTTTGAGATAAGATACGCCAATGAAATTTTCAAGCAGTAATTTAGTTATTGCATTGGCGATCGGTTTCAAAAAATTTCACTACTGAAATAAATTATCCTAGATCTTCCCACGAAATAATTCTGTTAAAATCATAAAAACATTTACTTACGCACGCTTATTTATTTGTTTGAAACTAATATTCAAAAATGCAAATCGGTAGTACCAACCATTTCTGACAGATAATCCCTTAAGCGATGTTTTTGTCTACTTAAATGTGCAAAAAGTAATTATTTTTAACGTCAGTAAATGTGCGCTTGTGTTATATTTCTTATGCATATACAAATATTAGTTTGGTTACCTTGAAAATTGTTTCCTTTAATGTGCGTTACAGTATAGGCATCACGTCAAAACTCTGCAATGCGTTGAAAAGTTTCCATTTATTTCATCTCTGTTGCAAACAGACGTTTGAAAACAGTACTCTCATGGAAGTGTATTAGGAGTAGCCCTTCAACTCCCGAAAAGCGATGACTGATCGCAAAATTTACCAATTCCGATTTTCATTGCAGTATTATTATTATTATTATTATTATTATTATTATTATTAATAATTGTAATAATAGTCATAATAACAACAACAACAACCACCACCATCATCATCATGGTGACTTGGAGGGACAAGAATCCAACACCGAATCAGCGCGTCACATTAAGCACAGGTTACTGGCACACTGACTGGCATGAGTCTGCACATGCCGAACCGGTTCCCAGTGTCCTCGCCAAATAACAAAACACACATGCAGTTACAGCCGGAAACGTACTGGGTAGAAATACACGATACGCAGTCAGTGAATGTACACGAAACTTTTCCTCTTAGGTTATAGAAAAATTGTGACGTCATGTGGCTTGCGGCCATAGAAACAAGGGCAGATCCCAGATTCCAGGAAAGGAGAAATCTGTCTTACGTTTTACGCTATGGAAAAAATGAGTTATAAACTTTAAATCATTTATATTGCCACAAAAAACATTGCACGCATACATTTGCGTTTCATTGCTAGCAGTTAAATGTCATGGTGTGTATCAGGTGATATAGGTATGTCCATGGCCTCGCTTCAGTAATACGAACTTTGGTAGGCAACATTTAAAAAAACAGAAAATGCTCTTAAAATTGCAACATATGTTGAAAATGGAGTCCCTACACTTCCAAATTTTGTGCCCCTGACATCAAATTGAAACTTACTTTGCATAGGACTGTAAAATCTATCGTTTCAATACCCTGACGAATGTTTTCCTTCAGTCTGTTTACGTCAGTTTAAGATTATGTTAGTACACTTTTCCTATTAATTTCGTCTTAGATAACAATAATGAGCAGATAATTTCGACGAACAAGGTGGTCACCAATCTTTGCTTATTGTGCGGTCTTCTTTTCGAAGACTTCATTAACACGACAGAACGATTAAATAGATGTGTGACACTTAGCTCCATCTTGCTGTGCGAAAACGTACTGTGTGTCATGTTCCTTAAACTGAACATAGAAATTCTCAAAAATTGTAAGATAAACGTCGATATAGATACTTTTTTTAAAAAAGTCGGACCCATAATTCGACTACCTGAAAGTGCGAATTCAAACGCAGTTTTTTTTAACTGGAAATAATGCCTCAACACCTGAGATGCGGTAAAGTTTCAGATGTTACGATTTAAACTCACATCCGGTCATTCTGTGCTTAACATCTGCCTGTTGCGAAAGCGGCCCGACAGATTTTTTCGGGCTTGCAGTAATTTTCTGAAAAATGTTTCAAATGGAGCAGAGCCGCTTTTCTCTTGGATATATTGTATAAATCAAGGCAAAATACGTGCAAAGAGCACGTGTTTTCTATCAGAGTGAGTCGAGGCTGCATGTTGGGAGAGGTTTGTCACGTTGCGGCACTTCGTTAGAGAGATTTCAGGGAGCCATTTGCGCCCAGGATCTCTGTTAACAGATTCAAGTGAAGCAGAAGCGTCATGAAAACACCAGACCAAATCAATACTTCGCTAGGCTTAAGAAACTGACTGGTGATTGCCCTGCTATGCCGAACCTAACAGTTTCTGGTACAAACAAGTCGCTAGGTATTTTTGTAAGCTTCCCATGGAAATTCCGTTTCAGCTCAGGTACAGAGGTCAATGGCAGAGCAATACGTTGAGGGACAACAGAGTTCAGTCTTGATGACCGTGCTGGTACCTACAAACCACTAATACACAGTGTTGCGCAGAGGTAGAAAATTGTAGGGAAATGCAAGATGATCTGTAAAGGGTTGACTGTTGGTACAGAAATTTGCAGTTTACCCTCAGTATAAACAAATGTAACATACTGCCCATGAATAGCCGGAAATCCGCGTTCTTGTTTGATAATTCGACTGCCGAACAGTCACTGAAAGCAGTCATTCGTTAAATATCTGTGAGTTTACGCACGGAGCTGTTTAAAGTGGTATGACCGCACAAAACCAATGGCAAGTTAGTCTGTTTCCATCCTGAGATTCATTGGAAGAATCCTCAGTATTTGTGGTCTACCCACGGAGGAGGTAGATTGCAAATCCCTCGTTCGACCGAACATTGGTCGTCAATCAGGGGGCCCATACTATATATGGTTGATAGAAGATATAGAAAAGATCCGAAGAAGGGCAGCACATTTCATCGCAAATCCATTTAGTAAGTGCGAAATTGTCACGGAGTTACTCATTGAATTCCAGTGGCAGACTCTACATGAGAGGCATAGTGCATCACGACGTGGTTTACTGTTAAAATTCCGAGAGCGTATGCTCCTAGAAGAGTCGTCTCATATATAGCTTCATCCTACGTACATCTCGCGAAAAAACCATGATGGCAAAATTAGAGAGATTCGGGTCCACACGTAGGCTTACCGGCAATAGTTCCACCCACCGTTCGATGGAACAGGAAAGGGGAATGTGACTGGTATACAAAGTACCCTGTACCTCACATATTAGGTGGCGTGCTGAGTGTAGATGGAGAATGAGGAAAATAAGCGCGTCATCGATCTGTAGAGCAGTGACAGCACCTAATGTAGCTTCCGGATGGTGTGTGCCTGTCCAAGAGTATCTAGCTGCGTGTGTAGTGGCGGCTACGAAATCGTTTAAAAATACGGAGCTGTTTTACCTATTAGAGGACTCTTGACGGCTTTAATTTGGCCGTGGCCGAGGTCGTGGCTATGACGAAACCGTTTATACAGGATTATGTTTCACCCCCTTTGACAACAGTAACGAATGGTACTTTCTCTGTATTAGAATGGCAGTGTTCCTATCCACAAAGCAAGGACCATTGCATGGCGATTCTAAGAACATCTGGTGGCATGAAGTTTGATATCTTTGGGACGTCTGTTACAATACTTTTTAATATATTACCTTATGAGCTAACTAATACACGTGATACACTCTTTTTTTGTATTTACAGAAGAAGAGAGAGAGAGAGAGAGAGAGTTAGAGAGTTAGAGAGTTAGAGAGAGAGAGAGAGAGAGAGAGAGAGAGAGAGAGAGAGAGAGAGAGCAGGAGAGGTGTGCTGGAGGGGGAGTGCGATAGGTGGGGGTAATACTGATAAAAAGGGGGATATTTTTGCAGGAGATACATACATTCTTGGTCATCTCGAGTTATAGCTCACATTGCAACATATTTATTTGATTGTGCCTATCCTGAGTGAGAAGTGCCGAACTGGGTTATGTTTACAGTTCCTCTGTGGAAGATACGACGTCAATCTGAACCGCAGCGCAGCGTCGATGTAGGAAAGAATGGCGAGGCAGAGTTTTGCTTTTAGGGCGAACACCTTTCTGGTGGAGTCCAGGAGTACGCCACTTCGAGGAATGAGTAATGTGCAGTCCTACAAAGCTTTGTACAGGCTACTCTGTCTTTACCACATACTGAACACTTACAGATGGATCTCGGCTCCAGTATTGATTCAAAATGTCACCTGTCACGTAGAAGTTCAAGGTGTGGCTTAAACGGTGTAATACTGCTTTATTTGACAGGGGATAAAGGTAATGTGCATTAACTTCGGGAAATTTAAACCATTTGACATGTGCTTCACACTTGTCAGCGTCTGAATCCCAGGCAGGCAGATCCGTAGTATTAGAGTTCTGAGAGTGCCTACCCATCGTCGGCTGTTTATGGCAACTTGTATTTGATGTGTGCAATTACTTACTTTTACATTTTCGTGTCTGACGATCGAATTTCCCATCCAAGATGCATCGTTGTTTTCCTACCATAATTCATCGCGGGTACATTTAGTGGGACATGTCAAAACTGTCACATTTATCTATAAGGCTACAGTTAATCATATTGATATGTATTATATCATTTAAGGTCTTAACTAAACACCAGAACTATAACGTTTACGGAGAGTAGTCACTTTGCCTTACGCGTATTAGTTAGCACAGCAACGCGTCATTGGTTAATGTTGTTGTTGAAAAATAAATCTACGAGTAGGAGAGAGGTGCAGCAGAAGTGAGTGCGGGTCGTGACCTGACAGCTCTGTCGGATATAGTACTGCCCGGGAAAGGCCTTGTTCCGGGGTTCGAGTCCAGGTCCAGTACATACTCGCAGTTTCAATCTGCAGCTAACTTTCAAACCACCCCACTTCGCAGCTGTAAAAGATTCATTTTCTCAAAACAAACGTAACAAAGGTAAATTTACTAGTTACAGTTACAGCAGAATATTCTTTTATTTTCGTCTATTACTATCGATTAACTCAGCTTGGTTGTCTTGTGATGTGTGTACGTATACTCAGATATATCAAAAATGTCAGTATGCTGTTACACGATCTGTTACCAAACATTTACAACCTCCAATACATGCTACTGCTCATTAACAGCGGTTAACAGGTGTTCCGACACTGCAGCTTCGATACTTTAATTTAAATACGATTGCCAATTCAGATTTCATCGAATTCATGAAAGAAACATTTAATGTGGATTGCGTATCTGATGCGCACTCTTCGACATCGTGCTGTGTAACTTGTTTCTGCTTCTCATTCGCTCCTGACATGGTCTCATCAATTCTTAACAAAGTTCACTGCGTTGTGTCCGAATGACACTAATAAAAATTATGATCAGTTTTTGTCATTAGGAAAAAGTTCATTATATATATTATTTTCCAATTATGCATCACATAGGTTATTAATTTGGGTCAATAATGATCATCTTCAGACCTGAGTACACACCATTTTCAAACATCATGATAAAAATGCTATAGTGAAAGTAGTAAATCAAACAAGCTTCGTCGTACTCATATAAAGTGCACGTACAACATACACAGTTGTAGCAGTCACGTTGACTCTGTGTAGCTTATAATAAATAAATAAATAAAATAATTGTTAATCGACAGCCTTGTAAGGAAAATATATAATATATAAGGAAATTATTGATTTTATGTAGGCTGTGGTGAGTCGTCTTTCATCAAAAGTTCTGTTCGTTCAGAGTCCAGTGTTCGCAAATATTTTAAAATTCGACTTTCTACCATTTAGTTTGTTGTGGTACTTGCGAGGTATATTATTACGTCATTCCTTTCAGTAGTTGTTCCCATATTAGCCGTAATGGAAGTGAATCGGACATTAATGTTTCTAAGTCTTCTTGGACCAGAACGTGTTTGGATTGAAATATCCGACGATTAACTAACTCACAAACACTTGTATATTTTGCCTGTAAACTATACAAAATACTGTTCGGTTTTCATATACAAATCGAGAGGTTTGCACAGCTCGACCATCTCGGAAATGCTAACAAACAAAGGTCGTAAAAATTCACTATTTCTTTTCCAGTAATAATTCTGACATTTTCAGTGAGTATACTGTGTTTGTTATATAAAATAGCAATTATGTTTCTCTAATAAATACGTGCTGCTTCCCACACATTTTGAGAATGGCCTTTTTTTTACAAAATGTTTATCACCTTTTAAGTAATATTACCAGCACGCTATGCAGCCATGGTTGATATCCCTGCAATACTGCAGGCATGTGACAGAGTGGTCTTACGTATAGCCACACGTCAGATCAGTCCTTGTCCACAGTAAACAAGATGACCTTATTCGGGCGGCTTCCGTTTGAAAACAAGGTTTCGCGTGGCGCACGACGCTGGCAGAAAGCACTGTGATCGATCAGCGATGCTTTCTCGAACAAGCCTGACTGCCGCTGAGCGACGAGCCGTAGCACCAGCCCGCCCACCACTGTGTCGTGGCTCACCCGCAAGAAAGTTTGCTACTTTCAGGCAGAGTTGTTGTTACTCTAACATGAAAGGCGAATTCTGCGTCAGACGAACACTAGAAAGTACACTCCGTTTTGTGTGTGTGTGTGTGTGTGTGTGTGTGTGTGTGTGTGTGTCAACTCGACACTCGTCGGCGAGTATTTAAGGAAAACGAGAAAGAAACTAAATGATTGGGTGAATGGGAATGAAAGCAATGTAGATCCAATGACGTGAAATGATTTCAGTGCAAGTCGTTCAAATAAACTGAGCCTCCAACGGAATGAATATTTCATTGATATATCATAGCTGGAAACATTGGTGACAAAGTTTGAGCCAGGCCGAGGCGTGTTCAGGTAGTCTGATGGTTAAGGCTACGGCTAGTGTTGATCAGGGAATCCTAATTAGAGTTCCGGTCTGGTACAGCTTTTCAATTGTCGCTTCCAATTAGTCACTCTGACAGTGGCTCCCCAGCCTTTCTAAGACCATTACCCCTAAATGAAATCGGATATTAGCTAGACCCTAAAGCGGTATATTAACTATTAAATAGTTAATGTTGTGCTGTCAATTAGTTCGCTTATTGTTGCAAAGTAAATAATGAAGCAATTTCTGTCTATTTCGGGAACTGCCTGTATCTCGGTGAAGGATAGTTTTCAACTTTACTGGCGTAGATGCAGGTACAAAGAATAAACCATGTGTGTAGTGAGTAGACTACGCGAGGAAGATGTTCAGACATTCGTTTCACAAGCTAAAACCTTCATCACATTGTGCCACGCATTAATGCTAGTATTTGAAAAAAGAACGTATAATTATTGGTAAGTTACGTAATCAGTATTAAAGTCTTACGAAAGAGTGAACTTTAATAATTTAGTATGGTGACCAAAGTACAACTAAATCCTTCTGTTTTACCCCTGGCCGACGGGAGTAGCTGTGTCGATAGGAGTCGAGTGGCCTCGGTCAGTACCGACAGCTTGCTGTGCGCAGCCATCCTAGTCAGCCTTAGCTAGCAGGCAAAACTATGTTCACAGTGTACGTGCTCTTTCACGAAAGCAAACGTGTCACGCGAAGTTCGAGATCACAAAAATATTGTATGCAACTGAGTTTAAAATGGTTTAAAACTACTGAAGATACTCTTTGCTACAAATTACGTAGACGTTACTGTGTTAATGAAGACAAATTTAGACAGATGGAGGTACAATTTGTACAACATTGAATAAAATCCATATAACACTCTACTTTGCCGAAAAATTCTAATTATATTTAATGTAATAAATAGAACACAACTCAACAGGGCGCAGGTAGCAAGGAAATGATACAGCTATCATAATGTCAGCATCCTAGCACACAGTATTGAAAGCAAATGTTGGTAGAGACCAGAGAAAAATGACTACTTTCGTAAACAACAACAACAACCATCAGCCTCTGCGCCCGAGAGTCTCGTTATACTGAGTAATATGTATCGTTACAACAAAGTCACTCGACAGATCGAGCTCATTCAGTCGCCGTGCTGACAAGAGCGCTCTCTCTTTGCAGTACAACTGTCTGTAATTCAGTTGATCACGACCTTGTACATGTATAGAGAAGCGTATGGAATAACAGACAGATGGGCTCGGAAATTTTTGTAGATGTGGAAACTTTTGCTTTAAATGCAGTGGCACGCCTATCGCTGGACGTCTGAAGGTGCACTGCTCAGTGCGCCGGGTGTGCCACTGTTTATGATCAGTGTAACTTGCCCACCGTATCCATTGCTGCATACAGTGTGTACCGCTCTTTCCTTTGCTTCGCTTCTAGCTATTGTGCAGTCATGCGCCTTGTAGAGGGGAATTCATTATTCACTGTAATATAAGTAGAGTTGTCCCCTGGAGGTTTTCGGAATTCGTCGAAAACACCTTTAAAACTTGTAAAAATCACTAACACACTGTTATTTCCAGAAAAGTAAACATTTCGCAGCGGTATACCGAGGTAAACGGCGTACAGTGATAGAGAAACGGCCTTTTCCAAAATAGTAGATTCTCTTCTTTTTATTTACAATTTGTACAGAAACCCGATGGCAGTCATAAGAGTCGAGGGACATGAGAGGGAAGCATTGGTTGGGAAGGGAGTGAGACAGGGTTGTAGCCTCTCCCCGATGTTATTCAGTCTGTATATTGAGCAAGCAGTAAAGGAAACAAAAGAAAAATTCGGAGTAGGAATTAAAATCCATGGAGAAGAAGTAAAAACTTTGAGGTTTGCCGATGATATTGTAATTCTGTCAGAGACAGCAAAGGACCTGGAAGAGCAGCTGAACGGAATGGACAGTGTCTTGAAAGGAGGATATGAGATGAACATCAACAAAAGCAAAACGAGGATAACGGAATGTAGCCGACTTAAGTCGGGTGATGATGCGGGAATTGGATTAGGAAATGAGACGCTTAAAGTAGTAAACGAGTTTTGCTATTTGGGGAGCAAAATAACTGATGATGGTCGAAGTAGAGAGGATATAAAATGTAGACTGGCAATGGCAAGGAAAGCGTTTCTGAAGAAGAGAAATTTGTTAACATCGAGTATAGGTTTGTCAGTAAGTCCTTTCTGAAAGTATTTGTATGGAGTGTAGCCATGTATGGAAGTGAAACATGGACGGTAAATAGTTTAGACAAGAAGAGAATAGAAGCTTTCGAAATGTGGTGCTACAGAAGAATGCTGAAAATTAGATGGGTAGATCACATAACTAATGATGAGGTATTGAATAGAATTGGGGAGAAGAGAAATTTGTGGCGAAACTTGGCTAGAAGAAGGGATCGGTAGGTAGGACATGTTCTGAGACATCGAGGGATCACCAATTTAGTATTGGAGGGCAGCGTGGAGGGTAAAAATCGTAGAGGGAGACAAAGAGATGAATACACTAAGCAGATTCAGAAGGATGTAGGTTGCAGTAGGTACTGGGAGATGAAGAACCTTGCACAGGATAGAGTTGCATGGAGAGCTGCATCAAACCAGTCTCTGAACTGAAGACCACAACAACTTTAAAAATAAATTTTTTGTTTACTCATCGACACTGGTACTTGGAGTTAGTAATTTATTGCCAACGTTTACATGTACAACAGGAAGGAATCAATATATACAGATTCGTTCGCATTAACACAGGCGTGAGAGACTTCATGAAAATTATTAGTGTGAATAATCTACTTCATGAATTTCTACTGTAAGTCCATACGGATAAATTAAAATTTTCATTGAAACCTCACCGGCAGCCGGTGTAATTTACCTGAAGCAAAAATAAACTCGGTTTACAAAGCTGTTTAACTTGCCTCTAAACGTCTGTATTTGTTGAATTTTTGTGATAAGTGCATGTGGAGATGCAGTTTAGGGTTCTGGAAGATGGTAGTTGGAGAAGGTAGAGGTGAAATCAGCTGCCAGCACTCACCCAATTCCGCAAGAAGAAACGATGCGCCAACTACAGAACAACAGAGGAGGACATCCTACAGCTTACATTCTTGAAATATCTGTTTGAGATGACCAGCCGATTCTCGTCCTCCGGATATAAAGGCTCGACCGTAAAACATGACCGGATATTGAAGAAACTACAGTGTTGCTACAGGTTTTTATTCTATCTCGATGTTGCTCAGGCCGTCTTCTTGTGCTGTGATACCTAGTTGTTAGACACATGTATCACGTGCATCGATGCCATTTTCACGTGGACTATGCCGACGGTTGCGTTGATTTACCGGGTATTTCAAAAAGATTCATCATATTTCACAGTATTAGTTCTTTTAAATGAATGAAGATACAAAGTTCGGATGGATTAGAACTAAAAATTCATCTGTATGTATGTTACTGGTTCATGAGGTTGCCAGTAGGGTCCCTCACGTGCTTGGATATGTCTCTGATCTGGCTTTTCCCACAACTTGGAGAACATGCCGAACATTTAATTTTTGATCAGTACGGAACGCTATCACACTGGCACTTCTTGACATCTCACGGTATGGGATTTTGTTATGCGATTTTGCGAAAGACTCAATCTGTGTGCTTCTGCTTCCAACACTTTACAGTGAACTGCAACGTAGCATAACAACAGCGATAAATGCAATAATTCCAGAGACGCTCACAAAATTAAGGAACGAGTTTGATTATCGTCTGAATGTTTATCTTCTGTCCGTCTTACGTTAAAATTTATCAACGTTTCTATGTTCAGTCTTGTGAAATTTGATTAATCTTTCTTGAAATGCCCTGTACCTGTATCCTGTTTGTTTGCTTTTAGCGATCACTGTAGTTGAGTGGCTGTCTTAAAATCAGACAAGCTATGAGCAAGAGGTAACGATAGACCATGACAGTAATTACATGTACGTACAGTATGCGCTCTCCTCGTAAATGAGGCGTACGAAAGAACTGAGGAGTGAGAAGTGATAGCTATTGACACTCTTGTTTGAACCAGAAATAGACTCGTCACTTTTTAAAAAATGATAAACAGCTAAACGGGGTAAACTTATCACTTAGAACAGGCTACTAGAAAATGTCGCATACATTGGTGTATACTACCTGAAGTTGCACCGAACGTAAACAAGAAGATACCGGCCCAAATTTCAGTTTCTACTGATGCCTCCGCTCCCAGCAGCTCCCTGAGAAGAGGCAAGTTAACTGATGATATAACACTGTTTGTTTGAACACCTGATTTTTCACAAGCGAAGCTAATACAGTGAAATTATATTTCGGTGCACTATCACGCCGTTCATCTCACTTGCTCGCATGCTGCAGTCTTCAAAAAAGGAATTCCGTGTTTTTCCCCGTTCGCAATATAGGTATCCATCTACAATGGATCTTATAGAGATATTGAGTCCCAATACTTATGTCGAAGTGAGTACTAAAAAAGTCCCCATGTTTCAGTCAAAAGATCTATTCACTATATTTTGCTGAACAAGGCATCGCGATTTTCTCTTGTTGCTTTATACTGATTGGAGATTGCACTCTAAGCTGTTCCAGACGGAATATTCTCCCCAGGATGTGTCAGGATATCTTCTCCGATCCCTTGATTGTTTGATCACTCTATTTTCGCTCCACCTCGAAATGTAGAAGCACTTGATTTAGTGATCCATTGATGTGTAAAAGAGACTAGAGTTGCTTCCTGCGAGTGATGTATACTGACTTATGATGGTTTGAGCACTAATAATGAATTTCGAGTACTACTGTGGGGGTGGATCAGATGATCCTGATGTATTGGCCGTATTGTTCAATGCCTCTTTGATGCCAGCGAAGAAATCAACCTCGAAATTTGGTGTTAGGTTTCTCCTTTTACGACAGCCTCATAAAACTGATATCTGATCTCTGGGAAACAGATATACTAGTTTTTGCTCCTCCGAACTGCTATAATTCCCGTAATTTCTGAGAGTCCTTTAGAATAAACCTGTTTCGTCACTGTAACGGGATTTTAGATTCACTGTAGGTAGAACAGTACCGATATTCCAAACGTAAGAAAAATGAAGAAAACCTGGATTTTAATGCTGAAGTTTTAGAAAGACTACCAGCTCTGAAAGACACTTCATTCTTGGAATCCTACCTCTCAGCATCAGAGATATTAATAACTCGCAGTTGTTTCATAACCAGTCATTTCTGTACTATAGACCACGCGAAAGATGCAAAGCAAATGCTGTCAGATGCAGTCGTACTAACAATCCAACATTATCGTGGCAAAAGGTCAGAGGGACGTTGTTACGCCCTGCCTGCTTAGTGCCGTAGGAGACTTGTCCAGAGCCGACTCAGTGTTCATATAGACCTGAATGATCGTTCTTGAGACGCGTTGAAAGGTCAGTTTCGAGCTAGGCTGGAATGTCTAAGATCAAGCAGTGCCTACACTGCAGTTATAAGCGTAGAATTGGCCGATTCATCACCTGCATTTTTCCAACATTTTCATGGAAAGATTTAATGGTTCAGATGGCTCTGAGCACTGTGGGACTTAACATCTGAGGTTATCAGTCCCCTAGAACTTAGAACTACTTAAACCTAACTAACCTAAGGACATCACACACATCCATGTCCGACGCAGGATTCTAACCTGTGACCGTAGCGGGCGCGGTTCCAGACTATAGCGCCTAGAACCGCCCGGCCACCCCGGCCGGCAAAGATTTAGGCTCTCATACGACGAGACTTGATGGTAGAGAGCTTTCGTTAGAAGACGGTGGTGCAGATGAGTGTCTTCCACTTACATTTTTTTGCCCCTAATATCTTGTTTTCGCATCTGCAAGTAGTAGGAGAACTCATGACAGGTTGTCATAAAGTTTTAGGTATCAGTATAAGAATACAGTAACGTAATCATTTTTTTCGTGTATGTGCGGGTACATGATTGCGCTCGTAATACACATTGAATGTCCCGGACGCTCTAGAAGAGCCAAAAAATTGGCGCAGCACATCGTAGTAGAGTATTGTGCGTGCGGTAATTAGTTTTCTTCATTGGAAGAGGAGCAACGCGGTAACAAGCTACGCTGACCATTAGTTCACTCATCCGGAGTACTAAGGGGCGATCTGTAATAATTACTTGAGAGAAAGTAAACTTCTTAGCCAAGATCGTTTGTAAACAACCCTTATTGTCGATTACCGGCTTCGGTAAGCATGGTTACCATCTTCAGATCTCTATAAAAGATTACTACTTGTCTTCTATACCCACTGTACAAGTACTCTTTCCATACCATTTTCCGGTATGTGAGGGAAGAGACGAACTATGTATCAGCAAGTCAAGGTTAAAATCACAATATACAGAGTAATTCGCCAAATGTTCGTGTCCCATACCTCACACTACTGTGCACTTCGTTGCAGTCAGTGCGAACTGAGTCTAGCGGTGCTCTCTATGCAGTAGTAGTGCGTAGTATGGAACACGAACATTTGGCGTATTACTCTGTGTATTGTGACTTTGACCTTGACTTGTCGATGCATCATTCGTCTCTTCCCTCACATACCTGGAAGTGGTTAACTTTTTGTCGATATCTACAGATGATAATTATACTTACCGAAACCGGTAACCGACAATAAAGGTTGTTTTAAAGCGATCTTCGGTAACAAGTTTACGTTCTCTCGAGTGATCTGCGCTCCAGGCTGCGTTGGTGGAAGTGTGCGGTTATAATGCAGCATCATATGACAGGGAGGTTAGGTGGCGCAGACGCTTCCAGTGTGGTCAGACAAGTGTAGATGACGAGGAACGAAGTGGCAGACCGTCTGTCTGTGAAGACCGGGGATCGTAAGGGAAGCGGAGACCCTGGTGCTTGCAGCCATAGAGGGAAAATGTGAAAATCGGAGTTGAATCAGTTTTCAACATCTTGTACGACATATTGAACGTGGTCGAGGTCGCCACCTCTGGGGAAACTAGCGACTGCTCATAGACACTGACAAAAAAGGCGGACTGAGGCAGCAGCAGAAATGCAGCTGACAGCAAACAGGAAGCATTCTTAAGCACCGTTATGACCTTGTGTCAAAAGAGCAAAGCAAGCAGTGGAAACATTTGGATTCAACAGTGCTGGAATAGGTGACGACCCAACCACCATCGGACAAGGTGATGCTGAGAGTTTCTTGGGTCTGCCATGGTACGGTGCTATAAGATTATGCTCTTCAAGGGGCAAACCATCACAGGACCATACAATCGAAATCTTACGAGGTTGCGAAAGAATGTCACCACGAAGTGTCTCGGGAAGCTGTCCGAGGCAGTATTTTCTCTTCGCGATAACACTCCACATCAATCCACACAGGAAACAATCACACACTCTTTGATATATCAAATTTTGCCGCCTCCCCCCCACCTCAAGCCAATGACGGCGTGATTATTTTTGAGGTAAAACGTTTCCTGAGCGGCCAAAATGCAGACCCCTACAACAAATCGACCGTCTAGTACTCGTAATACATCGTTGGGTAAAGTGTCGCATTGGAGGCTGAATGTCGCAGCTTGATTTTTTTTTTCTTTTCTGATGTGATAATCAAAGCCTTATGAGTACCACTGGTACTCCCACTGGCGGAAGTGGTGGACGCCGCGAGCCGGTCGCTGGGCGTGCGCAGCTCGCTCGACCGTGTAGCGTTGAATATTTGAGGCAGAGTCACACGGCGGCGGCTGCCCGATGGAGATTTCCTGTTCAGCGTCCATTCCGCATGCAGTTGAGGCCGCTGCACGTTTGACGCGGTGCAGTTCCTGCCTCGTGACCCAGAAACCTGCCTCCACACGTGGGCGGCGCACTCTCACTAATGCTGATGTTGGCCCATCCCGCAGCCACTATTCACTGACTCGCTGCCCTGCCGAATAGCATGCGTTTAAACCAGTTTTCCATGAACGGACGCAAGAGATGCGTCTTCAACGTCATTGTCATTTGTTGAATGTTTTAAAAGGACCACACACAACATGAGTCAACAGTCTAACAATTTTCACTTTAGGATCACAGTTATATGGAATTGTCTAAATGGTTACGCTTTCGCCATTTGACTATTTTATTTCCTTTTAGAAGTATTATCGTAATTTCGGCTTTGTAGCCATTTTCAAATTACTATGCAGTTAAAACACGCATTTCAGCATTAGTATGTTTTTACAATATTAGAATTTACACGAGGTGAAGTTGTGCAGATTATATTGTTCACAGATAACATACCATTATTGTCCTTCTGAAGCTACATATTCCTTTACCAGTGACACTGTTGGGAACCAAAGACGTATTTTTGATGTCATAATAGAATTGTCTATGGTCGTTGATTCTTTACAGACGAATGGAAAAACTGATAGAAGCCGACCTCGGGGAAGATCAGTTTGGATTCCGTAGAAATATTGGAACACGTGAGGCAATACTGACCCTACGACTTACCTTAGAAGAAAGATTAAGGAAAGGCAAACCTATGTATCTAGCATTTGTAGACTTAGAGAAAGCTTTTGACAATGTTGACTGGAATACTCTTTCAAATTCTAAAGGTGGCAGGGGTAAAATACAGGGAGCGAAAGGCTATTTACAATTAGTACAGAAACCAGGTGGCAGTTATAAGAGTCGAAGGACATGAAAGGGAAGCAGCGGTTGGGAAGGGAGTGAGACAGGGTTGTAGCCTCTCCCCCATGTCATTCAATCTGTATATTGAGCAAGCAGTAAAGGAAACAAAAGAAAAGTTCGGAGTAGGTATTAAAATCCATGGAGAAGAAATAAAAACTTTGAGGTTCGCCGATGACATTCTGATTCTGTCAGAGATAGCAAAGGACTTGTAAGAGCAGTTCAACGGTATGGACAGTGTCTTGAAAGGAGGATATGAGATGAACATCAACAAAAGCAAAACGAGGATAATGGAATGTAGTCGAATTAAGTCGGGTGATGCTGAGGGAATTAGATTAGGAAATGAGACACTTAAAGTAGTAAATGAGTTTTGCTACTTGGAGAGCAAAATAACTGATGATGATCGAAGTAGAGAAGATATAAAATGTAGACTGGCAATGGCAAGGAAAGCGTTTCTGAAGAAGAGAAATTTGTTAACATCGAGTATAGGTTTGTCAGTAAGTCCTTTCTGAAAGTATTTGTATGGAGTGTAGCCATGTATGGAAGTGAAACATGGACGGTAAATAGTTTAGACAAGAAGAGAATAGAAGCTTTCGAAATGTGGTGCTACAGAAGAATGCTGAAAATTAGATGGGTAGATCACATAACTAATGATGAGGTATTGAATAGAATTGGGGAGAAGAGGAGTTTGTGGCACAACTTGACTAGAAGAAGAGACCGGTTGGTAGGACATGTTTTGAGGCATCAAGGGATCACAAATTTAGCATTGGAGGACAGCGTGAGAGTAAGAATCGTAGAGGGAGACCAAGAGATGAATACACTAAGCAGATTCAGAAGGATGTAGGTTGCAGTAAGTACTGCTTTCACAGGATAGGGTAGCATGGAGAGCTGCATCAAACCAGTCTCAGGACTGAAGACAACAACAACAACAACATGGTCGCCGGCCGGAGTGGCCGCGCGGTTCTAGGCGCTACAGCTGGAACCGAGCGACCGCTACGGTCGCAGGTTCGAGTCCTGCCTCGGGCATGGATGTGTGTGGTGTCCTAAGGTTAGTTAGGTTTAATTAGTTCTAAGTTCTAGGCGGCTGATGACCTCAGAAGTTAAGTCGCATAGTGCTCAGAGCCATTTGAACAACATGGTCGTTGCGTAAAATTGTTGACAATCTACATTATACTTTCACTCTATATTCAGACATATCGCGTAGTATATAACATTGTGATGACTTCGCCTGTATAGTCAATTAATATACACCTACATAGATAATCTGCAAGACACCTTACGGTGCGTGGTGGACGGTATCCTGTACCAAACGTCGTAACCATGTGAACATGCAGTGTAATAATTTCGAAAGGACGATAATGATATGTTACCTATTAACAGTATACTCGTTACGACTTCTTTATTGTGTAAATTGTAATGTTTTGATCGTATAGTAATGCTGAAATGGGTGTGTTAATTGTAGAATCACTTGAAAATGGCGAAAAAGCCGAAATTGCAATAATGTATCCAGAAGGAAATAGCCAGTCATTTAGCACAGGCATTATCGCTTAGACAATAATTTGAGTCCATTCATACACAAACTTACAACTAATTATATTTCCAGGCACTTTTGGTAACTTTTAACACGATTTAAGAACCTCTGCATGTAATTCCGCTTCCTGGATTTTCAGCCATTTCAACTCATTACAGTCTTCGAAAAGTTCGGAAGAGTTATTTCTTGAGCTGTCGATGAAAGTGACGGTCATTGAGTGAATCAGTTTGTTTTATTTTCTGGGGGACGTCTCAGTTCAGTGGTCGACGGTGTACCTCTGACATTGTAGGCGTTCTGGCGATACCAGCTCAGCGCAGTCACCAAATAGAAAGTCATTTTATTTTCTGTGGACGATCCTGCAGTGCTTAAGTGTACTCGTATATGAAGTATGGCATCAAGAGATCAACAAAAGCTACTTTAATGTGTACTTATTCACAGACAACCAGTTACGGTCCCCGACCTGCTTCAAAGCACGGATTAACGTCACATCAAGTTAAAGGAAGGGTAGGTTCACCCGCCTAATTGGGAAGGTTTCTCTGTCCTTTGCGCACAATGACACCTTTCCTTCGCGTAGTTTGTGTGTGTGTGTGTGTGTGTGTGTGTGTGTGTGAGCAGGTTATGCTTTGGCGAACCTGAATAACACCACTATACATGCTTAAGAAACATGATTCACATTCTGGAGGAGGGAGGTGCCAAATTCGAGTCCGACCATTGTGACTCATATTTTTCATGGTATACCTAGACCTGTTACTTCGACGCCAGGATGGTTCCTTTGAAAAGAATACGGCCATTTTCCTCCCTCCCTTTCTTGTCCACTCTGAGCTTGTGCTTAGTCTCTAATGTTCCCTCTGTCGACGAGTCGTGATCTCCCAGGAGTAGATAAAAAAAATTGCATGCGCAGCTGTCTTCGTTTTATAAGTTCTGTCAGCGTACATAATCGAACCCACAACTTCTCGGAAATTCCACTGATGTAGGGTCGTTTTTCCAACACTTTTGTGATCGCCGGAATACTGAACCTGCTACTCCTCACCGTTCCCATAATACTGCCTTCCCTTTGTACACGATAACGTTGCCTTGTTTTACCTTCGCGCGTTGCTGAAGAACCTTAACTGTTACACGCTTCACCGTGCACGTCACCCATATTACACTATTTTGTACTGAAAAACGGAATCGCTCATCGTATTTCACACTGGAAGAATGGGTTGATTTTCGCAACTGCTACAGCGTGAGGCCAACTTGATCACTGGAAATAATCAGATTTTGTAACAGGTAATTCTCTTTTGTAAATTTGCTTATTAGATCAGTCAGCAAAATTGCGCTGTGGTAAAACTGTGGACTAATGATTTGTTCCATTTAATAAGTTTCCTTTAATTTACGTCTATGTTCACAAATTTTTTTGTTAACAGATTACCGGTTCGGTCTGTAATGACCATAATTAGACCTGTTTTATGAAAACAAAGTCCTAATGTACTGCAGCCATAGTGGCATCGTCAAATGTTAAATGCAACACCAGCACCGGCGTCGTCAAATATATATATATAAATAACATCATATGCACGAGTCATGTTGTCAGCACTTGTTCCATTTAGTTTAGGGCCTTGTTCGTGACGTCTTGATTCGTGTCTTCATTGGTTCCCTTACTTGGGTACGATCTTTTCTTCCTCCGGCCGTGTTCAAATGGTGTACTGCTTATTTTCAGTGCTTTCGCTGCCGTCTGTAAGTTAAGCTCTTATCTTGTCTACCCGTCTTTCTTTTCATATATTTTTGTCAGGACAGATCATCTCACAATTACTTTCTGGATTCCCTATTACAGAAACTTATTTTGTAACTTTGGAAACACTAAATTTCACACTGCCGTATCATTTATTTATTCAATCTGACTGGCTACTGTTACATATAACGAACATCTCGCACATAACTCATCCTTTACTGACAATTTATTGATTACAGGCCATAAGTTCGTGACGTCTGTTTCCTGCAAACAGAGATGTAATAGCCTTGAAGAGTTAAAAATTATCAAACACCTTTCTCTTAATGACGGTTTCATTCTCAATGAACAGTTGCAGCTGCGCACTAAAAATTTCTTAAAGGGTATAAAGTCATTACTTAAAAACGTCGAAAATGACTTCTTTTTTTCCTATCTCCTTTAATTTATTACACTGCAGTTTCGTTTTCATACAAAATGTATAGAATAACTGCTATCGCAATGCCCTGTATAAATTTCAATTTCATAATACTGACTGTTGACCTGTGAAATGAACATACAAAAGCTATTTAAAATATTTTTGTAATTTAAGCTGTCGATTTCTTCGATTGTTAATAGATGGCGCGACTTTTTCGTGTCCACGTTGTAGCAATTTCGTCCTGTGAGCCTCTTAGTCTGCCTGGTTCCTCTTAGAGCCCTTAGCGGCGTATAGTTTGCTGCGTCATATTGCTAAAATTTTAATGACAGTTGCGAATTTCATGTCGGTTCCAGTATTTACAAATTCCATATGGTTTTAAATAATATCTTTGTAGAAAGTATTTTGTATGGGGAAAGCATTTTTCAGGTAAACCTGTTCAGCTGCCACTACAAGTAAGTAGTCTCCTCATAAATATCTTCGGTATAATAACCATCTGTTCTTGGTTTTTCTTTACGTTAATAGTTTTGTAGCATTCTTAGTTAATTGTTTGGATTTTCTGATGAGAACACCCATAGTGAGTGTAGAAACCATATACAGTAAAATCTCAGTGCAACCCCTTGGCTGTATTATACAAATGGAAATCATCTGTTCACGTTTATTGCCGCGTAATCTCCCTCTGGGTCCAGTAGAATAGCATGGCTACCTTTATTTTCTTTAGGTGTGATTGTCAGGAAATGTTTTGCTTATATAATCTTAAATTTAGTTTTCACAATTTTCGTACATTGAGAAGTGCGGGATCTCATTATCCTTCGTACTTTTATTCGTTAGGTTTTTCGTTGCTGGGCGCATTGTATCTTAAAAGTTTTGTCCTTATTTCCCGTATTCGTTTCGTCGCATCGTTTTTTCACAAATGCAGTGGTTTGGGTGACACTCTTCTCCTTCCATGCTGCTGACATTTGATGCACTGTATAGAGGAAGGTTTGTTTTCTAAGAAATGTTTGTTATTGGGATTGGGGGGGGGGGGGGGTCATCCCTGGCTGATGCCTGTCACAAAGCAGCACCGTCAGCTTGAGATGTTTTCGTTCGTCAGAGCCTGTGAATTCCTTCACCTGCGTTCGCTTCTTCCATTGGTATTGATTTGAGAAGCAGCACATTTCTGTACATGCGCCTGCTTCCTTCTTGCGGCTGTGGGAGGCGCCGCTCTCATATCTGGCACCGACGCTGGACGTCAGGTTTTCGCGCCGTGCCAGAAGTTTATGCCTACTCATTTCCTTATTAGCAACTCTACTGTGAACGTCCCAGATCAACTGTACCACGCAGTGACTCAGGCGCCGTTAGTGTTTGCGACTCTTAAATGCCTGGCGTTCTCTTTTATAGTTGTTTCTTTTTCATTTCTCTTTTTACTGCCTAAATCCAAAATTTGCTTACTTATAAGAACGCACGAGATGTTAATTATTACTTTGATACAGAAGTTCATTGGACGTTTTGTTTCCGGTACTATAACAGTATTTTACTTGGTGATTATCTATCGTTTGTCATTTTCCATCGACCATTTCGAGTATTTAACTAAGCTTGAATTTCAAAATTTGAATGCAGTTCGTATTTTTTCTTTTTTAGCTGAGAAAGTACATTAACGACTTCCTCTTCTTTGAGTTGTACGAGATGCTTCAGCATCCTCCTTGGTGATGAAGAGCCACATTTAGTCGTCCTAACTGGTTGATGTTTTCTGTAGCAACCTTTCTATCTTCTGTTTTAACGCTGCGGGTTGTCTTCAGCGGCTCAGCGGGGTATCGGAATATCACAGTAATACACCACCCTACAAAAAGTGAAGCACGTAGAAGACGAACAGGAAACGAAGTGAAACTTCACTGGTTGAGAGGATATGTGATGTTACTTCAGTGATTACAAAAGAAGTCAAATTTTCAAGGAACTTGGCACTGTGAGCTCACTTGCCCGTATGTCTTCGTAGACCCTCTGCCTTGGGAAGGGCGTCGCAGAGCTGTTGTATCCTCTCGTGAGTCAAACAGCCCCACCACTCTCAGAACTGGTCCTCGATATTCTGGATACCGGCGGTGGGACGGAGTAGACGACGCCCGAGCTAGTTTCACACTTCCTATCTGGAACAGATCTAGGGATGTTGCTGGCCACACGAGTATCTCAACATCGCGTAGGCAGCTCATAGACACGTGCCGTGTGTGGTCTAGCATCGCGCTGTTGAAAAATTGTATCATAATATTGCCATGTAGAGGATACCACAGGAGGACGCAAGATTTCCGCGACGTACCGTTGTGCCATCAGCGTTCCCTCAATAACTGTTAACTGTGACCTGGAATCGTACCTTCACACCATGACAGCAGGATTACTATCGTTGTGTCTCTGCAGTATATAGGAAAAAAGGCCTCGGTGGTCGCCATACTTGCGAACGACGATCATCTGGGATAGTGCGGAACCATGTTCATCGCTGAATGCAATGCGAACCATTCATCAGTAGCCCGTGGTTCCTGATCACGTACCACTCTAAACTCAGCCGTTTGTGTTGTGCTGTTAACGGCAGCCTGCGCAAGGACGGCAATTCCCTTGTCCGGCTGCTGCTGGTCTCTGACCCGTGGTGCGGGATGACGTGGACCGTTGAGACAGTCCATTACTTGTGTTATGTCTGACCTTGTTGTTTTTTATTCCCCATAAGTCTGAGTTGCTTTGTATGTGCGGCACCCCTTTATCATAGGCTACGTATTTTCGTTGTTACTCTGTGTATACATAATTCAGTTTTGTCTTTTGGTTTTTGGTAATTATGTGACATCCTTTTAAGCCACTACATCGCCTCCAACCAGCCTCAGAGAACTAAAAACTTTAACCACTAGATCCCTCATCATAAACAGTACGAGCCTATCCTATTTCCTTGAGATACGCCGGCCAGTGTGGCCACGCGGTTAAAGGCGCTTCAGTCTGGAACCGCGCGACCGCTACGGTCGCAGATTCGAATCCTGCCTCGGGCATGGATGTGTGTGATGTCCTTAGGTTAGTTAGGTTTAAGTCGTTCTAAGTTCTAGGGGACTGATGACCTCAGATGTTAAGTCCCATAGTGCTCAGAGCCATTTGAACAATTTGAACCTTGAGATACAGTGGAAGTGTGATACGTCTGTTACTGTTGACGTCTAATGCTAGTGCAGAAGTGACATTTCAGAGATTTGTAGTCATTTGTGTAGAACGCTTCTTATGCAAAGTAGTCGTAATTTTTTCCATAACACAGGATGGGGTATATGGCGAAAGTTTCTTCACTACGCTATTAACAGACGTTTCGTGGCGTTGTATTCCTCCCTTAACTGTTACTGTAACGAGATTTAAATTTGAAAATTAGTGAACAGTGCACAAATTAAACGAATTTCGCAAAACCTTATTTCACTTTTCGTATTTAGTAAGTGTGTGACTGGGATCAGATATTGTATGCTGATAAGAATTTAGCCACACTGTCAAGAAAGTTACTGCTCGAAAGAATGTCATTGATCGGTCCGAATCAGCACTTACCTTAGCCTGGATTTGTTTGGCGTGAAGGAAGGTGGTTTAATGCTCCGCCGACGACTAAGTCAGTATAGACGGGACTGAAGATTGTTCTACGAATGATCGCTTGTACAAAATACGGAACGTCATTGATTTATAACGAAAAAAAAATAGTCAGTCATTTAAACCATTCCTAAAGCCATGCATAGACGAAACTTTACTGTTATATAAAGGGCGGCTGTCTTTCAAACAATACATAGCGTCAAAAAGAAACAGATTTGAAAAAAAATCTTTTCACTCGAGGTATGAATTAAAAAACGCATTCAGTCACAACTATTCGTGTTTTTTTCAGTACACGATGCATTTCAGACCCTGTGGGTTCATCTTCAAGTGTAATTTGTCTTAATACGTGCTTTATCTTTTCTCTCGAATGAGATGAAATACGCATTTTTGTATTGAGTACAGTCCCGTTTGAAGCTGCAAAATATTGATAAAATTTAAAAAAATATTTTGTTTTGTGACTGTGAGACAGGCTTTTTACAAGATTTAATTGTTTATGCCGGATCATCTAGCCTGGTGAATACCTAAAATAAGGATATTGGAAAGTCGGGAGCAATAGCTGGAGCACTTATGAAGCCCTATTTAGGAAAGAGCTATACCGCTTACGAAGATATTGGTATTCCAGTCCAGCTTTATTTAGAACGCTACACAATAATTACACAAATGCGTGCGGGACCGTAAGGAAAAGAAGGAAAGGAATGCCTAAAATTGATGAACGATTAAAAAGACGATAGGCAACCTAACCTCTCGATCATACAAATATTTAATACTCGTAAAGTGGATGGATAAAAAAGAATCCTATATGATTTCTACCATGCACTCAGATGAGTTTGATACAGTAATCAAGCACGATGGGAAAAAGTTTTCCAAAAACCTGTATGCGTATTGGATTATAATAATTCAATAGGTGCAATTGATAAAACTGACATGGTTATAAGCACTGTAGAATCAACACGCATATCCCTGAAATGGTATCGCAAATATTTCTTTCACTTGTTGGACATACGTGGTATTTCCACATGTTACATTAATATTCTTATGTATAGGTACGTCAGAGTCTCTAATAAATGAAGCATGGAGTACTAAACTAAGCTGAAAATCAAAGAATAACTCGCCACACAGAATTGTACATGCCACGGAATATTTATGCACACTGCCACTGTGCCTGCGTGATGTGATACTCTACAACCGATTTGGGGGAAATCATAGAAAACCTAAATATGGTTTGTTGGACTACGATTCAATTATCACTCCTTCTATGTGGAAGTCCAGTGCCTTAACAACTGCGTCAAAAAAAAAAAAAAATTGTGAAATATTGGCGGCCGCAACTGCAAAGGACGGAATTGATGTAATATCCGATTTTAACGCTGTGTGTACGTCGATCCTATCTTCTTAGATAATCATGACAGTATTCGCCTGAAGTAATTCTAGGAAACAACGGAAAGCCATTAACAATTACCAAATAGAGAAAAGAAATCTTTCTTGGAATAAAAGTCCTAATATATATACTTGTGAGCGGCAAAGTAGCCTGCCAGGTCTCGGTACTTGGTTGTCCTGAGTTGATGCAACGATATAGAATAGTAGCACATCACTTGGCGAATAACACTACACATTGTGGGAGAATTGTCTCAACACGGGCACAACGTGACGAACACTGTTACATGGCAACGAGCGGTACCACGTGGGTCAGAGCTGCCACAACTGATGCACTCAACAGTGCCGTGATCCAGAGCAGGGCGGCAGTCCAGCCCCAGGCTGGGCAAGCTCACGAGCCCTCGCACCATGACTGCTCAAGTCTGAGCCAGCCACTGAGCTAGAAGTGGATGTATAGATCGCTTAATTGCGGTCACCCTTCATAGAGCTCTTTCCAAGCTTCTGGAACAAGCAGCCGTCGCGAATTTCTTCGTTGTCCTGTTTCCTCTCGTACTATGAATCGCATGACAGAGAGACGCTTGCGAAGAATGTCCTACGTGAAGGAGAGGCAGCAACTGTAAGAACTATTCTGTTTTACTTTTAGTGACTCCTGCCAGATGAGAATCGTAGCTAGACTAATCTGCAAACTGGGTACGATCTTCTCATGCATGCTAAATTCTCTTTGGCGTATTCGATACACCTTTATAACCACCGAACCAGCGTTAAGACAGATTTATAACCAGTTTTCTAAACCGGCTTATTTGTTCATCTGGCCACGCACTCCCTTTTGCTGATCCCTTCCAACCCGTATGACACGGAGATTCGTAGAGTGTGAATTCGACACTAAATATCGATATTTTTTTTAATGCTTTTACATAACATCCCCTTCCACCCACACCCGCGATATCACTTCCGTGCGTACGGCTGTTAAGATGTCTACCCTAACTGTATTTGTTTTGATTTAATATATCATATGTTTTCTAAGTTCATTTAAAATTGCTCCAAAAGTTTGAGTTATGCCAGAACACACACATTTCCATGAACTTTAATACACAATGTTAACCCCAATTTCAACGAGAAACTTCCAAGTGGTTTAGAAGTTTCCTGAGGAACAAACTAACGATAATAACGTTTGCTCGGAAACGTCATACAACGAAGCCACATGGAAGTTATGGCAGTTAATGCCTGCCGCTAGGCCACACCTAGTTTGTACGCTGACCGATAGCAGGCGCATTTCCTCGCAATGAGTGTGACAGCATTCAGGACGTTAGATTACATCTAACGCGTCCATGCCTGTCACAATAACATCGTAGAGCTCGCTAAACTCACTTGTCACAGAAGCGTCAGCGTTACAACTCAAATTTGCAGTCAGCGGCGGGCGTTACTACCAATAACTACACACGCTTCGGCGTCGCTGGGAGGCGTCCTTCTACTCAGTTTGTTGCTCAGGACACCCTGTATTACTACTAGACATTTGTCAGTTAGGCTTCGCTCTGTAAATTGCCTCTTACCATTGTAAACGTGGTAAATAGTTAAATTGAGCAGTGCTTGTTTTAATCTTCTGCTCATAATCAAATATAGTTCCGTACAGGAACTATAATTCACAGTTACGGCAGTCTGCTCCGCTGCACTGAAGCCACAGATCGGTGCAGCCTGCCGCCATCTGTGCACATTGCACGTCAGTAAGCTGATACGCAGGTTATCTTATTTAAGTGTTACATAACAATATATTTGGAGATTTTACAAGTATTATAAATAAAAATGTAATTTAGGATCATTCAAAAGATTCTTAATAATGTAATTCAGTATAATAAATTTGAAGAAAAAAAAGCGTCAGCACACAAACCCACATTACAGTTTGGTTCAAATGGCTCTGAGCACTATGGGACTTAACATCTGAGGTCATCAGTCCCCTAGAACTTAGAACTACTTACACCTAACTAATCTAAGGACAACACACACATCCATGCCCGAGGCAGGATTCGAATCTGCGACCGTAGCAGTCGCGCGGTTCCGGACTGAAGCGCCTAGAACAGCTCGGCCACCGCGGCCGGCATTACAGTTTTTACACTTGAATTATAGTCTTCTGCCGTTTGCACTGCAAAAAACACCCTTCTATTTCGGTTTCTTGTTGCCGATTTGTAAACCGAAGGAAAATGTCTTTCTGTTAATCTCAGTGGATGGTATTTGACTGTTGGATGTTGACGTTTTATTCTTCGATGGTACTTTTTCAGTATTTCCCTAAGTGACTGCAATTGAAATTTTGCCATGGATGCCGGTTTTTTGTTCTTGTGTTTATAAAAGCAATAGACGTTCCACTTGCAAATGTCCAACAAGTGAAAGAAATATTTGCGATATCATTTCAGAGATATGTGTGTTGATTCTACAGTGCTTATAACCATGTCAGCTTTATCAATTGCATCTATTGAATTATTATAATCCAATGCGCATACAGGTTTTTGGAAAACTTTTTCCCATCGTGCTTGATTACTGTATCAAACTCATCTGAGTGCGTGGTAGAAAGCCTATAGGATTCTTTTTTATCCATCCACTTTATGAGTATTAAATATTTGTATGATCGAGAGGTTAGGTTGTCTGTTCTCATTTTAATCGTTCATCAATTTTAGGCATTCCTTTTTTCTTTTCCTTACGATCCCGCACGCATTTGTGTAATTATTGTGTAGCATTGTAAATAAAGCTGGCCTGGAATACCTATTATCTACGTAAACGGTATAGGACTTTCCTAAATAGGGCTTCAGAAGTGCTTCAGCTATAGCTCCCGACTTTCCAATATCCTTATTTTTGGTATTCACCAGGATAGATGATCCGGCATAAACAATTAAATCTTGCAAAAAGCCTGTCTCACAGTCACAGAACAAAATATTTTTTTTATTTTATCCATATTTTGCAGCTTCAAACGTGACTGTACTCAATACAAAGAGTATTTCATGTCATTCAAAAGAAAAGATGAAGCATGTATTAAGACGAATTACACCTGAAGAAGGACCCACAGGGTCCGAAATGCATCGTGTACTGAATAAAACACGAAAAGTTGTGACTGAAGGCGTTGTTTAATTCATACCTCGAGTGAAAAGATTTTATTCCAAATCTGTTTCTTTTTGACGCCATGTGTTGTTTGAAAGAGAGCCGCCCTTTTTATATAACAGTAAACTTTCGTCTATGCACAGCTTTTGGAATGGTTAAAATGACTGACCAAATTTTTTTCGTGATAAATCAATGATGTTCCGTATTTTGTACAAACGATCGTTGGTAGAACCGACATTGTGACTGAAATGTAGCATTCGTAATAATTTGACATAGCTGTCTCTAGCCATTACATCTCCAAAAAGTCCGCCCCGGGTAGCTGAATGGTCAGCGCGACAGAATGTCAATCCTAAGGGCCCAGGTTCGATTCCCGGCTGGGTCGGAGACTTTCTCCGCTCAGGGACTGGGTGTTGTGTTGTCCTAATCATTATAAATTCATCCTCATCGACGCGCAAGTCGCCGTAGTGGCGTCAAATCGAAATACTTGTACCCGGCGATTGGTCTACCCGACCGGAGGCCGTAGTCACACGACATTTATTTATTTACCTCCAAAAATATCGCTATGCAGAAGTTTGTCTTTACTCCAATACTCAACTAAAGATAATTTCTTGTTGGCCTCATTAAAAATAATACGGCAAAAAACAGTATAGGTTGGCTACTCCAATTCAGTAGGAACTGCGTATGTTAATATTATCTTTCCGAGACCAATAGCGATTTTTTTAATTTGCAATTAACTCTACGAGATCTTCAGAGACGAAAAACTGAAAGTAATCTAATATTTTCGCTGATCTAGTTACATTTACTTTTATCCCTGATGTATTTCAGGGACGAATATTTTTACGTCCATATTTCATGGTCACTGTTAATAAGTTCGCTATTCTCCGCTTCTGATCTGAAGTACTACGTACAGCTCTTCTTTTCTTAATTTTTGTAGGTGTTGTAACAATGTGTTGATTTTCATTATCTGAATCATTTTCTGAATCAATGATTCCGTTAGCGAATAGAATTCTTTTTGAACTGCTCTGTAGCATTCTGAACTGGAGGTAAAACATTTTATAAAACAAACTAAACATAGTTACAAATACAATTTTAAAATGAATGTTACGAACCTTCAAAAATTAATAACTGTTTTCCAGTGTCCTGCAATGCTTGAAGAAAGATTTATGCTGATGCCGTCTATGTACGTTGCTCGTACACTCACATCATCGCGTGGATGCCGGCAAACTGCAGCGCTCGTACACACAGAGCAACGCATGGGTGGCGGCTAAATAAGGGGTTCGTAATGAAAGGGTTAATAAAATGTGGAAATTTTGAGTAAACCTTTATACCTTTCGGAAAATGAACTACTTTCTGTCCATGTGGAAGAGCGATTGTGTCTAAAATAAAAAATATATAATAAACCAGTCACGTGATATAAGAATCATAACCATCTTCGCCTATATATTGGCCATCTTCAAATACGTATACCTCCCACGTGGCGTTTGGGTAACAAAGCATTCACGACCTGAGTTGTCAAACTAAATCTTGTGGACTAAAAAGTTACAATTTTGTTCACAAATGTACGACATAGCGTGTCGTGAACGCTTTGTTCGCCAAATCTCGCCATCACGTTTAAAGTTTGACAGTGGTCAATGTATGGCCAAAACCGGTTATTGTGCAGTCAGCGAATACCAAAAAAGGTCGGTTATGGGAAAAATCGCGTAGTTGCAAATTTTCAGCACAGTGCTAGAAGGGGTATCCTGAACAACATGCTAAAAATCCTGACCAGTGGGATGTGAAAGTTGGGAAGGTGGAGTGAGTGGGGGGAGGGAGAAATCGTTTGAAGGTCACTTTATTTTTCCTGAATAGCTCGAAAACCGCAACTTCTAATGAAAATGTTTTCCACTACAAAATTAAACTTCATTAGATATCCTACAAAGAAGATCTTATTCTTTTTTCTCCAGAACCAATAGTTTCCACATTGCAGGGAATAGAAAACTCGCATATGATTAAAAATTTTTTAACGGTATAGTCTGTCGGTAAACTGAAAATCGAGCAGCGCTCGTGGTGGAGGATGTTGCCTTTTTGAGAACATTACAGCTGCCGTACAGGATGACTAAGGATCAGTTTCCCCCTTCAGCAGCGTAGAACAGTGTGCAGACACATAAGCAGATTCTGTCCATATGCGTTACTTATGTTAGTATTATTAGTAACTCCTACCTGTATTCCATGTAGTATTAACACATTTTGTGGTAAATAATCCACCCTCCCGCTCCGAGCAGGTCGGTGCAGTGCGTCATGAGGCGCTGTGGAGAGTTGGTATAACTTTGTGAAACACCCTGTAGTTGCTTCTTGTGACGCAGTGGGGTAGACGGCAGATTGCAGGCCTATGAAGGAGGAAAATGCATTACCACAATCCGGCGACCTACCTTCGCTCGCACGTCTGCCTTCCACTTCTGACCCTCCGGCTCCTTACATGTCCGCAACACGGTTTATCCCTTAATACGGCTCTGCTGCACTTCGACGTAGTACACAATTTAACGATTGTATTTAACCCTCTTCATTTCAGGATGAACAATAATTTTATTCCGTTAAAACAGTATTTTTAATAATCTGCGACTTTTTCATCCCATGCAACGTTGAAGCTGTTAGTTCTGTAGAAAAAAATGAATACGACCTTTTTTTTGTAGGGGATTTAATGTAGTTAAATTTTCTACAGGAAAACATTTTCGCTAGGAGCCATGGTTTTGGAGTTATTCGAGAAAAACGTAAAAAAAAAGTTATCGTGAAACGCTGCCCCCCGTCGTGTTCCCAACACCCACACTGGTCAGGATTTTTAGTATGTTGTACAGGAAACTCCCACGTAGCTCTACGCAAAAATTTGTGACTACCAGTTTTTCCTTCTAATTATCCTTCGTTGAATGGACTAATATGATTGTTGTAATTTGCTTGTGATCTTATGATTTTTGTTCTCGCTCCTTCTGTGGGAGTTCTAATGCGCAGATACTGAAACCTTGGTAATATCGTTGTCACTTGGGAGGTAAAAAAAAATATTTCTGGCCGAACTGAGAATGTAGAGTTACTCTGTAGGCAGACGTTTTTGTTCTATAGGCGCATACTGACCTCACAAGTTACACTCCTAAAAGCGCTCATCTTATTAGTGGTGAAAGCCTATTTTCCTCCTTCTGTTGGTATTAATAAGCTTTAGCAGGGGACTTCTCTCTATGCACTCTTCTGAATGCTGTCTTGATACGTGTCACAATAGTTCCAGATAACACCGACGGACTTGAGAACATTGTGACGGTTCCACCAACAAAGAGGCCAGCTACAATTTACAGTCTGTGGAAGACCATTAGCAGTGACGTGGCTGTTATCAACCACCCCATAACGGTCACATCTTAGGAATCTCATAAAATTTAAAATTTCACCTCGGGGGGCTCTACATACTCAATCATCGTTGCGACATATTTTTTCCCAGCGCTGGATAACTTTGCGGAGACCTTGATTGTAGACGTCTGTATTTTATCTGTTCAGAAAACGTGCCACCTACACAATCACCTCGTCGTCATTCCGGAAATGCTTGCGACACAATGGCTTCTCCATCCGAAGAAAGGGGAAGAAGTCACTGGGTGCCGTGTCGGGAGAATACGGAGGTGAGACAAAATCTTATAGCCCAAAGGAGCAGCACATGTGACTGCGTCCTGTGCAGAATGGATTGGAGCGTTGTGACGCTTACCGCGCGACGCTCCGTCTTGAAAGCGTCTCGTAATCTTGCCATATGATTTTAGTAGTATGCTTCGGTAACCGTTTGTAGCGGGCTTGTGTTATCTGTTACCACTAGTCAATGGCAGTCGCAATAACATTCTGCATAACGTTGCCTGATGATAGTTGGGTCGACCGTGGTAACTCAATATGTTCCCACTGCTTTCTTTACTCCATTGTCTCAGGGTCATGGTAATACACCCAGCACTCGGGAACGGTGATTAGGCGGCTAAAGAAGTCATCTGGATTGGCCTGACACAGCCGCAACATCTCGGATCGACGGACTTTTTGAACTGGTGTGAGCAGTCGCGGAACCCAACAGGCAAAGAGAGAGACCTTTGTAATGTTGAAAATACCGTGCAAGATGTAGAGTGCCAGGATTGCAGAAATGTATCTGCTCAAAATAAAAATAAAGAAATTATGGTGTTTATTTGAGATAGTTAAAACCTTGTGACTAAACCCTCCGACATGCTGACAACAAGGAACTCTTTTGGATATGCGGCTGAGGCTCAAAATAAGCTGCAGAAACGTGGTGTTTTCGCGATTATTTTATCGGGTCCATGTATTAGTAGTAGTAGTAGTAGTAGTAGTAGTAGTAGTAGGTGGTTGAAGTTGTGGTATGTTGGAGAGAGGGAGTGCCGGTGTCTGCGGCACTGCGGCAGTGCGGACGATGGCGCGGGCGCTGCCGCGGGCAGGGATCGACCCCGAGTCGAGGCGGCGGCTGCTGCGGGCTCGCTGCCTGCTGCCGCAGTCCGCCCCACACCTGCCCGCCCTCTCACGAGCACCGCCAAATAAATCTGTTTACCAGCGCTACGCGTTACCCTGCTCACAATCCGTACACCAGTCGGAAAATCTTCCAGAAACGTGTGGCACGTTCATCTTCCTTCGCGTGTTTACGAAACGTGTGTGTGTGTGTGTGTGTGTGTGTGTGTGTGTGTGTGTGTACGGTCGCGCGTCCGTGCTATTTTTTCTGTGTATCTGTGATACGCATGTAATTGGCTACTTTCAGAATCCTGGAGCTGCAAGATACTCACCACTATTCCTTTGGGCAAAAAACCCTGCTGGCCATGAAAATTGCCATGAAGTAAGCAATTACAGTACCATGAAGGAGGCATGTAGCAAACGTCGATTTGGCATGAAGTATAGGTATACTCGGATATGCAAATGAATAGAATTTCAGCGCCACCGCACGACGTAGAAGTGATTCCATCTACATTCTGGACACCAGGGGCGTTCAGTTAGTAATGCAACCCATTTTTCTGAAAGCAAGTTGGTTTTATTCAAGATTTCAATACACCGTATTATTCCCACTCTTCTGGCTACAGAGCCATGTTTTTCAACATAATCTGAGGACCTGTATGCCCTCATGGTGCCCGTCTACTGGTGGATGTCGGAGCCAACGTCCTTGCTGCACCAGTAACCTCCCCGTCATCTGCGTACTGCTTCCTGGGGAGTGCATCCTTCCCTGGCCCAGACATATGGAAATTGAGGGTCAAGATTCAGGCTGTGGGGTGGATGAGGAAGTTTTAGTTCAATGAAATTTTGTCAGCTGCTATTGGGTGCGCAGACTTGGATTGTGGACCGAAGTGTTTCATTGTGATCCGTCGATCACCTCGAATGAGTGTGTCCGCATGGTCCAACTCTGCAGGAATCACAGCTGTGTGCGGGCGACGGGCACACGGGAATATGGGCAGATTTGCGCGACCTTGTTCCGATGATGACAGACGCCTCGCCGAACGACTCGACGCGCTTTTGTTTACTGCCATGTCTGACATTCTGCGAGCGCTTGTGAGTATCTGCGATGCTCTGATTTTCCGGAAAAAAAAAAACCACCAGCTCAGTGACTGCTCTCTGCTGGAACGCGCCTTCTTTATAGACAGCAGTTTCAAAGGCAATGTATAGCGGTGCCACCTATCGGAACTTCGAGAAACTGTAGAGGCTGAAGCGGGAATATTACACGATGTTCCACAAAAAATCCATATTTTTCAACAGAAATTGGCTGAGAAAAATAAGTGCTACATTTCTTACCGAATGGCCCTTCAGTAAGAAAAGATTACATGGCTGGTTTCTCCTTCAGAATCACATTTTAGTGTCTGTTCTTTTTGAGAAGATCGTGTTATGCCTCGTTGACAAAGGTGAAAAATCTAATAGCACTTGTCGGAATTTGACAACAGCTCTGTTACTGTCGATCTAGTGTGCTGTTTATCATTCTGGAATATTGTTACTTGTTACTGTCATACGAATTTGGTAGGTTCAGGATAACCGTGCAGGAGCTCGACAGCTCGATTTCCGCACGAGAGGACGGAGACATTGTTCCCTCGCTCCTCTAGGTTCGTACAGCCGTGTCACGTCCCGTAAGTCACAAAATGGTCTTATTTGCAGCAAGACAAGCATCCACATGGGCAGTACGACTACCTCTCAAACACGACGGGTTGTCATCACGTTGACTATTGTTGCGGCTTCTCTTGATGAGGCAGCAGAAAGAGGCACGCCGACATTTGAGTGTCCAACAACAACACTAAACACAGGAGTGTCCTCGCCTTGTCTTTCCAGACGATTTGGGTTTCAGCTTTCAGCATCAAGATGGACGCATCTGTATGGGGTGCTCCGTAAAGAACTATCCTCGGCATTTTGCATCCGTTACGGGGATAGCATGAGGGAACACTGGGTACCTATCACGATCATCTGTGGTTCACATAGCTGGTAATTTGGACAACAGCCGTTACATTTCTGACGTATTAAGATCTCTCTCTCAGATCGCAGAGACGTTATCTTTCGACGATATAATTCAAGCCCACATGTTGTCAATCTTGTCCTGTGCTACTTCAATATAGAGGGTGTTCGACTGTGGCTGGACCAGCTCGTTTTCCAGGTCTTTCACCTATTGGAAATATCAGGTCATGGGTTTCAAAGAGGCTGTTACCCTCACCAATCGCCAGTTACTACGTTTCATGAACTGTGGCATAGACTTGAAACGGTATTGAATGAAGTACGTGTATCTATCATCCAAGCTTTGTTGGGGTTAGAGCTGTTGTTACTACCAGTGGCGGCAGCTCTTTGTACTAAATGTCACACACTGTACACTCCCAAATCACATAAAACTATATGATGTACGAGGCTATTCGGAAAGTAGGGTCAGATAGGTCGTGAAGTGGAAACGACAGTAAAAATCTGATGACACTTTGCACAAGGCAGTGTCTCTAGTAGACCCATCGATCGCGTCGTGTCACGTCCGTTGCGAGGTTTCGCCTGATGTCATGCAACCCTACATAATGCATGTCATGCGTTGCCCTTTTCGGGACAAATTCTCAGCCGCACACTGCAGGGGCAATGCAGCTTTTTCGAGGGGGAGTGTTTGATTTCCTAGCATACAGCCCGGATTGGGCTCCCTCCGATGATTATCTCTGCTCACGTGAAGGGATGGCCATGAAGACCATTTTGCCACGGACAACGAACTGCATACCAGCGTAGAGAAGTGGCGGAAAGCACAGGTGGCTGCGTTCTGTGACGAGGATATTGGAAATTCAAACGCACTGTGGCATCCATATCGTGACCAATCGGACGTTACTTTCCCAATAGCCATCGTATGCTTCCGGCTACACGTTATACTGATAATAATTTCATTCTTTATTTTTTAATCTTCCTCGTATTGCAGTTTTAATGATCAGCAGTATAATATGAATGTTATAGTCACCTCATTTCTTGGTTATCTATTTAAACACTGTGGATGCTATGAGCGACCAGTACGCCCCTGATCGTTCGACGATTTGCATTCTTTTTGCCGTTGGGAAACACCTAATTTAGTATTTCCACGCCAGTCTATCTCGTGCAGACCTCTTCATTCTGCATAACTACGGAAGCTACTCCATGAAGTTCATCAAGCCTTGGTTTCCTTCTTCAGTTGTTACTCCTCATTTCTCTTAATTATCAAATTCGCGATCCTTGATACCTCAGGATTTATCCTATCAACTGACCACTTCTTTTTTGCTAGTTGTGCCATAAATTTACTTTTTCCTCGATTCAGTTCAGTACAGCTTCATTAATTATCCAATCTATCCATTTAATCTTCAGCAATTACTGTAGTGCCTCATTTCGAAGAATTCTTTTCTTGTCTAAACTGTTTGTAGTCCAAGTTTCACTTCCGTGGAAGGCCACACTCCAGGCAAATTTCTCGAGAAAAGATTTCTTGAAGCCCAAATTCGTATTTAATGTTACTATATTTTACATTTTTCGGCAAAAGTTTTTTTCCTTATGAAGTCTGCATTTTTTATCTTCTTTTTATTCCGCCATTGTCATTTATTTTACTACCCAATAGCAAAACTTGCCTAGAACTTATTTGAGGCATATGTTAGAATAGGCCTTAAACAAGACGGTGCCAATTCCGGTTCCTATTGTTTCACAGTATAGTCTTCTGCCGAGTCACTGATTACCGAAACTTACGTTTAACAGTATGTTTAACTCAAATGGTCGCGCCGGCCGGAGTGACCGAGAGGTTCTTGGCGCTACAGTCTGGAACCGCGCGACCGATACGGTCGCAGGTTCGAATCCTGCCTCGGGCATGGATGTCTGTGATGTCATTAGGTTAGTTAGGTTTAAGTAGTTCTAAGTTCTAGGGGACTGATGACCTCAGAAGTTAAGTCCCATAGTGCTCAGAGCCATTTGAACCATTTGAACGAACTCAAATGGTCCTTTCTTCCTGTAACTCAATATTACAGTGGAACCGCGCTTAACGAGCACCTCCCGTATCGCGCAATCCACATAACGAGCAAAACAAATTGTAAAAAAATGACTCGCTTAACAAGCGATCTTTCGTATAACGAGTGACGACTATTTAGTGTGACGTCACCAGCCCTTCTCGCGCGGTGGGGAAAACGTTCAACAATATGGACACCTCTCATTGTCGGCAGCGGCATATGGACAATGCCTTTAGAACTTACTGCAGTCCGGGTTTAGCACTTTCTTCTACCATGTGAGTGCAGCTTGTGATCACACATTTTTCTAAACTTGTGTTCTCACAGTGTTTTTTGCGTGTGCAAATTCTTATAACCTTCGAAGAAATGTCATCGAAGATTAAGCCGGAAGAAGACGATCATAAGAGAAAGAAAATTACCTTAGAAATTAAACATAAATCATTGAAAAACGCGAACGTGATGTGAACTTTGATAATTTAGCACGCACACACAATCGGTCGACATCAACTATTTGCACCATCCTCAAGAACAAGGACAAGACTAAGGAGGTAGATGCTTCAAAATGAGTGACAAGAATATCTAAACAACGGTTTCCTATTCTGGACGATGTTGAAAGGTTGCTCCTTATATGTTTAAATGAAAAGCAGTTGAAAAGCGACACTATTAACGACATCATCAGAATGATTTTCGACGACCTCGTGAAGAAGATGCCAGGATCATCAGCGGCCGAAGAAATGTTTAAGGGTAGCCGTGGGTGGTGCGAGAAGTTTAAGAGAAGAACCGGCATCCACAGCGTTGTGAGGCTTGGTGAAGCAGCCAGTCTGACACAAAGGCAGCAGAGAACTTCATCAGCAACTTAAAGATGCTCGTAGATCATGAGGGTTATCTGTCGCAATAGGTTTTTAATTGTGACGAGACGGGCTATTCTGGAAAAAGGTGCCGAAGCTTACATTTATAATAGCAGAGGAGAATACATTTCCCGGTCGCAAGCCAATGAAAGACCTCCTCACATTGGTATTTGTACCAATGCAACAGCAATTTGAAAATCAAACTGCTGCTTGTTTACCATTCAGAAACTCCACGGACCTTCACGTAGTGTAAAGCCCAGAAGAGCAGGTTAAATGTGATGTGGCTGTCCAACAACTAGGCTTGGGTGACACGTGATATTTTTTGTGATTGGATTAATGAAGTGTTTAGTCCTTAGGTGAAAAAATATTTGATTGAGATGAATATGCCAGTCCCTGTCTTTCTTGTTATGGACAACGCTTCTGCCCTTTCTCCAGGTCTACAAGACCACCTCCTTGAAGAATTTCAATTCATCGAGATAAAATTTTGCCTCCCAACACACTCCGTTACTCCAGCCTATCGACCAGTAGATCATTTCTGACTTTAAGAAGTTCTGCAATGAAACACTCTTCGAGCCTTGCTTTGAGTTGACTAAAGCTACCAATCTCACTCTCAGAGAATTTTGTAAATATCACTTCAACATTGTTGCCGGCGTCAAGATGATCGAAAGGCGTGGCACGGTGTTATCAAGAGGACGCTCGTGCAAGCTAAGAAATGACCACCGAAGAGCTTATGGAGTTGCAGTGTGTTTCACTCCAGTAAGTTGTGGAGAGGAGTTCTTCATAGAACGAGGAGGAGGAACTGGTAACAGCAAAACAATCTTCTGACGCAGTAAGAGAAATGCTGAAAGCATGGGAATCGGTGGCGTCGTACTTTGAAAATCATCACCCCAATAAAGTCGTGGCTACGCGCGCTACAAATTTATTAGATGATTATGCCGTGTAGATTTTCCGCCAAGTGTTGAAGCGTCGACAGGAACATATGACTATAGATAGCTCCTAGTGAAAAAGAATTAGTTATGTATCGTGAATAATAAAGTATGTAATACTGTGTGCATAATTTTATTTGTATAAATGTCATGAATAAGATAAAACTTTTAGTACTTTTTCTGCGAGGAAAGCCTTATCGTATTTTACATTAATTTATGTGGGATAAATTGATTCGCTTAACGAGTGTTTCAAACTACGAGTAAGATTCAGTAACGAACTATGTTCGCTATGTGAGGTTCCGGTGTATTTAGACACACAAGAAACGACATTAATCACATCGCTAAGGAACTATTTATCGTGGCGTACTCGTATATTTCCGCGTGCCTGTTTTGCTGTCCTTATGCCGTAACAAGTTTGATCAAAATATCAGCTCATTGGCAGGGGACGCGAGTTCTCACTCTCGGTTACTTACAAGGGTCTGTGCGACTGTTCAAAGGCCAGTGAGGCAATGCCACCTCCCAATAGGACCACTGTGTGTTCAAGCTGCACTGTCAGCTCCATCTTTATGTAGTATACACGATTACCACACAGCAGTATGCACCAACAGAAAACAGAACACTATTTACTGATTTCCGGATTGAGAATTTGTTGATACTTTCTTACTTAAAAGCTATCTTCAGTAGCTTCGATAGTCACTCCACAGCGATGAGCGACTCAGTTCGTTCGTGCTGAAAGCACACCTGCTCAAGCTGTGCCACAAGCAATCCTTCATATTTGTATTTGTTTTGAGCTAGACAGTTATTTTGGGGGTTGTATCAGTTCCCCAGTCAGCGCTCGATTTCTCGCTGCGTCGATACACGAACTGTGAGTGATTTAAGGAGTGTTCGGAGACTTCTTGTAAGACTTGTAGACTTGCACTCCGTGTCGAGATCGTGTATAAACAGCAAGTAATATAGTAGCTCTGTAAAGTGACGGATTTTCCGTAGGAAGATACGAGGGTCATTCAGTAAGTAATGTCCCACTTTTTTTTCTCAGACATTTATTGTTAAGAGTCAGAATTTGGTGACAATATACAATAACACGTCTTGTCCTTGTCCTATTTTTCTACATAGTCTCCATCACGTTCTATGGCCGTACGCCAACGTTGTGGAAGAGCATGTATTCCCTGCTGTAAACGCTCTTGTCCTGTGGGCGTAGCCATGTTTTCACTGCATGACTGACACACTCGTCGTCTTCAAAGTGTGTTCTCCGTAGAGAATCTTTAAGCGGCCCAAAGAGATGGAAGTCCGAGATACCCAGGTCTGGACTGTACGGTGGGTGAGGCAATGATGTCCAGTGCTGTGACAGGACACCCCGAGCGTGGCTGATTATGGAGCTCTGTTTCTGCGTTTCCTGAGGCTGTAACTTTCTTTACGCGTCGCCCAACTGTACTACTATCAACTGCAGCATCGCCGTACATAGCACACAAACGTTTATCGGTGTTCACCACGATTTCTTTTTCTGCACACAAGAATTCAATAACAGCACGCTGCTTGTAACGTGAGTCGTATGTAGACGCCATGTTGACTTTGTACTACGGCTCTGCCATCTGCCAGAACGGTTCGAGACTTCACTGGCGCACTGAGCGAACATCATATGCGAAGCACCTACAAAGATGTTTGTCTATGTATATTAATGGCTTTTTTTTAAAAAAAGTGTGGCATTACTTACTGAACGCCGCTCATAATAAGATTTAGAAGGAGCACTGCAATTCTTATTGCTTACACCTTTTTTTATATCTTCGTAGTTTTCATAAAGTGTTCCCGTCGGCTACATCCATAGCAAGCCCCGCATTGATGCGGCGGATTTATTCTTTCACATCATGTCAGTATGGACTGGTATGTCTGATGGTCTTGTCGTCAAGTCGTTGACCTTCCTTTATGAGCCGTGTGTCTCGGTGAATATACAAAGTGACTGAAGCATACAGTAGCAAGAAAAACTGAAATGGTGTTTCCCAGTTTGCGCTGTTCTGTTTTAGAGACGACTGATCCTGTCACCAGTTTTCATTAATGTGATTTGGGATTTTAAACTGCAGACTGTCTTACAATTCACAAATCTTTCCTGGCGAATAGCTGTCGTGTAAGAGTACTGTAGGATAAAATGAACTCGGAAAAGTTGGTATGGAAATTTGTGCATTATTAAAGGCAGACTTCGCCCATATTCGGCACTTATTACTCTGGCCCGCTGATTTTTACTTTGCTGCCTGAAAATATGTGTAAGTTTAACAATTTTGTTGTTGGCTTTTTCAGACAGTCAAGTAATTATCCACGCATGGTAGCGTCTGTGAATGGTGAAACATTTGTAGATGAAGTTTGAAAAGGCAGTACTCACATGACGAGAAATTTCCTTAGCAAGGAGGGGAATAGGAATAAAAATCCAAAGACGATGACATCAGTTTCCGTGAAAAAACAAATGGTTGCTTTTCGCCGTAAGTGTCGCTGCTGTATATGAGAAAGCATTTGCAATACGGTTAATGTAAGAAATGTGTCCCAGCGCGCTCGTGACAATAATTTGCAGAGTGGCTGAAGACAACAGACGGTGGAGCGCTGTCCATAGCGGGGCAGCGTCCCGTTTTCCTGCCTGTGTGGAGGTCGTTGTCCACACAGCTTCTGACGTGGCACCCTAGCTGACGCAACTAACTAGTCTGGCTGGTAACGAGCTGACTCTCGTTACTGTTGTTCTGAAGCGCTCGTACGCAAGGATTTACCTGAAGCCGTTTCGCGTGAAATTGGTAGGTACTCATTTTAAGCCGATGTGGACACCTACTGGGTATCATACCATCTATATCTTTCATTAAGAACACCGTGTCTGAATACTGTATAGTGTCCACACGTAAAACACGAGTTTCGATTAAGCTTGATCTTTTCTCAACGGTGTCTACTGGAAGCTACATTCGATAGAAGAAATGCAGCGTCTGTATTATCTTACTGTACTAGACGAGGTTGTGGAATAGCTGCTGTTTATTCATGACGCTCTTTATCTACATCTACATGGTTACTCTGCAATTCACACTTAAGTGCCTGGCAGAGGGTTCGTCGAACCATTTTCATACTATTTCTCTACCATTCCACTCTCGAATGGCGCGTGGGAAAAACGAACACCTAAATCTTTCCGTTCGAACTCTGATTCCTCTTATTTAATTATGATGATCATTTCTCCCTACATAGGTGGGTGTCAACAAAATATTTTCGCATTCGGAAGAGAAATTTGCAGACTGAAATTTCGTAAATAGATCTCACCCAAAGAAAACCGCCTTTGTTTCAGTGACTGCCACCCCAACTCGCGTATCATATCAGTGACACACTCACCCCCACGATAACACGTAACGAGCTGCCCTTCTTTGCACTTTTTCGATGTTCTCCGTCAATCCTAACTGGCAAGGATCCCATAACGCGCTGCAGTATTCCAGCAGATGACGGACAAGTGTAATGTAGACTCTCTCTTTAGTGGGTTTATCGCATCTTCTAAGTGTTCTGCCAGCAAAGCGCAATCTTTGTTTCTCCTTCCCTACAATATTATTTATGTGGTCTTTCCAATTTAAGTTGCTCGTAATTGTAATTCCTAGGTGTTTAGTATTATCATATACCCAAAATTTATCGAATTTCTTTTAGTACCGATGTGGATGACCTCGAACTTTTCTTTGTTTAGTGCCAATTGCCACTTTTCGCACCATACAGAAATTCTCTGTAGATCATTTTGTAATTGAAATTGATCGTCTGATGATTTCACTAAACGGTAAATTACATCTGCAAACAATGTAAGGGGGCTGCTCAGATTATCACCTAGATTATTTATGTAAATCAGGAACAGCAGAGGGCATATGACACTACCTTGTGGAACGCCAGATATCACTTCTGTTCTGCTCGATGATTTACCGTCTATCACTACGAACTGCGACATCTCTGAGAGGAAATCACGCATCTAGTCACACAACTGAGACGATTCTCCATATGCACGCAATTTGCTTAATAGTCGCTTGTGAGGAACGGTATCAAAAACCTTCCTGAAATTCAGGAATACGGAATCGATCTGAGATCCCTTAGCCGGCCGATGTGGCCGAGCGGTTCTAGGCGCTTCTGTCTGGAACCGCGCGACTGCAACGGTCGCAGGTTCGACTCTTTTTGTCAGTTACTCGCAAATGAGGGCCCACCAGGGTGAATGGCTGCAGGATGTGATACCTGGGATGTTAACGTACATAACCGTATAGGCGGTTTCAAAAAGTCGGTCCCACTGGGGGGGGGCTCTCATTGTAAAAAATTTATTTAATAAAATTGCAGCCAAATAGCCATATACAGTTACTTTGCTTAACATTTTACATTTACATTTTACATTTTTGTATATTCATTTATCGATTCTTTTACTGCACAGTTCTATGTGATATCGTTCACAGGCTTCGTTACACAGTTCACATACATATGTTGCGATTGGGTCGTGATAAGTTTTGTTCTTGCAGATTAGATGATGAAAGCCGTGAATAGAAAGTCTAGTTACGACATGTCGCTGTTCGAAGTTTGGTGCTGTCCGTGAGCGATTCGTCATTGCTTCGGTGCCATAAAACTCCGGCCATATTTTTTCTCGTTTGTCCTCCATGATTTTCAGTTGCTTTCTGGAAGCCCTGGTGTGTGGCATCATATATCGAAGTCTGATGTCTTCAATTAGGAATGTCTCTTTCGCTAGCAGGTACACTAGTCTAGATCTTGTTGTCTTTGAGAGACCTAGTGCTCTTTTTAGATAGGTCGATTTTACCTTTTCTAGTGTTTCTAGATTTTTTTCTGTCAGGTGGTCCCATATAACCTCCATCCCATAGGCCAGGATTGGCAAGATTTTTGTGTTGAATAATTTCATGGCTGTTTCTAGACTGAGTAGGCGGATGTTTTTGATGTCCTGTATTGCTATTATTGCTTGGGCTGCTCGTTCTGTTGTATGTTTTGTGAAGCATTTGGCTGTTGGTTGCAATGTCACTCCTAGGTATTTAAAGTCTGATGAGATTTTTATTTTTTGTCCTCTGATACTGATTTCCGCATTCTTGGGTGGTTTGCCTCCTTTTCTGAAAATTACCATTTCTGTCTTTGTTATGTTTATGTGTAGTTTGTGTTCACTGCACCATCTGTCTATTTTCTCAATGATTCTCTGCAGCTTCTGTATCTCTGTTGGACCTACGGCTATGTCGTCAGCGTATGCATATACATACACATCTTGTTCATTTTCTCCAATTCGTAGTACTGTTTCAGTGGCAAGAATGTACAACAAAGGGCTCATTGGGTTACCTTGTAAGACCCCGTTCGATTGCAGAATGGGGTTCGAAAAAGAGAGGTTGTGTGAAATTGCAATTAAGTTGTATTCGAGGATTGATTTGATTATTCTTGCCCATACGCTATCTTCTCCCATTGTGTTTTCCAGTTTTCGGACTATGAGCTCTCTTTCCAATAGGTCAAAGGCTTTGGTAAAGTCTATGAACACTGTGTAGAACATTTGTTTCTTTTGTAGCGCATCATCGATGTTGTTTAGAAGCAGCCTGACTGCCGTAAGTGTTGATCTTCCAGATCTGAAACCCATTTGTCGTTCTGGGAGATGACTGTCCACAGAGGCTTGGATTTTTTGTGTTATTATCTTTGAAAACATCTTGAACTGAGTATTTTCCAGGGCTATGTGTCTGTACTTGTTTGGGTTCATTGGGTCTCCTCTACCTTTGTAGAGAACTTTTACTGTCGAGTGTCTCCATTGTGTCGGAATTCTTCCAAGTTCCAGGCATTTGTTAAACAGTTTGGTCCATATGTGTTGGAGGGCCTCTTTTGCATCTTTTATATGTTCATTATATATATTATCAGGTCCTGCTGCTTTCTTGTTCTTCAGTGCTTTTATTACTTCTTCCACATCATCTTCATTTAGGGGTTCCCATGTATTGTCTTTTTCCTTAATTTGATGTTGTTTCTCTTTCTTCTCTTTTCTCATTGTTAGATCCGGTGAAGTGTTCTTACTAACGCGCGTGCCCCTTCAGGGGGAAGACCGGCAGCCCGCCACACATGCGCTCACTGCGTAGTAACGAGCGAGGCGCAGGCGATAACCGACACCCACTTGCAGTCGGTGCAGTATCTGACTGCTATTGTGCCATGTCAAGGAAGGTATTTGCAGCACTTGAGAATCCATATAGCGTTCATACGTCTTGTGCCACAGTAGATAACCGCGTTAGGATTGTTAGTATTCGCTGATCCGTCATTCAGGATTGAGTCCATCCACCACTGGAGACTGCCATCACCAGCAATAAATATCCTTGGACGTAATGATTCGTCAGACGAATTGGATTACGTTCAATATATTATTCATGTAAGACTACTAAAAAGTTTTTTGTGTGTAATGAGAGGCAAAACGGCATTGCCTGATGAGACTAGGAGTGGCATGGACCAACTCCAAGGCAGGTTATTTTTTTTTTATGATTCCACTAGCTATCACAGCGTGAAAATGGAAAATATCATCAGAAAAACCAGAGAAAGCATGTTACGAGAGGTAAAAAGTTGGTGTAATGATTGATAGCTCTCTATGGGAAGGGGTAACTGCAACCTAAAGCCGCGCGGTTTGAGGCGTCATGTCACAGACTACGTGGCCCCTCCCGCCAGAGGTTCGAGTCCTCCCTCGGGCATGGGTGTGTGTGTTGTTCTTAGTATAAATTAGTTTAAGTAGTGTGTAAGTCTAGGGACCGATGACCTAAGCAGTTTGGTCCCTTAGGAATTCACACACATTTTGCAAGCTAAAAACTGTTGCAAAGGGAGAAATAACAATAGTATTATAAAATTAGTGGAGAGGTTCCCAAATTTATACTCTGATGGAACGCATTATTTGCTTTGAAGTTTAAGAAAATTTTTGAAAAATGAGGAAAACGTGGTTAACTCAATGAATAATTCAATTTTAAATCATAACTAATAACACAGATATCATAAAATCTTTAAAAAATAATTAGCGTCTTCCAAATTTTCGAAAAACACTATTTTATTAATAATTTTGCACGGAACACTTGTTCACTTCCTTCGGAATGCAGTTTGGGAAACGCTGGATTAGTGGAAAACAGATAGAGCTTTAAATATTTATGGGGAAGAAGGTTAAGAAGTGGTATGAAATGGGACGGTCATGTAAAATCAGTACCAGCGAAGGCAGATGGGAGACAGATTTGTTGCAAGGGTTCTTGGAAAAGTGCAGCACGAATGTAAGCAGTTCTGGAGTATTGTTCCAACGTTTGGGGTAGTTATACAGTAGACATGACAAAAGACATCGAACGAGTTTAGAGGCGTGTTGCTGGGATACTAACAATAATAATCTGGTAACGTAAACTGGAATCCTTAGAAGAAAGGTGACCTAGTTATCGCGAAACACTCTTGGGTTATCTGTGCGTGGGGACTGTGCGATCTGTTGTAACAAGAAACAATGATTCAGTCTATCAAGCGACATGTTTTCTTGATCCACGGTCCAATGTCAAGGATGCAGTGCTTACTGCAATTGTAGTTGTTGGGTTAACATTGGAACACAGGTTGCCTTATCGTGGTTCACAGAGCGGGCAAGCCTCTGATATCCACGTTTTGTGATGAGGCACGGAGATAAGATAGAGAAATTAGAGGTCGTACGGAGGGATGTAGGCAGTCGTTTATCCCTCGCTCTATTTGCGAGTGGGACAGGAAGGGAAGTGAGTAGTAATGGTAGAAGGTACCATTTGCCACTCTCCATATGGTGTAAGCAACAAACCGCTATTTCCCCGTCCTGTGTCTAATTCACGACATAATCATACAAACTGTCAACAGGTGTCCGTAATACCATGTTCTGCACGGAAAATGGCATTCCGGTAAACGGACAGCCACTCTAACGATGACGTCAGGTACCTGTCAAACGGGGTAGTATTTGCCTGGTAGTCCCACACCCACAGTCGCTGTGTACGCAAGTCACAGACGGTGCAATGTGCCACAGAGAAGCCGTCTATCAGAATGTCTTGCGGTGGAGGGTCATAGGAAGAACGGAGACAGACAGTTGCAAACTGATGTGACTCGATGGCTTAGTGTGAATCGTTCTGTCGTTTGTCGGATGTGGCGACAGTTTATAGAGAGCGAAACTGTGTCCCGAAGACCAGGGCAGGGCCGAACACTTGTGAAATCAGAAAGACCGGACCGTTATTTGGCTGTAAGGGCACGAAAGGTACCTTAATACGGCACGGCAACTGACTTGACAGCATCCACTGGACTTGTTGTATCAAGGCAAACGGTGTACAGAAGGCTTCGGCAGAGTGATCTTTTTTGTCAGTGACCTGCTGTATGTGTACCTCTGACGCGTCTTCACAGAAGGAAACGTGTAGAGTGGAATCGTCAGCATGCCAATTTGACAGTGGAGAACCAGTGTTCTTCCCACAGATGAGTCCTGATTTGGTCTGGAGAAAGATTGTTGAAATGTTCAAATGTGTGTGAAATCTTATGGGACTTATCTGCTAAGGTTATCAGTCCCTACTCCCTACGCTTACACACTACTTAACCTAAATTGTCCTAAGGACAAACACACACACCCATGCCCGAGGGAGGACTCGAGCCTCCGCCGGGACCAGCCGCACAGTCCATGACTGCAGCGCCTAAGACCGCTCAGCTAATCCCGCGCGGTGGAGAAAGATTGTCGACGGAGAATCTAGAGGGAACGTGGAACACGATTTCAGGACCCCAACATTGTGGAAAGAGACCGATATCGAGGAGTATTCCTAAGGCTGTAGGCAGGGATTGTTTTGGCCACTCGAACACTTCTTCATGAAATTGTACATGTGAAACGACTGGCAGGTATCGTGACGATGTGCGGTTGTTGTGAGATGCTGTGGGACCAGACTTCGTATTGATGTACGATAATGCTCGACCTCATAGAACACGGGTGGTTGATGTTTTCTCTGAAACGGAAGGTATTGTACGCGTTCGTGGCCTATTCACTCTTCCTGTTTGAATCCTATAGAGCATCTCTGGGATACACTAGGGAGACGGGCTGCATCACGTCAGCGTTCACTAACCATTCTCTAAGACTTGCAAACAGCTCTGCAGGAAGAATGGACTTTGTTGCCTCCACATGAGATTGAACACGTGTTTCACAACATGCCCTGTCGTTATCAGGCGCGTATTGCTGCCAAAGGCGATCACATCATTTACTGAGCACATTAATCAGTTTTCGGAATGTGAGAGCAAACACGTTAAGGTGGAATATTTTTGTCTACCGTTATGCATGGTGCGGTTGTTTACGTTCTGTATTCTTTACAGTTTGGTGCCACAACCCTTCTCAATGAATCAATCAATCAGTCTGTATTCTTTACATTGTTTCTACTTTCCTGTCACCTGTTTAAGCTGTTTTGTGGGCAAAATAAAAGCATCCTCGCAAAATTTCCGTTTGTTGCTTTAATTTTAGACACCAATGTATATGTAGAACACACGGGAGTCGCCTACTGAGAGCGCCGTGTTCAACAGCTGATCGGTGTGACCCGAAACATTTGTGCTTGTGCATGCAAAAGTACTGCAGTCGGTTGTCAGATCTACTGCTGACCGCTGCCTGTCCTGGTTTACAGAGCGGGAAACCTCAGACCTTCACGTTATGTGATTAGGTGCGGTGGTTGAACACATTGTCGCCTACTGGAGGTTTCACCATCTTTTAACAACTTTCCATAGTGCTCACGACAGCAGCATGCGAATATTAGACCAGCTCCGCCGTTTCCAGGCGCATGACCATAATCTGCCTTTTACGTTTCTGATGTTAGTGGATTTTCTCATTTTTCGCCTGTATCGCGTTTTCTCATCAGGGCAGTGCCTCATAATTCATAAGAATGTTCAGATCGTTTATTTTTTGTTTTGTTTTTGTTTTAGAATTGTGGCTTGCCCTGTCGTTCTCGTCGCAATCGTTAATAGGGCTAAAAGGGCATGACATTAAAAATCATACCTCCGTTGCACGTATAACTGAGACGTTGCCAGCACGTAGCGTTGGGCGGCTGCTTGCAGAATGGCCAGCTGCGGCGCCGCCGTGCTGTGGAGGCGCGTGCGCAGTTCCTGCGGCGGACGCCACGCGTCACTCCTGCCACTTTCTCTCGGATCGCTTTCACCGCGTCCTTCCGCCCGTTCTTCGAGCCGCCTGCCTGCCGCGCCTGTTGTCGCACATATCCGTACTTCCCTGCCTCCTTTATGCGTCTCCTTCCTGCAATTGTTCCCACGCCGCCGACTATTGTATTTCTATGCCGTGATCTGGTTAAGATAGTCGTCTGATTACGCCGGCAACTGTGTTTCGGAAGACTTAAATCAGTGCATTGACACCGAGTTAGAAAACTGCTGCGGAAGCAAAGGGAACTTCACAGCAAACATAAACATAGCCAAAGCCTTGCAGACAAACAAAAATTACACGAAGCGAAATGTAGTGTGAGGAGGAGGGCTACGCGAGAGGCGTTCAGTGAATTCGAAAGTAAAGTTCTGTGTACTGACTTGGCAGAAAATCCTAAGAAATTTTGGTCTTGTCAAAGCGGTAGGTGGATCAAAACAAAATGTCCAGACACTCTGTGACCAAAATGGTAATTAAACAGAGGATGACAGACTAAAGACCGGAATACTAAATGTCTTTTTCCAAAGCTGTTTCACAGAGGAAGACTGCACTGTCGTTCCTTCTCTAGATTGTCGCACAGATAACAAAATGGTAGATATCAAAATAGACGACAGAGGGATAGAGAAACAATTAAAATCGCTCAAAAGAGGAAAGGCCGATGGACCTGATGGGACACCAGTTCGATTTTACACAGAGTACGCGAAGGAACTTGCCCCCCTTCTTGCAGCGGTGTATCGTAGGTATCTAGAAGAGCGTAGCGTTCCAAAGAATTGGAAAAGGGCACAGGTCATCCCCGTTTTCAAGAAGGGACGTCGAACAGATGTGCAGAACTATAGACCTATATCTGTAACGTCGATCAGTTGTAGAATTTGGGAACACGTATTATGTTCGAGTATAATGTCTTTTTCTGGAGACTAGAAATCTACTCTGTAGGAATCAGCATGGGTTTCGAAAAAGACGGTCGTGTGAAACCCAGCTCGCGCTATTCGTCCACGAGACTCAGAGCGCCATAGACACGGGTTCACAGGTAGATGCCGTGTTTCTTGACTTCCGCAAGGCGTTCGATACAGTTCCCCACAGTCGTTTAATGAACAAAGTAAGAGCATATGGACTATCAGACCAATTGTGTGATTGGATTGAGGAGTTCCTAGATAACAGGACGCAGCATGTTTTTCTCAATGGAGAGAAGTCTTCCGAAGTAAGAGTAATTTCAGGTGTGCCGCAGGGGAGTGTCATAGGACCGTTGCTATTCACAATATACATAAATGACCTGGTGGATGACATCGGAAGTTCACTGAGGCTTTTTGCAGATGATGCTGTGGTGTATCGAGAGGTTGTAACAATGGAAAATTGTACTGAAATGCAGGAGGATCTGCAGCGAATTGACGCATGGTGCAGGGAATGGCAACTGAATCTCAATGTAGACAAGTGTAATGTGCTGCGAATACATAGAAAGAAAGATCTCTTATCATATAGCTACAATATAGCAGCTCAGCAACTGGAAGCAGTTAATTCCATAAATTATCTGGGAGTACGCATTAGGAGTGATTTAAAATGGAATGATCATATAATGTTGATCGTCGGTAAAGCAGATGCCAGACTTGAGATTCATTGGAAGAATCCTAAGGAAATGCAATCCGAAAAGAAAGGAAGTAGGTTACAGTACGCTTGTTCGCCCACTGCTTGAATACTGCTCAGCAGTGTGGGATCCGTACCAGATAGGGTTGATAGAAGAGATAGAGAAGATCCAACGGAGAGCAGCGCGCTTCGTTACAGGATCATTTAATAATCGCGAAAGCGTTACGGAGATGATAGATAAACTCCAGTGGAAGACTCTGCAGGAAAGACGCTCAGTAGCTCGGTACGGGCTTTCGTTGAAGTTTCGAGAACAAACCTTCATCGAGGAGTCAAGCAGTATATTGCTCCCTCCTATGTATATCTCGCGAAGAGACCATGAGAGATTAGAGCCCACACGGAGGCATACCGACAATCTTTCTTTCCGCGAACAATACGAGACTGGAATAGAAGGGAAAACAGATAGAGCTACTCAAAGTACCCTCCGCCACACACCGTCGGGTGGCATGCGGAGTATGGATGTAGATGTAGAAAGTTTCTGTCGTGTAGCGGTTACACAGATGATACGTGCAACATGAAACCAACAGGCAGACCTTGAAGGAATGGTGAAACTATGCGGACACCTGTATTCGAAATTCGCCATTATTCTGCTCCGGTTACTGCTTTGTCTACGAATAAGAAATACGGTAAAGTTAGTGAAACTTGCAACACCAACAAACAATGACTCGGTTAGATTCAAGGTAGGAAAAAATTAGTAGTGTGCCAGCAATGAAATACTGAGATCGCAAGGGAAGTGGCGTACACGGACGCCCAGCAGTGTGTGGGTGGCGTTTATCTAAGGGTCATCGAAGGAAGCTGGAAACGTGAGAGCAGTTGCAATATTCGTGGTCGAACTACACTGCGCAACATAATTGAAGGACCCCTTTTTCAATCCCCCTTCCCCTTTTGCCACCGTATTCACGGAAGTGTCAATTTGCACCCCGTCGTCATCACGCCACAAGAGGGCTCAAATAGCTTAAGCACCCTTTGCTGCTTTGGATAACGTTAAAATTTCGTCGTATGATTTTGAACAGTCCCCTAGTAGTTCGGTCCTGCACACGAGAGAAATAATAATTGCAGTCGCACTGCACTCCAGAGTGGTGCGATCACGGACAGTCCTTGAAACATCCGAGGTGTCAGCATCTCGACGGTTATCAAGTACGTCTCCCTGTTGCTCATCGCACCGAGAAAAGTCGTTTTCGACGCCGAAATGTGCGAGAATCAACACCACAAGGACGGGGTGGTTTCGCTCTGAGACATTTTGGTGTCGATTCTGAGCGGCGGTTATGTCTAAATTGTATTCCTCGGCCACCCATAAGAAAACACGTGGTTTCATCGCTGGGTGTCGCGGTTCTCTGACCTCTATCACAGAGGCGTCAAAAGAAGGGGTGAAATGTGAGTAAGGGTGTTGTGACGACCTCCGCATGGTGCGATGCGTCCACGTTGGCGTTGAGCGGAATTGTGATGAAATTTGGTGCGAATGTGATATGATTAACCTGCCTTGCACGTCGCATGAACTTCTGAGCTCTTACTTTTTTTTCGCACGTGTCACCTTGCTGACTGAAGAGTCGCTGTGCGGCTGGTCTCGGGGGAGGTTCGAGTCCTCCCTCGGGCATGGTTGAGTAGGATAATTTAGGTTAAGTAGTGTGTAAGCTTAGGGACTGATGACCTTAGCAGTTGTGAGGGTACTGGTGTGTAGTATCTGTAAGTGGTTGTTCTTTGGAGGGCGACAATGCCCAGTGACGCAGAGTCGCAAGCAGAGGCAGTTGTTGAGAGGCTGTGGAAGGAGTAGGCTGCGTGAGTCAAAGGCGGTTGCGTAGCGAAGGATTTATCTCTATGTTTAATAGTAGTGGCACACAGTTTGAATAATAGTGTGTTTATGTTTGTGCATTGTGATAAAGGAAATAAATTAAATTTTACCAGTTCTTAATGCGTCTCCATCAGTTAGTACCACACCATTGCATTTAACAATGATCGAAGTCTCGATATACACGGCCAACTACAACAAGAGTAGTGTAACATAATAATCATTAATTAACCCATATAATCTCCAAGGAAAGGGAGCTTATGCAGTTAAGTCCCATAAGATTTCACACACATTTGAACATTTTGTTAAGGTCGTCGAGCGCGAGGGTGACGGCTTTTGCACCATTACATAGAAAGATTGCAGGCACATTTGAGCTAAATTTCAAACTTATCCGCCACAGTGGGAGTCAGTTTGTTGGTTTCGGAAAGAGATTTCCTTTAATTGTGTTGTGCGGTGTAACTTAGCCAAGTTTAATCGTTCAGCGCCGAGACCCGTTATGTAACGGGCTACCGAGAGCGTGCCCTCTGTATCAGGCACCTGGTATGATCGACCAATGAAAGCACGACCTCACTACGTCACCAGACTAATTTAGTTTTTTAATATATTCGGTATGATCAGCTTACTGTTATAAAATGTAACCCAACCAACCAGACTTTGTTACTTTCTTCTTATAGTCCTTCATTTTCTGGCGATGCGTTTTGAGGGAAGTACGATATACGCACACTAATAATATTAAACACAAAACACTCGCTTTACTGCCACTGTTCAGAAGACAACGTACAATATTCCTGATATAATTAATTCGCCACCCGCCTTATCATGAATGAGTATTTCATTATACTCATAAATCCTGCTCGATCTGTCTCCGGTTGATATGATCTGTATCATTACTGATAAAGTTTAAACTTCCGAGGGTTTTAGCATTTATTTGTTCAGCTGCTTTCCCTAACCCGTCTACTGGTCTCAAATCAAAACAATAATATTATATCACTTTTCAGTAGCTGCTTATGAGCTCAAATTTTTCCGCAACATTTCAGCATACCGTAGTGTAATAGTCTTCCTTCATCGCTTTACTGAAAATATTATCAGCCAGTTGTGCCTCTTTCAAGAGATTATCACAGCCCACTGTTTCCTTTACTTCGTTGAGTGTGTCATACAATCCTTCCTCATTCTCAACATCATTTAACACCAAATATACTTTCTCAAGAGAGACCTTAGCCTGTAGTCAAGCTTCATTATCAAATATACAGGGTGCGTCAGGAGACAAGATACATTCCTTGAGTGGTCATAGTATTAGTGATTCTGAACAAAAAACCTCATATGGGCATATGCCCTATTTCGAATGGTTTCAGAGAGAGAGAACATTGTTATTTATATCCTGTATTATTCAAACAAATGTGTTCTATCTCGGAAACCATTCGGAATGCAAATTTCCGTGTGAAGCTTTTTGTTCAGAATCACTAATGATGTCACCCTTCAGAGCTTGTATGTTCCCCCTGATTCCTCAGTGTATGTCTTTACATTCTCCTCCTCATTGTTAACAAAGCACATTTCAGACGAGTTCACTTGAGCCTCCTCCCTATTGTTTAGGATGTTTCACGTATCTAGAGTGCTTAATTTACTGTTAACTAGCTGATGACTAGGGTTAAACAAATTCTGTGTTACTAGAATCTACTGAGATGGAATCAAACTCTTGTATTTATGTATCTTTATTAATTACTTATGGTCGCTCATTGGTCACTGGCTCCAATTTAGTGTCTGCCTTGGAGCGCCAACTTTCTCATAGACGCGTATTAGTTTTCCTCTTGACGTACACTACTCTCTCTTACAACTGGTGCTGACTGATAACATTTTGCACACCCGTACGTCTCAGACGTACAAAGTAACTTTGTTCAAAGTAACTTTGTTTGCCCTCGTTAAATCTCTGAAATCGAGATTACTGCTGACCTGCTCTTCTGTTACGCCACGGAGCCAGGTGGCGCTGTGGTTAACACACTGGACTCACATCCAGGACGACGACTGTTCAAATCCGCGTCCGGCCCTTCAGATTTACGTTTCTCGCGGGTTCCCTAAAGCGCTTAAGGGCAATGCCGCGATGGTTCTTTTAATAGAGTACGGCCAAGTTCCTTCCCCGTCTTTGAAATCTTCCAAGCTAGTGCTCTGTCTGCAATGAGATCGATATCGACGGCACGTTAAACCCCACACTTCCTTCCTTCTGTTACCCGTGCCATTAAAATTGCTGCCTGTGTGTCGAACTTTGAACGTCTAACGTTCACATTTTGACCCTGGTCAGACCTGTTGTTGCTATTCGTATCGTGAGATTTATATTATTTATTTGCTCTTCTGTAGCAGCCACTCTAACCTATCCAAATATTCAATGAATTTATCTGGATTGTCTCTTGGTGAAGAAATGTCAATTCCTTGCCCGTTTTCATTCAAAGCTCGTAGCGGCCGATTTTGCTTTAATCTTTTCTGTCAAATGTGATAGGCGTGAAATCCAAACTAGTCGCGAATTCTTTCTGACTTACGACCTGGCGTAAACTATTCCCACTCCAAAATTCTCTGGGTACATCATTTTGTTCATTTAAAACGATTCTTTAAACTCAGCGTTTTCCATCGCAACGTTACTTCAACTACCATCGGAAAGCATCACCTAGCAAATGACGTATAAACGAAGTTTCTTCATGCTCATACCACCCACGTGGCAACACATCCTCAAAATCATTCCAGAAATCTAGTGGATGTATCTGTTTTCTCCAGGTCAGGTAATGAAAACTACTGATGTCCTATGAAAGTAGCGTTAACGGAAGTAACATGTTGCTCTGTGGTCTTAGATAAACTACGAAAATTTAATATTAGTGTTCAGATCTGCAGTCTGATTTTCTATTGATTATACTTTACTGTCAACTTTACCATCCCATTCATCTACTTGTTTTGCCAGTTGTATTATAATCTGTGCTTCACGAGGAATCTTTTTATCAAATTGTTCAAATTTGTGGGTAGAATCGGTTTCGACCTACAAAATTTCGTTCTGTGTATGCCTGAGGGTAAAGTTCAGAGAACTGTTCCATTCTCTCTGGTAATCGTATTTCTAACAAATCAATGTTAGTTTTACATTCTTTACAGACTACACCAGTTTCGGCCTTAAAAATTTTTATGTGTCGTCTACTTGTTTCCCTAGTTCTGTTTTTATTTCAGCAATGCAACTTGTAGTTGAATCAAGTATTTTCATTCATGTCATGACTCAAATTAGTCATTTCATATTTTATTCCCTTCTTTAATTTCACTGTTACTGGATTCAAGTTTAAAACTGAAATGACTTATTTCAGGCTCCACATTACTAACATGTTACTTCAATTCCTCATAGCGAGGGTGTGTTTCGGAACACAGTAACTGTATGCAGTCAATTCCATATCCACACTATGCACTGTAAAAAGTTGCAACGGAATTTTCTTTGTTTTGGCTTGTCTGTATTCCTGAATACTCGAACTGTAAACTCCATTCTGGCCAATTGGTTAGAAGCTATCGACAAGTAAGTATCCTTGACTTACACTGTCTGTAACTATATGGAAGCGCCTATACGGTCAATGTGTCCACCTTGTTCAGCTCTTGCGGGAATTTCAGATTAGCGAGCAAACAGCAAATAGACGGGAACTGCGGATAGGAGGCGCTCGGTAGGAGTGTGAGTCGGCCGTGAGACGTACCGAGATAGTCCGCACAGTTGTCATAATCACTGTATCCCGGGTGGCATAGTGGTTAACACATCTGCCTTGTAAGCAGGAGATCTGCACATATTTTGACCCGTCGCCGCTGATTCCGTGTAATGTCCCGATGCATCTGACATCATTAATCCTTCGCTTTCCTTTCCTTCCTCCCCCTCCACTTTCAGTTTACATAAACTGTTGCCGGGCAGAGTGCCGCGGGGTTTGAGGCGCCATGTCACGGATTGCGCGGAGCTCCCGCCGGAGTTTCATGTCCTCCCTCGGGCATTGGTGTGTGTTGTTCTTAGCATAAGTTAAAGTAGTGTGTAAGTCTAGGGACCGATGACCTCAGCAGTTTTGTCCCTTAGGAATTCGCACACATTTGAACATATTTGAATATAAACTGTCTGTAACGCCGCTTGATACCGGAATGGTGATGTGACGCGGTGATGAAGCCGTGTTGTTGTTGTTGTTGCTGCTGCTGCTTTGAAAGGTGCTGGTATCACCTACTGCAGCAGCGTAAGGCGGGCGCGACGGGAGTGGTGACAGCGCGCGGCCTCTCGCAGATCCAGGCAGCACCGCGATGACGCACGTCTCCGGTTCCCATTACAGCAACAGCAAGGCATCGTCTTCCTTCCGCTCGTAGCATTCAGGGTCATTGGAGGTTGCATCCACTATTATTTCACCACGCCCACGATAAATTACTACTTGTACACACTATTCATTTCACTCACTGTGCCTCATTTATCCTCGCTTCGTCTAAGTCTCTGTGTCATTCCAATTCGTTTTCGTCACTATTTTTGCTGTTTCCTCGTCGATAGATTGAGTTCAAATTTAAATTTTGTCGATCCACGCAAAAAAGGCCTGCGGAACAGTATTGTCTTCTACAGCCTTCACCCTGCAACGCCGGCGTTGGCCGTACGGTGTGGCTCACGTGGCACGGATGGGGCTCGCGAGCGAGCTCCGCGGTAAACGGAAACAATGTATCGCCGAACGGACGCACGATATGACGCGAGAGTAGGTCCGACGACATAAGCACACATTTACCATCTTTTGGATCTCGACTTTGGACCGGCACTGTCTAACTTAGAAATACGTATTTATGTTGACTTTTTAACCTTGTCCGTACTTGCAGGGTAAGTTCGGGCAAATGTATATAAAAATTATAATAATTAAAATCGTGCAAATTTTGTAAGTAAAGCTACTCAAGAACGTGTAAAAGTACCTAATCCCGAGTCTGATGTTAATCAGATGTACACTTTTCACAAAAAATCGATGTATTTCGACAATTTTAGAAGCGCTGAATTTTAAATGGAGAACGTATTATAGTACAAAAACGTCGCGCTGAAGTTTCTCTTCCATTACATTAATATTTTTCAAAATTTTGTGGTAAATGTGAAGTTTGAGCTATAACCAACTACATAAAATTTCATGCATTATCTGCCTCTTAGATGCAAGTTAGAACATACAGGAGAAATCGCAGCACTATATTCTGTTTGCAAAAGATGTACCAATTTTTAGGAAAACGAATGTAGTATTAAATGGTTAAAAAAGTGAAGACTGATGACACTGTTGGCTGGGAGACCTCTCATGGCCGGTTCACCCACCTAATTGGGAAGGTTTCTCTGTCCTTTGCGCACAATGGCACCCTTCTTTCGCGTACTTTGAGTGTTCGTTCGTTCGTTTGTTTGTTCGTGTGTGTGTGTGTGTGTGTGTGTGTGTGTGTGTGTGTGTGTGTGTGTGTGCGTGTGCGTGCGTGCATCTGAAGTGTACTACCTGACCACGAATTACTGCGCTTGGCCTCCCGTGGCCATTACCAGAAACGTGCGGTGACGATACAGTAAACAAGTAGGGTTACAGTAGTTTCTGGAAAGCTCATCGCTCTGAGAATGATTTCAAGGCAGTTGTGCTTGTACTATCACGTGTGTCCTCGTGAAATATCATGTTAAAAACTCACGATAGGCCGACCGAAGCGCCCTCACTCCGAGGCGCAATAATATTGTGATCGACTAATAAGTGACTGTAACTGCTGTGTGTAGTGTTGTGTCATGTATGTGTTATACGATTGAGAGAAGATGGTACCGGCATACAGCCTACTCATCTTGAAGAGCAGGAAGAGGGCTGACGCGTCTAACGAACACATCCGACGGACTGAACACCATCAACAGTGCCGCATGTCCTCACTTCATGAGACGCTGTGGACAGGTTTGGAGCTTAATCCAGAAAATTCGCGCAAAATCTAGTGATCAGCAACTCTACGCCCCCTTCCCTCCCCCTCTTCTCGCCTTTAGCGTAATGGCGAAGGGAAAAGCACCCAACAGAATGTAGCTACCCAGGTGGTTATCCTTCCAAGAACTGACCACACCTCCTCTCTCTCTCTCTCTCTCTCTCTCTCTCTTTTTTTTTTCTTTTTTTTTTTTTTTTTCCTCGGTGATCTGACGAGAACCAGTGTCTTCAAGGAGACAGGCCGTTGACTATGTGCACAAATGGTACAACGATGACAAAGAGAGCAGTTCGCAGGACGGCTCAGCGTTCCATTTAATATATTTATCCGTATTTATTTGAAAAAACGAATCCAAATTTAGGTAGTATGTTTTACAAACAATTATGTCCAGTGAAGAAAAAAAATCAGGAAGGAAATACAATTCCAATTGGGAGAGACATGTGAGATTTAGTGTTGCGAGAGGATGAGTTCTGAGCAGAAAATTGGGTGCGCTAGCGGTCACCAATCGAATGTTTTAGCGTGCTCACTGACAGAATAAAAGTAACACCGTTATGTCAGTCATAGTGTCAGCTGGCGTCGCTCGCAGTATTTATCACATGGCGGAAGCTGTATTGGCAGCAGTGAGAGGATGGCTGTATCTGAGAACTTGCAAGTTATTGCGACCGAGACTATGGTCGTAATTGAACTTTGGTATGAACATTGGGAAATTTTAAGAGTGTATCTAATGCCAAAGCTGTGTGTTTCGCGAGTTTTTATGTACTGAGCGTGTTCGCATGGCGAATGAAGGCAGAAATTGCAATTACTGGAACTCTTGAGGGGATTTCCAATCTAAATTGTGCCAGGTACGGGAAGAATAAGATTTCTGTGAAGTTTTACTTTTTTGTGTTTGTGAACCAATGGAACTAAGAATATACGGACTTTTTCTTGGAACTGCGTTATACAATTTTTGTGGCAATTTCCTCATTACCTCGCTTTATATAGTAATAGTTTTTCCAGCCAGGGAGCGCTAGAATGTCAGCAAGCGGACTAGGAGTAATAGGACAGAATTAAAATATAAATCAACGTAAATAGGTATTTGTAATTTAGACAGTGCTGGTCCAAAGTCAGGATCCAAAGGAAGGATAGTAACTATGTACTTATGTGGTCGGGTCTAGTGCCGTGCCGTGCTGTCGTGAGTCCGTTCTGCGACACGTTGTTTCCGTGTGCCGCGGAGCTCGCTCGCGCGGTCGATTCGTGCCACGTGAGCCACACCGTACGGTTGTCGCTGACGTTGCAGGGTGAAGGTGAAGGTTGTGGAAGACAATACGGTTCTATAGCTGCCTGGTTTCATTTGGTGTTGCTGACAGTCTTCAGCCGTTAAACAATTAGCAGCCATGCGAAATTTCGTACTCGTAATTTGTGCGTTTTATAATAGGTTAATGGTCGAAGGTGTCAGTAAGAAAACACAATTGGTCTATAAAAACTCAAGCTTGCGTGGCCCGATTCCATTCCAGTAAAATTCTTCTGGGTTTATGACCACGTCGTATGTGATAAAACTGTAGACTTTCTACTTCTGCTGCACGCTGCCAACATCAGGGTTACTACTTGTGCTTTGAATATGAAGACAAGTATAACGATTCTATAGAATTTGTGCCGCATATCACTACCAAGAAAAGCATTCACCCGGTGGGTCGCCGATTATGCACATGCTAGCTGGAAAATTCGGCATTGCCCGCGTACTCATTTTGCAAATTTTCTATGACAAACTAAAACAAAAAATTAACCGTGTTTGTTGTGAATGACTGAAAAAAATATTTCCATGTATTCTTGTAAATACCTGTAAAATTATGAAACAGTTCTACAAAAAAATATGCGTAATTTGCAGATGTGTAAGTACAGTATCCATAGTAGGAAACATGATCCTGGACAGTTTCTGTTGGCTGGGCGTAGCTGCTTCGCATGTCTACAACGCGATTTTGTAAACGTCTCGATGGCAACGCCTGTTTATAGCTCTATAGACAAGAATCGTTTGCGCTTCGCAGTTGAAAGTTGCCAAAAGCGCAGTCAGATGTCAGGGATTTCCTTAACATGACTCGAATGTGTTAAAACTTAATGTACGATAAGGCAATTTTCCAAACTTATCGGTATTTGGCGTAATTTCTTTTGAACTGTTGTTAAAACTTAATGTACGATAAGGCAATTTTCCAAACTTATCGGTATTTGGCGTAATTTCTTTTGAACTGTGTGTCCTACAGTGAAATATTTAATGGCATACGTTGATACTGCCGGCAAAAATGTTGAGAATAGTCAGCAGCAAAGAAGTAATAAATACTAACGTCATGCAGTTTTTCACACATGTCAGTGTTTGTGACATGACACCTGACGACCTATGATAGGTAGGTGCTTCTTACGCCCACAGCGATTGTTGCCTGACAGTAAGGGATGTGTGTACCGAGTTTGATCGAAATTGGTCCAGTGGTTTAGAGCGCCGCGCGAATCTAGTACATAATGAGATGAGACAAATGCTACTTTAGTTCTCAGCGCTTCTGAAGCAGTTTTTTTATTTTTTTAATTGAGTTCCAATGTTTTACAGAAAACCTAAATTAGAATGACCGAATGGAATTTTATGGAACAAGATTTGATTAGTCAACATTTTATAAACTGCGACAGTTTGATCTTGTGGACGCTAGTAATTATGACGCGCAAATTTGCGTTAGTGTTAAGTCACCATACAATATTCTGCAGAAAATAAATTGGGCGTACGTTCTAATAAAGTTTCATGAAGCAGGGTTATAAGCTCTTTCAGTAGCGTTCGACTGCCACGCGTTACGACAACGTTCTGCGCACTAAATGTGTCCGGAAACGATCACAGCAAAGTGCAGTACTGCAGACTGTAAATAGTTCAGTGTACTAGATCACTTTTTCTGTAATATTAGTGCGTCAGTCAGTGTAGCAGTTAACGTTGAGTCGTAAACGCAGATTAGCTTATTAGCCGCTAGAGAATACAGTCGTTGAAAAAAGTATTCATACAATTCATACACCGTTGTTCACGTGGAATAACTTTATGTATTAGAACTAAAGATCACAACCAAACACGTTTTTTTGGTAAACTGACAGTATGAGGTTCCCTCCCGAAACTCTACATATAAAAGGATTAACTAAATCAGTCTTCTGTGAAAAGTAAATGTAAATTCTGTATCAGTTGTCTTCACACAGCGCCGTGGTAGCCGCGCAGTCTTGGCGCCTTGCCACGGTTCGCGCGGCTTCCCCCGTCGGAGGTTCGAGTCCTCCCTCGGGCATTGATGTTTGTGTTGTCCTTAGCGTAGGTTAAAGGTAGATTAAGTAGTGTGTAAGCCTGGGGACCGATGACCTCAGCAGTTTGGAAATTTGTGTTAAGTTCCTATGGGACCAAAGAGAAAATTACAATGTACATAAAGACAATGCTATTAGTTTGTAGGCATTCGTCTTTCGTGTATAATTTCTGTTAACATCTTTAGCATGGAATGAAACAGTTTTATGGTAGTCTATGAGATAATACTTTGCCATTCTTTTTGTAGAAATTTTTAGAGCAGTCTTAATTCGTATTTAATATTTTCTGACCATTCTTTCAAGCGTACTCCGGAAGATTTTCGATGGGATTAAGGTCCGCGCTCTGTGCTGGAAAGTTGAGAAGGGAAGTATGGTACAGTCACCAAAGATGAACAATTTCCGCTGTATGCGTAGGGTCACGCATAGGTTCATTGTCTTATTGAAAGTAGTAATTTGTGCCTAAACCCAAGCTGTTAACGCAGTTCTGAGATTTTACTTATATATATATATAATTATTCATTCACGGGTTTCGGTGTGAATATTAAGACTTGTGGAACTAAATGGTCTGAAGAGAGAAAAGCCGCCTTCAGCGCAAGAATGAAAGAAGTGTGGACTGAGAGAAAGAAGACTTCCCAGAAGCGCAAGAAATAACTGTTTTCACGGTCTTTAACGGCCAAATTTGTATAATAATATATATATATACTAAAATCTATCAGTGTTACCTGCAACAAAAACAAGTTGCTCAACGCCAGGTGTAGCCATACAACCCCATATAAAAATTCCTCCACCACCGTGCTTCACTGTCGGTTGAATGTGTTCGGGATCTAGCTCAGTATTTGATCGACTTCACACCAAGAGTGTGCCATCATGTAGAAATGTGCTAAATTTGCTTTCGTCTGTGAACATTACTTTGTCCTAGAAACTTGTGTTCTTGCTTATATCCTCTGAAACAAATTCAAGTCTCAGGTTCTTGTTCTTCTTGCTGATATGTTGTTTTCTTCTCCATAACCTGCACTGCTTAAAATACAGCGAACAGCCCTCGGTGTGATTTCCTTCCCAAACCCATCATTAATAAGCGTAGACAATGCAGGAGCTGTCAGTTTAGGATCTTCTTAGACCGTCGTTATTAACATATTTCTTTCTATTTCGTTACTTTCCGTGTTCGACCACTTCTTTCGGTATTAATGACGAGTATTTCTTTCTCTAAATCGCGATATTATGGACTGCAGAACTTTCCGTCTTCTTCCAATACTGTCAGCTATTTCTGAAAATGTCTTTCCTTTTTCTTATTGAGAGATAACAATTTGCCTTTCCTCTGTAGTCGTTTCCTTCCCTTTGCGGCCCATTTTGCTGTTGCAAGCAGTCACTGCGTATCAGAACCAACACGATCGAGGCGAGGCTTGTCACTGAAGGCGTTTCTTGCTGCATGCGGTCAGTTAGTCGTTTTATTTTTACGTTTCTAGTAGTGTATGAAAACTTTTTCCCCAGTGTATAAGCCCTGGAGGTACAGAATTATTTACTTTTTGCAGAAGGCTAATTTAGTTACAAATTAGGAAGGAAACTACATACTCTTAATTTGCCAAATAACATATCTGAATTGTGATCTTTAGTTCTGATAGATAAAGGTATTGTACGTGAACATCAGTGTACGGGACTTTTTCCAGACTGTATGCAACCGTAAAGCACACATGTGCAGGACCGAAACGCACATATCGGCGGTGACTCACCCAGAAGCTAAAGCGCTACGAAGGAAGCGAGACAACTGCCGCGGCAGATATAGTGGCGTATCGCGCCGCTACGCGTTTGCCGAGTCCCCCGCTGACGCCAGCGGCGCACCCAGCGCGCCAGCGGACGGGCCCGCGCCGACGTCATCCTCGGTTTGCTTAGGCTGGCGAGCCCTAGGCCGGCCGCGGCCGCGCCCTCGTGTTTATTTTCACGCAATGATTAATGTTTATTTTCGCAACCACGTCACTCCGGACGCGAAGTATTTGTTTATGCTCATTGGGAAAGGTGCGCCATCGCTTGCGCAACAGAGCCGTGCGTGCCGTGCCGACCAGCCCAAAACGCTCCAGTTTTGAGACGCGACGCTATGTGTAGGGCAGGCAAAACAAGAGTTATAAATTTTGAACATGGCTGACGTTTGCTGCAACCGTATACACATATTTGAAAAATATGTAAAAATCTGCCAACCTGTTGCATAGGTTTTCTATAAACCTTGACCACCTTAGAGGACCTGGTCAAGGTACATAGAAAACATATGCAACCGGTTGCCAGATTTTTACATATTTTTCAGAATTATAAATGTTGGCGCAGTTAAAATAAAAGAGTTGCCCGCCTCCTATTTGAATGCGAACGCCATATTTCGACTTGTGACACAGAGTAAACAGCTACAACGAAGGACAGTTTTATGTGATAATCGATTGTTAACATTCAGCATTTCAGTTTTCTTTGTCAGTGAAGTTAGGCTTTCTCTTTGCAGTCTGCAAAATGACTTTCTCGATGGAAGAAAGAATAGACATTGTGGAAGCATGTGTGAAAACAGGTTCGATGAAGAAACTTAGCAATTTTTTTAGGGTCATTTACCCGACGGAGGACTACCAGCAAAGAGAGCAATACGGAGTCTGTATAAAAATCGGGGCACTTGTAGATTTGGGCAAAATACAGAACGACAAAGTTCGCAGACCAGAAGTTATTGCAATCATTCGCCGCAGAATTATTCAGAGCCCAAAGAAGTCTACACGTAAATTTGCTCAACAGGTGCATTTAAGTAGGAAGAGATGCCAGGAGATATTGAAAAGTCGTAATTTGAAGACATATCGTGTGACTGTTGTGCAGCGGGAGGATGACAGACAGAAACCTGTAGATTAGTGCACGTGGCTTTTGTATAACACCAACCACCAACGATGTTTTGTCAGACTTTTTCCATTACACCACGAGTGATGAAGCATGGTTTCGTCTTTCCGGTCACGGAAATACACAGAAACAGAGATACTACGCAGCGGGAACCCTAAGATCTCAAAGGTGAAAAAATCGTCGTTTGGTGCGGTGTAAGAGGAACGTGCACATTGGACCGGTATTTTTTGACACTACCCTCAACACGGTTGCATCTGTGGTAATTTTTGATACATTTTGTGCTCAACTCGATGAATATGAAAGACAGTACTGCTTCTTCCAGCTAGATGGGGCAACATGCCACACGTCAATGCCTGGAACGAGTCTACGATGTCTTCACTGAGAAACGAACTGTCAGCAAACATTTATGGTCACCACTTTCGCCGGATCTAACAGCACGTCATTATGTCGTGTGCGGACTCCTGAAAACCAAGGTCTATGTAACAAATCAACATTCAATACAGGAACTGAAAGACATCAGCTGTGAAGTGCCGTCATCGCATCGATATCCGAACTTCACGACGGATGTGTCGGAATACGCCTAGACGTGCACAGCTGTGTGTAGATGTTCCAGGAGATCACTTTCACAATATTCTACAAACGTATTTTTCATTGTAAATAAATGGTTAGTCCATTTCAGCTCTTTATTTCTGTACTTTCACTGTTTCCTTTATACTTACGCGGGCTGCTTTTTTCTGTGCCATTCAGTGCGTGTGGTATTTCTCATTCTCTTTTAGCTAAGTGACCTTAATTCATTACAGCACTTAATCGGAAAAATTCGCGTTTACTTGTGTCTTTATAATACAGTACTGAACAACGTCGTCTTACCTTGCATCTGTGCCACACACTGGATTAAAACGGTTGAAAGATGCCACGTGTGTTATTGTAAGAGTTTCTCTTGCTTTGATACTATGACATTTACGTAGCAGCCAAGTATTTGTTTGCGTTCTGCAAGACCGGGGTCACCTTTTCAGCGGTTTTTGGCTTTATTATAACCTTTTGGTGAAGAAATGATGAGAAATAAAATTGAAATAGACACACAAGTGATTTTAGTACTTTGGAACCCTCATGATAACATATCTGTAGTCATATTCATCATATTCGTGTAGCTACTAATTTATAGTGGTGCCACGTGGGTTGGTCAAACCGACTTGGAATAAAATCTAAGAAAAATATTTAATTTATGTTGATGGATGATTCTGGCAGGCAGTAATTGTTGACATTGGCAGGCATTCAAATTTATATTTGGATTACGTGCTGCTCGTGAACCGTGACGACTTTATACCTCTATAATACTGTTGTGACTAATATTGTTTTGACTGCAAGATTTAATCCAAAATCGTGATGCACATGAAAATAGCAGCCACGTTGTCTACGGTATCCAAAACTGAATTGAAAGATACTTTAACGGCAACCTTCTACAAATTAGGCCTGAATTAGCTAAGTCTGTGTTCTCTGGTGTTTTACCAAGTCCCGTCCGTTTTCATAGCTGATGTTTGGCACCTCTGTTGCCACACAGAGCTCCCGGGTTCGATCTGTTGAACCGCTTGGGAGTTTACATTGGTAGAAGTATTGAAGTATGGTCTGGAGAAAGTTGAACTATTTGAAGTAACAGCTTCGCTTTCTAAATCCAACATCTTCAAAATACGTTACAAGAATTAAAATCAAGTGAACTATATTTTAGATTGCTCCTAAGAAGTATTTTGTTGTATTCACTCCGAAGATAGTTTTGCAATAGTTTTTTTTCTTCTTCTTCTGTATTTGATGATGTACCATACTTTCCAAGTACATTCGCGAAGGATCACCCAAGTTGTCTACAATTTGAGCAGTATACGTCTTGCATTCTTACTATTTCTCAAACATTCCAATATGTTCAGTAATAGACTCCTACACCTAAGTATTCGACCCACGCCGGAGTCACGTCGTACTTGCTGGTGTTCCAAGGTTTTATACGTCCAAGGCTTTAAATGCCTTGTATTCCTGGGATCTCTTCGTTATTAATATTGGCTGTCCACTCACTCAACGGTAGCATCTCATCTGAAAATCATCACTTTTGTCTTCCTATTCATACCAATACATTTTTTTTCATCCATAAATAGAAGGAATTACTGTAAACTTCTCAATGAGTTGCTTCCTTAATCTCATGTGCACGATATGATTTCTTTTTTTGCTGAAAACTTTCTTACTCTAGATCTGTCAGACTACACTCATATGAGGTTATCTTGCTTAGGAGAGCGATGACAATCTCCTTCTTGTACACGTATTGTGTCTTCAGAAAAGCATTAGACCTCGTGCTGTGTCTGCTCACTGCAAGGACTCCAGTCCTTTCTCGTACTTCAGTTAAACACTTTTGGAAATATACAGTAATAATTTCGACGAAAGGAAGCCGTCTCGTCTGAGTTTCCTCCTGTTGATCAGCGTATCTCACAACTGCTACCTGATACTTGTGAATCTTCATATGGGCAGCCTGTGTTCGTCATGTCTGTATCTCCAAGTGTTCCAAACGGTTGTTCCCACTTCTCACTGTCAAAAGCATTCTCAACATTTGTGGAATCAGTAAAGATTTGAACTGCATGATCTGATGATGTCCAGCGGGGCTGACAGTTCCATTTTTACATACTGCGTACGTGTGTTGCTGCTAGCGATGGTGCTGTAGTTGCAGCGTGGACTTGAACCAGACTGTGAGGTACTGTTAGTAACTTACCGCTATTTATACCACAGCTTAACTGGTGCCCTGAGTACACCTTCAAATCTGTTAATTCAAATAACAAATACATCTATAGTAAGCACTGCCGGCCGCGGTGGTCTCGCGGTTCTAGGCGCGCAATCCGGAACCGCGCGACTGCTACGGCCGCAGGTTCGAATCCTGCCTCGGGCGTGGATGTGTGTGCTGTCCTTAGGTTAGTTAGGTTTAAGTAGTTCTAAGTTCTAGGGGACTGATGACCACAGCTGTTAAGTCCCATAGTGCTCAGAGCCATTTGAACCATTTTTATAGTAAGCACTGAGGACGTTTGTTTGGAAACAGTGTTATTGGGACATCGTTTCGAAATAAGTTTATCCCGAAATGTCATTCTGCATCTCCATAGGCTCCAGTCTCTTTGCAGTGACTGTTGCTTCATCCATACGTGCGTTTCTCGTGATTGATCAGAAGCGAAGAAAATGAACAGATGGAGGACAAAAAAGTATTGTTCCTGTAAGTGTGTACACAAAGCATCGATTGGATGTTATACAGTTTAGTGGCTCGTGTTTCTGTAATTTTGTAAGAATGATCAAGGGATTTCCGAAATATGTTGCAACTTATTTCGGACAGACACTATTGCTTGTTATTGCTTTTGAATCAAATAGCTTTTTGTACCTCTTTAGAATTTTAAACTACAATTTTTCGCCAATTTTTACCACTGCTGCTATTGTTACTAATTATTATTATTATTATTATTATTATTGCTGATTCAACACATCCTTCCTTTTACACCGGTTTGTTATAATCTGACCTATGTCTGAAAAGTCTCAAGTATTTCAAGGTTTTGTCAGTGCTGCTCATGACCGACACTTGCTTTCGCGTGTTTACTGTTTGACTAAGGTACGAACCCGAACCATTCTTAACACCACAATACAGACATTTGTTGCGAAATAGTGATTCGTGCCTTCCATTTCGGTTAAAACAAGAACAGTCTTTCGGAATTCTTTCTAAACATCGAAACAACGAAACGTGGTATGAGGACTATTTGAGAACATGGACAGAACATTGGAGTAATATTTCTGCAAAATGTTCCGCAGTGACACACTGCCCTGAATGCCACAATATGTTGCACCTGTAGATCGGTTGTCAAAATATAGTGTGTAAAAAATCTCGAGTCCGAATGCATGACTGAAAATATACTGTCCATAAATCGTGCCGGCAGTACGTCAGAATTCGGAATAAAGATATACTTGTTTATATCCATATGTTTTCCTACAGTGATTTGAAAGCCAGGCTCGCTTCCGTGGATGGTGTAAGTGACGTGTAAACTGGCAGATAGGCGAATAGGCCTTATAAGACCCTGCGTGCCTATTGGGTAGTTCAGTTCTCGTATCAGATAACCGCTGCGGTCTATTGCATCGTTCGTCGTTACGTAATAAGGCGTTTAGACGACGGATAACCTTCGATCTTGTACGACTTTAGCACCATGCGAATAAGACAGTAGTTTGCGTTATAGGCTGCGTTTAAGGACTGCGCAATAGGAGGGTATACACTGTGTATCGTACTTCAGCGTTGTGATGTCGCCATGTTACATTGTACAATTTTCTGTATTTACAGAAAGATATAACCGCCATTTGACTGTATGATATGCTTCATTACGCGATTTAGATTTCAGCCTTGGGCCATTTTAAAGTGTTAAAACAGGAATAAATGAATACCCAATTAAAGTACAGACAGCAGAAAAGTAGGCAAAAAGTAATTACCGTATATATTACATGATTTATTTCATACTTACATGTCAAAAATCATCTGACTTGGGTAAAAAAAATACATCTTCGTTTTTCTAAACGTGATGTTTCGTAAGTACATGTGAGAACATCTTTGTGATAATATATTGGTTGGCAAGTTGCAAAACTTATTGACAGGATAAGGCTGTGAAACAAAACGGATGATCAGGTCACAGGTTTACACTTTGTTTCACTGTGTCTATGGAGCAACCAACATGAACATAAGTGAAACGATCGTCGAAGGTTGTCACAGAGACATTAAAGTCTACATCAACTAATCTATGGTATGTCAGGGAACCAGGTAGTGGTATTGTTTATTTAAAAAGCTGATTGCAGTATCTTTGCAATAAGCACAAGATGCCACTATGCTCGACATTCACTGAACGTCACAGTGAACCCTGTAAATGCTCCATTTACAGAGGGGAAGCTCCTCAACGCCCTTGCACATTGCCGCGACACAGCTCCTGAGCCAAATCGGATCAACAATCAGATGATCAAACATCTCTCGTCCGACAACAAGCGACTTCTCCTTGTCATCTTCAACCGTGCTGGTGCGATGGCGTCTTCCCATCGCAATGGCGGGAGAGTACCACCATTCCAGTGCTAAAACCCGGTAAAAATCCTCTTGATGTGGATAGCTATCGGCCCATCAGCCTCACCAACGTTCTTTGTAAGCTGTTAGAACGTATGGTAAGTTGGCGGTTGCGTTGGGTCCTGGAGTCACGTGGCCTACTAGCTCCGTGCCAGGGCGGTTTCCGCCAGGGTCGCTCTACCATTGATAATCTAGTTTCCCTCGAGTCTGCCATCCGAACAGCCTTTTCCAGACGCCAACACCTGGTTGCCGTCTTTTATGATTTACGAAAAGCTTACGACACGACCTGGTGCCACATTACATGGATAGGGTCTCCGGGGCCCGCTCCCGTTTTTTATCCAAAATTTCCTATCGCTTCGTACTTTCCGTGTCCAAGTTGGTGCCTGTATTGAGCGTATCTCTATTTTTAGTGGCCATTAACGGTCTAGCAGCAGCTGTCGGGCCGTCGGTCTCACCTTCTCAGTATGCAGACTTCTGCATTTCGTACTGCTCCTCCAGTACTGGTGGTGCCGAGCGGCGCCTACAGGGAGCCATCCACAAGGCGCAGTCATGGGCTCTTGCCCACGGGTTCCAGTTTTCAGCCGCCAAGTCGTGTGCCATGCACTTATGTCGGTGCCGTACCGTTTATCCGGAACCAGAACTTTGCAGTAATGACGATCACTCACGGTAGTGGAGACATATAGATTCTTAGGACTGGTTTTCGACGCCCGATTGACGTGGCTTCCTCATTTTCGTCAGCTGAATCGGAAGTGTTGGCAGCACCTCAATGCCCTCCGCTGCCTGAGCAACACCAACTGGAGTGCAGATCGCTCTACGCTGCTGCAACTCAACAGAGCTCTTGTTCAATCCCGCCTTGACTATGGTAGTATGGTTTATGTTTCGGCGGCGCCCTCAGCATTGCGTTTACTCGACCCAGTGCACCACTGTGGCGTTGGAATGGCAATAGAAGCTTTTAGGAAAAGTCCGGTGACCAGCGTCCTGGTGGAGGCCGGAGTCCCTCCAGTGAAGGTTAGGGGTGCACAATTGCTCGCCAGTTACGTTGCACAGATTCGTAGTTCTCGTGAGCATCCGAATTACCGTCTCCTTTTCCCATCCACGGCGGTTCATCTCCCGCATCAGAGGCCCAGGTCAGGGCTTACGATTGCGGTTCGCGTGTGATCTCTTCTGTCTGGAGTCCTAGCCTTTACCGCCTATACTAGAGGTCAATTCGCGTACGCCTCCATGGTGTACACCTAAGCCGAAGCTTTGCCTGGACCTTTCACATGCTCCTAAAGACTCAGTTACTCCCGCGGCTCTCCGCTGTCACTTTCTCTCGATTCTGGACGTGTACAGGGGCCATGAAGTGGTTTATACTGACGGCTCGATGGCTGATGGTCACGTTGGCTTCGCATATGTTCATGGAGGACATATTGAACAGCACTCCTTGCCAGATGGTTGCAGTCTTTCCACTGGAGAGCTGGCCGCCATTTCTCGTGCTCTTGAGCGCGTCCGCTCATGCCCTGGCGCGCCTTTTCTCTTCTGTACTGACTCATTGAGCAGCCTACAAGGTATCGACCAGTGCTACCCCCGCCATCCTTTGGTAGCGACCATCCAGGAGTCCATCCATGCCCTGGAACGGTCCAGTCGTTCCGTGGTGTTTGTGTGGACCCCAAGCCACGTCGGAATCCCAGGCAACGAACTTGCCGACAGGCTGGCCAAACAGGCTACACGGAAACCCCTTCAGAAGATCGGCATCCCTGTAACTGACCTGCGATCATTATTACGCCGCAAAGTTTTTCAGCTTTGGGAGACGGAATAGCATAATCTTAATACGCACGGCAAACTCCTTAAGAGACTACGAATGTGTGGAAGACCTCCATGCGGGGCTCTCGCAGGGACTCTGTGGTTCTCTGCCGGCTCCGCATTTGCCACACGTGGCTAACACATGGATACTTCCTCCGTCGCGAGCCCCCACCTCCGTGTCACTGTGGCTCACATATGACTGTCGTCCACATCTTGCTGGATTGCCCACTTTTAGCCGCTCTGCGGCGGACTTTTAACCTTCCCAGTACCCAGCCTTCGGTGTTGGGCGACAATGCCTCAACAGCAGATTTAGTTTTACGTATTATATGTGAGGGTTTTTTTCATGATACCATCTAAGGGTGGGCATTTAACCTTCTCTCCGAGGCCGCCACCCTTCCTCCATCTTAACTCTGTCGCACTTTCTTTGCATTTGTTTGTTTTTGTGGTCGTCATCTCGCCTTGTCTATTTGGGGTGGACATTTTAATGTTTTGCAGAGTGGATGACTCATCCTCTTGTGATCAGCTAGTCCAGACCATCTGCTCTATGGTTTTAATATCTTCTCCTGCTTGTCCTTGTGGTGTATGTTTTCCCCATTTTTTTTGTTCATTCCATTCGTTTTCTTTTTAGGTGTGGTGTTGGGTGTTTTTGTACCTTGAGCCTTGCTTGCGTCAGGAAAAAGGGACTGACGACCCTATAATTTGGTCCCTTTATACCGCAAACAAACCAACCAACCAACCAACCAACCTACCTACCTTTACATTATATGGCATGGCGAACCAACTTCCTAGTGTGCATGTAAAGATCGCGGTATGCACCATCGTAATCTAAGAGACATAAAAGTTCAACCTTGTGAGATCGTTAAATATTTGATAGGTGGTCCGTTATAAAAACAAATAGTTATGAACATCGTTAACGATTAAAGCAACTGTATACAAGAGGATTAAAGCCACCTCACATAAGAGCATGTTTTATACATGATCCATATTATAAAGTAAAAGGTTATGAACATCATTATAAGTTACAACCCCCTTACACAAAAGATTTAAAGATTCTCATAAAAGACCAAGTATTCAAGAAGGCCAAAGGGAAAAGGGGGTGGGGACATGGCGGGGTTATGGTACAGATAGGAATTAAGAGAAATAAATTGCAAGTAAGGTTTAAAGAAGGATGGAGGGTTGTGGATGATCTGGGAATGGAGGTAAGGTGGGGTAGTCTAATTAAGTAGTTAGAGAAAAGACGGTGGCCTGGGGGGGAGAGGGGGGAGACCAGTGCACACTGTGAAGCTGTCATCTTGTACTTATTGCAAAGATAACTTAACCGGCTTCTTAAATAAACAGTCGCACGAACTGGGTCTGTGACATTCGAGAGATTACTTTATGTAGACTGTGATGTATCTGTGACGATCTTTGACGACTGTTTCACCTATGTTTATGCTAGTTGCTGCTTAGACACAGTGAAACGAAGTGTAAACCTGTAATCTAGTCATCCGTTTTATGCACAGTCTTGTCCTGTCAATAAGTTATGCAATTGCCAGCCAATTAACATACCACAAAGATATTCTCACGTGTACTTACGAAACGTCAGGTTTATGAAAACGAAGATATAATTTTACCCAAGTCAGATGATTTTTGACGTGTGAGAGAGGAAACAAATCATTTAATCTATAAATAATTACTTTTTTGCCCTACTTTTCTGCTGGTTGTACTTTTATTGTGTATTCATTTATTCCAGTTTTAATGCGGATTCATCCATTTTAACCTGCGTGGGCTGCCAGTTGACGATTTTCGTCAGGTGTGTCCTACATTTTGCCATAGTGTAAATTTTTGAAGCGTGTTGCAAGAGACTTGAGAGTACGTAGGTACCCGTGTCTATCCGCAATAATAGTTTCTTTGCGGATAAAACCCTCGCCGACGCAAGTATCAGCAGGTATATTTGCAGATGTCCATAACATTAATTACTATGTGATATCCCACAAAAATAATTACTTTGTAGTTAAAGAACAGTGTTGAGATTTTCGCATTATATGCAATCGAAAATAATTCCTATTTTTACGTCACTATTATTACATGTGCCACTATAAGGGATTCAGTGCTGAGTTCTGGAGAGAGTTGATGCTTTGCCGACATTAGCAAGTGCTAAAGATGGCAATATGCTCTTCGTCCAGGGTTTCCGTAAATTTTACGTGCACATTCTGATTTAGTTCTACCAGCAACTGCTTTATATCTAGGTCATTCCTGGTCCGTTTGCAGTAACCATTCTCACGTACATAATTACGGAAAGCTGCCACAAATCGATATTAAGGCAGTTCCAGGATACTCCATGCGTTAAAATATTTGCTTCATGGCCTGCCTTCTGTATCCGTAGAACATACAACGTAAATTATGATCAGTATAAAATGAAATCTATCATGTTTCACTTAAATATATTTACAGGTACTCAGTGGAACGCTTAATCCAGTGAGAAGTGTAAAACGTTTGCATGACTTAACTTTGTGATGAATTAACGCACGTTTGACAAATAAACTACATGACTCACATTTAACGATAAGCAAGATGTAACGATAATCGAAATACGACTTTATACGGGTTATGAGATGAACATGAACGAAAGTAAACCGCGTGTATTTGAATATAGTAGAATTAAATCAGGCGATGCTGAGAGAATTTGATTAGGAAATTAAACACTGAAAGTAGTGGATGAGTTTTGGCCGAAGTATAGAGGATATAAAATATCGAGTGTTAATAGCTGGTAAAGCATTTTTGAGAAACTGGATTTAGTTAACATCTGGTATCATTTTAAGTATTAGTCTTTTCTTAAGTATTAGTGTGGTATGTGTGGTATGTAGCCTTGTCTGGAAGTGAAACATAGACGACAAGCAGTTGACACAAGAAGCCTTCGCAATGTGGTGCTGTAGAAGAATACTGAAGATTACATGAGCACATCAAATACTGAGTCAAATTAGGGAGGAAAAAATAAATTCATGGCACACTTTTATTGAAAGCAGAACGGATCGATTGATAGGACACATCCTGAGGCATTGAGAAATTGTTCATTTGGTAATTGAAGTAAGTGTGGTAGTTAAAATTTGTAGAGGATACCAAGGCTTGACTAAGTTAGTTAGTTTCATTAGTTATTCAGAGATGATGAGGCTTGTGCAGCTAAGAGTGGAGAGGTGCATCAGACCAGCCTTCGGACTGAAGACCACGGGAACAAACGTAACTTTTTAGTGTTGCTGAAATGTCCCACAAAAAACTGCACAAAATCATTTTTCGTAATTACCACTGAAAGTTGCAACCTGTTGAAAAAATGTCAAGAATATGACTGGCTCTGTAGTGTTTAAATGTGGCCATGATCGGCAGCCACGTACTTACCTGTGAAACGTATATTACTCAATCCGAACCCATCGACGAAAATCGGATCGAGTGCAAGCTTATCTGGCGTACATAAACCGGTTAAATTGGGTTTCGAAATTTTAGTATCCATGGATGCTGATAAGACTTTCGAATACGGTTTATCATTCCTGTTATCTGCACAGACCTCTAAGCGATGTACTAGCTATAACACACACAGCGAAAATTTATTCTCTGGTAAATGTTGCAGTACTTCGTGACTGGTTGCAGTATTACAATCTGTTCCATCAGAACAGTAGTGCAGGCGCGGATCCACGGTTAGATTCTGGCTCTCTCTCTCTCTCTCTCTCTCTCTCTCTCTCTCTCTCTCTCTCACACACACACACACACACACACACACACTCACTCACTCACTCACTCACACTTACTTACTCACTTTTTCTGTAGTTTTGCCGGTTCTGCTGTGTACGCACGAATCGTGTCGGATTTGTTGTTGACAGAAAGTGCGGATAGCTTGAGAATGTGCGCATTTATCTAATCAGAAAGCCCATCCGTGTGGGTAAGCCGTCACCCAGTCAACTGAAAAGGAGCTTGTAATTTTTAGAATTACTTACCACTTTTGAGACGCCTTTAGTTTTCGTGTGGTTTTATTCTCCGAAATTTGGAAATTGATGTATTTAAAAAAATATAGAGGCTTCTACTAAAATGTTGCTTGGGGAGGGGGTTTCACGGTGCACTCCCCCTCTTCGCTCGTAGATTCATACCTGCAGTAATGCGTCATTTGGCACGCATTGGTTCTGATGGAGAGAGCATAATTGATATACTGACCGTAACCGCTCGAAGAGAACAGTACCAAACTTTTAGTAGATCCATTCCATAAGACCGAAAACCATGTAATAGCCCGCGTGTTCTCCCATTGCGGATGTTGTTAGAGTAACTTGAAATTTGTATGGCTGACAGGCACCCCAAGATCTGAAAGAATTATGAGAACTCGTCCATGTGTCGGCGGCAGGCGGCAGTCAGCAGTCTGCATTCAGCAGGGTGGTTCCCTGAGTGCTGTGTTGACTACCTGCAGGTGGTCGGAAACTGGCAAGATTTTCCGGCCCACCAGTATGCGTCTTTGTTTAGGAGAGTGGAAGCGGTATCCGGCAACACGCGCCGTTGAGAGGCTGCTGGAGGTATCTTGGCTCCACACGGCCGCACTATCGGCTTCGTGGTAAGATACGCACTAGCAGTCTGTGTGTTCTAATGCTGCTCGTACGTATGGACGAATGTAATATGTATTACCTATTACGTGCACGTGTGTTTCGTAAGAGTGGTCTCTACTGTCTACTGGATACCAGTAGAACCTAACACGCGGATAAACGTTACAAGCTGTTCTGCATTACCAAAAGTAGTTAATTCGCAGTAGTTTTGTATTGCTGAAACGGTTGCCAGGGTACCAAAAGATGATTTCATAAAACTTATTCTGTTGATAGCTGTGATAAACCGTTTCCTGGAGTGAATTTTCATCACGACGTGATGTCCAACGAGAGAAAGAGAAATGAATTCCTATAGTCATCACACCATCTTACACAATTGCTCCGTAATGAATTACATGTCGCTACACGGATACGTCCCAGTTCCCTGCTGATTCGGTCGATATTATGCGATCAGATTTTACTTGTAGGACTGTGTTGCGAAAATGTTGTTTTTCACTATGCATTGATTGTCACGGAGGAGCCGAGGAACCCATTGTAAACTACATATGACCCAGGATGTACAAACATACGTTCATTTTCTGCCTATAGATTCAAAAAATGTTCAAATGTTTGTGAAATATTATGGGACTTAACTGCTAAGGTCATCTGTCCCTAAGCTTGAACACTGCTTAACCTAAATTATCCTAAGGACAAACACACACACACCCATGCCCGAGGGATGATTCGAACCTCCGCCGGGACTAGCCGCACAGTCCGTGACTGCCGGGCCTTAGACCGCGCGGCTGATTATAGTTGAAACAACCTGGATAAAAAGCTTCTTGTGCTATTGGACTGGATTTAATATTAAAATTATTACTCTTACATTCGGCCGTAATATCAGAGAACGCTACTGTAAACGTTTGCAGCGTTAAAGGCAGTTTATCTGACGCGTACAGTGTTAAATCTTCTGTCTTTTACCTCTGGTGTAGAGTTCATATCTGAAGTAAGTAAACTCTACTATGTACCCAGATTACGTTTAAGGATATGCTCCTCGATAAAAAAAATTTAGTCATTAGTCAGCTTGTTTCACACATGTATGTACATTTTGGGTAAGAAGAAAACTTATTACAAAGAATAAATTCTCATGGAAATTGGTTGACCAGTTTCTGTGTGATATTTCGTTTGCGTGAATTGTCCGATGTTAACACGTCGTCGTCGTCGTCGTCGTCTTCAGCGCGAAGACCAGCTTCATGTAGCTCTCCACTTTAGGCTACCTGCGCAGGTGTTATCATCCCTGCATAACTGTTTCAAGCTGCATGTATTTCAACCTGCCCACTGTATTCGGACCGAGCGAGGTGGCGCAGTGGTTAGCACGCTGGACTCGCATTCGGGAGAACGACGGTTCAATCCCGCGTCCGGCCATCCTGATTTAGGTTTTCCGTGATTTCCCTAAATCGCTCGAGGCAAATGCCGGGATGGTTCCTCTGAAAGGGCTCGGCCGACTTCCTTCCCAATCTTCCGTAATCCGATGAGACCGATGACCTCGCTGTTTGGTCTCTTCCCCCAAACAACCCAACCCAACTGTATTCGGGCTTTGGTCTCCCTCTACAACTTTTACCCTTCACACTTCTCCATTAGCAGATAGACAGTTCCTTGTTGTTTCAATTTTATTCTTTGCCTTCTCCTTAGTTATTCGATCTACCCATCTTTTATTCAGCTTTCTCCTGTAGCACCACATTCCAAAAGCTAGTGTGTGTGTGTGTGTGTGTGTGTGTGTGTGTGTGTGTGTGTGTGTGTGTGTGGTTTTTTTTACTACTTATCGACCACGTTTCACTTCCATATAAAGCTTTCTTCCACACAAATACCTTCGGAGAAGATTTCTAATACTTAAAATGATTTTAAACATTACCAGTTTTTCAGAAATGCTTTTCTTACTGTTCAGTGTCTGCAAAATATATCCTTCCTACTTAAAAAGTCCATCAGTTATTTTGATACCCAAGTAACAAAACTCATCTTCTGCTTAGAGTGTCTCATTTCCTAATCCAATTCCCTCCGCATCGCGTGATTTAATTCGTCTACATTCCTTTACCACTGCTTTACTTTTGTTGACGTTCATCTTATATCCCGTAACTGTTTGTTGAAAAGACCGGTCTAGTTGCTCTGAAGAACTTCGAATCCACTACCCGTTTCGCTTTTCTGTTAAGCCATTCTCAAGTGGATCTGAAATTTCCATACATATTATAGATATATACATGTGTATGATTGAAGCTGGAGAAAGTAACGCTTGCATACAGGGTAACAATTATTGATGTATATGAAATAAAATCGTCGTAACTTCTGAACAGTTTGGGTTAGGACGTTGAAACTGCACGGTTGGCCGCGGGGCATAATGGGAATTAGTATGCGCATGCATGGTTTAGTTTAGCGACGAAGTCCAGTTTCATTTGGTTGGGTTCGTCAATAAACAAAATTGGTGCATTTGGAAGACTGAGAATCCGCATTTCGCGACCGAGAAGTCTCTTCACCCTCAGTGGGTGACTGTATGGTGTACAAGTCCAGTCACGGGATAGTCGGTTGTGATATTCCTTAATGCCACGGTGACTAGCGAACGGTACGTAAAGATTTTGGAAGATGATTTCATTCCCATTACCCAAAGCGACCCTGATTTCGAAAAGATGTGGCTCATGCAAGACGGAGCTCGACCCTATCGAAGCAGTAGAGTGTTTGATGCTCTGCAGGAACACTTTTGGTACAGCATTCTGGCTCTGGGATACCCAGAGACCACTATCATGGGCCTCGATTGGCCGTCATAATCTTCGGATCTGAACGACTCCTTTTGGGGGGGGGGGGTGTATAATAAAGACAAGTTGTACAGCAATAACCCCAAAACCATTGCTGAGCTGAAAACAGCCATTCAAGAAGACGTCATCGACAGTATACATGTTCAGACACATCAGCGTCATGCAGAATTTCGCTATTCGCCTGCGCCACATCATCGCCAATGATTGCGGGCATATAGAACATGTCATAACCTAAATCCGAATATCTGTAGTGACGTTTACATGTTGAATAAAGTGTGTGCACGCCGTAGTTTGTAACTACTTTACTTTTTTTTCATATTGTTCAGTAACTGTCACCCTATCTGTTTATATAAAGACTATAAAACTTACATTGGAGAAATAATATGCAAATGATACGAGTACAATCCTGGTGGATGTAAAATCGCTTTTATCTAATGATGTCGTGATATTTTTTCCTCAAGACTGTATAGTTCATTATTTTTTAATGTACTTTGGATTTATAGAGATTTATTTTTTGACATATTCGATTTTGCGTGTTGTTTATGCAAGGAGCTAAAAATAGCTTTTTAATAAAGATGCAACATAGTTGCAGTGGACGGAGCGTATCCGAGTCAAGTAGAGAAAGAACTTAACTATCTACGAAACAGAGCCCGGAAAACGGCTAACTATTTACGAAACAGAGCCCGGAAAACGGCTACCACATTATGATAGTTGATGAAATGTGTGATTCACAACGTCGAAAAGGACCAGTTAACCCAAATCAAGTTGCTACATTAAAAAACAATTTATATCACATCCTCTGTGGTCAAGTCTCAATCAGACCCAGTTACCTTTTTAAAGAACACAGCGAACTGATCGCATATAAATCTCAATCTCCATTATTGCGTCTCTTCATAGACGAAATCAAAATAACGTAAAACTTAAACCGAAACAGTGGCCTCTATTAAATTTTCTGCTGTGATTGTAAGGCTAGCTACATTGAACAAACAGGGAAAAGCGTTCGTCACTGGATTAAAAAGAAAGAACATGCAAAATAAATCCGCCTTCGCAGTTCACCTTATACAAGAGAATTACACTGTGCACACTATCAAAAACAACCTCTTCATACAATGAATAAGGGATACTTTATGGAAATTTTTTAAGAAATAAAAAGTCCAAAAGAAAATACATTTAATGACCAATGCGCACGTAAAAGTACTTGTTTCTTGGACATCTGCCGCCCCGTGATAGATAACTTCTTCAGAGTTACTTCGCAAATTCGCAACCGTGTCAAGGTGTTTTACGTATGCTCTGTAAGAAGTCCACGATGCATCCAATCTATGCTGACATCCAATCTATGATAAAACAGAACTATACCAACAGCCACTGCAGTTCCCGGTTAGTGAACTTTCGCACTCTAAAAATACATACCAGCACTTGAATTGGATGCTCCGTCCACTGCAGCTATGTTGCACCTCTATTAAAAAGCTATTTTAGCGTCTTACTTATACAATATGCAAATTCAAATGTGCCAGAACAAAAGTTTCTATAAATCCAAAAAATAGTTGTAAGGTAATGTATTATAGTCTTGAGATAACAAAAAAATCACGGCAGCATTATACAAGAAAGATTTTAAATCTACTAGGCCTGTACTTATATCTTTAGGATATTACTTAGTCACAGTAATTTCTATAGTCCGTGCATAAACATATGTAACCGTTATTTTTCCATTGTCAGTCATATACATGTATAAATCTATAACAGGTACGGCAGATTAAGATCTACTTCAGAATGGCCCAGCGAAAAAGTTGAAATCAGTAGTGGACTCAACAAAGCTGTACAGAGCAACTGGAGCTCCCTTTTCGTTAACTATGCGTTACCTACAACTCATCTTCAAAGTCATTTGCCATCTCTAACAATTACAATGCCATAGGCAGACTTAAAGATTACTTCTTCTCCTTGAACTTCAGATTGTTTTCAAATTTCTTCTTAGTTTTCTTCACAGCTTGCTCAGTGAACAGACTGAATAACATTGGGAATAAGTTACAACCTTGCCTCACTCCCTTCTCAACCACAGCTTCAGTTTCACGTCCTTAGATTATTATAGTTGCAGTATGGTTCCTGTACAAGTTGTAAATAATCTTTCGCTCTCCGTGTTTTGTCCATGCTACCTTCAAAATTCCAAAGACAGTTCTGCATCTAACATTATAATTAGCTTGCTTTAAATCTGCAAATGCCATAACGTACATTTACCTTTCTTCAACCTATCTTCTTCGACAAGTCGTAAGGTCAGTACTTCCCCTCGTGTTCCTGCATTTCTCCGGAACCCAAACCTATTTTCCAAGAGATCGGCTTAAACCAAATTGTTACACTTTGTTTACCTTGACTTATTAAACTGATGATTCAGTAATATTCGCACCTGTCGGCACATGCCTTATTTGGAACTGATTATTTCATTTTTCCTGAAGTCGGAGGACATTCGCCTGCGTAATAAATCTAGCTTACCACTTAGAATAATTTTGTCTTCGCTGGATTTATAAAGGATTTCAGTAATTCTGAGGAATTTTATCTACTCCAGTAGTCTTGCTTCCACTTTGATTTGTCATTGCGGTGGCAGATTCTTCCCACATTTCATCCTATCGTCTCATCTTCACCTATTTCTTCTCTTGTTACTATAATATCCTCTTTAAGTTCTTTTCCCTTGTATAGCCCTTGTAAGTGTTTCTTTCCGTCTTCAGCTTTACCTTATTTCCCTAGTGCTAGCTTGCCTTTTGATTTCTTGGTATTCATATAGGTGGTTCTCCTTTCTTCAGAGGCGGTATCTGTATTCCCATAGTTATACATGCTTGTACGGCCTTGCATTTGTCCTCTATCTGTTCCAGTATAGTCATTTTGCACTTTCTGTCAGTCTCATTTTTTAGATGTCTGTATTCCCTTTTGCCTGCTTCTTTTGCTGCCTTTTTCATATGTTTTCATTTCGTCAGTTAAATTGAATGTCTGTTGCGGGATCGGAGGATTTCTAGTAGGCCTATTCATTGTACCTGTGTGACCTTTTGCTTCTTTTCCTATTTAATCTCTCAAAGCTACACATTCATCTTCTGTTGTATTATTTTCCCTCGTTTCAGTCCAATGTTGCCATGTATCCCCTTCGTAACTCCGAACAACGTATGGTTTCTTCAGTTTACCCAGCTCCCATCTCCTTAATAGCCTGTCGTTTTGCAATTATTCTTCTTTAATACGCAGTTAAATCTGTTAACACACGTGTCTCGAATATTATTGAAAAACATATCGCGATAGACATACTGTACACCGCAACTGGTTTCATTGTAATGAAATGAATTCAGACAACCCAATACGTACGTCACTCCGTCCTGTATGTTGCTAGTTCCACAATCATTTACACTGAAGCGCCAAAAAACTGATATACACTATGTGATCAAAAGTGTCAGGACATCTGGCTGAAGATGACTTAAAAGTTCGTGGCGCCCTCCATCGGTAATGCTGGAATTCAATATGGTGTTGGCCCACTCTTGGCCTTGATGACAGCTTCCACTATCGCAGGCGTACGTTCACTCAGGTGCTGGAAGGTTTCTGGGGGAATGGCAGCCCATTCTTCACGGAGTGCGAGGCCTGGCACGAAGTCGGCATTTCTAAACATCCCAAATATGTTCTATAGGATTCAAGACTCGACTCTGTGCAGGCCAGTCCATTACAGGGATGTTATTGTCGTGTAACCGCTCAGCCACAGGCCATACATCATGAACAGGTGCTCGATCGTGTTGAAAGATGCAATCGCCATCCCCGAATTGCCCTTCAACAGTGGGAAGCAAGAAGGTGCTTAAAACATCAGTGAAGGCCTGTGCCGTGACAGCCACGCAAAAAAGCAAGGGGTGCAATTTTACTGTTGGCACTACACACGCTGGCAGATCACATTCACCGGGCATTCGCCATACCCACATCTTGCCATCGGATCGCCACATTTTTTACCATGATTAGTCCACACAACGTTTTTCCCACTGTTCAATCGTCCAATGTTTACGCTCCTTACACCAAGCGAGACGTCGTTTGGCATTTACCGGCGTGATGTGTGGCTTATGAGCAGCCGCTCGACCATGAAAATCAAGCTTTCTCACCTCCCGCCTAACTGTCATAGTACTTACAGTGGGTCCTGATGATGCAGTTTGGAATTCCTGTGTGATGGTCTGATATTGTCTGCCTATTACACATTACGACCCTCTTCAACTGTCAGCGGTCTCTGTCAGTCAACAGACAGGGTCGGTATGTACGCCTTTGTGCTGTACGTGTCCCTTCACGTTTTCACTTCACTATCACATCGGAAACAGTGGACCTAGGGATGTGTAGGAGTGTGGAAACCTCGCGTACAGACGTATGACACAAGTGACACCCAATCACCTGACCACGTTCCAAGTCCGTATGTTCGCGGAGCGCCCCATTCTGCTCTCACGATGTCGAATGACTACTGACGTCGCTGATATGGGGTACCTGGCAGTAGGTGGTAGCAAAATGCACCTAATGTAAAAATAGTTGGTTTTTGGGAATGTAAAAATCGTTGGTTTTTGGGGTGTCCGGATATTTTTGATCACGTAGTGTAGGCATGTGTATTCAAATACAGAGATATGTAAACAGGCAGAATACGGTGTTGCGGTCAGCAACACCTACATAAAACAAGTGTCTGGCGCAGTTAGATTGATTGCTGCTGCTACAATGGCAGGTCATCAAGATTTAAGTGAGTTTGAACAGGAGTTACAGTCTGCATACGAGCGATGGGACACAGCATCTCCGAGATAGCGATGAAGTGCGCATTTTCCTGCACGACCATGTCACGATTTTACCGTGAATATAAGAAATCCGGTGAAACATCAAATCACCGACATCGCTGCGGTAGGAAAAAGATCTTGCAAGAACGGGACCAACGACGACTGTAGTGAATCGTTCAAAGTGACAGAAGTGCAACCTTTCCGCAGATTGCTGCAGATTTCAATGTTGGGCCATCAACAAGTGTCAGCCTGCGAACCATTCAACGAAACATAATCGATATGGGCTTTTGAAGCTGAAGACGGACTCGAGTACCCTTGATGACTGCACGACACAAAGCTTTACGCCTCGCCTGGGCCCGTCAACACCGACATTGGACTGGTGATGAGTGGAAACATGTTACTTGGTCTGACGAGTCTCGTTTCAAATTGTATCGAGCGGATGGACGTGTACGGGTATGGGGACAACCTCATGAATCCATGGACCCTGAATGTCAGCAGGTGATTGTTCAAGCTGGTGGAGGCTCTGTAATGGTGTGGGGCGTGTGCAGTTGGAGTGATATGGGTCTGTCTAGATACGATGACAGGTGACACGTAGGTAAGCATTCTGTCTGATCAGCTGCATCTATTCATGTCCATTGTGCATTCTGACGGACTTTGGCAATTCCAGCAGGACAATGCAACACCCCACACATCCAGAGTTGCTACAGAGTGGCTCCAGGAACACTGAGTTTAAACACTTTCGCTGGCCACTAAACTTCCCCGACATGAACGTTATTGAGCATACCAGGGATGCCTTGCAACGTGCTGTTCAGAAGAGATCTTCACCCCATCGTACTCTTACGGATTTATGGCCAGCCCTGCAGGATTCATGGTGTCAATTCCCTCCAGCACTAATTCAGACATTAGCCGAGTCCATGTCATGTCGTGTTGCGGCACTTCTGCGTGCTCGCGGGGGTCCTACGCGATATTAGGCAAGTCTGCGTGCTCGCGGGGGTCCTACGCGATATGAGGCAAGTGTACCAGTGTTTTTGGCTCTTCAGTGAATTAACTGTGGTTCATTAGTTACCATAACAACACAGTAATTTTGCTAATAGAAAAACTGAATAGATGATATAGAAGACGTGTACCTAATGCTGGCATATTAAACACTTCGAAACGCAACCCTTAAAATTGATATATACATTACGTCATGATAGGTTGTCTACAATTTATTGCTTTTACGCTACAGAAGAGAACGATGATAATCATATGTGAAAGAAATATCAACGAAAGTAAGTAATACGAAGTACAGTTAAAATGCAGAGAACATTTTAAAATACTGCAAATTTAGTGCTCTTTGGAATATTTGGCCACATGAGGAGGAAATACTTAGCAGACAAGCACCACTCAAGGAGTTCGGTGAAGTGCTCAGTGATAAATAAGCAGTGTATACTTTCAGTCAACGACATATTTTACCATGGGGTCTGGTGTACTGGTGATTCTGTACCTATGTGTGTGCGGGTTGTTTTTTATTAAAGTCTTCACTCTGCATCTAAATAACAGACAGGCAGTATCACAATTAAGAGTGGATACAGACACCGCTAAAAGAATGCCATTCGAAGCGAAAACGTTCCAGTAAACATGGGTCTGAAATTGAGTCGTTCACAAGATAATGGCGACGTGTGGGTAAGAGTTGCTACTGACTCAGTTTGAAATGTTGTCCCAGGTGGTACTGATGATCTATTTGAAGTACGAACATTTCGATTAATTCCCGGCGAAATTGGGCTAAAATTACATCAGGTCCTACCTTAACAAGAAATAAAATAGTGCTTCGGCGCGTTACATTGTCACTGCGTACTCGTACCTGTAAAATGTGTCCCACGTGTCGTCCACTCCTTAGGATGCGATACAGCACTCGTCTTTGCAGTAATTTGCGACTTCTTTCACGCACCCGCAGATCATCTTGTAATTATTGACTAGACTGAACAACACAGTAGCTAAGTGAAATCAGTTTAATAGATTAAAATTGTCAAAAGTAATGTAAGGCAAATGTAATGCATTATTGGGATTTAAAAGGATGAGTTTTAATGTCTGAATAAAAATTTGTGCTCATACACATCACATCATAGCATAAAATTTCGGGTTACAAATCATTTGACCTAGTATGGCTGCAAGTTGCTGTAGTTCATAAGCGACATCAACATTCAGTTATCAGTGATAGAGTTAATTTCTGAATGAATTTAGCAGCTATAAAATACCTTCCACCTTGAGCATTATAAGCTACAACACAATAAAGGTTATTATGCAAACAGTGTGTTATATTCCACACATCATTGTGGGCGAAAGGAAACGTGATGACGACTGACGAGAGTTTTGTACAACCATAGAAACTACGGATACAACAATCACAACTGGGAAGTCCATATGTGAAAGGAGAAATGCAAACCATATGCGGGTTTTCCACTGTACCAGCAAATATTGCACATTAAAATACGTTAGCGAAGCTATTGAAGAAACGTACATGCCGTGGTCAACGTCTTAAAATCCTTTAGGATGTATGACAACGAACGTAAAAAATTTACAGCAGGTGTGCCGTAAAAGACTACTAACACCATTAACTGGGGTGATGTCTTAGAGTCGATCGGATATGTTTTTCGCTGGCGTTCCGTTGACACTGTAGGAGAATACCGCCCTTGCAGGCAGACGTGTGGCGTCTGCGGAAGCTAAAAGTAGGTACGCCCGCATGCGCGAGTGCCGCTGCTTTTCGCGACGACGGCGGCGATGGCAGCGCCGCGGCGGCCGGTCGCCGTACTGTGCGGCGCGGCAGACGTGAGATGGGCGAGCGGCCTTCAGTGTGGGCGCAGCGCCAGAGCGGTGCGGACCGTGATCATGGTGAGGTGATAGGTGCGGCATGGAGACAGCGGCGATGCTCAGGTCGCTGTTAGGATCCCCCCATCACTCGCCCTCCGCCGGCAGCGAGGGCGGCTCCGGGTCCGGCGTGGCGGCCGCGCAGGTCGTGGAGCTGCCCGCTGCCGCGGGGGCCAGGCTTTCGTTGCTCGACTCCTGCCACCGCAAGATCCGTCTGCTGGGCGGCGGGCCCGTCGCCTTCCTCGGAGGACTCGTCGCGTGAGTACTGTTGCGACATGTGTCTCATCGTCTTACGCCGAGCTCGAGGATATATGACACTTGACATTCACCTCGATCTTTTGGTACTGTCTTGTCTTTTGCAAAGAGGAAGAGAAAAAGATTAAACATTGCAAACATTCTGCATACATTTGCCAATTTCCTATATTTCGGTGAGAGTGTGAAAGGGTTTTGCGATTGTCTTATAATAACAGACAACCAAAAAACAAGAGTGCCAGGCTATAGGGATTTGTGTTGGTGTTTGTAAAAGGTGTTTACATTTCAAAAAATGGTTCAAATGGCTCTGAGCACTAGGGACTTAACTTCTGGGGTCATCAGTCCCCTAGAGCTTAGAACTTCTTAAACCTAACTAACCTAAGGACATCACACACATCCATGCCCGAGGCAGAATTCGAACCTGCGACCCTAGCGGTCGCGCGATTCCAGACTGTAGCGCCTAGAACCGCTCGGCCACCACGGCCGGCGGTGTTTACATTTATTTTTATGAACTACATTATCTGGAAAAGCTAAATTCACTTTGTCACGTAATGGCAAAGAAGGACTTAAGTGATACACAGAGATGGCAATTGAAATTAATTCCTTTTCTGCATTCGTTCAGTCGTATGTAGTTGTCATTGAAGAAAGCAATTTCCTAATTCTCTCTCTCTCTCTCTCTCTCTCTCTCTCTCTCTGTGTGTGTGTGTGTGTGTGTGTGTGTGTGTGTGTGTGTGTGTGTGTTACCAAATGATCTGAATCTTAAACTGTCACTAAATGTAAGGAGAGATGAAATATTTCAGTTTCTCTTTACTTCAGCCATGGGCTATTAATTTGCTCTTTTGGTTAACAAACATTGGGGTATGTAACTAATAGCCACCGCCATTGTAACCACATTGATGTAGTGTGCAGCTGTATGAAGATTAATACTGGTATTATGTTTTGATAAAAGAAACAACGTAGGTTATGTTCTTTTTTTAGTTCATCCGTGCTCTGTAGTTCTTAATTTTGGTAAAAAAAATACAAAGGTAGTCAAACAATAACCGATTGCTATTAAACGAATATGTACTCAGTAAGAGTAAATTGATGGCACAGTGTTTGGTTTCCTGAGCGCAGAAGCAGTTCAAACAACGCGCAGCGTGGAAGCCGCTCCTGTGGATCTGACGAACTGTGTGTGATGTGTGCGGCGAGCTGAATGCTGTTCCCCGAACATCTTTCGGCAAGACGAAGGGGGGGAGACACTTTGGAGAGGCGGCCCTCGAGTCCAGTGCTTGACCCGAATCGATTGCCACTTTGTATGAGGCGCGCCGTGTAGCACCGCGGGTCACGCCACACGTCGCGGGATTCGTACGCAGCTGCCGCCTCAGCTGAGATAACGCCTGGCGCAATCTGCGGGAAAGTGAGCTCTGCCGCGTCGGGACTGGACCGCGCCGAGCCGACTGTAGCCGAGCCGCCCCGAGCCCACTTTTTGTTTATTGTCGGCCAATGAGGTCGCACCGGCAGCTCTGACGTCACTCCGACGAGCGAGTCGAGGCGAACGTTGGCCGCGAGCGCGCGCGCCAGCCAGCCTGGTTTCTTCGTTTTCCTTTGCTTCCTGGTGGCGAGTGACTCACTGCGCGCCGAGACCCGCACAGCTGACCGCGCTCCGCTGTTGCCAACTCTGGGAAACGTTTCGCTAATCGTCCGGTTCGTCTTGCCGGCCCTGCGGCGCGGCAGTCTCGTCCTTACGCAAGATGTGCGACGTGCTTGTTTTCTCTTTTAACCTTCTGCGTCGCACGCGCGCGTCAGCCTTTTAGCTTCGGAACGAAAATACGAGTCGTCTTGCCCATAGCGAGGAGAGTGAGTTGCAGAGGTGTTCAGTTGCTTCCTTAGCTAACAGCTACATCACTGCGAAAACTCGTGCGAGTAGTTTATGGCAGGAATGAGTGTCATCGGATAAACCAGTGGTTTACATGACGTCACACAGCTGCGTAGACCCGGACGGTTTGTATTCGTATCCCCCCTCCCCAGTATATTATAGCCTGCCTGAAGTGTCTTGTCAGCTTCCCATGACAGGATAGGTGGTGCAAACTTGGATGTACGTAATTTTTACCATATTCCCGCAGCAAGAGATGGACGGCAGTACTGTTTTATGTAAATAGGCAACGATTCACGATATCCGTGGTCCGAAATAAAACCAGCAGGTTCAAGATGTCAGAGGTTTCCTGGCGTGCTTCTAAGCCGTGTACACGTCTAAAGGAAAATAGCTCGCGTATATTGTTAGAGGAAACATTATGTTAAAATATTGATTCGTGAATCTGGCCAGACATAGGGGAATGTAGTTTATAAGTTAAATTGTTGTGCAAAATTCCATCAAACAATAAAGTAGCGGTACCATGACGAAATGTCTTTCGTTAACTGTCATATGAACGTCACGGGTGTTGACATTGGGCATGTATCTTGCCACTGCTGCACGTTCTCTTTGTTTCGGCACAAATGGCAGATGATTGCTTACTTATTTATATACAGCAGAATGAATTTTTCACTTTGCATGTCGTCGTTCCCGCTAACACATTGTCCAGTTTGTTCCTTAAAGGTGTATTAGTGTTAAGTAGAGTAGTGATTTGGAAGAGAGAGCATGCGAGGTGCGTTTAGCGACTTTGACGCATTCGATGTTTGTAGAAGGCACAATAGAGGGAGTTATCTCTTTGTCACCTTCGGAGAGTGCCATTTCGTTTTTTCATTGTATACTCTCTTCCTATAATAGTATTTTGTCAAAATATGTAGTCCTGTTTCCTTCAGTACGAATCGCAAACTGCCAGTTCATCGTTTGATTATGTAGAGTAGGCTTTGACAGCCAGTGTGTACATCCATTGTGAGAGTGATCTAGAAGTTTCTTTCCCCTAACGATTCTTTTTATATCCACTGATGTCTTCAGTATTACGGCGCGCAACGTTAAGCACAAAAGCAGGTCTTAAGCCCTTGTGTAATGCCCGTATAATTATAAGTCAACAAGGACATAGTTTGGTTTTCGTAATTCGACGTGGCTGTTGTGTCACACCATACTCAGTTATCATCACTCTGATTTCCATTTCACCGTATACATTTTTTTCGTTGTCTGAAATGACCAGTGCGTTTACTCGAATTTAGAATTTGTTTTTTGTCATAATTGGCGACACACTCTCCAATGTTCGCAGCGTTGTTTTTTGTATTGCTATCATTACTTCATGCCCTGTCTGTCAGGAAAAATGGCCCGAACCGGTTGCTTGGGACATGGTCGTGAGATATATATTTTTTAAGCTGGACATCATTGTACACAGCATGTTAAACGGGAGGGCTGTATCGGTTATGAAATAGTAATGTGTAAAAAATCATTTTTATTACAAAATAATTCTAATTGGTTAGTAAATTGGTATAAACTTCAGTTTGCCCATCGACTCATAAATCTGCCACCTTATTGCTTCCTGAAACCTGCTGCTTGTTTCAGATTCGTTGATTAAACTGTCCTCAGCCTTAAACCTTCATGACTTTCATAAAATCATGATAATGATGTTTACTCGCTTTCATTTTTTTCTTATTGAACCGACATTTTCAGTCGCTCCTGATAGTTGTAGACTAGATTTAAGAACTCATCCTTACTGCGCTGGACGTAACGTCAAGAACAGAAAAGTTTCTTCGACCACGGTCATACAACTGGAAGACTCATTAGCAACTATGACATCCGGTCGTGAAAGGCTTAATTGTGTGATCATGAGCGTACAGTACTTTTTACTATACATCATTGAATGTTCTCGGAAAAAAAATAATTATTAAGAGACAAAGGAATTCAGGCATTGGCTGCAAGTTGGCATTTATTTAAATCAAGGGAGAAAGGTGAAAATTCGTGACGAACCAGGATTCGAACTCGGTTCTCCTGCTTATGAGGCAAATGATCTGACGACTAAGCCAACCGGATACAGTAGTCATTGCAACCACACGGACTACCCTAGCAAGCTTCCCGACAGACCCAACTTCTCAATTTATCCACACACTACTAAGGTAGTGCCCATTTCCCATTATCCTCATTACTCGCGGCATTTCGCCTATTCCTGTAAGAGTTTGATCGTTTTTATATACAGGTTTAAATTTACAATCTAATGTACTTCTTGGAACCGAATATTTCCTCCTCACTTGCCTGGTTGTCATTCCAGGAAGCTTGAGTTGTTCTGCTGCAGTTTCTTTCATGTAATATTCATTCCATTTATGACCTTATATCTTTGCCTGTTAAAGAACAAATCGTGAAAATTAGTTATACTGGTTATTTTGTCCCGGTAGTCTTCTTGTACAGCTATACTTCACATAGCAGTGGCGTGACAGGTGCTTCCACTTAACGCATGGCTTAGAAGCAGCTCTTGTCCGATGCAATCAGCTGTCCGGTACTATCCGACTTTCTACTATAAGTTATAATTGGCAGTGAGAAAATTGAGACCGCCTCAAGTGATCTGTTTAAACATTCGCTGCCGCTCATAGAGGCCGTGAATTCCGGATGAAAGGTGTATCGTCCCGAGTGGTTGGTTGATCCAGACTGTTTCCTCCAGCCGGAACTGTTGCTTTGCGAGCGGCCAGATATTTGTAGCCATGCGGGAACGCTCCTGTCCTCTTAATTGACGATGCCGTCGGAGCCACCAGCCGGCACATTAGCCGGTCGCTAGCTCTAATTAAATTTTTCTATCCCCCTCTCTCGTACGTCAATTCACGGAGGAAACTGGCGCAAATCCCAGGCACCAGCGACAGGACAGAGGATAGAAAAATTGCCTCACCCAACGGGACAGGTAAACGATAATACAGTATTTATAGCTTTGTGCTCGGTAACTGTCAAGGTAAATTATTATTTTTTGCCTTGCAACAGTATTATTTGACTTGGAAATACATTCACTTCATCAAGTAGTCCCTTATTGGGGGATATTCGAGCTAATTATTCTTCTGAAACAAGCACATATTGTTTATTAGACTGTTTCTGGAGGTAACTGACGTGCCACCGAGTATTGTTGGAAGCAAAATTATATAAACACGTTCTGAGATTCAGTGGCAGTTTACTAATATTTGGAACTACCTACATGGGAAGAGTGAACGTAATAGGTCATTAGTTGCTTTTTTTTTTTTTTTTTTTTTTTTTTTTTTTTTTTTTTTTTTTACAACTTATGTTCCGATCCGTGTATAGCGAAAGCTGTTGACAGTGTAAGATATAGATGAAATTTGCTCTGGTAACAGCTGATTAACGGCGTCACCTTGAAGCACCCTTTCGACAAGTAGCCTAGTCATCGTGTTTATGCTCGAAGAAGGGCAATAAACTTCTCGAAATATTACTTCAGTTCGACGCTGTCAATAGGGTGATAACACAAGATGTCACCAGTAATGTCCGCCCAGTCATTAGGAATCGTTCTTACTATTGCGCGTTAATGGATATCATTTATTACCGGGGACAACTCGTACAAAACACTGAGTCTTGTGTGTCAGGTTTCCAGTTTTAACACTGGATTCCTGAATCGGAATAGGAAGGATGTTGTTTGTCCTTAGTAATTCACTCAGGCAAATTCCATTTTTTCCCTTTGAAAATGACGTTTCTTGTCGTAGGAGCCGTCACACGATAGCGTTCTGATTCATTTTGCGTAAAGGCGTAGACGATGTACTTTGGGACATGCAGTGCCTAACTCAAGACGGCAGTGTTATCCCTCATCGACTGATTTACTGGCGTGTTGCACCCAGCCTAGTTCCAATGCTTTTAGTATGCTGTAGCTACGGATTAGTGTCAGTTTGTTAAGCGAATCCAAAGGTACAGTTAATTAGGCGAATTGAAAGGTCCGGTATTAGATTCTCAGTAGAAATTTTCACACTAACTGCTTCTTTCACCTCTGGCAGTGATTTTTGTAGGAAAATATTTGCAGCTATGCATTGTTTTTTGGAGTCAACGTTAAATAGAGGTCACCACTGCATAGCAATTGTCGGGGCGACAGGGTTTGCTGCCAGGGAAGATAACATTTCCATTATTATTATTATTATTTGTAGTTAGAAATACAGCCCTTGTCCCTGATTTGCATTACAGGCCCTCAGTGTGGAAAACTCAATCTCTTACTTTTTTTCATCATTGGAATAAATCTCGAGAGTAATGAAGTATACTGTAATGTAGTAATCACATCGTTTTTTTCTTTTTTTGTTAAACTAGAGCGTAGAATGGCGCGATTTGTCATCAGACGGTATTAATTTATCTCCCACTTGAAAATGTGAAGGCTAATTTGAATTTAACCACCGTTTCTGATGTATCTTACATTTTAATGCCGATTTACGCTCGGGTTCCAGCCAGTAGTAGTTATTCACACACCTTTGGAGCAATAGAGATCAAAAGAATTTATGATAAGATAGAAGGAACTATTCAGGTTGTTAAGGAATACGGAAGTTCGTGATGAGGACTAGAATTTGATAGTAAGAAAATGAAGACAAAAATAGTAGAATAATATGGACTGGGGGAAAGAAAGAGGGAACCGCCTGATAGAATTCTGCACATAGCATAATTTAATCATTGCTAACACTTGTTTAAAAATCTTGTAAGAAGTTGTATCTTGTTTAAAAATCTTGTAAGAGTTGTATATATGGAGTAGACCTGGAGCCACTGGAAAGTTTTCGATTTATTATTTAATATAGAGATTCCAGAAGCAGATTTTGTAAACTGTTCGGTATTTCCAAGCGCAGACGTGGATGCTGATCAGTTTCTTGCTTACGAACTGTATATTTAAACTGAAGAAATCCCAAATAGGTAGAAAATTAAAAGATGGGACCAGGAGAAGTTGGAAGAACCAGAGGTTGCATTAAGCAGCGATTAAGTAAAAAAGGGGGGGGGGAGAAATATTATAGAAGGCGAGTGGGGTAGCTTTGAGACGTGGAATAATGAAGGCAGCAGATGACCAAATAGGTAAAAGACACAGAGTGTAGTAGAAATCTGTGGATATCACACGAGATACTGAATTTAAGAAGAAAATACAAAAATCAAGCACGTAAAATAGAATATAGACGTCTAAAAGAGGGGTTGACAAAAGGTGCATAATGGCTAAGCAGAATTGGTTAGAGGACAGATGCAAAGCTATCGAAGCATGTAAAACTAGGAGAAAGATAGATACTGCCTATAGTAAGATTAAACTGTTACGAGAAAAGAGAAGCTGCTGTATGCACATTAAGAGCTCAGATGGAAAACCAGTACCAGGCAAATGAGGGATAGCTGAAGGGAGGAGGAACATATACAGGGACTGTACAACCAAAATGAACATGAAGGCAATATTATAGAAAAGAAAGAGGAAGTAGATGAAAATGAGATGGGAGTTGTAATGCTGTGAGAAGAATTGGACAGAGCATTGTAAGACGTAAGGCGAACAAAGACCCTTGAGCGGACGACATTCCCTCAGAGCTACTGAAACTGAGAGAGCCATCCATGACAAAACTATTCCACCTGGTGACCAAAAGCTATGAGACAGGCGAAATACCCTCAGACTTCAAGAAGAATGTAATAATTCAATTCCAAGGAAAGCCGTCCCAGAAGGTGGAGGAATTACCGAACTATAAATGTAATGGGTCACAGTTGCAAAATACTAACACGAATTCTTTACAGAAGAATGGAAAACTGATAGAGACTGACCTCGGCCAATATCAGTTTGGATTCCGGAGAAATGTAGGAACACGCGACACAATACTGACCGTACGACTTGTTATAGAACATACGTTAAGGAAAGGCAAACCTAAGTGTGTAACATTTGTAGACGTAGAGAAAGCGTTCGACAATGTTGGCTGGAATACTGTCGTTCAAATTCTAAAGGTGGCAGGCGTAAAATGTAGAGTGTGAAAGGCCATTTACAACTTGTACAGAAACCAGACGGCAGTTATACGAGACGAGGGGCATAAAAGGAAACCAGTGGTTGAGAAGGGAGTGATACAAGGTTGTAGCTTGTACCCGATGTTATTCAATCTGCACATTGAACAAGCAGTAAAGGAACCCAAAGAAAAAGTCCAGGGAGAAGAAAGAAAAACTTCGATGTTTGCAGAGGACATTGTAATTCTGCCAAGAGATAGCAAAGGACTTGGAAGAACAGTTAAACGGAATGGACAGTGTCTTCAAAGGAGGATATAAGATGGAAATGAACAAAAACAAAATGATGACAATGGAAAGTAGTCTAATTAAATCGGACGTTGATGAGAGAATTAGGATAGTTTCGCTATTTGGGCAGCAATAAAAGCGAATATTAATTCAAGTGTTAGAAAGCTTCTTTCTGCTGGTATTTATATGAAGTACAGCATTGTACCGAAGAGAAACGTGAGCGATAAGCAATTCAGTTAAGAAGAGAACAGAAGCTTTTGAAATGTGGTGCTACAGTAGAATTCTGAATATTAGATGGGTTGATCGCATAACACTTACGGAGGTGCTGAATAGAATTGGGGAGAAAAGGAATTTCTCGCACAATTTGACTAAAATAAGGGATCGGTTGATAGGATACACTCTGAGAAATCAGGGAATCATTAATTTAATATTGGAGGAAAGCGTAGGGGAAAATTGTAGACACCCGAAGAGTTGAAGACATTAAGTAGTTCAAATGTGGATATAGGTTGCAGTAGTTACTAGGAGATGAAGGGGATTTTACAGGGTAAAGTAGCATGGAGAGCTGCATCAAACAAGTCTATGGACTAAAGACGACGACGATCACCACCACCACCACCACCACCACCACCAATTCACCGCGCTTTTAAGATAAGAGCTCTAAGTTTCACCAGAAATGCTTCGTGCTTTTCCGTAGAATAAGATTTTTTAAGAAATTCAGCGTAATAATGGGCAGAGACTTTACAAGAATGCCTTTATGGCATTGGTGTTGCCTTTTTTTATACGCAAGCGATGTGCACGAGTTAAATTTTTTTTTCTTTGGTTCTTGTTCTCCTTCCAATCCCGTTGCTGCCACCGAGTTTTCTTTTTCCTTAACTTGACCCCTGCTTTGACTTCATTACCCGGCGTAGATGAGAGAAGCTTTAAAAAATTGTAATCCTCCGTAACTACTCCATAGTTCTGCGACTACTAAAGATTTTCACTGCATTGATGTGATGAAACTACCTCGTGGAAACGTAGAAGACGTGTTAGTTGGGAAAATGTGATGAGGCCATTGGCAAGAAAGAAACATCATTTTGCGTTATTCATATAGCGGACTAACCAGTACAACGTTGAACGAACTGTGGGTTCACGTCGAGAGTCTGTGCTAGAACTGCTAGGATGGAGTTAATCACGAATATCGACAAGGAGATAAGGGAAATGAAAACCGTCACGAGAATTGCCGAAGTGATGGAAATAATGAAAATTCTATAAGAATGACGGGAGTACGCTTTATCAGTAAATGATTCGTCTGTTTTCTTTTTTAGCACTGAAGTTGTTATGAGAAAACTGTAGAACGAATTTGAATGAGAACACCTCACTTCTACTGTGTTTTAATGGTATCAGTGATAACTAGAGCACGGATTTTTAGGTCGTAAAAAGTGTGTTTTAGGCACCTAAAATAGGCTCCTTCAGTAGTTCATTTAGGCTATATAAAACCTAAAATAGGCTCTAATAAAAATTATTCAGAGAAAATAAAAATAAATTAAAATACACAGTGTTGACAATATGAACATCTTATTAGTCATTAAAACAAGGAGAATGAATATATACACAGTTACAGAGCTAAGCAATCTACAACATTAATGTTGAACATAACTCCAAATATTTTTGAGTTCCTTCAAGATAAAGATCTCCGTAAAAAAGATGTGGCAATGGTTTAATTAATACATTCGTAGTTTCACATATTCTGACCATAGTTGGCTTCACAATAAATAACCAAAATCTTTTCTAGGTTTTCTAGCCAAAAACTGTGGCGCTTGTCAGTCAGAATAAAATTATACGCTGAAAAAGAACGTTCTACATCAAGAGATGTGACAGGGGCGTACTTGACTTTCGGCACATGTTGGACAGGAATACTGCAGTCAGGGGTGCTGGATTTTTTACTAAGTATGTCGACAGCTGCACACAACTCCTTCATGCCAGTGTTCTTCTGAAAAACCGTTTGCATTTTTGCCCGTACTTTTTCCCCTACTTCACCTGGCACTTCATTAATTTTCATTTTGACTTCCTCAAGCAAAGAAATATTGTCGTAGATAGGTCTCCCTGAGCCTTCTGATTGTGAAATTATTCTTGCCATAAATGTGTAGTGGGCCCTAATGTAAGATAAGTCCCGTTCTAAAGAAGAATCTTCGAGTAACTCCATTGCTGCAGTTACGGACGCAGCATCCTCCGGTATATTTTCAACCACCTTCTGGACAGCTGAGAGATGCGTACTATAGTATTCTGCTGCTATCAGCCACGTGCCCCAACGGGTGACAGGAGGCTCTGGCAGCAATGGGACATCTGGAAGCTGTTCTTTTGGTTCAAATGGCTCTGAGCACTATGGGACTCAACTGCTGTGGTCATAAGTCCCCTAGAACTTAGAACTACTTGAACCTAACTAACCTAAGGACATCACACACATCCATGCCCGAGTCAGGATTCGAACCTGCGACCGTAGCGGTCTTGCGGTTCCAGACTGCATCGCCTTTAACCGCTCGGCCACTCCGGCCGGCGAAGCTGTTCTTTGAATACCTGTATTCTTGATGGTGCCTTAACAAAAATTTTCTGCACCATAGACATTACTTTATTTACTTTAGGAAATTGTGACCTTACTTGCTCTGCTGTGTGGTTGATCCCATGCACTACACAAGTTACGTGCAGCATCAGTGGGTAGAATACTTTTAATAGTTGAAACGCTATCATATATGCAGCATCATCAGTGACGGCCAGAAGCACCTTATTCTCATCCACTCCGTTTGGGTATAGCACCTTAAGCCCATTGTTCACAAACTGTGCTATTGTTTGTTGGTTAGTTTTTGCAAGCTTTTATGAGTAAATCAAATGAGCCCTGGATGGAGCATCTGGATCTAGCTTGCCAATAATCAGGTTTGCAATGTAAGGACCAAGACTGACAGTAGTTTCATCCACAGAAATCCATATAACAAGATTCTCCAACGTCTTCTCGGATTCTGTGCACTGCAGCATTGTAAGCTGAATCCACACAATTCTTACGTAAAGTTGACTCTGCAGGAATAGACTGACGGCAGTACTTCTCAAGAAAACCTCTGAAAATAGGGTTTTCTGGTTTCCGAAAGGGGATGTTTGCTGCCACAAGTGCTTGACATAAATCACTGCAGAACTTGTTTTTTTTTCGGAGGATTCACCAGATTTTTTGGTTAAAAGAGTTTGCTTCAATTTTGACTTTCGTTCAACGTTAGCTTTATGCGCGATTCCATCTGCATGCTGAGTTACGTGAGATGAGAATCGCATATAAATAGTATTTCGTATTACTAAAGGATAGCGATAAAAAAGAATCCTAAGTGACAGGAAAATAAAAAGTCTAAGAAGAACATCAACTAACCTCCTTGTTGCATGCTTGTCATAAAATAATTTTCCCATCTGTTTTATAATGCGGAAAATCTTGCAGCCACTGCTTTATATGAGTAGACTTCGAACTAGCTGTTTTCGGCATGGCGTAGTATTCTCACACAGAAACTAGAATTTGTTTTGCACTTAGAACGTCAGTAACACTTAACACGTCGGTCGCTATACAATGTACTGATTTGTTTTCGCTGGGAAAAAGTGAACGATTACCTGTTTTCTTTCCTTTTACTGCGGTGCATGGAAGCGGTAGGGGAAGTACCTTACTCGTTGCTGGACATATGGCACCTGACAGATGGCCGCCCCTTCTGAACAAACGAATGGAGTCTACCGGTGCTTCAGATGAAAACATCTCACTACTGGCACATTATTTTTCGAACCGCAAAATTCACGTAAAATCTTTCACGAAACATAGTAGTTTGATAGGACTGCCTGTAGACAGCAGCGAGAAAATTCGCGAAGGGCAGTAATGTAGCTATAGAGGGCGTCTACGATTGACATTGTGATTTTTTAATCCGTGCTCAGCTTAAGGCCTATGAAACCGTTTCTTTGCGAAATTCCACAGCTGGCCAGAATTCTACGAACGAAATATTTTCAAATATAACATTTAGTACTCCCACGTTCGATTCTAATGTGTAACTCAAATCTTTGACCGGTTCCCATTCGCTCACCGAAGCTAGCACTGTCGCGCTCGGCGCGTATTTGGATGGATGACCATTCAACCGTGCCGAGTGCTGTTGTTAGTAAGGCAAGCAAAGGAACTGTAAACACTCTCTAATGACCTTCACCTTCGACGAGACGTAAAGCCCTAAGTTTACTTCCTTTTTCTAATTTTCGAAAACACAAGAACTCTGTCAGATTAACGAAATAGGTACTTTTTAGGATTTTGATGCCGAAATAGGCAAAATTAGGCATCAACGTCGAAATACGCAATTTTAGGTCCTATAGCACTAACGGTATTCAGTTTAGTTAGTCATGATACGCATAAGTACCAACTTATATGCAAATTGGAGCTTAGGAAAAAAATAGGTTTTAGCCTAAAGATCCGTGATCTATGTTTTTTACATATGAATAATAAAACACCCATAAAGAGTATTTGGTATTAACAGGGATAGCGATGTAAAAAAGACCAGACAATATTTTTTCCCATCTGTCGTATAGTGTGGAAAAATTTGGAGCCACTGTTATATGTTGAAATAGGCACTTTTTAGGATATTAAAGCCGAAATAGGCACTAACGTCGAAATAGGCTTTTTTAGGTCCTATAGAATTAACGCTATTAAGTGTAAATAGTCATGAAACGCATAAATACAAATTTTTATGCAAATAGGAACTCAGGAACAAAATAGGTTTTTACCTAAAATCCGCGGTCTAGTGATAACATGTGGTAAGCTTATTCGAGCGAGAAGTAATAGTAGTATATGATTGGGCGAATGACGCAGATTTGTGCAATTTAGAGAGATTATTTTGGGTGGACGCTGAGAGAACTATCGAAGTGTATCATTATAATCAACCAATGAATATAGTGGCATTAGAATTCGTGAGAGATGTAATCATATGAGACCAAACGCTTGGTGACTTTTTCCTGAGACCTAACTTTTTACTTCGCTTCTTTCACTTTTCGTTCTCGGAAAGAATTAGCTTTTAAAACGTGCTGCGCATTTATTTCGGCTGTTAAGGTTACACTTCGAATCTCTCTCTCTCTCTCTCTCTCTCTCTCTCTCTCTCTCTCTCTGTATATATATAATCAGCAGATAATTTTTTCGTTCTTGTATATACTGTTTCCCGTCAGAACAACTTCTAGAAACGAATTCTTACTCAATTACTAGGTTGGCCACACCAAGTGCAGTGTCCTTTGGCCTCGCCAATCAGCCTTCTCCAACTTCTTCCGTCCAAGTATTCTTCTCCAGCTACTCCCATCGTACTCATATCCTCTGTGATCCCATCAGTCACCTAGCGAGGTGGCGCAGTGGTTACCACATTGGACTCGCATTCAGGGGTACGACGGTTCAATCCCGCGTCCGGCCATCCTGATTTAGGTTTTCCTTGATTTCCCTTGATTTCCTTGATTTGGAGTAGGTATTAAAATCCATGGAGAAGAAATAAAAACTTTGAGGTTCGCCGATGACATTGTAATTCTGTCAGAGACAGCAAAGGACTTGGAAGAGCAGTTGAACGGAATGGATGGTGTCTTGAAGGGAGGATATAAGATGAACATCAACAAAAGCAAAACGAGGATAATGGAATGTAGTCGAATTAAGTCGGGTGATGTTGAGGGTATTAGATTAGGAAATGAGACACTTAAAGTAGTAAAGGAGTTTTGCTATTTGGGGAGCAAAATAACTGATGATGGTCGAAGTAGAGAGGATATAAAATGTAGACTGGCAATGGCAAGGAAAGCGTTTCTGAAGAAGAGAAATTTGTTAACATCGAGTATAGATTTAAGTGTCAGGAAGTCATTTCTGAAAGTATTTGTATGGAGTGTAGCCATGTATGGAAGTGAAACATGGACGGTAAATAGTTTGGACAAGAAGAGAATAGAAGCTTTCAAAATGTGGTGCTACAGAAGAATGCTGAAGATTAGATGGGTAGATCACATAACTAATTAGGAAGTATTGAATAGGATTGGGGAGAAGAGAAGTTTGTGGCACAACTTTACCAGAAGAAGGGATCGGTTGGTAGGACATGTTCTGAGGCATCAAGGGATCACCAATTCAGTATTAGAAGGCAGCGTGGAGGGTAAAAATCGCAGGGGGAGACCAAGAGATGAATACACTAAGCAGATTCAGAAGGATGTAGGTTGCAGTAGGTACTGGGAGATGAAGCAGCTTGCACAGGATAGAGTAGCATGGAGAGCTGCATCAAACCAGTCTCAGGACTGAAGACAACAACATTGATTTCCCTAAATCTCTTCAGGCGAATGTGTAAAAATTGGACTGTGTAAAACCTGGGACTGTAGAAACTGGGACTTTGTACGGGCGCTGATGACCGTGCAATTGAGCGCCCCACAAACCAAACATCATCGAACCACCTGCCTGGTGTTCTGGCCTTCTCTTCGCTTTGCGTGCCCGTACCACTTGCGTCTCCTCTCTTTGATCACTGCCACAATGTCCAGCGATTTGTACGACTCTTGCATTTTGCAGATTTTCCCTTTTCTCCAGTCGTCTCCACTCTTCACTGGTCCAAAAAGCTTTCTTGGAAGCGCATTTTGGAATGTCAGGATTTTTCTGTCTTTTGTGTCAGAGTCGAAGTTTGTGCTCGTATAGGACGATGCGTACTTTTACTGTCCTGTAGATCCTAATATCCGTCGATCTCTTCGGGACTTCAGCAGCTTTCCGAGTGCAAGCCTTGACCTATTTCCGCCATGAATTTTTGCCATTATTTCCTGATCTATCTCATTCCTTTCTCTGAGTACTACCCCAATACATTTGAACTCTTTTTACCCTTTCGTGGATTTTACCATGCACATCTAAAAGTCTGTCACTCCTAATACTTAGAATTATGATCGAGGTTGACTTTTTTTTTCTATGTCAGACTAAGGCCATTGTCATTTATTTTGTTTCCAAAATAGCAAGTCTCGGCGTTTCATTTCCTGATCTCATCACGTAAGAATGACAGTTTCATTTGACTACATTCCATTTCCCTTGGTTAACATTTTTCGATGTCGATCTTTCAACGGTTTTGAAGACATACCCATTCCAGTCAACTGCTCTTCCAAGTACTTTCCCGTCTCTTACAAAATTATATCATCAGGAAACTTCCAAGTCCGTGCTTATTCTCTCTGTACTTTAATTCCCTTTGCAATTCTCCCCTTGACTTCCGTCACAGCTTACTCAGTGTGAGTACGTATTGAATAATATCGGGAATAGGCTACAAATCTGCCTCACTTAATTTTCAGCTGTTGATTCCCTTTCACGTAGTTGTGTACAATTCGAACCACAGTCTGGTTTCTGTACGAGTTGAGGTTACCTTTCGTTCCCTGTATTTTGTCCCTATAACTTCAAAATTTTAAAGAATGTGTTACAGTCAGTATACTCAAAAACTTTCTCTAAAGCTAACAAATGCTATGTTTGTCTTTCTCAGTCTATTAATATATGTCAAATGGTTCAAATGGCTCTGAGCACTACGGGACTTAACATCTGTGGTCATCAGTCCCCTAGAACTTAGAACTACTTAAACCTAACCAACCTAAGGACATCACACACATCCATGCCCGAGGCAGGATTCGAACCTGCGACCGTAGCAGTCGCGCGGTTCCGGGTTGAGCGCCTAGAACCGCTAGACCACCGCTGCCGGCAATATATGTCATAGGCTTCGTATTGCCTCTTGTGTTGCTACATTTATCAGAATCCGAATTGACTTCTATAAGTTGCGCAGTTAATTTGCAGGTAATTAGTCTTAAGGAAGTATGAGTATAAAGACAGCATGTTGAGAAATACAAAATAGGAAAGTCGCGCAGATCAGTCGAAGGAAGTACGTCTTGCATAGGACATTGGACTGGTTGTATCAACATCCATACTCTGCAAACGACTGTGAAGTGCACGGCAAGGGGTATTTCCCATTGTACCAGTTATTACGGCTTCTTCTGCTTCCGTTCATGCGTGGAGCGTGGTAAGGAGGATTGATTGAACGCGTCTCTACGTGCTGTAATTAATCTAAGATCCCTACGAATGCGATAAGTAAGGAGTCGTTGTATATTCCTAGATTGATCACTTAAAGCTGATTCTGGGAACTGTGTTACTAGGCTTATCGGGGTAGCTTTTCGTCTACCTTCACGCGTTTGCCATTTCAGTTTTTTCAGCTCTCAGAGACGCTCAATTATGCGTGAGCTTTAGTTGTGATCATTTGTACTGCCCTTCATCTACATCTACATGATTACTCTGCAATTCACATTTAAGTGCTTGGCAGAGGGTTCATCGAACCTCAATCAAACTCTCTCTCTACCATTCCACTCCCGAACAGCGCGCGGGAAAAACGAACACCTAAACCTTTCTGTTCGAGCTCTGATTTCTCTTATTTTATTTTGATGATCAGTCCTACCTATGTAGGTTGGGCTCAACAAAATATTTTCGCATTCGGAAGAGAAAGTTGTTGACTGAAATTTCGTAAATAGATCTCGCCGCGACGTAAAACGTCTTTGCTTTAATGACTTCCATCCCAACTCGCGTATCGTATCTGCCACACTCTCTCCCCTATTACGTGATAATATAAAACGAGCTGCCCATTTTTGCACCCTTTCGATGTCCTCCGTCAATCCCACCTGGTAAGGATCCCACACTGCGCAGCAATATTCTAAAAGAGGACGAACGAGTGTAGTGTAAACTGTCTCTTTACTGGACTTGTTGCATCTTCTAAGTGTCCTGCCAATGAGACGCAACCTTTGGCTCACCTTCCCCACAATGTTATATATGTGATCTTTCCAACTGAAGTTGTTCGTAATTTCAACACCCAGGTACTTAGTTGAATTGACAGCGTTGAGAATTTTACTATTTATCGAGTAATCGAATTCCAACGGATTTCTTTTGGAACTCATGTGGATCACCTCACACTTTTCGTTATTTAGCGTCAACTGCCACCTGCCACACCATACAGCAATCTTTTCTAAATCGCTTTGCAACTGATACTGGTCTTCGGATGACCTCACTAGACGGTAAATTACAGCATCATCTGCGAACAACCTAAGAAAACTGCTCGATTGTCACCCAGGTCATTTATATAGATCAGGAACAGCAGAGGTCCCAGGACGCTTTCCTGGGGAACACCTGATATCACTTCAGTTTTACTCGATGATTTGCCGTCTATTACTACGAACTGCGACCTTCCTGACAGGAAATCACGAATCCAGTCGCACAACTGAGACGATACCTCATAGGTCCGCAGCTTGATTAGAAGTCGCTTGTTTGAAACGGTGTCAAAAGCTTTCCGGAAATCTAGAAATACGGAATCAACTTGAGATCCCCTGTCGATAGCGGCCATTACTTCGTGCGAATAAAGAGCTAGGTGCGTTGCACAAGAACCATGTTTTCTGAAACTATGCTGATTACGTATCAATAGATCGTTCCCTTCGAGGTGATTCATAATGTTTGAATACAGTATATGCTCCAAAACCCTACTGCAAACCGACGTCAATGATATAGGTCTGTAGTTCGATGAATTACTCCTACTACCCTTCTTAAACACTGGTGCGACCTGCGCAATTTTCCAATCTGTAGGTACAGATCTATCGGTGAGCGAGCGGTTGTATATGACTGCTAAGTAGGGAGCTATTGTATCAGCGTAATCTGAAAGGAACCTAATCGGTATACAATCTGGACCTGAAGACTTGCCCGTATCAAGCGATTTGAGTTGCTTCGCAACCCCTAAGGTATCTACTTCTAAGAAACTCATGCTAGCAGCTGTTCGTGTTTCAAATTCTGTCGTCTTTGTCCACGTTCAGTATCCCGTGTTAGTTCCGTTTAAGGGTCCCTTGCACTTGACCAATATTCTAGGTTAGCTCGCACGAGTGTTTTGTTTGCAATCTTCTTTTCGGACAGACTGCATTTCTTTAGTATTTCTAAGAATGAACCGAAATCTGCCACCTACTTTACCTACGACTGAGCCTATGTTTCGTTACCTGGGAAAAGTCTGAGGTTAAAATGAATTTCTTTTATTTCCGTCAATTATCACAAAACTTTTGGTCTTAGACTATCGATTTCGGTCACCAATGATCGTCTCACACTTGCAGCGAAACGTGGGAAATGAAATACAGCTAGTGAACTGATTACGTCTTAGAACAATAAAATGTGCCATAACGAAAAATTATTAGGTAGATGGATATGGAAACATGGGCTTAAAATATGACGAGGCATACCTATTTTACAACGTGTTCCACATGGCTTTACTACTTTAGGATATGTTATAAAGTAGGTATGCGTCCTCATATTTTAAGCGCATGTTTTCATATCCGTGACAGTAACAATGTTTCGTTATTGCACAATTTATTGTTCTAAGACGTAACCTGTTCATTAGTCGTATTTCTTTTCCAATGTTTTGTTGGAGATCTGAAGATGGTCATTGCTGAGCGAAACCGGTAGTCTAAGGACCAAAATAAAAGAATGTCACCCTCCACTTCCTATATCACTGTTTTATTTACGCGACCATGTCGCAACATTGATGTCTGAGGTTACTACTGATTATGTCTGCAAGGTCAATAACGTACCGCATGAGATGCAGGGGTTCCAGGTCACTCCGCTGGTGCATAATTGAAATTACTTCTACATCTGTCGATGATGCTCCTTCCAGAATTACGTGCTGCGTCCTTCCTAGCAGAACACTTCAGACGTACTACAAGCTGCCATCGAGCGGCACAGTGCTGTTGGTGCACTGTACCCTAGCGACAACCCGATAACAAGTTTAGCTTGATACCTCATACGATGGTGCTTTGATGATAGGTCGGTGTGGTGGAGATAGCCTGTATTGAAGACAACCATTTCTTCCTTAACATTCATCCCACGTTTACTTAATCCAGTGTGACATTTGTAAAGAAAGCCGTTGCTTTAGTTTGTTAGTAGAACGCGCGCAAATTGTGATATTATGTCAGAGTTTTTCTGATGCCTGTGTTCCTGTCTGTACGCTTGGCGTGCTGAGAGCGGAGAGGGCGCCTCGTCAGACAGTGACGACGAGTCACAGCGAGCGAAAAATGGCCCATAGGAGGCAATCGGGACGAGGTGTTTCCCGGCGGTAAGAGCGCAGCTTTAAGAGGGTTGCGAGCGCACAGTGCTAAGTATAGCGCCATTGTTCGCGCCAGCACAGAGCTCTGCTGCGACTGGCGACGTTTCGACACGCCTGCCCCCGTCTGCCAGCCATCGGCACCCACTGCCTCTGCCGGACACCCGGCGCAACTGCTGCTGCACTCGCGAGTCTGCCGGCACCGCGCCACCTAGACGAAAACCGCAATTATTGTGAAAATGAGGCGACACAGATAAACTAGATATACTTCCTTATGTCTTGTAATGCACAGATTCCGCCGCTTTAGAATACAAAGATACACTACTGGCCACTAAAATTGCTACACCACGAAGATGACGTGCTACAGACGCAAAATTTAACCGACAGGAAGAAGATGCTGTGACATGCAAATGATTAGCTTCTCAGAGCATTCACACAAGGTTGGCGCCGGTGGCGACACCTACAACGTGCTGACATGAGGAAAGTTTCCAACCGATTTCTCATACACAAACAGCAGTTGACCGGCGTTGCCTGGTGAACGTTGTTGTGATGCCTCGTGTAAGGAGGAGAGATGCGTACCATCACGTTTCCGGCTTTGATAAAGGTCGGATTGTAGCCTATCGCTATTGCGGTTTATCGTATCGCGACACTGCTGCTCGCGTTGGTCGAGATCCAATGACTGTTAGCAGAATATGGAATCGGTGGGTTCAGGAGGGTAATACGGAACGCCGTGCTGGATCCCAACGGCCTCTTATCACTAGCAGTCGAGATGACAGGCATCTTATCCGCAAGGCTGTAACGGATCGTGCAGCCACGTCTCGATCCCTGAGTCAACACATGGGAACGTCTGCAAGACAACAACCATCTGCACGAACAGTTCGACGACGTTTGGAGCAGCATGGACTATCAGCTCGGAGACCATGGCTGCGGTTACCCTTGACGCTGCATCACAGACAGGAGCGCTTGCGATGGTGTACTCAACGACGAACCTGGGTGCACGAATGGCAAAACGTCATTTTTTCGGATGAATCCAGGTTCTGTTTACAGCATCATGATGGTCGCATCCGTGTTTGGCGACATCGCGGTGAACGCACATTGGAAGCGTGTGTTCGCCATCGCCATACTGGCGTATCAACCGGCGTGATGGTATGGGGTGTCATTGGTTACACGTCTCGGTCATCTCTAGTTCGCATTGACAGCACTTTGAACAGTGGACGTTACATTTCAGATTTGTTACGACCCGTGGCTCTACCCTTCATTCGATCCCTGCGAAACCCTACATTTCAGCAGGATAATGCACGACCGCATGTTGCAGGTCCTGTACAGGCCTCTGTGGATACAGAAAATGTTAGACTGCTGCCATGGCCAGCACATTCTCCAGATCTCTCACCAATTGAAAACGTCTGGTCAATGGTGGCCGAGCAACTGGCTCGTCACTATACTCCAGTCACTACTCTTGAAGAACTGCGGTATCGTATTGAGGCTGCATGGGCAGCTGTACCTGTACACGCCATCCAAGCTCTGTTTGACTCAATGGCCAGGCGAATCAAGGCCGTTATTACGGCCAGAGGTGGTGGTTCTGGGTACTGATTTATCAGGATCTACGCACCCAAAGTGCGTGAAAATGTAATCACAAGTCAGTTCTAGTGATTGCGCGTCGCCAGCTTATATTGCAAATCAGATATAGAGAAAGATGTAAAGATTTAAACACATGCATTACTGTTCTCTATATCTATGCTGCACATTATTAGCTAGTAATGCTCTTTGACTTGCAAGGTGCTGTGTTTCTATATCTGTACGATAAGAGTAATAAGATTATATCATGGACCATTCCCGGAACACCTATTTCGACTACGTGCTCGTATAATTGAATCACGTCAGAAATATCAAGGAGACATTCCCATATTCCTACTGTCTCTCATCAACAGTAATATACCGCATCCAATGTCAGTCAAGTCTCACTTATGTAGAGCCAATACAAAAACTTACTAAATTATAACCAGTTTCTTGTCTTCGGGAAACATCGCGATTTAGTTGTCGATGCTGTCCTAAAACGGACATGAAGGATACTTACTACAGTGTATCTATTACCTCATTAAATTGGCTAAGTGGATTATAACAGAGGTTAAATAAATAAATTAATAACAAATAATAATAAGATAGTAAATTATTATTATTCCTTTACGATCTCTGGACTGAATTTGTGTTGTTTATATGTGTGATGTTCAGTGGTTCGGATTTGTGTATGCTACGATCTGCAGTGTGATTTTTTTCCCCAAAAATCCTGTAAGCAGTTTCGCTGTCGTTTACAAAGTATGCCTTCGGTGCCATATTATGATAACAAGTGCCACATAACTAACATGTAGCGAAATCAAGCGTAATGCAGTCAAGTGGCTACATATAGGAAAAGAAATGTCATATAAACCAATGATCCACTTTAATACGAGGTCGTAACCGTATAGATGCACACGTTCACTTTTTACTTTTAGTTTGAAGCCAGCTTTATGAAAAGACCTTCGTTAGGATTTATTTTTAACATATTTTATTTATATTTATCGTTCATCACTAACTGTTTTCAGCATCTTTGGATAGTACGTGGCAAAAAGACAGTGTCCACAAATTGCACTTCTCGCTTCGTGTGAAGTGTCAATTGGCAAAAGTCTAAATTGCTTCAAAAGGACTTACTTTACACTGGTGTATACTGATTGCCTTGTCTGAAATAATATGATATGTGTAATCAAAAACTGTTGAGGTGGTTTTCGTGGCCACTTGTTGACGAAGGCTCTCGTATCAGGATATTCGGCAGACGTTTGTTTAATGTTATTTCTGATGTTTCCCTTGCACGTGCGGCTGGCATTCTCAAAAATTTTCTCTCCGTTTTTGCTTGCTGCCTGGAGTCGAGCCCTTCGCCCGAGATTATATGTACTTCCTGCACTAACGTCCGCCGAGGAATTTTCCTGGTCATTATTGATTTATGATGTAACTCCTACGTTGTTACTTGCAACACGGGAATCCGAGATCCACTTATTTAGTGCAATATAAGGATTGTGTTAACTACGAAAGAGGTTACGTGTGGAATAGTATTGCGATTCGGGATTTCTTTTGATGCGTGGAGAAAAGGTAGTCCAAATTCCATGCAACGAGTTAAGGTATGTAATGAGAATTCAGAAAAGATTTATTAATGTATGTAGGGGAGCGAAAACACTTTGTCACATAATCGATCAATGGTACGGCGATTTTGCATTCTTCACAGTCGAATATTTGTGGAGACAACTGGAACCGTTTGGAAAATATAGAATCATTGCAGTGGCATACTACATTTGCCATATGTCTCCATTTTTTTTATGAATGTTAAATGCGAATACCAATTAATATATCATTCCTCCATTGTAGAGTTGTCCAGTGCTGCCATTTTTGATAGCGAATTATACACGGATGTGCAAAACTGAAGGACGAAAGTAACTTTCGGAAGACGTGTCACTGCCAAATAACATTGCTCGATGGGACTCGGGCCAGACATAGAAAGAGCTGCTACAGTACTTGTGTAGTACAGAAGATTATTGAAAGAAATACGCGAAGAGACGACCAGGTTCAAAAATGGTTCAAATGGCTCTGAGCACTATGAGATTTAACATCTGAGGTCATCAGTCCCCTAGAACTTAGAACTACCTAAACCTAACTAACCTAAGGACATCATACACCTCCATGCCCGAGGCAGGAATCGAACCTGCGACCGTAGCGGTCACGTGGTTCCAGACTGTAACACCTAGAACCGCTCGGCCACTTCGGCCGGCAGGGGAGCAGGAATGACACTTCCATTCAAAGACAATAGTTATACAGCAGTCAGCGCAATTCAAGGATTTTACAAAAGCCGGGAAACGGTTCGTAATAGGGTGTATGTGGTCACCACGGCAGAGCATACTTTGCCAGGTTCTCCAATGCTACTCATAAGCGTGTTAAGGAGTTGTGGTAGGGCGTTCCAATCCTGCGCAAGCGCGGTTGGCAACCGCCTAACGCATTTCACACGTGTTCTATGGGAACCTCCTCCGAAAATATGGAAAGCGAAGAACTTGCAATAGAGGAGATTTGTTTCACGGTATCGAAGATGAAACAGTGTTCATAGCTCTAATGGTATGCGTTTTAGAGCCCATGTTTAATAGCCTTTTTTGCTTCTAATGATAGTTCCTCTAATATCCCTGAACATTGATAGTCCTTCTAGAACGCTGTGTATTTTTAACGTGTACTGTAGTACACTCATGCTCATAAATTAAGGATAATTGCAGAATGTGGTGCCACACAGCGTGGCACTACACAAAACTGGCGCTAATAGCATAGGCACATAGGGAACACACACACGACACAGATCTGTAAGTCCACGGAATTGGTGATAAGTTGAGAAAACCGTCCCGAAACACACGTGCTAGAAAACGCCACTGTTTCCTGCGCATGCTATCAATATGGGTTATGATCACCATGCACACGTACACAGGCCGCACAACGGGTTGGCATACTTTGGATCAGGTGGTAGAGCAGCTGCTGGGGTATAGCCTCCCATTCTTGCGCCAGTACCTGTCTGTGCTCTTGAAGTGTCCTAGGGGTTTGAATATGTGCAGCGATACGTCGACCGAGAGCATCCCAGGCGTGTTCGATGGGGTTTAGGTGTAGAGAACAGGCAGGCCACTCCATTCGCCTGATATCTCCTGTCTCAAGGTACTACTCTACGATGGCAGCTCGGTGGGGCCGTGCGTTATCATCCATAAGGGGAAGGTGGGACCCACTGCACCCCTGAAAAGGCATACATACTGGTGCAAAATGATGTTCCGATACACCTGACCTGTTACAGTTCCTCTGTCAAAGACATGCAGGGGTGTACGTGCACCAATCATAATCCCACCCCACACCATCAAACCACGACCTCAGTACACGTTCCTTTCAAGGACATTAAAGGGTTGGTTGCTGGTTCATGCCAGATGAAAACCCGGCGAGAATCACTGTTCAGACTATCCCTGGACTCGTCCGTGAACATAACCTGGGTCCCCTGTTCCAATGACCATGTACTGTGTTCTTGACACCACGCTTTACGGACTCTCCTGTGACCAGGGGTCAGTGGAATGCACCTTGCAGATCTCCGGACGAATAAACCATGCCTGTTCAGTCGTCTGTAGACTGTGTGTCTGGAGACAACTGTTCCAGTGACTGCGGTAAGGTCCCGAGCAAGGCTACCTGCAGTAGTACTCCGTGACCGTCTGCGGGTACTGATGGTGAGATACCGGTCTTCTTGTGGTGTTGGACACTGTGGACGTCCCGTACTGTAGCGCATGGACACGTTTCGTGTCTGCTGGAATCGTCGCCATAATCTTGAGATCACACTTTGTAGCACACGGAGGGCCCGTGCTACGACCTGTTGTATTTGACCAGCCTCCAGTCGCCCTAGTATTCTACTCCTCGTAACGTCATCAATATGTGTTCTTTGAGCCATTTTCAACACAGTCACCATTAGCACGTCTGAAAACGTCTGCACACTTACTCGATGCACCGTACTCTGACATGTACTCTGCATGTGGACTGCTGCCAGCCCCACCGTGCGACGACCGCAGGTCAAATGCACCGCATGGTCATACCCCGAGGTGATTTGAACCTGCAAAGCACCCACCAGAGCGTTGTTTCACCATGTATCAGCATTACCCTTAATTTATGAGCATGAGTGTAGTATAATAGTCAGAGAGGAAAAAGCCAATAAAGATGAAAGAACAACATAGGTACCAGTCTGGAAATTAGAACTTGTTTAAACGGTTCAGCCGTTTATCAGCATTCGTTCGGTGTGCATATGGACACTTGCAGTTGTTAAGATAGGATATTGCAGTGCCTGTTTTATTCCAAATTACGATGCAGTTTTCCTACGGACGTGCATGCCTGTCCGATGGTTCAGGCATTGCGGCGACTACAGCCGTTATGAACTATATGAAATTAATTCGCCGTTGCGGGGAAGCATCAGCTGTATAATAGAATGACGACAATGAAAATTTGTGCCGGCCCGGGATTCGACCCCGGATTTCCCACTTATCGCGAGCGGTCGCCTTACAATTAGGCTATCCTAGCACAAGTCACTCCAGACCCAAACTGCCATATGTAGTCAACGATGCATCTACAACCCGTACTCGTACATCACTGTGTGTATTCCCTGCAGAGGAGATATTTTTACTTGAAAGTCCCGTGCCCGGTGTCGGCGGATAAGTATGATATTTCAGTGACTGTTTTGTTCCAAATTATGATGCAACGTCCCTTCGGATATGCATGCACGTATGCGGTATTTTCATTGGAGTCATTCCATTATATAGGTCATGGTTGTACATATTCGTAACTGCGAATTAATTTCATGTGTTGCAATTGTTAGTGTTTGACGGAGGCTCTTTCTTATCTTTGCTTCTTTCGCCACGATATTTCGACACCTATTAACAAGAGTTCCTTTGATAAGCTACTGCGTAGAATGTAAGGGCCCACACCAGGCTTTGGGAACCAGATTGAGTCAAATTGGTATGCGAAAATGTTTTCGAAAACGATGCTAACGTGGCTGAAGATAGCATAAATGAACGGGAACACCACAACATTGGTATTCTGAATAAAGTCTGCCTGCAGATGTATTTGTTTGTTTTTTACCTCGAACCATGGTTTCACACATTCAGTACCTTTTTTACAGCATAGTTACCTAAGAAATAATAATTTTAATACGACAAATAATAATAAAATGACTTCATTGTCTTTAGAGACAGTGTGAATAAATAGTAATAAGAGATAATAAAGTTGGCAGTTCTTCTACTACTGCTGTTTCCAACAACAACAACAACAACAATAATAATAATAATAATAATAATAGTAGTGGCAGGTATAAAAGAATTTATGTGTGTACGAAATAGATATTTCCTGATAAAGCGAGTTCTGGGGAATTTAGTAACTACAGGCGAAGCCTACAGCTACGAAGTTAGAACATTGCCATCGCCATCACTTTTTGTTTGCACATTTCGAATGGCGATGGGCGATTGTACTTCTGGTACAGTGTAATTATTGTACAGCACGTTTGCTGTTCGGAATAGTATGCAACATACGTCACAGCTATGGCACTCAAGTAGAGTTTCTGCCATGTGGATGTTGCTGTTCGCGGTATCCTCACTTCGTACAGCTGGAGCGATCCAAGGCTTACCGCCCAGTCCCACTCCAGATTGTGTCACTCCCTGGCATATGCGGAATGGTAGTCAGCAAGCAAATGTTGGTCATCGTTGTAACGAGAAGCAGCAAACACTGTACGACACACATGCATCAATCGCATTCATACTTTCATTATGAACAGGTGTTCAAAAGTTAAGGATTATGTAGTCATGGATTTCTGGAAGTGGCATAAGATAAGAACAAACCACGCACTAAGTGCTTCGTTTTACAAACGAGCATCATTGACTGCAGTCGACTGCGTGCTTCCCTACACAGCAGTATACCAATTCTCCATAAATTTGCCAATTTATCGTATGCTTTCTGATTGTACAACTCAGCAGATTAATGTAAAATTTTCCAGTATACGCTCCTGTTTTTGCATCTTGGAAGTTCATGACACTTCTGTTCAATTGATGTATAAGATCGAGAGATAGTGAAACTTTGGTTTCTGCTGTACTTCCCCAGTACGAATTTTTGTGATTTTTGTTATTGTGTAGGCCTAATTATGTATCTGAGTGTCGCCATGGGCAATTACGTAATATGCTGGGTGTTTCCTCTTTCAGTTTGAATAGCACCGATAAACATATGTTACACACAATCGTGTTAAAAAATGTTTGTCGTGTATTGATGCTTATCCAGCAATCGTTTTATCTGTGAGTGCAGACAGTTAATAAACTGTGCTTTATCTTGTTTGGCTCGTTTGAGTACGCCTATTTTGCTTAAGTGGGCAGATACGGAATGCGAAGCGCTTGCAATTATTAAACTAGAACAACAAATTACCTTATGTCGAGAAAAATGTTCGTAAGGTGAAATGGCACGATGTAAAGGTTGCGAATCTCCCTTAGTTGTAACTTGTAGGAACCTTTATTTAGATGGTCGACTCTCAAATTTATGATAAAACTTCGCTCTTCCTGTCTTTACTGCCAGTCGTACGTTATCGCTTCAATACCAGAAAGTTACTGTCGGTTTGAAGAGAATAATGTAATTGTGTGCTATTAAGACATTAAATTTATATTCTATTTTGCTTTATTTCTGTACCAGGACGCTACGTAGTGAGGCAGTATGTCTTCAGTATGCCCACAATCTGAAGTGGAAGAAGCTGTAAGAGACAGAAAAATTCATAGGTCCGAATGAGAAATTGAATCGCAGATCTTACGATTTATAGTGTGTAGGAGCACGTTGAAACATTTTGATAACTGCATATTTTCTTAGACGTCAGTCATTTGACCAAATCGTTACAGGTACTGCAGCAGCTTTGTCCTAAAAGGTGAACAATAACCTAAAGTCATCATACAGTAAAATAAAATCGCGAAATGCATGTCGCTAGGTACGACTTTTGACAACGTTTCTTTGCTTCATAAATAAACGCTGATACAAACTTCAAATGCGCTGGAGGATAAGACACAAATAAAAGAATCCGTATGTTGAGAATGAAGTGCCAGCATTAAAATAAAAAAATAAAAGGTGGATAATGTGGACCTTTGTGCCCTCACAGACGTTTCCTGAAAGGACAAGGAAAGGGCGTTGTTGTTATCTTGTGTGCGATACGTACAAAGCTTAACTTGTGTACGTACCCCTTCCACGTAACAGCGATGGACTCCAGATGCGCTTGCCCTCGACAACATTGTTTTCTGTGATCTTCAAGGTCCAAAGGTATCTGCTGTCACAGTAAGATGTATCGCAAATTTTCACTTTCACTTTGACGCATCCTACGCTAGTCTACGAATTTATGATTTGTGATATGTCTGAGCGTGTTCAAGGCCTCGATTTTGCAGTAAAACAAAGCCTTTACTCTTGCCTCCAACATGTTTCTTGTTTCTATTCAGCTTTCATATTTTTATTTTCCCTCTATTTCTGTGTTCAACGTAAATAAATACTGGAATAATTTCCGTGACAAAATAACTACTTCTTCATTTCCCCCACATAGTGTGAACCCAAAATCCGACTAAATTTCAAAAGTTGTTCAGGGATAATTTCTGAGTGTCTGGCACAAGGGACTCTGGTCGCCCGTGGATCGTTATTGAGTATTAATGTAATTTATTCGTTTTGCTGCCGAAGTTAGTGTCTATGAAAAAGCGTGACATTTGCGAAACGTACAGCAAAAAACACAGACTAAACCACACTCTTCATACGAAACAAAAGTACTGTGGTGTGGTTGCCATCACTGCAGGAACCGCATAGCGTCGTTGCTCTGCTCTTCGTTGCTTACAGTGAGCCCATACGCAGATGTGTATTGACTAACGCTTCATCAGTAAGCCGTAACCAGAAGCAAGCACCGTGAGTGAATGCAACAAGTTTGTTTCCGGATAAGACACGCAACACACCATTGACAGTTACACTGTTGTGCAGGTATTTTCAGTGCCATATAGTTTCGAAGACAAATGGTGGGTAAGAAATCAAGGAAAATGCAGTAACTCTTGTCACGCGCTACTCGAGGCCACGGATCGCTTATGATTTGCCAACGCAATTGGCCACTGTACTAGAAAGGAACTCCTAGAAAAGTAGGTTTAGGAACAAAACATTCAGATTATTGGAATCCTTGTATCAAAATACTCAGAAAATACTCCACAACGATCTCTGAAATTTTGTTGGGGTTGGGATTCACTCTTTACGTGAGCTAGCGTATTTTCCTGTACCACATGAAGCAATGGAAACTCGAATGACATTGTCAAATATCTTGTTTATTTTATGAGATCAGGTTGAGGAATTACGTATTAGTTGGTTTTACACTCTGTGTTACTTTCATCCGCCAGCGTGACGCTATACAGAAAGATACACGATTTCTGCTTTCTGAAATTAGTGGTTTAGGACGCCTGTTTCTTTGATCGCAGGAAGAACGAAATGTGAGCGGTTTTGGGTGAAAAGAACGAAGACATGGTTTGTTCCTTTAGTTGAGAGATTGGTATATCTATACCAGCGATGTCAGTCAAGCTCGCATAAAATAGTAGCCTGTAAATAGGGTATAGCAACTGTCTGTTGACCCTGAGAGCTTTCGGGCATGCGCAAACTGTCGACTGTATGCCCTTAACTGTTTTTAATATCTTCGAAGTACCTCAGTGCTGGTAACATGCGTAAATGGGTCGTATTCCTGTTTCTTGAACCTAGTCCAGGTGTCTTACTGACAGAAGCTTAGACCCTTATGCAAGTTCGTGTAAAAAGTCACGTGTTTAGGTGTTGCATTAAAGTGGCGTTACAGAGGAAAAATAATTAATTTCCTTACTCAGCAATGTCGAAATACTGCTGCTTGAAATAGGCCACGGCACCGGATCCATTGCGTCCTGTGCCTTGAGAGACTTGTGGCGGTACGGCATGATAACGAGATCCTGGATGTCTGTAAGAGGAAGCTCCTGTTTGTTGAAACCAGAAGCAACGTCGTGGCGGAGAAAAGCAGTGTCTATGTTTGGAAGGTAAAGCTGTTCTCAGACCGAAGGATCGCTTCTACACTAGTATTATACTACGCATGGTATTGTTAAAGAGTGGTGTGTCCTTGCCTGTCACCAACCTTCGAACTCACAGTTTAACGTGGACTTAAAAACAAACAGGATTTGTGAATGTACCATACCTTTAAGCGTCTTCTTGTTCAATTCCTGGACAATTTGGATGACTTAAGTACACGTACATTCCTCTGTGAGAGTTGCTGTTATTCATTTATCGTCATGGTATCTTCAGAATAGGATAGGGGGAGAGAGGAGACGAAGAGGAAATCGACGAAGACCAGCTAGAGAGAGAAATTCAGTCAGTTTCTAAAAAAAATCAAAGAGGAAAATAAGCGTCATGAATATTATTCCGAAACTTTTTCTGTAATTTGGTTAGATAGCTTTATAAGAAATATACCTGAAATTAAAATCTGGATAAAAAATGGAAAGGCCTGGCAGAAAACCGTAAATGTTTTGCGTATAACAAAAGGCCAAAGGTTTCCCAGTGCTCCCTGCTTCAGATTTTGCAAAATTTTCATTTTACAGGGCGTCAGTTAAACAAGGCCGTGATAATACATGCTGTCTCCGTACCGCTCATCAGTACAACCAGTTACAAATCCCACGAATATGAGTAATATGTCAGTATATGCTTTAAAAGTGGTTTAGCAGCAGTCTCCTTTGTACGCCACCCCCTAGGCCCAAAAATTTCTCTAACTTTACCCGAATGTTCATTACATGAATTGTTGTACATTGGAAGCATTAACTTGGTATTGGACTTGACTTGAAATTCACACACTTTAATTTTATAGTGATACGCAGTCTTTCTGTAGCGTCCCCTGTTGGAAGTTCTACGCGGCGACTTGTCAGTTTTGAGGAATTGTTTAAAAAAAAAGTGAAGAATTGCATGTCTCTTGTTTGAATTTTTTTCATTTCCTTCGTCAATCCAGCTTGGAAAGAATCTCACATTAACAACACTCTAGTGCCTTTGTAGCATGTTATGTGTAAGGGACTTATTTCTCAATGAATTGGATTGCCTTAGTGTTCCTTCCATGAACCTCTCTTAAGTCTGCTTCTTGCACAACCAGGTTGCTTCGTGAGGATACCTCTAGTTATTTGTAGGGCGTGACTGATTACAGTGATTGCGTAGTCAGGTAGGACTGGGTCTTTTCGTCTGTTTACGTGCATGACATTACTTTTATGTATAGTCAGTTGCTAGACTTCGCATAAAATGCTGATTCACTCCAGGTCTTGGTTTGTTCCGTAAAGTTTTCAGTGACGCGACAGGGAGCAATGCTGTCTTTCGGAGCAGTAATATTATTAGGCATTTAACAAATCTAGAACAGTACAAAATATATATCGTTAATTGTAGTGCAAATGCAAGGTGCTTTATTTTAAAATTTGACAGATTAGTAATCTACATTTTAAACAAAGACAAGTAGTTTTGTACTTAATTATATTGGACAGTATCCCGTAAGTGCAATCCCTGAGCCTTTTGAGGTGAGGTGCGTACAATTGTTCGACAAGGAGTTTATTAGCAGTTTACCATAGCCCTTGGACAAATTCATAAGTTATCGGAAAAGGACATAAAAGGCATATATAAATATATTGGAAATCTGCATGTAAAGTCATTGTTAAATTTTTAGCCTCTGCTGATAATGTAGTAGTGATTGTCGAGGTTAAAAAAATATACTATAAAAAAGTGCACAAGATAACTTTAAAAGCAAGCCTCCATATGTCTTATGAGAAAATCCATTCATAAAAAAATCCGGATCAAAGCAGTAGAGAAGTTCCAAAGATAGAATATGCGACGAGTTTGCTGGTATCTTCCTTCAAATATCTCGGAAACATTATATTTCCATCAAGTCTGGTCAGTAACGCAGACCTATAAAGACCCATGAACCTTCAAAAGACATTCAGAATCACATAGTACCTCTGTAACAATAATGTAATGTCGCACAATCCGAAAGTGCAACTTTACAATACAGTTCGTTTACTGGATACACTGTGTGCATCATCGGCCACAACGACAGAAAGTCACTCTAAAATTAAAGAAATTAAAAAAAATACTGCAGAATCATTAAGAAAATAAATGACTCCGCAAAATAATATGGAATTTGGATGAAGAGGACGGCATCTGACATCACCACAGTGAGATTTATTCAAAAGTTCAAAACCGGATAGTAAGAAGAAACTAGGGAAAATTGACAAGGCTACAGCATCAAAGATGAAAACTTGATTAATCGTCTTGCTTTTAGAACTGTAGTAACGAAGTAAAGATTCACGGAAAGCTTAAAAAACTAATCTCAAGAAATGGTCAGAAGAACGAAAGAAAATACACAGTGAATTCGTGAAGAGGTTTCCGCCGTATAAGAAGGCAGAAACCATCAAGCCAACAACAAAGTTTAATCGCGCTTCTTAAATGCAGAACGTAGAAAGAAATGAGACAATCTCATTATTATGGAAAAAACACTACTTATTTACAGATTGAGTTTAAAAACAGCTCACATTTTGCTGCACGGATAGTTCTTTTTTTTTATTTGTTAGGAGCGCCTAGACTGTAGGTAAGCCACTTCTCCGCAGTATCGTTTTTTCCAAGAATACCAGACCAAAAAGGTGCGCAGGAGTGCTGCTAGGAAGTTTGAAAAGTAGGATAGAGGTACTGGCAGTATCAAAGCTAGGAGTCATGGCTGGAGAGCTGTCAGCAAGAATATTGTCCACAGAAGGCAAGGATCGGGTTCGAGGCTCGATGTGGCATACTTCATCTGTCGGGAAGTTTCTGTTTCAATACTGTTTGATGTAGGTACGTACATGACTAAAACAGATATTCCCTGCGTTGTTAGGCAATCTAATTCTTAAAATTACTGACGTGGTAAGAGTATATTTTGATATATATGTTAACGTCGCTCATGTATGCGGATAGTTCACGAATTTGTGTGCTCGCCGAATTATGTAGTTCACTGTAAAAACTTGGGGGCAGGCCTGTAAAACGAATCTGTTCTAAAGGAATCGTGATTTATAAACTGTTCTCTCTCAGAAAACAGAGTGAGGTGGCGCAGTAGCACACTGGACTCGCATTCGGGAGGACGACAGTTCAAACCTGCGTCCGGCCATCCTGATTTAGGTTTTACGTGATTTCCCAAAATCGCTTAAGGCAAATGTCGGGATGGTTCCTTTGAAAGGGCACGGCTGACTTCCTTACCTAATCCGACGGGACCGATGACATCGCTGTTTGGTCCCCTCCCCCAAATCAACCAAGCAACCAACGTATCAGAAAACAAATACCCGTGCTCGGGGTTCTGTCAGTGCCGAATTATCAAATATACCGGATTACCAAGGTCTTTATAAAAACATAGTTTCAAAAGAGGGATGTAAGCAAGACCTGTAGTCTTATTTATTAAAAATAACTGGAGAGAGACAGAAAAAGAATTAAAAATGTATAGTGCTTCTCCGTAAAAACAAAACTGAATTTCAGTCGAATGTTGTACTGTTCTATTAGACCAGCTTAACTCTCAAAGTTTTAGGAAACTTAAATAGACATTAATAACTTTGTACATGCCAGTTACGAAATAAAACAAACAGCAATGATTTGAAAAGATCAAGAACGATCTGATTAATAAAAATTGTTACCAAGATGTGCCGCAGAATCAGCGTCTTCAGGAATAGCATCTGACGTTGTCGATGGCGTGGAATATGTCGGACTGTTATCTACCACTGATGGTTAAGCTGAAATTTTCCTCTGAGCCGTCTAGACCATTCCAGGAATGCTAACGTCTCTCTTGAATTGAAATCTCGTTTGACAAAAATTATTTTGTGTGAGCTGCAGATTTATAACTTCAGAATCGTTGTGTTGTTTGCTGCTCTCGGAGAATTTCACCAAAGGATGTAAGGCTTCTGAAGCGTCCGCCCAAGAGATGGGAGTTGCAGACGTTTCTTCTTCGTCACACTGTTTCTGGTGCCTCCTTTTGGTTGAAAACAGTATGTGATATCGAATCGTCAGTCGGCTCTTCTTCGATAGCTAAACTTCTGTAAATTTGGATCCATTGCCCAACTTGGTTTGCTGACAACACACTCAGTTCATTGGTAGTTGCACAATCTATCACTGGTACAATTTCACAGCGATCAGTTGATAACTGACCAACAGTTACATTGCTTTACATCTCGACTTCTTGGACCAGCGAGGCAGACAACGGTTCTGATGGGGCACCGCGCTGAATTGTTCGGATGATTCTCGAACGCATCTGACAGTACTGCGGAGCTAAAAATAGGGGAAAATTTGTGATGTGTGCCGGGCTATCGGGTCTGCCGGATTAACGCGGTCTTACTGTACTACTTCAATATTATTCACTGTACCTTGTTTTGGATTGTCTGGGATTTCTTAAATATGTTGGGGACCAGATTCGCGTGTGGTGGCGCGCATACTGGTCTTGTTATCGACTTGTAATGTAAGGTATTGTTAGTCTCGTTTAGCGGGTGAGAGGTACGAAATTTCCCGCCAATTTATTGTTAAGAATTTAAAGAAAGTAACAATTTGATTAATAGGAAAATCCCGTACTAACTTGACATGTAAATGAACAAATGTACATACTTGTGCGTTTTGGTGAAGTTGATTAGAAAAGTCATTTCTAAAGTTAGAACTATATTATATATGAAGTTCTCTTACGAACCACTGTCTGTCGTGGTTGTTCTATGCATTTGCTTTAGATATTCCTAATGGACTTCGTGCGGAGATGAGAACTGTAGCGCTGTGCGTGACGTCATCGCAAGTGCAGCAGACTGCTGTGGCATGCGCGGCTCCAAGGAATATCAAGGACTCTGATACGACACATAACAATAATGTCAAGATATATTCAATCTTTTTGTAATAGTATTTTGTTTAATTGGTTGAGTGTCGTTACCTGAAGTGGATGCGAAACGTAAAGACGCTTGCTAATCTCCTGCCTGATGTATAGTCAACGTATAAAAAAGTGTGATTGTAACTCTTAATTTGTCGTAATGCTGATTTAATAGACGTTGGCGTCGAATCAAGATTTAAGATGATTTCATCTAATCGGGAGTTGACGAACACTACAGGGCAGATGTATAGTTTGTTGGTAACACACTTATCGACCGAACTTTCGCACAGTGATCTTTTATTGACGGCCGTGGTGGCCGAGCGGTTCTAGGCGCTTCAGTCTGGAACCGCGCGACCGCTACGGTCGCAGGTTCGAATCCTGCCTCGGGCATGGATGTGTGTGATGTCCTTAGGTTAGTTAGGTTTAAGTAGTTCTAAGTTCTAGGGGACTGATGACCTCAGATGTTAAGTCCCATAGTGCTGAGAGCCATTTGATCTTTTATTTGTTAAGGGGTATAAAGAAACTAACAGACTGTTTGATTTATTCGCAATTTCTGTAGTGCGTTTTTAAAAGTAAAGGCATTTAACCAAAAGATTCGATTAGATTAAGTTTTGTTCCATGTATCATGAATGCGACACTTCATGTGTATATTTCATTGTAAGATTACTAATTTATATATAAAAAATCATCTATTGAGTTGGAGTAGTTGTCATTCAGAAGTTATTTTAATTTGTTTTTAAAAGTTTGTTGGCTATCTGTCAGACTTTTAATGCTATTTGGTAAGTGACCAAAGCTATTTGTGGCAGCATAATTTACCTCTTTCTGTGCCGGAGTTAGATTTAACACAAAGCAGTGAAGGTCAGCCTTTCTCCTAGTTTTGTAGCTATGCACATTGCTATTGCTTTTGAATTAAGAAGGGTTATTGACAACAAATTTCGTAAGTGAATACATGTGTTGCGGAGCCACTGTGAATATTCCTAGTTCCTTAAATAAATGTCAGCAAGATGATCTTGGCTGGGCTCCAGCTTTTATTCTGATTACACGCTTTTGTGCAATGAATACTCCAAAATATGATGGTATACGAAGTCAATAAATGAAAATAGGCATAGTAACCCTAAGAACTCAGAGATTGACTTCTCATGGGTGGCACACACCGTCTATAATTCAAAAAAGCTGTTAGTTTAAATGAGTACTGTATTGTACTTCTACATATGTAATCGACAAGTCACCTTACGGGCACAAAATTGATGTCAACAAGTAGTCCTCAGTAAGTATATGACATGTGGTTTTTGTTACATACTTAAATAGAATGATTTTTCCAGATCCATTCTGTGCACATGGAAACATGAACACGCCATAAACTGGACAGTAGTGCTTAATAAAGTATTTGTTTAAAGTAATAGCCCGGTGACGATGGGGTTCTTTGAACGCTAGGATATTTGGTGAACGGTGGCCACATAAGGGGTAGCCACTTTGGGAAACCGCGGGAGCTGTAACGTGGTGGAGATCGGCTTTAGGGACTCACCAGCACGCCGGGAAGTGCCCGCAGCCCGCGCTGCAGGCAGCCAAGAGGGAAACTTGTCTGCGGTCCGCGTCTGCTCCATTATTGATAGGCCGCTCTTCGTCCGGGGAACCACCTTGCTCTGCTCTGCGCGTAGCTGCGTCGCACCTGCATCTGTAAGTTTCACAGCACGCTCCGCGACTATTTGAACTGCACGGGCAATACCGAAATGTGGGCTCTGAATCGCTGGAATCGGCCACAACTGTCAGGTGGTCCGATTAAAAACTAGCCGAACTGAAAGCTTACGCATTAATATGGGCTAATCAACGTATTAATATTGGCTAATCAAAGCAACAAGTACCCAAGACTTATCAAGCAATGAACACAGGCTGATCAAAGCAACAACTACCCAAGACTTATCAAGCAAGGAACACAAACATTGTGGGGTCTCTTATGGACTGCTCTGTCCTCTTTGATTTTCTTCTTTCCCGCGGGATTTGAACGGCAGTGTCTGAACTTCAATTTCCTTTCCCAAGGCAGTTCATGTTTTTTACCTCGCCTTTAGAAGATAGGATTATTTCCGAATGCAGTTAACGTACAAAACAATTATAAGTAATTATTCGTATAAAACACTTATATATAATAAACAACGTCGCCGACAGGTGAGTGTGTAGCCTAAAAATCTAGTAATCGTAGATTCCTTGTTTCGAATCTCGCTAGGGACAGCATATTAATACATTAAATAGAGGTCAATATTTACTAACGTGTAGGAATGTTATAAACAAATGTTGAATCACAATTTTTAAGAAAAGTAATTTGTTTTTAATTCCTAGTTGCATGGAAATAAATTAAAATTTGATACAGGCATGCAACATGCCTTATCGTAAATGAAAAAAGTAATACTGTTCAGTCTCTACAAAATAAAACAAAGTATTTTGTTTTTATTTTATATTTTGCATTTTTGTACCAAACTTTAATTTCTTCTGAATACACACATCTTCATGCAGGTATTAACTAAATAAGATAATGTTGATGTAATCGACAGATATTGAATCATTATACACGTTTCCATTTCTTAAAAATGTGGAAATTAAATAAAAGTAGAAAAACGTTTTGCATTAACGATATTCGAACATAGACCCAACGACATTTTCAAAACTTTTAAGCTATGATTCAGCTACTGGTCTCAACGTTAATAATATAGAAATATTTTGTTCATTTTGAACAGTTCTCGGGTATCCGACCGGGTAGCGTCGTAATTTCTCCACAGTAAATTGTGGAGAAATTACGACGCTTTCCGGTCGGATACCCGAGAACTGTTCAAATTGGAAATACGCCGGGAAAACTTCAGATCGCATATTTTGTGCATAATAGCGCCTAAAAATATACAAAGGCGTGGTTTTGGAGGTTTTTGTGCACTTACTGATGTAGGAAATTGATACTCGGACGCTGACCTTCAAATATTGCACGTATGAAGAAAATCGGTCAGTCCGTAATGGTACCTCGTGAGTAAAATGGCTCCACCTGCGAAACAGTTTCTGAGTGACATCAAAATGTATGACTGGACGCAAACTTAGTTACGCGGCGAACCCTGACGATCATTCGGAAGTACGTGCTATGGGGTTGCGTGCTGTGCTGGTGTTCCACAGTTTATTGTCATTAACTGATAATACAGGAAAGTATCTGAAAAACTGTGAAACTGTTTAGTGATAACATAATGATCCTGAATTGTAGCGTTTAAAACCTAGTATGATTACTGAACAAGACATCTAGCCATTTACGTGTCCACTGATTACCAACTGCCATTACTTCTACATATGATCAGCGGTCAGATAGCAGAAGAAAGGAGAGATAATTACGTGTTTGAAATACGAACAAGGAGGATTAGGTACATAAACGATTCCAGAATGAAAAAACTCACTCTAAGAATATATTTGTGTATCTATCACTGCTTTGTATTCGTTTTAGAAATCATAAAATCCTGAACGTTGCTGTTAGACTACGGTTTCAGTGTTTCGTTGAAAATTTACAGCAGCTCCGAGCTAACCCCGTAGCCGATTATAGCTTCATAAAAAAGGGTAAATACGTACCTTATTTTTGCCAAGTTAGAATTTCGGGAAGTAGTAATTTCTCATTGACACACACAGGGGATACGCCCTACTAATGTTGAGCTAGAGGAGTTTCAGTTGCGGCTTGAAGAGATCTTCGTACTCATCTGTTTAAAGTATCTGAATATGCGGTCTAGATACCATACAGGAATGGTTGTGTCAACAGTTCATTACATTTCTTTTAACGTATCGCGTTTTTATAGTGATATAACCATCACGCATGGTCAGACAGTATTGATTCCGTTCGACCTATGATAAATTTAAAGGCTCTATTCATGTAGTCGACATAGCTTATGATGGTTGCTTCGTGACATTTTCGTATGAAATGTGTTGAGGGACAGTCAGTACGAAACGATGTCTTGTCTGTCGTAGAAAGAGCGATATAATATATTTATTCTGCAACATATAATCGAACATCAATATGCCATTACCTGAATAGAGAAAGATGAAAGTATACTGCAGTATATTTTTTTAATGACGCCGTAATGTCTTAACGTTTTCAAATCAATATTTTTAACATAGATAAAGCAGAGCACCATTACTAGAAAAGATTTCCCTGCTGGAAAACAATGCGACAACCTCAAAGACAAAGCCATTTTATTGAAAAGTGATGAGACAGGTAGTTCATCATTGTAAGATTAGATGATGACAAATTCAAACAAAATGAAACCTGATCACAGTAAAGGGTGCCCAAGTAACCGCATCAATATACAGTGTACTGTCCCCCCCCCCCCGTCCCCCCCTCATCACCCGGCGGAAACACAGGCCGTATTTTCGCATGGATTCTGCGATTGATTGTGCCAAGCGTCTAGCACCTTCTGTCGCATTTCGGCATTAGTTTCATGCAGGCTCTGGAGGACAAGTTCCCGCTTCATCGTGGCCCATATTTGTTCAGTTGGCGGCCGGCCGGAGTGGCCGTGCGGTTCTAGGCGCTACAGTCTGGAACCGCGTGACCGCTACGGCCGCAGGTTCGAATCCTGCCTCGGGCATGGACGTGTGTGATGTCCTTAGGTTAGTTAGGTTTAAGTAGGTCTAAGTTCTAGGGGACTGATGACCTCAGAAGTTAAGTCCCATAGTGCTCAGAGCCATTTTTGTTCATTTGGCGAGGGTGATCTTTCTGGTCAGAGTAGTTGTACACGACGATGAGCACGTTGCATCGCGGTAGCCATATGTGGGCTCGTACTGTTCTAGCGAAAAAGCAGTCGTAGAAATGGCAGTATAGTGGGGATTACAACCTGTGCAATGTAGCGGGCACTGATTAGTTTACCCTGCGGAACACCTAATGTGACAGTCAGTTATAGCCGATGCCCCATTCTGGGTGTTTTGAGCTAATGCACTGCGTAATAGGCCGCTCACCAAATCCCTGCCGTAACATGTACGTACATCACTTGCATGCAGACAGTAGCCACTGACATCATTATAGACAACAGTCCACTGTCCAGGAGACTCTTTGACGACACTGGAGTAGCTGTGCTTGGTGGTGCCGTGGTGTGGTGTCAATAATAGCGCGGCGAGATTCACTATTGTTCTTAGTCTTGCTGCAAGGAGACAGTCCCGATTGGTCCCGGTGACACGGTAGGTGCAATATGTACCCGGATTTCTTCCTTGGGTGACGCTCTGTCGGCCTCCGCTGCTCGCACAATGCGTCGATCTTCGTCTGTACTACGCGGACGTCCGGAACCTGGTCTAAGGTGTTGTGAATTTTTGACGTACCACAGCTGAAAGCAGCGATGCACCACCTATACATTGTGCCAACGTGTGCAGCCGTCCATACGCCCCTACAGCTTCCAGCAAGCCCACTCAGAGACCCCTTTCAAATGTCCGAAGCTGTTCAACAGAAGTACGTACTCATCGGCGGGGCGTGGGTAGAGTGTCGCAACCACTGTTTTCCTCTGAACTCTGTACAGTTACTGCCTACAGTCAAAACAGAGGGCGCACGGACGGGCCTCCTGAGCACCATCTGGTTGGTGGCCGATGACTGTGACAAACAGATCACTAACACTAAAACCTCTGAACATGCACGTTTACGTCCTGGTACCACTTTGAAAGGAGTCCTTGAGGGTGATGCCTTTTTTCCTGCAGTGGATGTATTACATGCATCGCCTCAATTCACATGCCGAATTTGCGTATGAACACATGGAAAGAAGCGATAACCGTGACGGTCTGCGCACTTCCTTCGAGGAACAGCCTCGCTAGTAAGCAGTTAAGGCGTCAATAAAAATAGAACCTCTTGGTGAGATTACAGAAGTGTAAAAATGCACCTGATTAAAGTATGAATATAATTTTGGAAAACAACCGAAACGCATTCCACGTGCGTACTGCTAAAACGGTTATGAAGAAGTGATACGAATAAGAGGACGATCATAACTACAGAGAGGAGATACATACTCAGGCACTGAGTCTCGCACATCTAGCGACACTGCCTCAGCGGTTCAGTTTTATCTACCTTCCAGCTTTATCGTGTGCGCAGTCTGCGGGGGAAGTGGCCAGCTACTTCCTCATTGCAGGAAGTGATAAAAGCCCCGTCAGCGGCCTCAGTAGCTAACGTTAGCACAAAGATTTTCCTGCACTACAGAGACGGTGGTTCTTCCTTGTACCCCGTCCCAATTTTCCTGTTGCGATCTAATCAAATGCTGAGACGACGTTAAAGTTCATACAAATCCCACGACCTCGCGAGGTAGTGTGTACCTCTGATAGCTTGCACAGTTCCTAAAACAGCATTCTTCCTGTAAGAAATAAAGAAATTGCCGTAATGTAATTAAATAGTAATCGGCAAAAGACGCGTGGATGAAGCAAAAATATACAAGCAAGTTTGCTCTACAGTCACGCAGTCTGCATTGGTCAGGGCGCCGGAGACACTGTCGTCATTGTTTTCGCCTTTTGTATCCATTGATTACAAAGTTCACACAATCGTCGATTTAGAATCTGAAAAAGAAAAAAAATGTACTTTCTCACGAGTTACAAGCAAACAGAGTTTAGTTTGAAGTTTCATTTAAGCAGACGGATAGTCGAAGAGTGGCCCATGCTGTTCGCCTTAAATGCAGTTATCGCGGCGATGTTTCTACCTAAATTGTTCGCGGTTTGCATCTACCAAATGGCGCGGGAGACGTCTCTCGCAGTAATTTGTACTTACCAAGAAAGATGCCTGACTCATAGCGCTTGTTCATTCTTACACAACAAATCTAATGGAAGGACGTTCCGCAGTTGAATAAAGGTCGACATGAACAAAATTACACAATACTGCCAGTAAAACGGTCAAGCTTGTGACCCAAGACTGTTATGCGTGACAGTAGTGGCTTTGTTGTTGAGAAACGTGCTGTGACGTCAACAGCGCGTTCGACATTGAGGAAACTGTTGATCTCAAACGAAGTTGAGCTGTTTCACTTAGCCATCACGAGAGACTATATTTTTTGAAAGCGTCCCATTGCTGTTAAGTCAGATTTGCAACTCATTCAAACAGTCTGCAGGATGCCATTGCTTGCAACCTTCAGCAGTCAACCGAATTTCCATAATCGGCAGGGATCTAGTCAATTTTTGCTCTCCGCTAATTTCTCATTTTAACCATTTTGGAATGCGCTATAAACTAGATTTTTGCCATCCATGTCATCAGTTCGAAAATTATTCTGGGGGAAAAAATTTGCCGACTTTAAACTGATATTTCTACAACGAAAATCAGTTGATACGTTGCTTGGTACAAATTGATTTAGCACAAGGTTTGTTTTCGACATGAATGCTATGAAAACTGTGAAGTTACGGCGTTTTAACAGTGTCCACTGTTCTGTTGATCTAGCGGGAGTAGACTTAGTTTCTACTCCGTTAATATCTACTGGCAGTAACTGAATACTGCTCAAGTATATGAAATCCATGTCAGTAAGACTAACAGGGTGCATTGCTCGTGTAACATAGCAGGTCCATGTAAACGGTCACAGGCCTGTTTGACTGGCAAGAATGTGTACAAGAAAATTTTAAAAATCATATCTTGCAGGCACTCGAAGAGAGACGCCGTACCATCTCTGGAGACCTTCTTAGAAAACATAAAGAACCATCTTTCAGGGCAAAACTACGATTATTCGTGGCACAGCTTTAGTTATATAAGCTGTAGAGATTGAGCAGCTGAAATCAGGCAAATAACAGCTCCCACAGAAATGAACAAGCTATCATTCCTTCCATGCTCCTTCCGTGAATGAAAGGAGTGGAGAAACCCCTTAATATATGGTACAATTGAAGACATCATCTCTCATGCTCTTCCTAGGGTGTAGCTGTTGGCGTCGACATAATGTCCCGCTTAGTTTTAGATTATTAAGTAATCTATATTTTTATGTAACATGCAAACAAACACACCTGGCGATGAACAAACCACTTCGAAATGGGTCGCTGTGTATTGAATTATGAAATAAACATGAAGTGTGTGGCAGCTGTAAATCACAAATAATTGTTTCATAAGTTACGGTATTAATGTGTAGTAATGACTACAATTCAAATTGTTATTGGATTTAAACGTGCTATGCTTGTTTCTTCCTAAGCGTCTCTCTCTCTCTCTCTCTCTCTCTCTCTCTCTGAATTATTTTAGATAGTGTAGCCTTTAAATTCGCACGAGGAATGCTGAGTTGTTGAGAAACTCCACGAAACGCAATTTATTTTCGTATTGAAAGTCAGCCATTTTTTGAGATATACTCTTAAGAAGTAGCATAGATTTTTTATGTATAAACTATCTGTACGAATGCAGCAACTTAGAAGCGGTTAAAGTAGACTGAAAGCGGTCTTAAGCTGTATAATACCTTCAACTGTTTTTGCTGGGCGTCGCCGTCTTCAGTCCGAAGACAGGTTTGATGCAGCCCTTCACGCTAGTTTGTCCTGTGCAAGTCTCTCAACCTCTGCAATCCAAATCTGTTTGAAACTGCATACGTTAGTCATTACTTGTAGCATCGAGCATTTGATTTCAAATACCGCTTGTATCTGCGAATTTCATGTACAATGAAACTGCTCTTAGCTCAACTTAATTTTTTAACACCAAGCCGTGGGTCGGGACTATTTCTTGTGTATCCAAATCTTTCCACAAAGCAGCGATTCACTTTTTGCAGTGGACAGCAAGTGCCTGTAGCTTTTCGCCACGGTTTGCACCGCTGTCAGAGCAGGCTATCCATTTTCAATATTACGTGGAATAATTGTGGCTTTGGTGTCAGTTTCGCTTTTCTCGTACTACTGAGACACCAAGGACTTATACGAAACTGGTACAGTCGTACAATATGACACTCTTCTATATGCAGGGATCTCGTACTGATGCAGTATGTGAATACCCAACCACTCGTAGTGACTGATACGTTCTGGTCGGTGGAGGAAAACTAGATGGCACTCGCGGCGTAAAAACAATCCGCAGTTCGGCAGTGCCCTTTCCGTACGCAGTCCTCCTCCAGTCGCAGACTGAGGTGCATTGGTTCAGAGTCTGGAATAACATTCGGGAAGGGAGGGATTAAAAATACCCAACCAGATAACCCAGATTCAAGATTGCTGTTTGTTCTCCGTAATAGACTGAAGACAGATGCTGGAATGATTCCTTTGAAAAGATCACGTCGATTTCCTTAAGCACCAACTACAATGAACACTTCGACTGATGTTAAAACCCTTTTTTTTTTTATTCCTTCGCCGTTGAGAGGACCCAACAGCATGCGATGCTTGTGGTATTCACATATCAGTATGCCACCTTTTTAGTGGGAAGCAACTCGTTTACAACGTATGTTGCATCTTTCTGGGACTCGATTGACGGCGAATTTAATTACTAGATATAGCGGTTTCAGCTTGGATAAGTTAAGGAATGCGGCGCTTTCTGTAATAACCGTACAAAGACGTCGCGACAGTGCAGCGTGCGACATCCAAGAATGGATCGACTACGCAGCCACAGATATTTCATGCACATAATAGTACTTTGCCGCCGATCAACGTTTCTGGCGTCTGTGTGTCTGTGGCCACAGTCGCAGTGTCGTGGTCTGCGGGATTAAAGGTCGGAGCAAACGCTGGAGCGTCGTCTTTCGGCTCACTCTGAAAATGGCTGAACGTTATATAGCCGAAGTATCAGAAGAAGAAGAAGAAGAAGAAGAAGAATGGATTTATGCGGCTGCGCACCCGAAGTTTAACGAAGCGACTCGTTTTCAGCCCGTGGTATGGCTTGGGAATACACAGTATTTTCATTGGACTCGGAAAAGTTGTTAATAGGCTTCTCTAGCTTTGTGGGAACTGGGAACTAACCTTGAAACTAGCAGGGCTGAGCATTTATGTTGCATTTAACAGGCAATGTCCATACAGTTGAAAACGAAATGTTTCCTGTTTTTATATTATCTTTACATTTTCTTTGTGTTTGTTAATACACCTTCCATTCTGTAAGACTTTGTTTGACGATTTTATTATTTAACTTAAATGTATTTTGTGGCTCCACAAATAATCTTCTATGCCCAGACCGTCGTTCACCGAATCCAAGTAAGAAAGGATCTTAGTCGATACACTTTAATCACCAAAACTTCACTGAATACATTCGGTATGTTGAGCACCACGAGTTCCGTATTGGTTTCAAAACAGCAATGCTGATTCATGATTAATTTGAAAATAACAAGGGGTAAAAGGGATAAGTCTATGTAAATAAATATTAGTGTAATCAGTTTATAAAAAATGACACAGTAATTCATACACTTCACATTCTGCTTCTGAAAGATTTTTATTTTTAGTTGTACATATTTATGGTATTAATTTTACAATTTTTTTGTTGTTACGATAATTTTTACGGTAAATGTAAACAGTAAATAGTATGATATTATCCTGCTTAGGGCGTAAGAGGTAATGCCAAATTTTAATCTGTGGTTCTAAATGTTTACAAAGATATGAAAATGGTACATTTCCTTACTTATTGAAAATCTATCTGCCATTGTTGTTGTGACGAGCAGTAATTTGGTCTTCAAGGGAGCAAAATATTTTAATAGTATACGTGTATGAGCTAGAGACTAGACTTTCATCCTCTATTGCCAGTGTGTCGTCGTTTGTCATGCTTACTACTTGTCAGTAGCGGTATTGTATGCGCCGAAGCGAAAATAGATATCCTTTGCTGCACCGCTTCCCATTTCAGAGACCGCAGACATTGTCGCTTCCGCACGTAACTGGTTTTCGGTGTGCGTCTTGTCGCCAGACAGTACAAATTGGCCAATTAATTGTAAACGAGCGCTGCATGCTGTGTTTGGCTGGATTGACGCGCCAGCACGCTGACGGACGGCGCGCCTGCGCGGTATACGGTCGTTGAACTTGGCGCTTCGCTTTTTGTTTCACACGGCTGTTGGTAGCAGGTACGCCGCGCCGTTATGCTCGCCGCCTTAACGTTAACTGCTGTGCGAGTTCTGTGTTCCGCGCCGCTCGCCGCCCACGTGACACCTGACCATTCTGGGGCCGTCCGCCTCTTGTCACCTTGGCGCGCAACAGAAATCACACGATTCAGCACCGGCCCTTACGGGGCAGGACACTGGATTCAAACTCACAAAGCGAATTTACTGCCGGGCCTTTTCGATTGTCTTCGTACTTGCAGGGTTTCGAGGTAAGTACCGGGACATCAGTTTTCTAACGCAGTACGACGCAGTTCCCAGCCACAAGTCACACTTCTCCCCCCCCCCCCCCCCCACAAAAAAAAATCTAGCTTATTATTAACATAGTCACTGGTAGCTGACTGCAAAGTGTATAAGGTTTCTAATGACGAAGTCACTGGTTCGAATCTTACTAATACCACATTTTTAACTTTTTAAAAATACCCTAGTTATTAACAAATGTAAATGTTACTTAACAAATATTGAACTATATTTTTTTAATAAAATAACATTTTGATTACAAGTATTCACATGAAATGTAAAATAAATACTTTTTCATTTCTAGGGATTGAACATTGTTATTACTGTGAGAAAAACTTTTTTCATTTAACTAAAGCTGTTTTGCATGTCTGTATCAAAGTTTTATTAACATTCATCCGACCAATAATAAAATAATTAATAGATGCTATGTTTCAAAAAATTCTGTTCGTATTTTTTTTATAGATTTTCGTTTGTTAATAAATGTGGATATTAAAGTTAAATAAGATACTTCCTAGCGGTATCCGAGCAAGTGACTTCCGATTATACGCCACGGACTCGGCCAATGAGGAATATGTCAAAATGTTTCAAATGTTTTTTCGTTTTTAGTTTTTTAAGAATTGCATTGTGCTGCTTTGTGAAATTGATGTCTGGACACTGAACTTCAAATTCTGTAAGTACGAAAAGACTCGAAGAAGGCCAGTCCGTAAGGTCCTTCCTTCCGGCTGTTCCGACGAAATAGTCCCCACATTTTTCTTCGTCTTCTTCTTCTTCTTCTTCTCCTCCTTCCGCCCCCCTCCCTCTCCCTATCCCCCCTCCCCCTCCCTCTCCCGCCCCCCCCCCTCTCTCTCTCACACACGCGCGCGCGCGCACACACACACACACACACACACACACACACACACACACAAAACGCTCTCAACGACTGTGTTCATTTGTCATGGTAATTTGCTGTCAACTAGCGCTCAGGAGGTCTGTGCCACCTCTGTTTTGGCTCTGCAGGCAGTAGTAACAGTGCCGAGTTCAGAGGTGAACAGCGGTTGCAACAAACACTATAGGACACAGCAATGCCGCGCCGACGAGTTCGTACTTCTGTTGAACAGCTTCCACCATTTCAAAGAGGTCGCATAGTGTCTTTGCCGGAAGCTTCGTGGACGTATCGACGGATTGCTACATTGGGCACAAGTGATATGTTGCTGCTCTCAACAATGGTCTGTGGAACATTCCCACACTTCTAGACCATGTTCAGGTCCATGTTTTACAGACGCATACCAGGATCGAGAAATATGATCTGAATTTGTTGTCATATACTTACTTGCCAGTAAAATGACCTTGTACTTGAGCGTTGCATTATATATTGTCCAATAGAACGTACTTTTTATATTTTAATTTTGTTGCCTTACTAGTAGAGAAAATGTACATAGCAGAGTTACGAAGGATTTTCAATACATGCTTCAGAGAACATTTCTTTCTCATTAGCACTTTTTTTAGTTCACTCCCAAAAGAACAGAAACACACATCCAGTGACGCAACGCAATGATCGTCGATACAACACACCGCTGAAAATGCTAGGGTACTACATATTTTACAAGAAATAGAAAGGTTTATATGTGCGGCAAATCATATCATTTTTATCGAACATGTCATCCTTAAGAGAAAACAAAAATTCCACGAAAAGTTCGCCAATACTCTTGCAAACCTTCGGCCGTTAAGAATAATCCCTTGTGTTAGATATTCCGGCAAGTCAGATAAAACAAATTATTAATGAAATTATGTTATACATGACATGAACAACTTGTTCGTAATCTGTGCTTGGAAAGCAGATCGCACTACGCCATGGCAGTCCCGAGGAACATTCAGCATCACGTTGCCCGATCATTGTTGGGGGTCTTTGCCTTTTTGGCGATGCTGAATCCATGGGTTTCGAATCCCTGCTTTGGTCCTGGATTAGGCGGCAGAAGAAATCACAAGGGTCGGTCTTAAGGAACTGCAACATTTCTGGTGATGTCTGGGTTAGGCTTGCTTTTTGAGTGGGTGTGAGCAGTCACTGAAACCAGTAAGTAGCGACCTCGTTGTCATGCTCAAATTGTCGTACAAGCTCCTGAAACTGGTGCATAACTGATTTTCAATTTTTCTGCTTTCACCTCGACTGTGGTGTGCCGAAGTGCGGACATCAGAGCCTCTAGTTCTCTTGCGATTGCCGGTTCAACAGCCGCGCGGTCTAGCTACCTTGCCACGGTCCGCGCGGCTCCCCGCATCGGAGGTTCGATTCCTCTCTCGGGGGCGCGCGCGCGCGCGCGCGCGCGTGTGTGTGTGTGTGTGTGTGTGTGTGTGTGTGTGTGTGTGTGTGTTATCTTTAGCCTAAGTTTACTTAGGTCAGACTAAGTAGTGCGTAAGCTTAGGGACCGATGACCTCAGACGTTTGGTTCCGTAAGACCTTACCACAAATTTCCAAATTTTTCCGGTTCAACACAGATGGTCTGCCACATTGTTCTTCGTCGTCCAGACTTGTTTGGCCACAGTGGAAGCATATGCGCCACCTAATCTCTGTGTCATTTTATGGTGCATTGTTCGTCGTTCATTTCTATCAACTCATTAAGGGTTGCTGTAACGTTGTTGCCGGCCGCTGGTGGCCGAGCGGTTCTAGGCGCTTCAGTCTGGAACCGCGCGACCACTACGGTCGCAGGTTCGAATCCTGCCTCGGGCATGGATGTGTGTGATGTCCTTAGGTTAGTTAGGTTTAAGTAGTTCTAAGTTCTAGGGGACTGATGACCTCAGATGTTAAGTCCCATAGTGCTCAGAGCCATTTGAACCATTTGTAACGTTGTTTACCTTAAAGAGCGAAAACGAATTACCACAAGGTACTCCACTTGATCAGTGGGCTTCGTCGTTTCGTTTTGGACCCTCTAGCTGCATGTTACGGTAGTGTGAACAGGGATTTTAGTGTATACCAGGTCTGCAGATATGAATTTGAAAGCAAACAAAAATTGAGGCATTTTCCGGAAGAAAGGTCCATACGTCTATATGCCGTTTTTCGGGAAATCATTTAAAATTAATCAGTGGGTTACGTAGAATATTCTGCGCAGGTTTTGTTTCATTGTCTCATTGCTAGAGGTCAAGGCAGCACTTTCTTGATGCGTGGCACTCCTCCTTCAGTGTAACGTAGCAAGTGCTTATGTGCAGGTCAGCTTGAAGAAACCTATCGCCGATGAAACTGTGTTTATAATTCAGAAGTATCTTGTTCTGAAATAAAAGCGGATGGTTCAGTACTAGGTTCAAACATAAAAATGTTCATAGACATCATTCCGACTTTGGAAACCGGAAGTCAACAGTGGAGTATTGATCAGGGATATATTGAACTATGTGGTTGATGAAAGTAGTTCGTGGTTACGCAGTATGCATCAGGATAGTCAGCAGCAGATAGACATTATTTAGAAAATAGACATCCATGCAGGACAGGAAGAGACGTCTTTCGGTAAGTTGAAAATGTGTCAGAGAAACTGTCCATGAGGACAGAATAGTATTTTTGTTTGTGTAGTTTTATTCTGTTATCAGTTTACTTTCTGTTGTTTTATTTTTGTACTTTCCTTAGGGTTCCCTGATCGTTGATATTATTAAGAATAATAGAGGGTGTATAAAAAAGAATCATCTTATTTGTCACGTCTGTATTTCTGAAACTAATAAACATGTACAATGAAATTTGTTTTTTGATGAACTGGAAATTCAGTTTTTTTCATACATTTTCATAGGTGTTCTCTATGCCCCCTTGAGATGCACGGCATATTTTAATGCGGTATTCAAATTGTACCCACACTGCAGCGAGCATGTCTTGAGTTACAGCTTCCACAGCAGCTGTTAAGCTATGTCTTAGTTCATTCATTGTTGTTGGTAACGGAGGCACATAAACAGTCTTTTATAAACCCCCACAAGAAATAATCACATACAGTAAGACCTGGTGACATTGCAGGTCAGTAACGTAAGGCCGAATAATTTGGTGCTACCGATCCGCCGTTCAGTAATCCTTTGATTCCCACACCTCCAGATGCCAGTGTGACGGTGTCCCATCCTGTTGGTAAATGAAGCCGCTTGAATCAGTCTCCAACTGTTTGAAAAGAAAATTCTCAAATATATCCAGATATGTGCTTCCTATAACAGTGTTCTCGGCAAAGAAAAATGGACCATATACTTTTTCCCGTGAAACTGCACAGAATACGCTAAATTTTGGAGAATCCCTCTCATGTTATAGAACTTCATTGGGTGTTCCGTACCCCATATTCTCACTTCATGACAGTACACCTTTCCATTTAAATGGAATGTTGCCTCGTCACTAAACACTAAGCGTGGAAAAAAACTATCATCCTCCATCGTGCCAAGAACGAAATTACAGAATTCCACACGTTATCACCTTCACGAAGAGCTTGCAGTAGCTGAATTTTGTATGGTTTCGTGAGTAAACGTCGACTCAACACACGCCATACGGACATCGGGAGCATGTTGAGCTGCACGACGAACGGATTTCTGCGGACTCCTTGTGAAAGTATGGCGGGTCTATTCGGCGTCTGTGTCAGACACACGGGGATGGCCCGGCAATTTGCCTTTACACAAACAACCTGTTTCTCGGAATTGTTCATGCATCGTCTAATGCTTTGTGCTATAGGAGGATCCACACCATACCTATTACGAAAGTCAGCTGAACTGTTATTACTGACCCGCACTACACAAAACGTAGAACACAAAACGCTTTTTGTTGTCCCGACACCATTTTTTTCTAGAACTGCAAGTGGGCGCTACCTAGCTGGAACCAAACTCGAGAGAGTGATCTTTCCAACAGTACGTTGCTCACGCACATATCTGAAATAACATAAAACTTTTTTTTTAATCGGATTCTTTTTGATACACCCCGTATTATTTGTTATGTTTTACTGTGTTCTGAGGGTTAAGATAACGTTCGATGAAGGAAATTGTTGCTCATTACAACCTACTGATTTGTGGTAAAATGGCGTATAAATGTTTATCAGAAATATTCTTTTCTGCATTAAACCATAGGTTAAAATATCTAGCATTATGGAAAGATTTACTTAATATAAGTACATCACTGTGCGAATACACATGTAATCTTACATTCAAATCAGCCTGCTCAAAATCGCACGCTGTTCAACGTACAAATCTGGGAACGGCGTCAGTGAGTTTGGAAGAGCTCCTTTTTGTTTAATTTAAGATTTATTCTCAGAACATTTTTTTAAAAAAATGGTGTACAAGTGAGAGACTTTTTTGTTATTGAAGACAGGTGACGCGCGAAAGAAATCTTAAGACTAAATCGTATTTTCATCTATTCCAAAGCAGAAATGTGTCACAGATTTCAAACAGCACATAATTTCAGTTAAATTTGACGCACAATGCTGCCGGCACTCACTCGTTAAGGGCTGTGGGGTTGTCCGTTTGGTTTTATTACGTTTTCTGATAAGCTGCCTTCGGCGTCTGTCAACATTTTACGGCCGAAGTTCCGTCCATAGTGAAAGCTCTGGTTATGCAGAATTGTAAATAATGACGTGCGACTGCTTTGAATAAATTCTATGTAACCTGTAACAGTTGCAGGCCTGCAGGAGTCTTCCTCGATGATGCGATCGTAACGTTGGGCGCGGGAATGGGTGGCGGCACTGCTTATGAAAACGGAGCATGAGCAAGGCCGTTAAAAGTTCGTGCATTTGTAAGCAAGTCGGGAGAATATGGGAGTGACATCACACAGACACCCTCTGCGTTCCTAAATTTTTTTGCCTGCTGCGTCTGCGTCTGTACTTGGCCGGGAGCGGGCGTTCGTCACGGTCACCCTCTATATTTGCCCCGCCGCTATCGGCCGCCTGCGGGTCCAGTTTACAGATATCACCCTGCGAGGTGTATACATCACGTCCGCGAGCGCCAGCTGCAGTTTACACAGGTGCCGGCCCCGGCGCCGCGTGCGTCCTGCGCGTCTGTTTTCAGAATTACGCCAGGCGCGTCCGCTTCGCCAATTTATCGTCCTTCTTGGTACAGCGGAAAAAAAGGTAGCTGTGAAAATGTCTCAACATCCGGCCGGTGGCCTCGCGTATCGCGAAACACGTCATTCTGCGACGTTAACGCAGTATTGCCTCATGTTGGTGAGGCTTTCTGGCTGCGCGGACGGCAAACTGTTGACGTTGTAACATTCTGTTGAATTCTCCTCTCTTTTCGAAAATAAAGTATAGCTTGGAAGTACTGGAGCTATATCTAATGTCTTTGTTCATCATAATGTAAATTTTCACGTAATTAAAGGTGGTTCTGTTGTAACGCATACTTACGTTTAAAACATAATTTCTGGAAATTATTTTCATAACAGACGTTTTACTAGTACTTACTTGATATCAATCTTTTCTCGTTATTCAGTTGTTCCCATTATAAATTATTCTCAGCATCACTAACATTTATTGAAAGTCAGAATTACCTCTTCCTCGCAGTGAAATAACAGGTTTTATAGGAACAGCTTCCGCGAAATCGAAATTAATCAAAAAAATAGATACAGATGCATCGATAACTTAAGAAATACTTTGCCTCCTTCCTCCCTCCCACCAATGAAATGTCCACGTGGAATGAATACCAATCCTTCTTTTGTCACACAGCCAGATTTTGTTTTTCCCTTTTACAAGCAACGCTGTCTGTGTGCGAAATTGTAATTATTATTCATGAACGGCACTGTTTGTTCATGATGTGAGACAACGGAGTATTGGTATAGTGTGCATTTCTTCAACAACCACTTCCAATACAACTTCATAAACAGATGCTGTGACATCTTCACATTGCTTCAAATTTCCTTGAAAACAGTGTGTCCCTCTGATTTTGACTTCCCTGAATTTCTTTAATTGATACTTCTGCTGCATCTCTGCCGCGTAACATTTTTTTCTAAAACATGTGCTGTAAATAAATAAGAAATGTAGTTGATTCCGTTTTGTTGCTTTGGTCATCTACTCTGCGTAAGTGTAGTTCTCTACAGGTCTCCATAGTTGCCACTTGTTAGAGATCGTCTTCATTCCAGAATTACTGCTGCATCGTATCTCATCGGTAACCTACCATGACTGAGCTGAGAAACTGTCTGTAGTAATACCTGAAGACCGCATTTTAACTCATAATACGAGGGTTGGAACTTTAATAGTGGCAACTATTTATTTACAGCTCGTACAAAATAGATACTTGTTTCAAAGTTTTACTGACCTTCTAAGTAGTCACCAGCATTGTGTATAAGCCGTTACCAGCGATGTGGAAGTTGTAAGATTCTCTTAGCAGTGCCAGTTGTGTTGACAGTTCGAGCGACGCGGTCTATTGCCCGACGAATTTGTAGCAGTTCTGAAGCGAATGCCATGCCGTGAAGTGTTTCCTTCAGTTTAGAAATCGAGTTAAGTCAGGGGAGTGCCAGCCCCATCAGCCAAACAAATCAGTAACAGCTTGCACTGTACGTGCTTGAGCATTGTACTGCAAAGTGATTGTTATGTCCTGCAGAAAGTGTCATCACTTCTGTCTCTATGTTGATCATTTTTGGAACACAACCTACGACCAGCTTAGAGACAGAAGTGATGACACTTTCTGCAGGACATGACAATCACTTTGCAGTACAGTGCTCAAGCACGTACAGTGCAAGCTGTTACTGATTTGTTTGACTGATGGCGCTGCTAAGTGCTGTACCATCTACTGCACTCCCCTGACTTAAGCCCTCGTGAGTTCAACTCGATTTCTAAACTGAAGGAAACACTTAACGGCATTCGCTTCAGAACTGCTACAAATTCGTCGGGCAATAGACCGCGCCGCTCGAACTGTCAACACAACAATCCTACGACTTCCACATCGCTGGCAATGGGTTATACACAACGCTGGTGACTGCTTTGAAGGCCAGTAAAACTTTGAAACACGTATCTATTTTGTACGATCTGTAAATAAATAGTTGCCACTATTAAAGATCCAACCCTCCTATAAGTACGTTCGGTGGCAGTAAAGGCGAAGTTAAATATCACTTCGGACTACATTTAATGTCGTAACATTTGTTTTGCAACACCCTTTTGCAAGACTACTTCACCGATGGAACTGTTCATCTACTTACTCAAATATTTCGGATCCGGTAAGTCCGTAGGGACCCAGCCTGCGTGCATCTGGAGGCTGGAGCCACGTCTCCGGATAGATCTGGATGAGACCCGCCGAGTCCGGCGGCGCTGCAGACGTCCGCGAGAATCAGAGTAATCTCGCTGTAATGGCACGGGAACTAGTCAGTTAGCCGTGTGTCCCTGATGCAGGGCGTACAAACACGAGGTCTGCAAACACACACCATTGCTTCCAAGTGACACGACGACAGAAACATTTATTTTCACTCAGAAGTATACTAGGTTTTTGTTCCGTATTATTGTGAGTTCAGAAACTATTTATTCCCAATATCTTGCCAGACCTTAGTTAGTCTTGTTCTGCCAGTAATAGCGCCAGTACCTGAAGAGTGTTCTAAATTAATGGTACCAGGGTGGCCTAAAACTTTCTCAGCCTAATAAAGAAAATGAGAAATTCCATTATTCAGATTTCTTTTTTCATCTTAACCTCCTCGTAGACTGCTGCTCTGAGAAATATTTTTTGGGCCAGTGAAGGATGGAGATGAATGGAGAGAAAGAAAAACCACGAAGTGAAGGAGTTGTACAAGTCGCTGGATATTGTGGCTGTTATTAAACACAGGAGACAAAAGTGGTATCGACACACAGTGCGTCGAGAAGGCCAGATCACCAGGCAGGTGGTGGTAAGAAGACATCAGAAGCAACAGACCGAGAGGAAGATCACCACGGCTGAGATGGACTGACGGGATCAGGGAGGATATGAGTACGATGGGACTAGCTGGAGAAAAATACATGGACCCAAGAAGATGGAGGAGGCTGATTGGCGAAGCCAGAGACCGACTGCTGTTTGTGTGACCAATCTAATAAAATAAATCTTCTTTAATAGTAGTACAGTTCACCCAACCGTGGTTCAGTATCATTATTCCATCTATGTAATGTACTTCTGGAAGTGTTGTAAAATACTCATCTGCGGGTGCAATCGCTTCTTGCGTGGGCGAAATACGGCCTCCGGCAAGTTTTGGAAAGAGGTGAAAGGCAGAGGTTGCCAAATCTGTGGGGAACAGGTGTATGTTCCAAAATTTCACCCCAGAGGTCCTTCAATTTTCCCGTTGCCAATATACTTTTGCGGACAGGTGCATTTTGTTGATGAAATATAATTTTTTCCCTTCCGGAGATCACGCTTTTTGTCTCAACTTTTCGCATTCAGGTAGATTAGAAGAATAGATTAATAATCTCTATTCATCGTTTCGTCATTTTCAAGCTCGTCAATTTACATAATTCCTTCTGCATCCCCAAATTACCATGCTATGACCTTTCCCACTGATGACGTAGTCTTTGTTTTATTCGAACCTGAAGAACAGGCTTCTGTCTACTGTTTCCATTTGGATTCTGATGTTTAGTGGCGAATCCATGTTTAATTCATTGTCATACATCGACGCAGAAAATCAGTTTTGTTTTCAAGAAAATACGCCAAACGCAGTCCGGGAAATCGTCGTGCGAATTAATTTCTATTCCACTGGGGAGGCGCTATAGCACTCTCGTACGAAGTTAACTCTTGTGCAATTCTTCATGCAAAGCGTAGCCAACAAGTCCTTATGAAATTCCTACAAAATTGTCATTTCGCGCATCCAAGTTTTTTCGACAGTTGCCCATGTGGTAGCAATTTTCGCGCGTCCTTCATATCTTATCATATCCAACACTTTGGTCACTTCCACAATCTTGTTTAAATTCGTCATGTCATTTGTTCTCGGCGCTAATTTAAAGAAAAGATTCATCACACACTTTCATGAAATGAACTTCAAATTAAGTCAAACCTACTTTCACAGGAAAATTTTATCACTGCGCGATCCTCGATTTACTCCATTTCTGAAAACTGACGGACCGCGCCTTGTACAGGCAGCTCCATCCAGCATGAACGAACTGACATGCAGTTTGGCAGGCATGCTCTTGAAAGTTGTACCAGCGCCTGGGGAAAAACATCACGCACACATGAGTGAGGCAGAGAACTTCTCATGCTACCCCCGTGACATATAAAGTGGCCGCTGTTGGTGAGGCAGATGGTTGACATACGGTTATTTTCCTAAATAATTTCAGCCGGTGCCGGGAAGGCTGTCTCGACAAGATCTACATCATCTATAAGGGGCGTTCAAAAAGAAACGAGCCGGAGGCGTAATTACGGAAAGCAGTACCTGTATGTTAGAAGTATTGACCCTGGCTGTTGAGACACTTGGCCTACTGTGGCTGTCTCATAAAATTCCCGGGGCTGTTCCGCACGTACAGCTGGACGTCGTCGTCAGAGGTGATTCGTTATTCTGACTTTCTTCTTTGACCAAGATGGCCCCCTTGTGATTCACTTCCTGCAGCACAGGACAACAGTGAATGAATGCCCACGTTACTCGAAAACCTTGACCATCCTTCGTCAAGCGATCAAATCAAAACGACCAGGCAGTGTCACCCGTGGGGTAATTCTGCTTCACAACAGTTCAAAGCATCATACGGCCAACACAGTCGCGGCACTCCTGCAGAAATTGAAATGGGAGGTTCTCGGCCACCCTCCATACAGTCCGGTCCTCTCTCCCTGTGATTATGCCATTTTTTGTCCCCTTAAAAAGGCTCCGATGGGCAAACGATTCACCTTGGACGACGACACGTCCAGCTGTGCGTGCGGAACTGGTAAATATCGCAGCCCTGGGAATTTTATGAGACAGACATTCACTGCCTTGTGTCACAGAGGGACAAGTGTCTCAACAGCCAGGGTCGATACTTCTAACATACAGGTATTGGTTTCTGTAAATATGCCTCCGACTCGTTTCTTTTCGAACGTCCCCTATATATGACTACTCAGCATTTCATACTTAAGTGCCTGGCAGAGGGTTCTTCGCACCACCTTCAGACTATTTCACTACCGTTTTGTTCTGTAGCAGCGCGTGGGAAAAATGAACACTTAAATCTGTCTGTACGATCTCCGATTCTTCATATTTTGTTATGATAATTTCTCCGTTTGTAGGTTGACAACAACAAAATATTTCCACCTTCAGAGGAAAAAGCGGGTATTGAAATTTCGTGAAAGGATCTTCGAGATATATTTCGTCATTAATAATAGTAACAGTATCTAAACTCGGTTCTCTACAGGAAAGCCCCAAGGCAAGAAAATAACTAAGCGCGAAAAGACGTACAGAATGGCAAGGGGAAAGACCGAGGCATGGGACTGTCTTCGTTTGCAACAGTGCTCGACCCATACGCAACGAACACCACCTTTGTTTTGATGATTGTCATCCCAAGTTACTTACATCCATGACACACTCTCCCCTGTTTCTCGATAATACAAAACAAGCTGCCCTTCTTTGAACATCTTCGATGTCTTCTGTCAATCGTATCTGGTAAGATCCCATACGGCACTGCAATACCCTAACAGAGGACGAACAAGCGAAGTGTAGACATTCTCTTTAGTAGAACTGTTGTATCTTCTAAGTGTTCTGCCAATGAAACGTAATCTTTTATCTTCTTTGCTCACAAATTATCTATGTGATCGTTCCAACTTAAGTGGTTCATGATTGTAATTCCTAGGTGTCTAGGCGAATTGACAGTCACTAAAAGTTTTTTACCTAATGACAATAAAAAGATGCGACCGTATTATCCTTTTCCATGTTTCATTACAATTCATTAGTGCAAATGCAAACTGCACCGGAAATCGTGGGAAATTTGAGACAAAAAATAATGGTTGTTGATTGATTTCTCGGTGGTCGTAACATAATTAGTATTTACGGAGATAGTGTAACGCACTGTGGGCACCGAGATATACCTTAAGAGGAAAGCGGATCTTGACCGATTATATATGATCATTAATAATAATAATAGTAACTGTATCTAAACTCTGTTCTGTATAGGAAAAGAATGGTAAGGGGAAAGACTGAGGCATGGGATTGTTTGGGTTTACAGCAGTGCTCGACCCAAACATTGCTGCCCATATTGTCCTTCGAACCTTCATGGGGAACTTAAAAAAAAAACCGTGCTCTTCAGATCCGAACTAACATTTAGTGATATACAAAAATCAAATAAAACAATTATCTGCGTCATACACTCGTTTTATTTCATCCCACGGCGCGTTTAGAGATTACACTCTGATCTACAGGTGGAACAACGATATTAGGTTACATTTTTGCTAGCTGGATGCAGCCAGTTGTTGTGGTTTCATTTCGTTACAAAAACATATAACAGGCACTTGTTAATGTAATATGGCACTAACATTATAAATTTTAAACGATGATAGAGTTACGTATAGTCTTTTCTAGTGCACAGAACCCTGCGGTTTGTCATAAGTATACATTTTAGCTTAATTTGTCTCACAGAACAAGAACTAATAACATAAACCAAGCGAAGATTATGGCGATATAATGATATAGTGCCTTGCCTCAGAAGTCATCATTTCTAACTTTAACTGTGGACCGTAGATAAATTTAATTATTATAAAATTCATTCATTGCGGCAACTTGTTAAAGTTATTACAACTTTTACTGTTATGTACTTGCAGAAGTAATCTGCAAATTTTATATTTTTCATGTTTTTACTTTGGTTTTATTTTTGTCTTTACTGTCATGTATTTGTAGCAGTAATGCTTTTAAAAAGTTGTTGTAAAGAATGAAACAATTCTCTAATAGTTAATGTATCTATTGTTCACAGTGTAAGTTTGTAATTAACTATCTCTGGGGCAAGGCACTATATCTTTACATTGTTGCAATCTTTGGTTTTTTATGTTATTGGTTAGTGCTCTTATGATGAACCGCGGGGTTCTGTGCAGTGGAACAGGTTGTGAGTAACTCCCACCCTTTAAAATGAGTAATCTTAGTGCCACATTATGCTAACAAGTGCCTGTTACAAAAGCTTATAACAAAATGAAACCACAATAAACAACTGGCTGCATTCAGCTAGCAAAAACGTAACATATCATTTTTCCACCTGAAGATGAGAGTGTAACCTCTGGAAATGCGTCGTGGAATGAAATAAAACGAGTGTGTGACGCAGGTAATTGTTTTGTTTGATCTTTTGCTGTCGTAAACACTCCGCAGTTGCTTACAACAGTCCAACATGGACGACGTTAAGGTTATCTAGCGACTTGTCACCTCTGCTTACACATCAAAGACTGGCTTGCCTCCCAGTGTCTTCAGGTTCCGGCTGAAATCTCAAGACAGCAGAGTTCACTGAAGAACGCTTGAAAAAGCTTATTCCACGGTGCGAAATGTGCGTGGAGAATAATTACGTAGAAAACAAGCACAAAATCATCAACTATTAATACCCCTCCAGGCTAGTCGACCGGTGATTTTGCAACGTTGTCCGTGGTATTCCGCATTTAGCTCGAGTCGGAATTGGAATGTTCCTTTCTGCAGAGCCACAGTGGACACTGCTCCTCGTTCCTCAACCTAGTTCCATCGCTGGTCACCTTGTCCGGGCACTTCAGATCGAGTGTGAGAGACTGTTAGCAGCATCTCGTACGGGCAGTTGTGGGTGTCTACGCTAGCAAGTATCACGGTAGCTGTAGAATGTCGGTTTGTGAGCTAGGGCCGGCGATATTTCGTACCGCTGGCGGAGGCGGTCATAATTAACGTGAGCGCCTTCGGCCCGGCCGGCCGCGTCAGCACAAACGCCGCCACGGCCGGCCGCCGCTCCGTAACGAGCTGGCCTGCCTCCCACACCGGACCAGGTGCTGCGTGGTCGGCTCCAGCACCCAGCAGGGTATCACGGGGACTGCGGCCGCCTTTCCTAGAGTGATTCTCGTCAAAGATTGCCGAGCATTTCTGTTAGACTCTCGCATGGCTTGTAACACCGCCCCGGTACTTCAGATATTTAACCTGTATCATTATGTACGAGGGTGAGTCAAATGAAAACCTTAAATATTTTTTTAAATATTAGTTGCTGTGCGGATGTGGTACAAAGCTGTATCACTTTTCAACATAATCTCTCCCACGCTCAATGGAAGTCCTCTAGCGGTTACAAAGTGCATAAATTCCTTCAGAAAAATATTCTTTTGGTAGACCGCGCAACCACTCATGCACCTCGTGGCGTACCTCTTCATCAGTGGGAACTTCTTTCCTGCCATTGCGTCTTTGAGTGGTCCAAACATATGGAAATCAGTTGGAACAGGTCTGGTGAGTATGATGGATGAGGAAGACACTCAGAATGCAGGTAATCGTTGCAACTGTTGTACGGGCAGTGTGGGGCGTTGCATTGTCATGTTGCAAAAGGACACTTGCTGACAGCAATCTACGTCACTTTGATTTGATTGCAAACCGCAGATGATGTTTTAGATCTGTGTTTGATGCACTTCGCCCGAAAAGAGAGTCAGCATAACCTTTCCTGCTGATGGTTCTGTTCGAAAGTTCTTTGGTTTTGGTGATGAGGAATGGCACCATTCCTTGCTCGCTCTCTCCGTTTCCGGTTGGTGGAAGTGAACCCAGGTTTCGTCCCCAGTAACGATTCTTGCAAGGAAGCCATCACCTTCTCATTCAAAGCGCCGGAGAAGTTCTTCACAAGTATCAACACGTCTTTCTCTCATTTCAGGAGTCAGCTGCCGTGGCACCCATCTTGCAGACGCTTTGTGAAACTGGAGCACATCATGCACACTGTGGTGTGCTAACCCATGACTAATCTGTAAACATGCTGCAATGTCATTCAGTGTCACTCGGCGGTTTTCTTTCACTATGGCTTCAATTGCTGCAAAGTTCGAAGTCACACCATTTGCGAACTTCTACTCCATTCGTAGACTTGCTGCTGTGACAAACATCCATCACCGTACTGAACCTTCATTCGTCGATGAATTTCAATATGTTTCACACCTTCACTAAGCAAAAACCGAATAACAGAACGCTGTTCTTTCCTGGTGAAAGTCGAAAGTAGGGCGGCCATCTTTATACTGATACTTCGTCGGTATGTGTGCATCTGCACTATGCTGCCACCTACAGGCCATTCTGCACGCTGTTTGTAGTACGCTTACTAACTTACAGGATAACGTCGCGAAATTTCGATTTGTTATTACAAATTTAAGGTTTTCATTTGACTCACCCTCGTAGATGCCCAATGAGGCTGTAAACTAGAATTTGTTTCTCAATGCTTTTTAATTAACGCTAAATTAGGGCCCTACAGACGTCAAAAGTGTTGTGCAATAGAGACACTGCAATTTAATTTTGTGAGCAGGTGAGATACGTACGTGATGAAAGTCAGTTACCGTAAGTTGTATTGTTTTTATAAATCACAAAGAAACGAGTGCAGTAATTGCACTGAAGTATAACCGAACATATTAAAACATTCTGTTCACTGACAAAATTATCACAAGAAAATGAAACCGTTACAAGTAACCAAGGTTGCCGAAGATTCAGGACGAGGAACCGATAGGTATGTTACATTACTGGCACACAGATCAGTTTCCGCCATCTGACGATAGTGATTGACACGCCGAAGCCGTGCAGATTTTTTAACAGCGCCTTTGTGTTGACCGCCAATGCTGCTGTCGGCGGCCACTGTGTCGGTTACGATACCTGTGAATCCTGAAAAGCTACCCAACGCAAACTTTACATCATACTTCAGTTAGAGCTGCAAAGTGAAATTTACGAATTTAAATTTTGGCAATCAATGTCGTCAGATCGCGGAAACGGATCTGTGTGCTACTAATGTAAAATACCTATCGGTTCCTCGTCCTGAATCTTCGGCAACCTTGGTTACTTGTAACGGTTTCATTTTCTTGGGATAATTTTGTCAGTGAATAGAAGGAGCGGCGGTCAGCTCGTGCATAATTCCGACTCCTGTGCAGCCGTCCGGACGGCCGCAGCGTTATCTGCTTCCGCATTGTGTCGACTTGCAACGGACGTCCCTTCATCCTGTCCAGTACACACAACAGCCTTCGGCGAACACTGGCGTCGCCGTCACGTTTTGAAACCTGTGTTCAGTTAATAGCGGCCTTTGGCCCTCTTTACTGCTGTCTCTGTGACATTACCAGCCCAGTCAAAGGTAAGTCTCAACAAATAAAACGCCTACAAATACTTCGCGTATTGACAATCACTGTCGGATAATATTTAATAAAAATAAAGTAATGCGCTATTTTCAAATCAGATTAATTCGATGTACGTATCACTATATATAATTTGCATATCAGATATAGATAATGTGAAACTCGACGAAACCATCAGTTTCACCGTCTTTCAACCCTACACACGGACCTGTTCGGATCCTAGCAGCGCATCTTCTCTGGGTGATAAGGACTCCAAACATTGTAACAGTGCTCTAGAGTTGCTCTCACTACCATCTTGTATGGAATTTCATTTACAGATGCACTGCATTTTCCAAGAACCCTTCCCACAAGTCTTAGGTCTTCCATCTCCTTACCCATTTAACTGATTTTCCTGCCTACCCTGCTAAAGGAGTTGCAGCTGTCACCAACAGGAGCAGAGCTTTGTATCTTCACTTTGACTGATAACTGTATGACATACTTGCTGACTGTACCCATGTGCTCATCCTGTTTGCTGTTGTGGACGACAGGCCCAGTTTCCGGTTGCTGAGAGGAGGAGGCTATGTTCAGTGAGCAGTGATGGGCCAGTCTTCCTGTCGGAGGGGGTGGTGTGGCCATATTAGGCTGATCACAGCCGGCCATAGATGACAGGGGCGAGAGATGTACACGGCGAATAGACGTGCATCTGTTGAACAACTGGCCGGCCGCGGTGGTCTAGCAGTTCTGGCGCTGCAGTCCGGAACCGCGGGACTGCTACGGTCGCAGGTTCGAATCCTGCCTCGGGCATGGGTGTGTGTGATGTCCTTAGGTTAGTTAGGTTTAAGTAGTTCTAAGTTCTAGGGGACTTATGACCTAAGATGTTGAGTCCCATAGTGCTCAGAGCCATTTGTTGAACAACTGACACCACAGATGAACCAAGGGGCTACCACTACTGTCTCCTCAATGACTGTTCAGCGAACATTATTGCGTATGGGCATCCGCAACAGGCGCCTGCTGACTGCAGTTCATCGGCGACGAAGGCTGGAGTCAGCATGCCAGTACCGCAGCTGGACGTCCGCTGAGTGACTACAGGAGTCCTTTTCACTTGTATCACGTTTGGCGGTGCACAAGACAGATGGCCGTTGGCGTGAAACCTCTGAAAGCAAACACCCTGCAACCGTCATCGGAGTGTGCATGCCGGAGAAGGGAGCGTTATGGTCTGAGGAACGTTTTCGTGGCATTCCCTGGGTAATTTCGTCATTCTGGAGAGCACAGTGGATCAAGACAAGTATGCATTTATCCTTCGCGACCATATCCACTAGTGCATGGAATTTGTTTTTCGTAGATAAGGCGAAATCTACCAGTAGGACAATGCGTGTCACACTGCCTGCAGTGTACATGCGTGGTTCGAAGAGCTGCAGGATGAGTTTGCCGTATACGCAGGCCGCCAGACACACACACTCACTCACACACACACACACACACACACACACACACACACACACACACCGCCGGATTAAAACCCAATCGAAATACTGTGGGACCACTTCGACTGTACTGTTCGTCCCATGAATCCTCAACCGAGGAAGGTAGCGCAGTTGGCCACTGCATTGGACTCGGCATGGCTCCGCATCCCTGTCGGTACGTTCCAGAACCTCACTGACTCTCCTCCAGCACCTCTCGCTGCTTTGCGCGCTGCAGAAGGTTGTTATTCAGGCTTATGACAGATGGTCACAGTAATGCGACTGGAAATTGTATATTGTCTGCAAAGTCATTAATACACTACCGGCCATTAAAATTGCTACACCACGAAGATGACGTGCTACAGACACGAAATTTAACCGACAGGAAGAAGACGCTGTGATTTGCAAATGATTAGCTTTTCAGAGCATTCACACAAGGTTGGCGTTGGTGGTGACACCTACAACGTGCTGACATGAGGAAAGTTTCCAACCGATTTCTCATACACAAACAGCAGTTGACCGGCGTTGCCTGGTGAAACGTTGCTGTGATGCCTCGTGTAAGGAGGAGAAATGCGTACCATCACGTTTCCGACTTTTATAAAGGTCGGATTGTAGCCTATCGCGACATTGCTGCTCGCGTTGGTAGAGATCCAATGACTGTTCGCAGAATATGGAATCGGTGGGTTTAGGAGGGCAATACGGAACTACGGAACGCCGTGCTGGATCCCAACGGCCTCGTATCACTAGCAGTCGAGATGACTGGCATCTTATCCACATGGCTGTAACGGATCGTGCAGCCACGTCTCGATCCCGGAGTCAACAGATGGGGACGTTTGCAAGACGACAACCATCTGCACGAACAGTTCGACGACGTTTGTAGCAGCATGGACTATAAGCTCGGTTGCAGCAGCATGGACTATCAGCTCGGAGACCATGGCTGCGGTTACCCTTGACGCTGCATGACAGACAGGAGCGCCTGCGATGGTGCACTCAACGACGAACCTAGGTGCACGAATGGCAAAATGTCATTTTTCGGATGAATCCAGGTTCTGTTTACAGCATCATGACGGTCGCATCCGTGTTTGGCGACATCGCGGTGAACGCAAATTGGAAGCTTGTATTTGTCAATCGCCATACTGGAGTATCACCCGGCATGATGGTATGGGGTGCCACTGGTTACACGTCTCGGTCACCTCTTGTTCGCTTTGAACAGTGGACGTTACATTTCAGATTTGTTAAGACCCGTGGCTCTACGCTTCATTCGATCCCTGCGAAACCCTACATTTCAGCAGGATAATGCACGACCGCGTGTTGCAGATCCTGTACGGGCCTTTCTGGATACAGTAAATGTTCGACTGCTGCCCTGGCCAGCACATTCTCCATGTCTCTCACCAAGTGAAAACGTGTTGTCAATGGTGGCCGAGCAACTGGCTCGTCACAATACGCCAGGCACTTCTCTTGACGAACTGTGGTATCGTGTTGAAGCTGCATGGGCAGCTGTACCTGTACACGCCATCCAAGCTCTGTTTGACTCAATGCCCAACCGTATCAAGGCCGTTATTATGGCCAGAGGTGGTTGTTCTGGGCACTGCACCTAAATTGCGTGAAAATGTAATCATATTTCAGTTATAGTATAATATATTTTTCCAGTGAATACCCGCTTCATCTGCATTTCTTCTTGGTGTAGCGATTTTAATGGGCAGTTGTGTATTATAACATCAACAGCATGTTTCCCAACGCACTTCCCTGAGACACACCTGAACTTTCTTTTACGTAGGTCGATAACTCTCCATCCAAGATACCAAGTTGTGTCCACGCTACCCAGAAATCCCGAAGCCAGTCAAAAGTTTTCCTGAGAGCCTGTATCTTCATGTCAAAGGGGTATTTTGGAGCTTCATTGAAGATAGCTGTAACACTGCAATAAGAGGCTGCCGGCTATCCAGTCCCAAAAGACATGAAGATCTGGTCTCTGACAAACTATGTAACTGGTGTGTCTAATATCAACGATCAACACCGTAACTCGTGATGAAATTTAGCTGTTTCAATCTGACGAAAAGGCGAAGTGAAAGTAGGGCTGAGTATGCATTCCCCTTCTGCCAACTTAAGTAAATAGAAGTATGAGTGTAGACAAAAGAATGCAACTTTAATCGGATATTATTCCCATATGACGACGCGCTTGATGGTAGGGCAGCAAAGAGTCAAACTTTTTTGAAGAGTCGCATTTCACTCCCTTTCACATTCAACTACCGCGCCGTTTGTGAACACGACACGTATTGGGTTTCTTTATTTTTCCCGAAGAAGAACCATCCACACGCAGCCATTATGTTGAATACCCTGGAACGGACTTGTTCGCTGCGCAGTGATCCGAAGAGCTTTTCAAGCTGCCATGTTGAAGAATCGTCGCTAAGGGAAAGAATATTTTACTTTTTGACGAAGTGTGATCGAACTTTTTTGATGGATTATTTTGCAAGGTAGGAACGTGTTGGAGTCTTCGTCAGTATTCAACTGTAATGTGATGTGGCATCTTCCATATGTTTTAAGAGAGGATACATCGTTACATAGAACTAAGGGTGGTGCAAATAAGTGGCACGGACGAGTGGATACGATTGGACGTGAATGTGTACATATAACTACACCCCTTGACACGCACACCACGTGGTCCACAAAGGTTCAGAATGTAGTCCGGGCTGTCACTGTGAGAGGAGCAGTGCAAAGGGGACGATGGCACTCAAAATGGAGCAGCCTGTATTCGTTGTGGAAAGTTACGTGACAAGAAAATCGTTGAAATGGTATGGTCAGATGTTTGCTGAGAAGTTTAATGGTGTCAAAGTGCCAGCAAAGAATGCCATGCTAGGCTTAGTCCGAAAATGGCGTCAGTCAACAACATTCCGAAATGTGCCCGCGCACCAGAACATGTGGCTGCTGTTCACCAGAGAATTCTTCAGAGTCCTTCCAAATCAACCAAACTCGTTTCCTCTGCTGTGTTTCTTTGTATCCTGGAACTTGTTCTCCAGGCTACTTTTATTTGCCTTACCCTGTTGAAATAGAACAAATAGATTATGTGAAGGCAATTTTTCGGAAAAAGAGGGATTTACGTTACTTCGTCGCAACTTTCAAGGCGCCTGTTTAAGTTAACAGTATTCCCAGATCAGACGGAGCGTAGCTGGTGTGGGCCTCCAACAGATCTAGCGTTCCGTCTAGCGTACACTGTAACAGATAAACAAACGATAAGATCATTATTTACACTAACACCGCTGCCTCCAGCGGACTGTGGGGACTCCTTTGTGTGACACAGCTCAAGTGGGCAGTGTAAATTTTTCGCTTTTTTTCCATTGTACTAAGTAAATGACAGTTGAAAAGGCTTTTCTGGTTTTAAGAAAATTGTCTGTCATTATCTATAAAATGTTACTCATTTAGGTGTAAATATCCCTTCAGTTTACTACTGAATGTCAGAAGTACAAACACTACAGGATAAAACCGATAGCAAAGCACATACGACTGAATATGATGCTCTCCTCTCTGATAAATTTCGTTTGGAAATGCAGTCGAAATACCTTTCGAGGCATTTACAGACAAAGCTGAGGAGCAGTTATTAATAAAGGAAGTGACGTAAATTTCGCATAATAGCGTGAGGCAGTAATCTGGCTCAGAGAATAAAATCGTTGTTGTGCATCCTCAGATTTTCGCGGTGCATTGTACGTTCCATTAGATTTCGGGCGTGCAACTGCAGTAACCCAACTTCTTCTGTAGATGTTTCGGCTGTATACGATCCTCCTGGGTGAGCCGATAGACTGAAGCTACAGCACAAGCTTCGTCTTTTAACCACAGATGGAGCGAGTGATGTCGATTCAGTCTGTCTGCTCGCTCAGAAGATGGCCCAAATATATACGATCGAAGGTTAGTTAGGTTTAAGTAGTTCTAAGTTCTAAGGGACTGATGACCTCAGAAGTTAAGTCCCATAGTGCTCAGAGCCATTTGAACCTTGACTGACATACGCAGTCAGAAGTGGGGGAGGCAGTGTGTAGTATTGCTAGGACTTCGTCTGTGCCGCCAGAATGTGTGGAAGCGAGATCAGAGGCAGGATAGCATGCTTCATGCATTTAATGAAAATGGTGTTGTCGATCAGGGGACAGCTGAGTGCTGCAAGGCATTATTTATGGTAACATCCGACAACTACGTGTGGTTATTTACTGTCTAATAACTCTATCTTGAAAAGCCGCCAAGGGGAGATTCCCAAGTCCTGCATTACAGTTAACGCGCTGGGGACGATTTCGCACACTCCATATGGTAACCCATACTGTCACCTAGTTTCGGTGACACTTCTTTGGACATACTGTTATGTTACCACATTTGTATGTGTTTGAAAAATATTAATTTATGCATCTTAGTCCTTAAGCTCCTGTATGTGATACCTTTCGAATGTATTTCTGATGCCAACACAGAATTTTAGGTCGAAGATTTTGAGTTGTGGAAAATCTGCCACAGTAGCCGGCGGGTAGTGATTCATACCAACAAGCGGAGGGTTGGATGCGGATGATGATCGCACCATAAAATGATCGAGATGTGGGATTATAACAACATATTCAGTGGGATTGCTTTTTGTATGTAGAGGTAACGGCATTGCACCAGGATGCCAGCGAGAAACAAAGGAAGCAATGGAGGATCTCCCTGGCTGGCACAGTTCCCGGTGTAGGCGGCGAGACAGGTGTTCTGCTGGTACGTCGGCACGTACGAGGGAGCTGCCAACACGTCTCACAAACTGAGACGATGACGTAATTTGTGGATGTCACCAGCAGTGAGGTTAAAGTCCCCGTCCTGTTTTCATGGTTTAGGTTTTCAATGATTCCTCTAATTTGATTAGGGCGAATATCGCGATGATCTCTTTAGAAAGGTCGTCATCAGTTTTGTCCCCATCCCGAACTTGTGTTCTTTCTCTACTGACCTGGTCATCACCATTTCGTTTCCCTGTTTCTTATTGACCGCCGTCAATATGACACGACGGACACCACCTGCTTCTAATTCACGTTGTATCGTCACCACACCACGACTGTGAAGAGATCCTGGACGCCAGTCACCTATACCTAGATACAGAAAGGAAACAACTAGCTTCTTGACGCTGGTTAAAATGAAAGAACTACTTCCTTTGAAGGTGCAGATACTCTTGACAACACTGGATATAAACATTTATAAAATACTAGTGGAACTTTTAGCAAAAGTTGACATGAAATTAAAACGACCAGTGTGTGTGTGTGTGTGTGTGTGTGTGTGTGTGTGTGTGTGTGTGTGTGTGTGCGCGCGTGCGTGTCACTTATTTAGTAACCTGTTTCTTAACCTAAGAGGAAGAGCCTACCACGGTAGTTGTTTAAGTGGTAATTAATGTCAGTGAAATTTCTTCTTTAAAGCTGTACAGAAATTATTTGAATAGTTTTGATGTCCTCAAAGGAAAGTTAGCCCTCAAAGTTCAAAATGACAGTGTAGGTGTACCCAGAAGCCAATAAAATAACATAATAATGAAACAAGAATATCTCGATGTTTTAAAGGTGAGATGATAAAATTTATTGCTGTTTGCTTGGAAATGGAATGATACTAGAATTTAAAATGGCGATTTATAATAACGATTCAGGTAATTGCAGCTGTCTTTAACAGGAATGCTGAGGTTTCGATACGAAATTAAATAAAATTTTAAAAACATCAGGTTAATACTTAGTATAACGCTAATTCGTTTAGACAGGACAGTGATTGGTGGTTTCCCCGTACTATCTCAGATGCACATTATCAGAATATAGCCCTGACAAACATAATGAGAAATGTTACAAAACAGTTAAGGCTTTCGTGGCCACTTGTTGACAAACTGCCTATTGGCTTCTGACTCGGGTTCTTCGGCCGACGTTCATCTAATGATTTTTCTGACGTTTCGCCAGCACAAGTGGCTGGCATTGTCAAAGCTTCACCCTCCATTGCCGGTATGTTGTTAGGTCATCCACAGGTACGTCAAGGTCTTGCAACTGCGCGCAATAGCAAGAACTAGAATTCTCTTCCCTGATTTCATTTGAAACTGATGGGTGTCGAGTATAAGTATCGATACACTATCAGGAGAAAGAAAACTGGCGTTCTACGGATCGGAGCGTGGAATGTCAGATCCCTTAATCGGGCAGGTAGGTTAGAAAATTTAAAAAGGGAAATGGATAGGTTGAAGTTAGATATAGTGGGAGGGTGAAGTTCAGTGGCAGGAGGAACAAGACTTTTGGTCAGGTGAATACAGGGTTATAAATACAAAATCAAATAGGGGTAATGCAGGAGTAGGTTTAATAATGAATAAGAAAATAGGAGTGCGGGTAAGCTGCTACCAACGGCATAGTGAACGCATTATTGTGGCCAAGATAAACACGAAGCCCATGCCTACTACAGTAGTACAAGTTTATATGCCAACTAGCTCTGCAGATGATGAAGAAACTGATGAAATGTATGATGAGATAAAAGAAATTATTCAGGTAGTGAAGGGAGATGAAAATTTAATAGTCATGGGTGACTGGAATTCGAGAGTAGGAAAAGGGAGAGAAGGAAACATAGTGGGTGAATATGGATTGGGGGAGAGAAATGAAAGAGGAAGCCGTCTGGTAGAATTTTGCACAGAGCATAACTTAATCATAGCTAACACTTGGTTCAAGAATCATAAAAGAAGGTTGTATACATGGAAGAATCCTGGAGATACTAGACGGTATCAGATAGATTATATAATGGTAAGACAGAGATTCAGGAACCAGGTTTTAAATTGTAAGACATTTCCAGGGGCAGATGTGGACTCTGACCACACTCTATTGGTTATGAACTGTAGATTAAAACTGAAGAAACTGCAAAAAGGTGGTAATTTAAGGAGATGGGACCTGGATAAACTGGCTAAACCAGAGGTTGTACAGAGTTTCAGGGAGAGCATAAGGGAACAATTGACAGGAATGGGGGAAAGAAATACAGTAGAAGAAGAATGGGTAGCTTTGAGAGATGTAGTGAAGGCAACAGAGGACCTAGTAGGTAAAAAGATAAGGGCTAGTAGAAATCCTCGGGTAACAGAAGAAATATTGAATTTAATTGGTGAAAGGAGAAAATATAAAAACGCAGTAAATGAAGCAGGCAAAAGGGAATACAAACGTCTCAAAAATGAGATCGACAGGAAGTGCAAAATGGCTAAGCAGGGATGGCTAGAGGACAAATGTAAGGGTGTAGAGGCTTATCTCACTAGGGGTAAGATAGATACTACCTACAGGAAAATTAAAGAGACCTTCGGAGAAAAGAGAGCCACTTGTATGAATATCAAGAGCTCAGATGGAAACCCAGTTCTAAGCAAAGAATGGAAAGCAAAAAGGTGGAAGGACTATATAGAGGGTCTATAAAAGGGCGATGTACTTGAAGATAATATTATGGAAATGGAAGAGGATGTAGATCAAGATGAAATGGGAGATACGATACTGCGTGAAGAGTTTGACAGAGCACTGAAAGACCTGAGTCGAAACAAGGCCCCGGGAGTAGACAACATTCCATTGGAATTACTGACGGCCTTGGGAGAGCCATTCCTGACAAAACTCTACCATCTGGTGAACAAGATGTATGAGACAGGCGAAATACCCTCAGACTAATGGAAAAACTGGTAAATGCTGAACTCGGGGAAGATCAGTTTTGGATTCCGTAGAAATGTTGGAACACGTGAGGCAATACTGACCCTACGACTTATCTTAGAAAATAGATTAAGGAAAGGCAAACCTACGTTTCTAGCATTTGTAGACTTAGAGAAAGCTTTTGACAATGTTGACTGGAATACTCTCTTTCAAATTCTAAAGGTGGCAGGGGTAAAATACAGGGAGCGAAAGGCTATTTACTATTTGTACAGAAACCAGATGGCAGTTATAAGAGTCGAGGGACATGAAAGGGAAGCAGTGGTTGGGAAGGGAGTAAGACAGGGTTGTAGCCTCTCCCCGATGTTATTCAATCTGTATATTGAGCAAGCAGCAAAGGAAACAAAAGAAAAATTCGGAGTAGGTATTAAAGTCCATGGAGAAGAAATAAAAACGTTGAGGTTCGCCGATGACATTGTAATTCTGTCAGAGACAGCAAAAGACCTGGAAGAACAGCTGAACGGAATGGACAGTGTCTTGAAAGGAGGATATAAGATGAACATCAACAAAAGCAAAGCGAAGATAATGGAATGTAGTCAAATTAAAGTGGGTGATGCTGCAGGAATTAGATTAGGAAATGAGACACTTAAAGTAGTAAAGGAGTTTTGCTATTTGGGGAGCAAAATAACTGATGATGGTCGAAGTAGAGGGAATATAAAATGTAGACTGGCAATGGTAAGGAAAGCGTTTCTGAAGAAGAGAAATTTGTTATCATCGAGTATAGATTTAAGTGTCAGGAAGTCGTTTCTGAAAGTATTTGTATGGAGTGTAGGCATGTATGGAAGTGAAACATGGACGATAAACAGTTTGCACAAGAATAGAATAGAAGCTTTCGAAATGTGGTGCTACAGAAGAATGCTGAAGATTATATGGGTAGATCACGTAACTAATGAGGAGGTATTGAATAGAATTGGGGAGAAGAGGAGTTTGAGGCAGAACTTGACAAGAAGAAGGGATCACAAATTTAGCATTGGAGGGCAGCGTGGAGGGTAAAAGTAGTAGAGGGAGACCAAGAGGTGAATATACTAAGCAGATTCAGAAGGATGTAGGTTGCAGTAAGTACTGGGAGTTGAAGAAGCTTGCACAGGATAGAGTAGCATGGAGAGCTGCATCAAACCAGTCTCAGGACGGAAGACAACAACAACAACAACACTATAATGTTTCCCGAAATTTTTCTAGTTAAATGTAAAGCAATTTTTCCAACATTCTCGTTGTGGAAAAGATTTCTTGTGACTTTTTAGCTACGAGTAACCTAAATAGAGCATTGGAGAGTCCAAGCAAAGGTGTTCGTTCAGCCAATTACGTATCTAATGTCTCTTCCTTTAATTATTAATTATCTCTTCTAGGATAGGCGCTATTATGTACTGTTCGACTTGACGTTGCTCTCTGGATCAAGTGCACAATACGCCAAAGTAAATAATTTTCCACCAACTACATCGTGTCTTATCATGCACTACCTCACTTGATGTTTTCTCGTTTGTCCGACTGGAAAACGAACGCAGATCCTCGAATTTTGAGAGCCATACACTGTCAAATTATTCGTGTGTCTTACCAGGCAATGCTCAGTATTTTGGCTTCATGTCATAAAGATTTGAAACAGAATGGAAATGTGAATGGAAAAACTCGCATCCATTAACTGAACAAAACTTTAGGAATGTGTCATACTCTTTCCTTTGCATTTATAGGTGTGAGCAGTATCGTGTTGCTTACCCATGTTTCATTATAAGCAACTGTCTAAGAAATCCATTTTAACGCGCTGGTGCCTGGAACAGCATATTTCATAGTGCAAAAATTTGATTAGATTTATCTGTGACGTAGAAAACAACTATGTGTCACATTGGCAAGAAGTTTAGATAACCCAATCGACTTTATTCTGCTGTTCACACCCGTGAATACTCCTGCAACGTGAAATTCCACATTCTGAGGAGATTTAGAAAGATCGCCTAATGACCATAGCATGGACATTAATAAATGGTTAGTAGCAAAATCTTTGTCATGAAACATTGGACACGCTATATGCACTTCAGAACTCAAATTCTTGCGATTACAATTTCACAATAAAATTAGTTCGGAGGAGCGTAAAACTGAACTATTGAAGGGTCTAAATAAATACTTGCAATGCGTATGGTGTTGGAAATAAGTGACATAAAATGAAAAATGTAACAAACTTGGCGTCCTTGCATTACATACCGTCATATAGTATGAATTTTGGGGATAATTAATCAAACCAAGTTAAAGGAACTGCAGATACTAGCTGCTGATGTTTGATATATTTTATTCCGTAAAGAAATGTGTCATGAATAATACATCGCTCTTTGCAAACCACCAACTCAGTTTGTGGAATCAGTACTGTAAATAAGAATCATCTCCAGAAAGATTTAAAGTCACTTATTTCTGTCCAGAAAGTGGCCATTAATCAGGAACACATTTTTTTTCAATAATTTTCCAGCGGTCATAGAAAGATAAACTACTGATAAAGTTCAGTTTAAGAGGAGGCTGAAGAATTTAATGGTGGCTACTTCCTCCTATTCCACTGACGAATTTTTTTAGCAAAACCGACTGACCTGTAGAGGTTATTAGCAATATCGAATATTGTGATGTTTCGTAAAACCTGATTTCCGCACATCTTCGGTATACTGAAGTGACCATTATAAACAAGCGTTGTAAACTGTAGCTCAAGAATCATCATACCCACCTCATTGTATTTTACATTTACATGTTTGTGACAAGTTTACTGGTACCCTTTAAAGGAAAAAGAAAGTTTTAACATCTTTTATTTTTTTTCTTGTACATCCGTAACAACAATTTCACTTCAGATCTGTGGAATGTACATTTCCATTCTTTTTCTTTGTAAATGTGGATTATGTATTCTTGTTAACGACATGTTGTATGTACTCAAATATCTCTTCACTATGGGTTTACGGAACGAAAGTGTATCTAACTTAATCACAAATCGTGGCGCACACACATTCGCGTTAACATTCCTAAGGACTTCATTCGCGTGGGAACCTCAGAACTGTGCATCACACATGCAGCTGCAGTGCCTGCTCCACCGTTCACCTAGTGTGTCCATGTACCGTGACGCAAGACCGCCTGTTCAGTGGTTGCTGTGTCGCGTAACACGGGCTGAGCTGATGCGGGCGACACGAGTAGCGGCGAGGTGTGCGAATTCGCCTGTCGCCGCGACAGCCCTTTGTGCTCGGCGTTCCGGTGAAGGCCCGCGTAGCGGCGGACTTCCTTCGCAGCAATTTGGCTCGCCGCAGCACCTGCCGGAACGTTTGCGACGGCAGAAACTGCGGCAGCTGCGAACTCCACTCCTATCTGCTGGCTGCCACGTTCCACCACCTCTCGTCCTTTTCTCATTTCTGAACAAATACGCACTATCGCCTCGGCTACCTAGACAACCCGTAGCCGTCCCATTAGCACACAAACGCAACACCGGTACTCCGCAAGCCACTGCACAGCTCGTGTCGGAGGGTACATTGTACCAATATTATATTTTCTTTTCAATTTCATTCGAGTATTGGGCGACGCACAAATGACTGTATGTCTCTACTGCCTTATTCTTCTCATCCATACCTCTGATATAGGTATGTGACACCGCAATAATCACACATTTTTTCGATTACAGGTTTCTAACTACCAAAAGTGTTCCGCGAGAACTGCATCTACATGCGTACTCCAATATGTAAAACAAAATAGTATAAATATACCTATACAGGGTGAACAGTAATAAAACGGACAAACTGCAGGGGAAACAGAGGAAAAATGGTCCTACGAACTGTGTCCGAAAATAGACGGTGTGCGTACAGTGACAGCAAATACTCCAGGAACACAATACAGAGCTGCATCACATCCACGTCACAACATATGTTCAAAATGGTCCCATGGGATGCTGTGCACGCATTCACACGTCGGTAAAGAGGACTGATAGGAGAAATCCCATAACTGCGATGGCCTGATCGACAAAATCGTTCCCATAGAGATAAACCCGCTGCTGGTAATCCTTGCACTCGTTTCAGGTGAAACGGATAGTAGAAGTTATCATGCAGGATACTCCTAATCGTACTTTGGTTGAAACTGTGTTGGCGGGCCACTTGCCTGGAGCTTGTACTTGGTTCGTCTCAATATCTCGTAGAACCTGGCCCTTCAGACTTGGTGTACGCACAGTCCGCCGTCTTCTTGCACGTTCGGCCGTCTGAAACGAGCCGTGATCAGACACACTCCGAAAAAGGACTTGATACGTTGTGTGATGTGGTTAGTGTCTGTGAGGATACTTGTTCTGGTTTAGACGTGCTGCCTCTCGACCGTTTCCATCTGCTTGGTCGTACATATACACCATCTCTGCTGCTTACAGTACGCTGCGTCAATCACACAGCCTGCAACATACAGTACAAGGAACATGGGGCACGTGGTCACAGGAACTTCCATTCGTCAATCCCATCTACCGTGGTAGCGATGCATTTCCGGATACATGTTCATTGGAGCTTTTTTGCTCCATTTTCAGTCAGGAATCCGTCTCTGCAGTTCGTCGATTTCATTAATGTTGACTATTTATATGATGCGAAACGCGTATGGCACGAAAAATTGGTTTGAAATAAGTTTGAAGTACGTGGAACTGAAGTGATAATTATCAGCATATCCTATATGATCTACTCATCGAAATGCCGGATGCGTTACCTCGAGCGGCAGTCACGTCACGCACTACAGGAGCGCGAAAGGCAGTCGTAAACAATGCTATACGTCGGCCCATAAGGCGACAGAGTGGGGGCCGCTTCTGACCAAACGCTGTCCAGCGCGCTTTGCGACGACGTTTTGCAGCTTTTGGTACGGCGTCCCGTTATTCGCCGCCACGAGATAAGCGGGAGCGTTTTATTTTGTCGCGATCGCTGGTCACTGATCCACATGACCGCTATGCAGGTTTGGTTTTTACTCTCCTCTCTTCCGCAGGGCGCAGGTACAGTGTGTTCAACTTGTACTGTGTTCATCTTGTACTGTGTTCATCGCAATTTTACAGCTCCTTTTGGCGTAGTACAACAGTGGAAATCACAAGTACGGCCAGTCTCAGCGCGTGAGGAAGTACACCTACACTAAAACAGTGGAGGCTAATTTCGATGCAAAACTTATCGCTCCTTCACCGCTCGTTTTCAAAGTTAGTCCTGTTTGTGCTTACTTCCAAGTCGTAACTATTTTTAAATGAAAAATATTTAAATACACCCATTTGACTTCGTACTGTAAATATTTTGTAAGTTACTTTTGAGCCTATTTGATATTGTACGCAATAGAACTGGCAGTACTGTGTGAAGAAATTATGTTTAACGAATAATTAATGTGTCGAACGGAAGACCAGAAAAGTGTCTGGAAAGCTGTACGAAGTTAAGTGTTTTAAGCGATAACGCATTTTGCATCTGATTGTGAGAATTGTCATACGACCGGTGCAGTAAGTCCGCTGAAGGAAGAGAACACTGCTCGTCCAGAAGACCGAGGCGCAAGGTGAAGCCAGCTGTGACAGTGTCACGGAGAGCTAAAATACTTCGCGCAAACTAAGACAGCGTCTTGCGAGGGCAAAAATACCATCATTCTGCAGAAATACTAACTTTCTGCACCTTCGCACCTGAGCCCAGAATCACGGTATAGATCACATCTATAAAAACGTTCTTGTTAACAGAGTAATTAGAGGTTTAGTTGACAGTTTAATAATTGGAGTACGTCCCAATAATGCTGTGGAACTCGAAAAGAAATATCAGTACCACGAAAAGTGCCTAGCATTAGCAAACAAAAATACTTTCCTAGTGTCGAGGTAAGCTTGAGTGAAACGATGATACTGCGAGACGAAGAATAATTTTCTCCAAGCATTTTGAAGACTAATAATATTATTGGGTTGTAGAGTATCGCGTGCCCTCCCGCCCCCCCTCCCCGCCACCCAATACACACACAATTTGTAATGAATCATAAGTCATAGTTTCAGTCGCACACAGAACTGTGTGAGAATGAGCAATGGGCCGTGTCGGAGAGAGTGGGCTGCTGTCGCCATGGTGAATGGAAGAGTTTGGTATCACGTAACTAGGGTCGTCCGTTCTCACTTCCGTTCTCAAATTGTAGAGGACTTGGTACCAAGAAGATAGACTTCCCATGCGCCTCTTAACAATTACCAGGAAGGCAGACTTTTCGTGCGCCTCTTAACAGGTACGAAGAAGACAGGGACTAAAGAGAGCTAGAGTCGACGTCGCGTTGTTATTAAAGAAGCAGTTGTGAGCAAGAGAGGGAGGAAATGGATGTTAGCCTTTTGTAAGGAAATATCCCGACACTCGCCCGAAGTTAATCAGTATGTCTGTCTCAGTCCAACGGCCGTAATATTTCCATAATTTGTTTGCAATTTCTCGCCGAATTCCCACAAAAATGTTTCCTATTTTGTGACTCCTAGTTGTCGAAAGTTTTTGTTTGTTTTTATGGTTCTGTCGTCCCGACACATAATTAACTGAATACTTATATCAACTGGCCTTCGTTGCTGACCAAACAGAGACGAAAATAGAGCGCTTATAAGGAGGACGTTCGTTACCAGACACAGGTTGATTACCTTTTTTTTTCCTTAAATGTCAACTCCGGAGGAAGTTTTATAGAGAAAGGTTGATACGTTTCAACTTTGTCGTGGTGATTGCTGGTATCGGAATCGCCAGACGATTGTGTAAAGCTAAAACCTTTCCCTGGCAGTTGTATAGTTGAATTAACCCTTTGCTTTCATTGGCCATATGATGTACAGCACCTCGGAGAGAATAAGTTGTAAGGAATGGTGAAGGTGGAAAGGAGGGTTGACAGGCAGGTGTTGTCACTTCAACAGCTTCAAAAGAGAAACAGTCATGACTAACGTAGGTGGTTGCATGTGACAGATAAATGGCTAAGGCACTGGACTCGAATCCGTGACTACCGGGGTTCAAATCACCGCACAACCACCGTGGTTTAGGGTTTCCATTATTTTTCTTAAACCACATCGGCCATCTGCAATGATAGTTCTTTTAATAAAACAGCCACCGATTGTTGTTGTAGGGAAAAAGATCCATCCAAAATAATTTTTCTTTTCTGTGAAATTTATTCGGAGACTACTTTCGGAAACTTAAATTGCCGTTATCCATGTTGTATGATGCGCGAGATGGTTTTCATAGCACATACTAGAGACAGCTTTAAGTTTCCGAAAAAATCATTTGCTCGTATGTAGTTGGTTTGGCTCATCATCTGGCCACGGTGGCCGAGCGGTTCTAGGCGTTTCAGTTCGGAACCGCGCGACTGCTACGGTCGCAGTTTCGAATCCTGCCTCGGGCATGGATTGTGTGATATCCTTAGGTTTGTTAGATTTAAGTAGTTCTAAGCTCTACGGGACTGATGACTTGAGATGTTAAGTCCCGTAGTGCTCAGAGCCATTTAAACCATTTGGCTCATCATACAGCACTGCTAATGGAAATAGAAGTTTCTTTAAACGATCCGCCAACGCAGTTCAAAAGAAAAATTGTGGCGGATCTTCTCATACTAAGTGGATTAAGCAGCTGCATATCCTATCCAACAATCCATCACGTGGAAATTCATCAAGACACCAGCTGTAATAGCGCTGATGCCAAACCAAGCAAATTCTTCCCGTAGGTACTCCTTATACAGTGGAAGCAAAAGAAAGATGCGTGCTGTTAAAAAAAATGGCGTTCACGGAGTGAATGCCCTTTTCTGCCCTTGCCTGGCAGTACCTTAGTTTCAAGTTGCATTTTTTAAATAATACGTTTTACAGATACGCGCTTACTTGTTGCGCTTTGGGTCGCCGTTTTGCAAGCCAGCAGGGCGAGAAAAAGCGGCCCTTGTGACGGAGAGGCGGCAGTGGATGCACTCTTCCGCCTGCGGCGCGGTGACTTCGTGGCGTGCGTCATTTATTCAGCCGGATAATTGACACCTGAGGCTGTTTGGCGCCATGTTTTATGGATGCGCTGCGCGCACGTCTCTTCGGTCGGTCCAGTCCCGTTCCCTCCCCCTCCTTCCCCGTCGTTACCCTAGTGACCCCGGCGGCCCCGCGTTATTTTCACGCTTCTTCGCTGTCGTCCGAGGACAGCGTAGTTGTGCAAATAGAAGGACGCACCTCGCACTGGGTCCGTAGCGCGTCTTTACGGGCGACCTTCCCTTGATTCAGTGAACTCTGGTTATTAGTGTACAGATTATTTCGTGTAGAATAGGAAAGCCCTTCTGAAAGTTATCGACTTCCCACAGAGATAGCACGGATGCGGCCTAGATACTATTATATCTGAAAAATACTTCTCTACTGATGCCGCATTGTGAAGTATTACTGGCTAAATCGAACCAAAAACCTCTTAGTGTTGGCACAGCATCATGTTTACTTCCGAGAAACAAGGAGAGTGATTTGGGGGGGGGGGGGGGGGAGAGAGAAGCTAGTAGTAGCGCACAGCAACGCATCGGTATGTCAGTGCCCTGCGTAGTACAATGATTTAACATTGACCGGCATTATTATTATTTATGTATTTTTACAATACACAGCGCTTCACTGAGGCAAGATTTATTTACTGTGCAATGTCCGTGAATTCACGTTCTGTCTGAGTAAACCATTCTCAGTATTAATGCTGATGTTTATTTTTTTCATAAAAGTGTAATGTAGTACGCCATTCCTGAAATACGGTGTCTTGTGCGTGGTCTCAAGCGCACGGTCCAATTCCACCCGCCTGCTCTGATGCATGACGTAATGTGTGATTTCATGAGTTAACGTTGTGAAGGATGCAAGCGGTCTGTTATTAAATGTTATCTGTTGTTGCTTTAGTTACTAGTGTAATCTGAGATCTTTGTAAAATACGCTGCTTATTCCAAATACGCAATGATGTAAGAGGGTGTAGTTTGGGTGGAACCAGAGAGCACAGCTTAAAATTTTTGTTGAACTACTAGTAGCGATTATATTTTCATTTCTTTTTCTCACAAATGTTTGGCTATTTCTGTATTTGACACGATGTCCGAGGACGTGGTATGGAGGAACTTAAAAGAGCGAGTTAATTTGTTCCATGTAGATCTATTAGTGATTGTATTATCGTGTTGTTTCTTACAGTAATTAGTTGTTTTTGTGAAGTGGCAAGTTTGTTGAGGATGAGGTTAACCAGGAACCTAAGTGCATAACTCAAACTGTCGTGAATGAAACGAGTAGTTTAATTATAATTTTGGATTTTGCAAATATTTAACTTTTCTTGAATGACGTCGTGGAGGCGGTACGTATATCAGATCGATTGTTCTTGTAGGGATCGTGTCGTTTTTATGAGTAGGTCGCTCTTTTGATGGATGGATGTTTTGTGAAGTTTTTTAGCAGTGGTTCAGTCGAATGGGATCGAGTCGTATTTATTTGGTTTCGGTTTTTGACATTTCACTTTACATTTTAGTGCGATTTCAATTTTTTTATATTTTTCTTTTTTCTGGGGGAATTTGTGTGTGATTTTTCGATACATTGTTTTGTGGGGTACTGATGTCCTTGTCTTCGTTTTAGCTCTTTAGATCGGGTGAAATATTTGATTCTAGTTGTGTGGCTCTGAGATGAAGAGGTTAGCACAGGAAAGGACTTCGTGGCGGGCCGCATCAAACCAGTCAGTAGACTGATGACCGAAAAAAAATAGTTGTGTGGTTCTTGGTTTTTATGTTCGATTTATTTTAGAGGAATTCGTGCGTGCCATTTCTAGATTATGTGGTTGTTTTTTGGGTAGATATCATCTCCGTTTGAGCTATGTAGTTCCAGCGTACAATGCGGTTCCACTTGTGTGGCTTTATATTTCTTTTCCGTTTGTTCTGGAGAATTGTGTGTGTGTGTGTGTGTGTGTGTGTGTGTGATTTTTCGATTGTTTAGTTCTTTTGCGGCGGTGTGTCTGGTACCACTGTCTTTGTTTGACATACATATATATGTCAACAGAATTATTCGATTCCATTCTTGTTTTCTGTATTCTTTTCGTTAGGTTTATTCTATCTAGAGGAATTCATGTGCGTGATTTTTAGATTATTTTGGTTGCTTTTGAATTATCTCAGCTTTATTAATCGTTTTTTTAGTTTTTATCCGCCCAAAACTCCCTCGTTCCCATTAATTTCGTTTTATTAACTGACTGAGGTCTTTCGCGTGGTTTTTTTTACGTTTGTTTTGGATTGTTTATTTTGATCGCCGTCTTGATGGATGTAATTGCCCTCTTCTTTAATGTTATCTTTGGTTGTCTTAGCAACTCGTGTAAACTATGCTTTTTAATCCAAATATGACGCCATGGGTCAAAGCAGACCGGTGAAATAGGACTGTGCTCTATTTCCCATTGGTACACGAAGACCCATTTATTCTGACGAATCCCATAGAACATTTCTGTCTCGGAGAATTTCCGTTCCATGAGATAAAAGCTGCACTGTTTTCGCATATTTGGTATTTAAGGTTTTTCATAGTATCCCTGACATTTCTGCTCAAAACACATTTCTCCATATCGTCAGTGGGGTCTTCATGGTGCGAACTTCGCTTCTTCTTCTTCGGAGTAGATACTTGAGTCGCACTAGGCTATCGCAGAAAAATACATTTAGTTGCTCGTTTACCGCGGCTGTGTAAACAATCGGATTCTGTTTGTTTTGTAGATGAGAATCTTCACCATCTGATTATTTTTTTCCAAGTATGTCTTCTAACTGTATTGTGTGTAGCAGTTTTGCATTGCTTTTTGTATTTATATTATTTTCCAGTTCAAAATAATCTTCAGCAAAGTTAAATGCAATGAACAACAAGGTCGTGATTTGCAATTAGTTGGAAACCTACCAAAGAATTTAAGGTGAAACAGCATTAAAGCAGCGACTGAGGGAGAATGACTATAAATATAAATAATCAGATGTTAAGATTCCATGAAAATGGATTACGTGCAATTACGAGCTGCAATAAAATTCATCATTTAAACAGGATCAACCCCACTGAATATAAAATAGGAATTACATTCAGAATATGACTTTCGTTTGTATGAGAACATTGTCGTCCATCTATTGAAAATGACAAGTACGAAGGTCGTACAGAATCCTTTGCGACCGACGAGATCGTGGTCAAATTCTCAGTATATCGTATACACTCCATTTTATTGGAAGTATCGGGTTCGACAAAACTTCCTGCTAGATGGAAGCCTCTCCTATTAATTACCGACCGAAAACACATTCGAATGAATGTTACTCAAGGGTGCTTAGACCTACTTAAACACTGTATAGTGATAAATGAAAAGCTCTATAGTGCGTATTTCGTACAAGAACATTATTGTGTTGTTCTGCCAAGAAACGACGGAAGAATCAGTACTCTTTACTGCAAGCCTGAGACTAGGAGAAGTCGAAACAGTGAGACACAACAGAAACAGGTAGAAAGAAGTACATTCAAAACATTATTTCTACAATGAATTTCATGGCTGAAAATTTCTGGGGTTTGCGTATAGAGGCATTCAGATTATCTTCACTAGTATAGAGCTACAGTAGCGCGTGTAAAGCTTCGCCACACGACAAATGGGGATGTTATTCAGACTACAAGGCCAATGGTGTGTCTAAATTTCTTCAAGGGAATGCGGGGATGATCTCTTAAACAAGACAATGACTGATTTATTTCCCCATTCTTGTCAAATGAGCTAGTGCTCCGTCTCATGACGAATTGATTGTGGACGAAAAGTAAACTCTGGCACGAGACTCGCATTCAAGACGAGAGCATCGTGCGGCCATCCAGATTTGTGTTTTGTTTAATTCCCTGTATCGTTTAAGAAAAATGCGTGGATGGGACCTTCGAAAAGCATATATCTTTTCTTGTCCTTGTTGTACCCGAGTTTGTGCCAATTACTCAATCTGAGTTTTGCCCGCTCTCACGAGAGAAGTGAAATCTTCTTTTCGTCTGCCAGACTACTAATTTTGGGTATTTGTCTCCGCCAACAGCTGGTCACTGATTCTGAAAATATGATTAGAACGGGATAAAAATCAATACTTGCAGTAGCTTCCGTTTTGTGTTTGGTATAATGTAATTCTTAATATTCTATTATCTTAACCGCAGAGGACTACTAGCCCATTTTTCCCCTTTCTCACGATGAACTTCAACTTTCAGCAATCGGATAGAAGGCGATTACATGTAGAAGGAAGCTGTTGTATATGAAGAGATTTTCAGAGGTAGTTTTGTGAAGACATGTTTGTTATTTTTTTCGAGATCTATTTGCAGTTAACATCACGCAAACGAGGATAAAGTTCACTTGCTGTCTTCTCCTTTACACACGTGTGCCGCAGTGTTTCCTTAGCGTCAAATTAGTGCAACCGTTTATGATGCTATGTGATTTAATGAATTTTTGAATATGGCGCACTAAACGACAAGATAGTCACAGCAACGTACTGCCTTTGTTTTAGGAATCTGTTGCGATAACTGAACTCCAACTTCCGTCGTTCAGTATGCCTTGATGTAAGAGTTTCAACATTGGTGACCATTTGCGGAACCTTGGTCTTTCATCCAGCCACTAAGATACATACTGTATATTGTAGTCGACGATAGCAGCTTTTATCGCTTGCACCTGACGACCGGTCGTTCTGCCGGTCAGTAAACCCCCTCTAATCGCTCGCTCTTCCAGCGTCCTTAATTAAAAGACCGCGCATTTATGACGCTGCTCGTGTAGTTTACGGGCGCCTACGAACACACGTACGGCGTACGGCCGAAGAACCGTGTTTTAAACAGCGCCGACTGCCTTGTGCTCAGCTGCATTGTTTCATTTAGACTTTCCTTTAGCTATCTACAAGTGTGATAATTTAAGTGTTTCTGTGCTTGCTTGCGGTAGTGGGTACGAAGTGCGTGTGCGCGTAACTGCTTTGTTCACGTAAACGCACGTCGGTAGCTTTGTGGACTCCACAGCAGATGATGTCCTGTATGCTTTTTCTCGCAGAGCTAAAGTCTGTTGCACTGTTACAACATAGGCTTGAGTATGGACTGCGACCATCTGACGATGTTTCCACTTACGTAACAGGCAAGAAATGGGACATGCAGCTTCGGGAAACTGAGAGTTTGCTTTCGATGTCAGGCAGCCACGCCAAGCACGCAGTTCCAGAGGCTACTGTTAAATTAATCCGTACGTCCTTCCGGCGGAGGCCTCGTAGGTCAATCCGTCAAGCAAGTAGGCGATACACTTACCTCATTCAGCAGTAGGCGATGTCGTCCATAAAATGTTGTGCCTGAGGGCGTAAAAACTGCTGTGTCGTTACAAAAAAACATGCTGAGGACATGCCGCGACGGAAGGTATTCGCGGAGAGAGTCCTGGAAAAAATGGATGAAAACGACGCATTCCTCAGTTCCGTCTGTTTCTTAGACGAGGGTACCACATATGGGGAACCCTCCACTTTCATAAATATCTGTTTCAGACACGTTTGAAGAAGTACATCTTAATTTTAAAGGGAGGGGGGACTGATGTTTTTAACTTAGACTGTATTCCATACAGTGGTCTAAAAGAAAATTCTACAAAAAATGTGATGTACGCCTACTCGCCGATGAGAACATGTTTTCAACTGTTTTGAACTGTACGTAAGGAAAGTGGTGTAAATTCATTGCTATATATAAAAAAAAATTAGATATGGCTCAGATTCGAAAAATGACAAGAAAAAGAAATTTATGTAAAGAATTTTAGATTTACTTTATTTATAAAAAAAATTAAATAGTGAACGAATATACCGAATCTAAATGTACGCCACTTACCTGAAAATCCGTAAAATGATCGAAGGGACAGCTAAAATACCGAAGTACGATCAACAAGAAATAATATCTCCACATTTTCAAATCCAAGCGTACAAACTTTCTTATGACGATTGCAATAAGTATCAGACAAACACGCAGGAATTTCGGAATCAGATACAAAAATAAAAAAACACACGAAACTGCGAAAGCAACCAATCCACATTTTGCGTCGTTTAAAAAGTCAAGAATATAAAGTAGAAAATATTGAAAATGACTTAAAAATTCTACGCAAAGCACCAAAAGGGCAAATGATGAGTGCTTTGGAGGGAATGAAAATTTAGAGTGGTACAGAAAAATATGCAGAAGACATCTTCAACGAACAATCAGATTTTAAACATAAAAGCCGGCCGCTGTAGCCGAGCGGTTCGAGGCGCTTCAGTCCGGAAGCACGCGACTGCTACGGTCGCAGGTTCGAATCCTGCTTCGGGCATGGATGTGTGTGATGTCCTTAGGTTAGTTAGGTTTAAGTAGTTCTAAGTCCAGGGGACTGATGACCTCAGATGGTAAGGCCCATAATACTTAGAGCCATTTGAATTTAAACATAAAAAATACCTCGAAAGTTTTATTGGCATTATAAAAGGAAAAAAGGGTGAATGTCACGATAAACATAAGACCATGGGGGTAAAAAAAAGAAGGAATGTGGGATTACCGATATTGGTGGGAATTGTGTAGAAAAGTAGTTTAAAATACAGGCTTTCATGCAGAAATGAAATTGCTGAGTGAAGTCTACTTGCTTCGTATTTCGTGCACTTTCGTTATGTTTAAAACCTGCTGCGCTTGCAGAAAACTTTTATATAATCGTGGATTGTAAGGAGTCATGCTACAACGAATTAGTCCAAATTTGTCTGTTCATAAAGTCAGGTACACATCATGTCAAGTATTTACGATCAAAGTAATTGCGATTGTAAGCCAAATATGTCCACATGACTGGTTATGTCATACAACTGAAAATAGCTACACTGCCGAAACTGTATAATAGTGTAGAAGACAAAATAAGGTATTCTAATCCAGGTTACGACAGCTAGTGTTGCGGAGTATTGTGATTTAAAAACAACTGGTGAGGAAAGAAATCTTGAACGACGCGTACCAGAAGAGAGGACAGGTTAGCGGACATCTGTTCAGTATCCAGGAATTATAACTTAGCGCTGGAAGGAACAGTAGAGCGAAAAACAGCAAAAGCAGACAAAGCCTACATTATGAAAAACGCATTATAGATGGTGTTGGTTGTAGTAGTTAGGTAGAAATGAAAAATTACCACAAAACTGGAAAAGATATGGAGCTTCATGAAGCCCATTGAAAGACATGAGAGTCTACAATATTGTATACAGAGTGGTTAGAAACAATCTGAAAAGCTTGTAAGGGTGATGCAGCATAGGTTGCGCTGGGAAAAAATTGTTAAGGAAAAAAATTAGATACGTTGCGCCGTTTCAGAGTTAATTAGCGTTGAAATTAGTCACACCTTTGCGCGCGCAAATTGAAGCGATCCGCGAGAGACGGCATCGCGAAACGTGTTCTTAGTTTGGGTCCCTAAAACTGAACGAGAGAGCGATACAAAAATTGGACATGGGATGGTAGCAGCGATTGAACCGAACCGAAAGTGGCAGTCTTATGCTCTATCATCCACTCTATGAGAACAGCTGACACTAATTGTATCTGCTGCCCGCTTGAATTTGCGCGCGCAACGATCTAATTGGCTAACTTCAGATCTAATTAACTCGGAAACGACGTAGCATTTCGAATTTTATTCTTAACTGTTATTTCTCAGGACAATTTACCCTGCTCCAACAGTCTTACAAGATTTTCAGACTGTTTCTGACCACACTGTATGTGTTAGAATTACGGAAACTGATAGTGAAATAACCACCCACTTCTTATTCCACAGAATTACGTATGTTGTTCTGCCGTTGGGGTCAGTAAACACGTTTGTCAACCGCGAATTAATGTACTACATTTTGTGTGACATATTATGCCGTATTTCAGTAAAAAGAACACAACCCCTGTTGGGCCGCTGCTCCAATAGACATGTCTCGTCGAGGGTGTCATTCAGTTTAGATTGAGAGAAAAACTTTGTGAGCGCGCCCATTTCCTACAGATACGCCCTGCGCTGGGAACTAGTGGTTCGGTTCGCGTTGTTGCGCAACGACGCGCCTTGGGCCCCCGGCACCGCGCCGCCTGAATTGCATTTGTGCCTTCCTATGGTTTCTGCACGCCGCCCGCGGTAATGCATTTGCGTAAGTGCGCCACCACAGTCCTCCTGTCACGTCCCGCTCGTTACGTCGTTGGTGTAGTGCCTTAAGTGCCATCACGAATGTGTTTGGCCTAGTCATAAATACCGCCAGTGGCAGTAGGCGCCTCTCTCAAGGATGTGCTGGGTGGAAGGTATACATTGCTGCTGAACTTACTGTGTCGTTGAAGCAATTCACGATTCCAAAAACGCTGCTGGACAACCAAATCAAACCAGGGAAGGAGATACTAAGCACACTGGACAAAAAATTAATCAGTCGCAGGAGATAATGCACTAATACCGCCGAACATTACATCTAGCCTTCATAATTGTCTCACGAAATATGGCGACGAAGAGTGTCCAAAAGTTTCCTCAGGTACGCCGTAACTAGAGGGAGTCACTCATTGGTGATTGGGTGCCGTAAGACTCAGATTACGATGACGCTCATTGCTACATATCTATGGGATTAAGAATGTATGATTTAGCGAACCAGTCGAGCTGCAATAAATTGCTCGAGTGTTAGCCAACCAGGAACGTATGCATACAGAACTGTGAACACAGCAGTTGTCATCTTGAAAGACGGGAATGTCGACAGCATACAGTGAAGATATAGATAAAAGAACAATATTCGATCACTGAGAATGTTTAAAAAAAATCATGGCTCATGGTAACAAAAAATCATGGCTCATGGTAACGGTCACCTGAACGAGTCGGCTCAAGTCATGGTACGACAAACATAAAGGCGCCTCTGGCGTAAATTATACCCTCACCGCACAGTTGGTTAAACGCCTCGATAGGGTTGTTTCGCACTTGTCTGACTCCCGTGCAAAAGGTGCCGGTTGCACGGCCGCCGGGTAGGCACTTTTCACGATCAGTACGGCTGCCGCGTAAACGGTGTGGTAACCTCTGCCGACAGTACCTGACAGGTTGTAGCGACAGCAGCACGTCACACGTTCCAGAAGTTTAATACGGAACTAAAAATATGTTTCGCAATAAATTAGTTGCGCGGATGTTGTTTTAAAGGCACAACTTCACTCCCGACGTCCAATGCGAGGTTCATCTTTGCAACCACACCATGCAGCGCGGTACAGATGGGCCCAGCAACATGCCGAATGACCGCTCAAGATTGCCTTCAACCAGACAGTCGTCGGAGACGTGTTTGGAGCCAACCCGGTCAGGCTGAACGCCTTAGACACACTGTCGAGCGAGTGCATCAAGGTGGAGGTTCCCAGCTGTATTGGGGTGGCATTATGTGGGGGCCGACGTACGCCGCTGGTGGTCTAGTGCAACCATATCGGCAGTATATTGGCGAAGCATTCTTCTTCGCGCCCCCATCGTGCACAACTTGTGAACGACTTCCTTCAGGATAACGATATCACTCGACTAGAGTGACCAGCATGTTCTCCAGAAATGAACCCTATCCAACATGCCTGGGATAGATTGAAAAGTGATGTTTATGGACGACGTGACCCACCAACCACTCTGAGGCATCTACATCAAATCGCCGTTGAGGAGTGGGACAATGTGGACCAATAGTGCCTTGATGAACTTGTGGATGGTATGCCACGACGAATAAAGGCATGCATCAATGCAAGAGGACGTGCTACTGGGTATTAGAGGTACGTGTGTGTACAGCAATCCGGATCACCACCTCTGAAGGTCTCGCTGTATGGTGGTACAACATGCAATGTGTGGGAGCAAGAAAAAGGGCGGATATGACGTTTCTGTTGATCTCTATTCCAATTTTCTGTACAGGTTGCGGAACCGGGGTGATGCAAAACCTTTTTTGATGTGTGTAATATTATGCATTTGAAAGATATTTAAGAAGCAACAATATATGTATTAAAATATAATATTGTAATGGACAGAATTATCATCTTCGAAACAGTCTACGTACGTAATTATCCCATCGAAAAACTACAAGTGGCTTTTGCTTCAAAACACGTATCAGTTCAGGCTGAACAGTAACTGGTTTGCTCGCTTTCCTTTTAAGTAGTGTTGATTTGTGAAATGTTTCAACGTCTATCATGATAAAAACGTGTAGCAACAGTTATTATTGACACGAAAGAACACAAAAGTGTCGGAGACTATAACAAACGTCAAATACATTCCGAAGTGAACGCTAGCAATGGCCCGTAGCCAAAATTCCATTAGTCGCCTCGGTTTGCCGTCGCCGACAGCCGGGTGTGGTCGTGTGAGCTACTGGCTCCCCGTAGTAGCAGCACGGCAGTTGTGTGCTTTTCAACCGGCGACGGGCAAGTATGAAATATGGCGCCGTTTACACGGAGCCACACGTGTCAAACGACCCTTAGGCCGTCGGTGCTCACGCCGGCTTGCACCATTCGACAAAGTCAAAATAGCGATTCGTCGGACCACATTACCCTTTCCAGTCAGCTACTATCCAGATCGTGTTGTTTGTTCCATTGAAGATGAGCAGCTTTAATCGCGCCACAGAATAAGAGCGGTTTCAGAATGCCAAGGAACAGATAAGAAATATACAGTAATAAATACGGACCTTCTAAGCCGACAAGGGTGCAGGAACGAATCAGCAGCTGCGGTGCTGAAGGAAACTTCCCACCTTTCGCTTACAGTTATGTAAGGATAAATCTAGACAGATGACGTTGGTGTCATCGCTTGGGGGCCCAAAAGATTAAATTGGGGGCTGGGTGGAAATTTAAACGGAGGTCCCAAGGATACAAGTCCACTTCTTGAAGTAAGGCGCCTCTTCAAAAGGGATCGAAATCGAAGTTACTACAGCTTTCTTAGATAACAATACAGCGAGCCGCTCCTCTCCATGTTCTCAACCGGATTAAGCTCGTCGAATGTTTTCTGAATAGCAGCAAGTGAATTTGGTCGGGAAAGAAAGGCAAAGGAGATTTGGACATATCCGCGTCCTGATTCGTCGGTCAGCGAGCTTGGTGAGGAAACAACATGATAAGCACGATCGTCTAGCATTAGCAAACGCGAGGAGTTAATACTTCTGGTGTACTCTGGACCTAGTATTTTCTAACAAATTGCCGCGATCAAACACGTGAGGAGATCACGAGTGTAAAATTAGAGAGATTCGAGCGCGCACGGAGGCTTTCCGGCAGTCGTTCTTCCCGCGAACCATACGCGACTGGAACAGAAAAGGGAAGTAATGACAGTGGCACGTAAAGTGCCCTCCGCCACACACCGTTGGGTGGCTTGCGGAGTATAAATGTAGATGTAGATGTATCCCACAAACGAAGTGAGATGGGAGCTGGGAGCAAAGAACGGCAGCGACCACGTGCGTCAAATTATTGGAAAAACAGGAATAGAAATTACAGCTACAAGTAATTACATTAGCATGGGCCACACAAATCTATATTAAAAAGAAAAAAAAATCATAGCGTCTGCAAACCAGTCCTCGTAATGTAAATAGAGACGAGAACTAAAGAGACATAAGGAGAAAGTTAGGCGTAGAGAAGCTAATAAATACATCCCACCGCAGGTTTCATTGGAGCCTCGAAGATGAACAAGCTGCTATTTTCTTTCTCACAAGGACAAGTCTCCAACGATGGGATCGAATTTTTTAAATGCAATATACAGTGATGTAGGTTATGATCCCAGGTACCACACCTGCAGCCGTTCAACCCTTGTGGACCCTCGTTTGCGAGTAATTGACAAAAAAAAATTCAGTATGTTGCGTGACCCTCAACGGCGTTACAGTAGTTATACGACGTAGAGAGGTGTAATGGATAGAGTAAGGGCGTTACATGCAAGACGTTGTGGGTTCGCATCTCGTTAGATGGATTAATTTTTATTATTTTTAAATCTTTATCGAAATGATTTTCTTCGTTCTTTTTATTCAATTAATTGGTTTAAGTGTAATTTTTTATTTCTGTTCCTTTGTCACACCATTTTAACCGCCGTATGAACTTTTTCATTTGTTTCATTTTTTCGTTATATCATTCTTTTTCCTCTCGGAATTTATGTGAGTGTGAATTCAATTGTATTTATCTATTGCAGTATTAAATTAGTTGAAAATTCTGCTCTACTGGTTAAAAAAAAAGATGAAATGGTCTCTTTCTATTGACTGTGCAGTGGCATGAAAAATGTATTTTTCGTTACAAGACGTGCAGTTTTTTTGCATGGTAATAGTGATAGAAATATTTAAAACAAAGCCTAAATTCCTGCTGCACTATGCGAAAACGCAGCCTAAATTCCTGCTGCACTATGCGAAAAAACGCAGGTGAAGATTGAAACAAGAGAAGGGTTTATAAATTTAAAAAATTTCAAGCAAATTGAGAAATAGGTGTAATGAATGGAATAACCTGGACGAAAAAATATGACGATAAAAACAAAAGAAATTATATCTTAAGTTAATACATAAAATTAAGACACAAATATTTCAAGTGGAAAAAAGAATGATATGAAGAAAAATGAGGGCAAATGAAGTTGATTTTATGATTAAAATGATGTGACAAAGGAGTGGAAATAAAAAATTAAATTTAAACTGATTAACTGAATAACAATGACGATAAAAGTAATTTCGGTAAATATTTTAAAAAATGTCCCTGACGTGATTTAAACCCACAACCTCCTGCATGTGAAGGCCGTACCCTATTCATTACACCTCTCTACCAGTCAATGTCATAAAACATTTTTAAAGCTATTCTGAAACTTTTTATCATCAGTTACTCGCAAATGAGTGCCCGCCGGGGTGAATGGCTGCAGTGTGTCATACCTGGGATCGTAGCCTACATAACCGTATAGATGGTTTCAGAATATCGATCCCACCAGTGGGCACCTCTCCTTGTCAGTGGAAGACTAATGTCCACTCCATATATTTTATTTTGACCCCTTGCGAGATACATAATATCTCACACCCTGCTGGTCTATTATGCGTTTGTCTCGGATTTGAACTGTCTTAGCAGCCTTAGTCACTGCATGCATTTGCTACGTCTCTGTTCTGCGTTTTTTTTTTTTTTTACTCTAATTTCTCTCTAGATTTAGATTTGTACTTCTAACACCCAAACCTCCAGATGTCAGCCACATCGGTACCAAACGTATGTAGATAGAGTACCGAACAAAACACCGATTTATTTCATCCTATCTGCTGTCGTCCAGTAGAACATGCGTAAACGGTAATTAAAAGTAACGACATAACTACGGAGCACAGGAATGGCGTATCTGTTAGTAATAGTTATGTAGATCTCGTGTGGGTGTGTTGGTAGAGGGTGTCGAGCATGCGTTCGTCATGCCAAAGGTCCTGCGTTCAAACCTCACTGTGACGATTTGTTTTAACTGTTTTGTTTGAATCTGTCATAAGGTAGAACATTTTCCCGGCATGTAAAATGACTTTTCGGAGTTTGTAGCAATGTTCTTTTGGCAGTCTGCTTTCGCTTCATCAGTTGAAAGTAACAAACCTATAGAGTACATTTGTGTAGATAGTTGTGATGTTCTGTCGGACATGTGCGACAGAACATGCATAATACAGCCAAAAAAAAAAAAAATATATATATATATATATATATCATTGGGATATGAACCCATGACCCTTGGTACAACGATCTAACGTTCTACCAACTTTAAGAACCTTCAACATCGCAGCGCGCCAGCAGCCGTTGGTTAATATATTAAAAAACTAAAAACCCGCCTCGATTGCGAAAAAAAGCACCTAGTGTTAAGTGTTAACCCAGGTTTCGGCGTAGATAACTACACCTTCTTCAGAACAACAATAAAACCCACAAGTGCCAAGAAGACCTTTGTCAATGATTAAAAGAACACCATAGCTATACATTTATAAACGAAAAAGAAAAGGAAAACACAAACAGTACATATGTACAAAGTCAAAACCACTACCTAACTACGGTCGCAGGTTCGAATCCTGCTTCGGGCATGGATGTGTGTGATGTCCTTATGTTAGTTAGGTTAAGTCGTTCTGAGTTCTAGGGGACTGATGACCTCAGACGTTAAATCCCATAGTGCTCAGAGCCATTTGAACCATTTTTGAACTACTTAACTTAATGGTGTACGCTCCACCTCGATGGGCAATGACCCGCCATAAACTGCAGCTACAAATGGTCTCTCACTTACAAGCCCGACCCGCTACATATGCACATGCGCAAGGCAAGGGAAGTTACTACCAACTCCCCCACGGACACCTTACATATCAGCTACTCACAGTTATGCTTTTCCTGCGCGTTTTAGTGTTACTTTCAGTTAACGTATAGACCCGTTCTGCTGGACGACATCACGTAGCATGAACTAATCACAGTTTTGGTTGATACTCTGTCAACATAACTTTTGGTACCGATCTGAGTATCTGGCATCTGGAAGACTGGGTATAAGAATATCAGGAACTGCTGATACAGAATTAATATAAGCGTCCACATGATACACCAGACTACAGATGGTATTGTGTTTTGTCTATGGAGCCGGCCGCAGTGGACGAGCGGTTCTAGGCGGTTCAGTCTGGAACCGCACGACCGCAACGGTCGCAGGTTCGAATACTGCCTCGGGCATGGATGTGTGTGATGTCCTTAGGTTAGTTAGGTTTAAGTAGTTCTAAGTTCTAGGGGACTGATGACCTCAGATGTTCAGTCCCATAGTGCTCAGAGCCATTTGGACCATTTGATTTGCCTATGAATTTAATATGGAGAATATTGTAGCATAATGTGGTTTGTTATTGCTTCCGTACTGACTGCATAGGATAAGGACCGTGCCCCGTCGTAAAATTAACCTTCGCCCTGCTGGAATTGATTAGGTTTAAATTCAAAAGTACCACAATTTCTGGGAAAACTTTTGTGTCCTGCTCTTATTTGAGACTGCTTATCCTGTTGCCAGATGCCGACCTTCTGCTAAATGTTGGAATATTACTCCTAATTTTGTTTCCTGTTACGCTTTTGTGCAACAGATAGAAAAAGAACATTTTTCTCGCGCCTCGTTTGTTATGAAAATTTGTTTTGTTGTAAAGTGAAAATCGACAAAAAAAAGTGTAGTAACCAGATGCAATTAAACATCTTGTCGATCGTATCGTATTGCGCTTTGTACTTCTCCTGGTTGGTACATGAGCTGCAGGTTTCACCTGACCGACTTCTGCTGGTCTTCACTGTGAAAAAGACAGTTCCGTTGGAACTATATAACGAGATCAACACAATCTCCCGGTGTAATAGGAACATAAAGAAATGTTGCCTTATTCTTTGCTATGACTCGACTGTTTTTCTTCGCGTTTTTGTACCTCTATTTAGTGAGTAGATCGCTTCGGAAGCATCGCACACATGTGATCCGTAGTTTAATTTCTCAGGTCCGCTTGGTTGGCATTGGATTCATTAACAATTAACTAAAATAGGAAAACTAATATTGTGCTCTATGTCTTCAAAGAAAAGAAAAGAAAAGCTGTACGTAAAACGGTAGATGTATATCACACACGATGAAATCTCTGGAAAAAATTTCATTCTCAAATATCATTTACGCCTCTCTCTCTCTCTCTCTCTCTCTCTCTCTCTCTCTCTCTCTTATTTATTTATTTATTCTTTTTTCCCGGAACTTAATACGATTAAAAAAATTTATGCGCGTTATTTTTTGTATTTTTGCATATACACTCCTGGAAATTGAAATAAGAACACCGTGAATTCATTGTCCCAGGAAGGGGAAACTTTATTGAAACATTCCTGGGGTCAGATACATCACATGATCACACTGACAGAACCACAGGCACATACACAGGCAACAGAGCATGCACAATGTCGGCACTAGTACAGTGTATATCCACCTTTCGCAGCAATGCAGGCTGCTATTCTCCAATGGAGACGATCGTAGAGATGCTGGATGTAGTCCTGTGGAACGGCTTGTCATGTCATTTCCACCTGGCGCCTCAGTTGGACCAGCGTTCGTGCTGGACGTGCAGACCGCGTGAGACGACGCTTCATCCAGTCCCAAACATGCTCAATGGAGGACAGATCCGGAGATCTTGCTGGCCAGGGTAGTTGACTTACACCTTCTAGAGCACGTTGGGTGGCACGGGATACATGCGGACGTGCATTGTCCTGTTGGAACAGCAAGTTCCCTTGCCGGTCTAGGAATGGTAGAACGATGGGTTCGATGACGGTTTGGATGTACCGTGCACTATTCAGTGTCCCCTCGACGATCACCAGTGGTGTACGGCCAGTGTAGGAGATCGCTCCCCACACCATGATGCCGGGTGTTGGCCCTGTGTGCCTCGGTCGTATGCAGTCCTGATTGTGGCGCTCACCTGCACGGCGACAAACACGCATACGACCATCATTGGCACCAAGGCAGAAGCGACTCTCATCGCTGAAGACGACACGTCTCCATTCGTCCCTCCATTCACGCCTGTCGCGACACCACTGGAGGCGGGCTGCACGATGTTGGGGCGTGAGCGGAAGACGGCCTAACGGCGTGCGGGACCGTAGCCCAGCTTCATGGAGACGGTTGCGAATGGTCCTCGCCGATACCCCAGGAGCAACAGTGTCCCTAATTTGCTGGGAAGTGGCGGTGCGGTCCCCTACGGCACTGCGTAGGATCCTACGGTCTTGGCGTGCATCCGTGCGTTGCTGCGGTCCGGTCCCAGGTCGACGGGCACGTGCACCTTCCGCCGACCACTGGCGACAACATCGATGTACTGTGGAGACCTCACGCCCCACGTGTTGAGCAATTCGGCGGTACGTCCACCCGGCCTCCCGCATGCCCACTATACGCCCTCGCTCAAAGTCCGTCAACTGCACATACGGTTCACGTCCACGCTGTCGCGGCATGCTACCAGTGTTAAAGACTGCGATGGAGCTCCGTATGCCACGGCAAACTGGCTGACACTGACGGCGGCGGTGCACAAATGCTGCGCAGCTAGCGCCATTCGACGGCCAACACCACGGTTCCTGGTGTGTCCGCCGTGCCGTGCGTGTGATCATTGCTTGTACAGCCCTCTCGCAGTGTCCGGAGCAAGTATGGTTGGTCTGACACACCGGTGTCAATGTGTTCTTTTTTCCATTTCCAGGAGTGTAGATTAATCCCCGACGTCCCAGATCTAATGTGTAAGCCCGATTGCATGTGGTTAGGGGCAAAGTAAGCCTAGTCGATAGAATTTATGTACACTCATGTGTCAATTATCCTACCACGTGTATATCGGCCAATGAAATAAGTTTTATGAGTTAGCTGGAATCTTTGTTGTAAGGATTGAGAGCGTCAGTTGGAAGTCATATTATCCGCTTACAGTTAGTGATTTTTTTAAACGTTGGAATGACTTACGGAACCAAATAGCGATCCTGACTTGCGCGTTTATTTCTTGTGTTTTATGATGTCTTCGAACTGTGGTAGCGAAATACTGTGACTCTCACAATTTCGTAATAACTTTTATTAATTTTTCACCTCGTTGCTTCCGTAATTCTCAAACGGCTTGGGCGAATTTTGGTTCCAGTAATGCAAAAACTTTCTTCATACGGCCTCCTAGACGAGAAGACAAAGGTGGCGCTTTTGCGCTTTCTCAGAAGTTAGCTTTGCTGCGGAGAAACCCTATCACCACAGCTGTCACTCGTCTGGCGTGACGTGTCGCTTCTTTCCCAGCCGCCTATATGCTGCGTAATACAGTGGAGTTAGTCGCAAAGTTTACAAGGATTCGCAGTCGTCGGAAAAGTACGAAAAAAGATAAGCGAAAACATGAGATCTGTGGCTGTTTCGCGTGAATTAATTGTGCTATCTTTGTATCAAATTCAATTACAAACACCCACTCCTCTCTCTCTCTCTCTCTCTCTCTCTCTCTCTCTCTCTCTCTCTCTCTCTCTCTCTCTCGTTCGTGTGTTTTTCCAGTTTATCTTTTTTAGCGATATTTTGCTCTCACGAGTTCATATCATCCTTCAGCTGCATCGATGAATTTTATTCCTTCCCGTAGTGCTAAACGCTCAATATTACAATGAGCTTACTGTTTGCTTCCGCGACGTAGATGACAAAACTTGCAGAGCAGTTCCGTGTCAATGCCGCCTGCGTATCGTTTGTACACTGCATAACAACAGACGCGGCTCATTCGCAACATTCTCAAGCTTCTCCTTCGGTAACCTAGCTGAAAGAGGAGTTCCTTCAAGCGTCAGAATTTACGTCCTTACTCTGTAAATGTCCAGAAGTATGCACGTCTTGGCAGGAATAAATAATGCAGGTAATAAGATTAAAACTACTATGGCTTATAGTCAGACGGAAGATAGGGCAGCCAGTCAGTGTACAAGATAACACAATAATTAGACTAAATGAGTATATTGTGACTGATAATTCACATGTTGCGAGTACTTTTATCAGTCAGTTTTAGGAATAGCATCAAAAGCAGGATTTAATGGTTCAGTTGAAGCAAGAGCATGTATTAAAAAAAAGTCCTTCCAGAAAACTAGAAGTAGCACCAACTGAAATTAATTGAATTATAAAAGTTCCACAAAACAAAAGCTCATGTGATGTTGAAGGAATTTCAAACACAATTGTGAAAAGTTGTTCCAACTTAATAGGTAATGTCTTTCCGACTTATAGGTAATGCCCTTACAGATGCATCATTGGCAAACAGAAATTTTCCAGACAGGTTAAATAATGCAATTGTAAAGCCTCTTCACAAGAAATGTGACAAGACAGACTTAAACAATTATCGTCCAACTTCCTTACAGACGTGTTTTTCCAAAATATTCGCAAAAGTAATGTACTCAACAGTAGTTTCACACTTAGTGAAAAAAATTACTTAGTATATCACAGTTCGGATTTCAGAAGGGTTGCTCGACAGAGAATGCTATTTACACTTTCACTTATCAGTTAGTAGAAGCTTTAAATAATAAAATACAGCCAGTTGTTTTGCGATCTTTCCAAAGCGTTTGATTGTGTATATCGTGTTACTCTCTTAGAAAAACCAAAGTTTTATGGAACTGATGGTTTTACACACAGCTGGTTTGAATCATACTTAACAAACAGAATAAAAAGTTTGTGCTGAATAATTCAAACGATGTCGAAAGGGTATAAAATCTTAGTGGCTGGGGAGAAATCACAAAGGGAGTCCCACAGGGTACAATTTTGGGTCCACTGCTATCCTTGTACATGTGAATGACCTTCCTCTTAACATGCACCAAGCAGGACCGGTATTTTTGCAGACGATACTAGAGTTATAATGAATCCCCTTATAAGAAGAGCAACAGAAGGAATTGTAAATTGTATTTTTCTAAGAATTATGAAGTGGCTCCAGGAAATTGACACTCTAAATTTAAAAAAAAGATATATTCAGTTCTGTACAACAAATAGTCATACCACCAATTGGTGAAGCACATTTGCAGAAGTCAGTAAATAAGCTCCAGTACTCCAAAGTTTTAGATGTATACATATTGATGAAAACTTGAAGTGGAAGAAGCATACTACTGAGCTTCTCAAACAGTTCTAAGTTCAGCTACTTTGCTCATGTTATAACTGCTAATCTCGGAAACCACTCAATAATGTCTTAGGGAATAATTTTCTGGGATAATCCAGCACTTACCAAAGAAAGTATTGATTGCGGGAAAGAGCCCAGTAAGAATATGTGCTTTTCGCCCACGGATGTCATGGATGCCAAGCAGCTAGGAATTTTATCTGTGGTGTCACAATCCATACATACGCTCATAAATTGTACATCAAAATTCGAGAACAATTATGTTCATACCTACAACACTAGAGGGACAAATAACCTTTATTACCCATTATTAAAGCTTTCAGTGGCTCAGAAAGGAGTTCAATATGCAACAACAAAAATTTTTGATCATTTGTCTAATTACATAAAATGTCTGACGGTTAGCAAAGCAAGTTTTAAATCTGGCTTGAAATCATTCCTCCTGAGCAATTCCTCCTATTCTGTGAACGAACTCCTATTTTTATTTTAAAAATGTAGCATGAAGAAACTAGAACCTTGGTTCTAAGTATACCTGCATGAACAGGTCTGCAGTGTCATGTGTTCATTAATGTTAAAACCAGTCATGTATACGTACCCTGTAAACTGTTTCGTTCCACACCATTTCGATAAACGAATCGTTCAAGTGACTTGTGGACTACGCGACTAAGAGAGAGAAACTTCTATATGGTACTTGGCGGAGAGTACATGTAACCCGATAATTTGTCTTTTGTTCTTCCAGTCACGAAAACTATTGCATTTCTTCCAGGGATTCCCATTTAAGGTCCCCGGGATTTCTGTTACGCTTTCATATGGGCAGTACTGAAATGCGTGTGTCTGAATTTGTTCTCTGTCTGTTGTCATGCCTACCTAAGAAGAGACTTTAAACACTGAAAAATATTACAGGCATTGTCTTACGTAAATCCACATTTAAAGAGACCTATCATTCATTACCCAAGTGGAAATTTGGTGGAGGTGTAGTCATCCGTAGATCACCTTTATAAGGATACTGAGTATGTCTAGGTATTTCAATTTGAGAAAAAAAAATTAATGTATTCTGACATTTACTTACTTACAGGTATAGTTTGACAAGGATGGGCCAAGTAGTTGGCATTGGTTTTATTGAAATAATTTTGTTCATATCTTTCTACAATTCCTTACGATCATTCAATGACGATACTTTGCTGTGCTCAAAGGTATCGTCCGCAAACAATCTTATAGTGCTGCTGATCCTATCTAGTAATCGTTTATCTATTTTGAAATCATTAGTGGTTCAATTACGCTTCCTTGAGACACTTCCGATTCTCCTTTCGTTTCTATGGAACATTTACCGCCCAATAACGTACTGGGTTCTGTTTGTCAAATGTTCCAGTCAGCAGTTCGTGGTCTAGTGTTTAACGCCGGGTCCCAGTTTCGATTCCCGGCCGGATCGGAGATTTTCTTCGCACGAGGGCTGGTGCTTGTGTTGTCCTAATCATCTCGTCTCACCTTCATTGACGCGAAAGTCGCCGAAGTTGCGTCAAGTGGAAAGACTTGGACCAGGCGGCCGAATAACGCAATCTCAGCCAATAACGCCATACAACGATCGTTTCATTTCCTCAAGCGTATCAAATATTTGCGAAGAGACTCTTTGATTGGTGGTCGAAGGTGTGATAGTGTCGGAGCCTTTCGGAAATCCTGGAAGACGGGATCTACCTGTTCACTTGTATCTTTTGTAGAAAAAGATTCAGAATCGCTTGCGTTGGTCCTACTTCCGCGCGTTTAGGCCCGATGTGTCTTAGATGCGCAGAGAGACCTGTGCTAACGAAATTGGGAGTGGTGAACAGCGGAGAAGGAAATCAGTAGTTGCGTTGTGGAAGCAATAAACCAGACCTCCTCTTGAAGTGATTTAACTCTGTGGCGCATAGCGTCCACTATAGTGTACAGCTGTTACTGCTCGCTTCTTTGGCATTTTCCATCAGTCATGAGGCTGCAAATGCACACAGTCTACTGCAGCGGGCACTCCCTACTGGTGTTGTGTACTTCATGCAAAAATGTGAAATCTTATGGGTCTTAAATGCTAAGGTCATCAGTCCCTAAGCTTACACACTACTTAACCTAAATTATCCGAAGGACAAACACACACACCCATGCTCGAGGGAGGACTCGAACCTCCGCCGGGACCAACCGCACAGTCCATGACTGCAGCGCCCTAGACCTCTCGGCCCTTCATGCATTTGCAGCCCCATGAAAGATTGAAAACTCTAGAGAAGTGACCAATAATAGCTTTCCACTGCAGTAAATGTCATGCACCACACAGTTACGGAAACGACAAAAGAACATAAATGTACTCGGCGGGACGTGATGTTAGTTCCGACCTTCGCAGTTTAAAGTTCTAGCTAGGACGGCATATCGATCTGTTTAGAGTTAGGGTTTGTGTATTAAACACTTAAAGTGTTCGGTCAGGACTGACTACAGATCAGTGGTCACCATTTGCGCTTGCAAAAAGGACATGTCACGACGCAACTGCAAATGCATATATGAAGCAATACGCTCCAGTTGAACATAGATTACAGCAGATCGGGCCAGCTGAAGCATACTGTTAAAGGTGTGTAATACACTGTATTAGCCAACTACATTAACGTACACCCTTAAGCAAAAGCACCATAATTGTCTTAGTTCTTTAACGTGATCTTCGGGATGCCCAAAAGTCACCGTACCCCTCCCGCTTTGTGTAATTGGAGAAATAAAAAAGTTTTTATTGGTTCTCGGCTATGGTACTAACCAAAAGCAATGTTCTCTCTATTGTTTTATTTCAGTGTTGCATTGTTTTCATTTATGAATCCCTGGCTGATATGAGCGATTGTTGAGGAATTATTAGTGGCGTATTTGAGGTTGCGCGAATGTCCACAGACAAGGAAAACAATGACAATGATAATGACTATATTCAGATATTGCTTTAGCAGTGCCCTCCGTCGTCAAGCAGCTAGCTTGGCGGGGAGAAACGTTCTTTTGGTGAAGGCAGTTCCAAAGACATTCATTGTATTAGACTGAAGAGAACTAGACAGGAAAGGGGTACCGCCGCCGCCGCCCAAACAGTTGAGCAGGGTCTCCAGTGACATCCATTCGGGAAAGAGCAGCCGAACTTCAAGTACCGCCATCAACAGTTCATGAACACACTAAGAAGTATTTGAAAGTGAATGGATTTAGACCTATTTTTGTGAATTATCTAACTACGACATGCAGCAGGTACTTGTAGTCTGCCTTGTTTAGTGGGTGCAATTTGCAGATGCCTCGCACAAAAATTTTATTTTCTGATGAATGAACGATATAACGCATTCGTAAGAAGGATTATGGTTTTCTGATCATCTTCATTATGTGCAACGGTTGGAAACACACTCTCCTCATATTGGCCAGGATGTCATAGCGTTAACTGTGCCGCCATATTTTGTTTGAAGGGTACGTGAATGGAACCTCTCATCTGCACATGTGGTTGAGACCTCAGCTCGAAGACATGGGAAGCATTGGATCGAATGTGGTTGCAGCAGAATGGCGCTCCAGCACACATCGTTATTGAGATGCTTGAGTTTACTGATGGAAAAATTTCGTGGCTACTGGATAGGGTGTGGTTAGGAACATGCCCATCCCTGTTTAGGTACGAGACTAATGAAGAATTGCACAAAATGTATTGAGGAAGCCTTTCGAAGCATAAAATCCTTACGTGTTCTACAAGATGTCGAGGACGAGATGAAGGCGCTTAGATCTCAGTGTAAGGGACGTTGGTGCATATACGGATTTGCTGAGTACATAATCTTTGTACGGAAATAATCCAGTGTACATTGCAAACTCGCTTGTGATCGGCTGGGCGCCTATAGCGCATTCACCTGCGTCAGACAAACGAAGACCAAACCTGTTTACCAGTGAGTGATAACGGTTGTGCCCCGCGGTCGTCAACCGAAACCAGACAGTCGGAAGTGTACGCACATAGTGTTCATCGGCTCACTGACCTCGGAACTATTTGTGGCTACCGGGGAAACGAGAGCTCGAACGTGCAACCGCAGCGCCTGACCACTGAGCCAGCGCGTCAGGTTATGGGACGGTGACGTGGAGATTCAGGACAAAGCCGCTGTGCGTCAGTCGGTGAATCACGCCTCGCCCCTTCGTCTAGCTCTGTTTGCAGATAATATACCATCTACACTGCTTTAACGAGCCTCGTCTTTTTAATTGTTCATTCTACTGCCGCCACTGCTGTTGCATCTACGCAGAACAATGATTCCTAGTCATTAATTCATAATCATGTAGTGGCCTGTCGGCAAAACGCAACAATACAGAATGTGGTGGCCGCAAACACATCATTCAAAAGTACGAGGGGAAAAAAATCCAAGGAAAACAGCAAAAGCCTGTAGGATAAAATCTGGAGATGTTTTCGTGCTGTCAAAACACCTCGCCTTTAACGTTTAAAAATTACCTTGCCCTGTATTTGCTGCTCTTTAGACTCGCAGAAATGAAGTCTTGATATTACTACTTACACATTTACTCACGACGGGTATCAGATCTAGATTTAAAAACGCCGACGCCCTAGGCCCCAGACTTTCCGACGAACCCACCCCCAATCTCCTCCCTATGCGGTGTCTAATGTTGTGCAGTCCTGATATACTTGATAAGGCATTGAAGATGCATCGTGCTTGTAACTGATTCTCAAAATCTGTTGTAAGGTAACGGAAAGGAAACGGGAACACATTACCAGTGAGCCTCATCTTTTAGTAGAGTTAAAATAACCGGCTTTTACTGCGGGTGTCTAAACAGCACTAAATCTGTATTAAAGTAACGGTTTATCCACAGTAGAATGATTCGAAATGAGAAAATGAGCTCATTGTTAGATAACAAAAATGAAAACTGCTTACAGTCCGAACGAAAGAACGGAGTATAATTATTGAGAATAAAGTAGTGTGATGGTGTCTGTTTTTTGAAATTTCAGGCTCGAAGTTGTGGTAGCTGACTATGATCCGCACAGAATTACATTGCTCCCACCATCCCACAATTACATCGGTTAAAATGTGTGAGGCGCAAAAAACTTACCGAATCACTGTGCTGATTGCGTGACGCTACTGCTTTCCTCCTCTAAACTCGTACAACGCAAATTCCAAAATTAAACCAGATGGGTTTAAAAACAAGATTGCTATCATTGCTTGGATTACGAGCAGTGTCTTCAGTGTATTCGTCGGAATGTTGCCCTACCAGTTCACAGCCTGTAGCTTTTGTGCGCATTAAAGAGAGAGAGAGAGAGAGAGAGAGAGAGAGAGAGAGAGAGAGAGAGAGAGAGAGAGAGGGGGGGGGGGGAGGGAGGAGGGGGGAGCGAGAGTGGGGGTTCATAGTTCATGTGTTACAGAAAATGTACACTACTGGCCATTAAAATTGCTACACCAAGAACATAACGTGCTACATACGCGAAATTTAACCGACAGGAAGAAGATGCTGTGATATGCAAATGATTAGCTTTTCAGAGCATTCACACAAGGTTGGCATTAGTGGTGACACCTACAACGTGCTGACACGAGGAAAGTTTCCAACCGATTTCTCATATACAAACAGCAGTTGACCGGCGTTGCATGGTGAATCGTTGTTGTGATACCTCGTGTAAGGAGGAGAAATGCGTACCATCACGTTTCCGGCTTTGATAAAGGTCGGATTGTAGCCTATCGCGATTGCGGTTTATCGTATCGCGACATTTCTGCACGCGTTGGTCGAGATCCGATGACTGTTAGCAGGATATGGAATCGGTGGGTTCAGGAGGGTAACACGGAACGCCGTGCTGGATCCCAACGGCCTCGTATCACTAGCAGTCGAGATGACAGGCATCTTATCCGCATGCCTGTAACGGATCGTGCAGCCACGTCTCGATCCCTGAGTCAACAGATGGGGACGTTTGCAAGACGACAACCATCTGCACGAACAGTTCGACGATCTTTGGATCAGCATGCACTATCAGCTCGGAGACCATGGCTGCGGTTACCCTTGACGCTGCATCACAGACAGGAGCGCCTGCGATGGTGTACTCAACGACGAACCTGGGTGCACGAATGGCGAACGTCATTGTTTCGGATGAATCCAGGTTCTGTTTACAGCATCAAGATGGTCGCATCCGTGTTTGGCGACATCGCGGTGAACGTATATTGGAAGCGTGTATTTGTCATCGCCATATTGTCGTATCACCCGGCGTGATGGTATGGGGTGCCATTGGAGCCATGTCTCGGTTACCTCTTGTTCGCATTGATGGCACTTTGAACAGTGGACGTTACATTTCAGATGTGTTACGACCCGTGGCTCTACCCTTCATTCAATCCCTACATTTCAGCAGGATAATGCACGACCGCATGTTGCGGGTCCTGTACGGGCATTTCTGGATACAGAAAATGTTCGACTGCTGCCCTGGCCAGCACATTCTCCAGATCTCTCACCAACTGAATACGTCTGGTCAATGGTGGCCGAGCAACTGGCTCGTCACAATACGCCAGTCACTACTCTTGATGAACTGTGGTATCGTGTTGAAGCTGCATGAGCAGCTGTACCTGTACACGCCATCCAAGCTCTGTTTGACTCAATGTCCAGGCGTATCAAGGCCGTTATTACGGCCAGAGGTGGTTGCGTAAAAATGTAATCACATGTCAGTTCTAGTTTAATACATTTGTCCAATGAATACCCGTTCATCATCTGCGTTTCTTCTAGGTGCAGCAGTTTTAATGGCCAGTAGTGTATTAAAATGGTCCCGGTAACAAGTAAGTCTAGTGGGATTATGTGAAATGATATAGACTGATTCAAACCCCTTTGACGTGAATACTTTCGTGTATGATCTTAGATATGGCTGCCAATACAATCAGAAGAGTGCAGTGAATGTATCTTATTGAATCGTCCTTCAAACTCCGACACATTTTCTCCTGCATCTGACTTTCATTTTCAGGAGAACATCTCTCAAACCGTGACCCTTACACGACCAAAATAGTCAAATGTAGCCATTAAAGGTTCTGGTTAGGGCTCCGTTTCGTTTGGAAATAGACTTTCGGGAATGTTATCGATACAGCTGCATGGCTTACTGCTACTAAAAACAGTGTCGTACATTGTGGAAATTGTCAGGTTTAGAATATATAGTGTGCTGCTGTTGCGCACCTTCCTTGGAAGTAACTGAAAATGTACTTAGCAAGTAAGCTCTTCGCAAATACAGTTTTGTGGTTCATACTAAAATATCCTTCAAGGCAATGCCGAGGTGCAAATTGCCATCCGCACATTATAAACTACGAAAGAACATGATGTTACAAAATTATACTATCATCATCTATCCAGCGTCAAGCTTGCTAGATTCGGACATTAATAGGAGCAGTTCAGCGAACAGTGAACTACGACGTATGGAAAGAAATCCAAGTTATATAATTGCTCTACATCGTGAACGTCAGTAGGTTAACAGAATGGACTTTCAGGCATCGCTGGAAACAGAAATTAACAAGAAGCTGGTGCGTAGAAGTGGACATTGAGTTTTAGAGTAGAAAATAGAAAATAAGCTGAAAAAACATTTTCTGAAGGAAAGTGTTAGAATTAAAAGAATTTCAAAGTAGATGTGGTAAGAGAACTGCTGTGAAGTCTGGAGAAAGAAAGACACATGCTGAAGAGAGAAAAGAAAGTCGGAGAAAAAGTAAACAGGAAATAAACTGAACACATGCTTTACAGCACGTATAAATGTAGGATGGGAAAAAACCGTGGCAGTATGGATCAGCAGGTCAGCGAAGACATGGACACTCCGGGAAAATATAGTAGCAATATGACCAAGGAGTCGTGGTGGTGGTAATCTTTTTTTCGAAAATTAAATGCTAAATTGTGTTCATTTCTACAGTCAGAAACATTTTTTGAAGTAGACGAATAAGCTTATTTTACAAAGGAAACGGTGATGACGTCAAGCTAAAGAAATTATGTAATTCATTCTCTCTTTGATAATCGCTTATAACAGTTTTGATCTTCCTTTAAATTTCACTATATACGGTGTGCTGTGTGTGTAAATTGTCGTTAAATGCTCTTAAGACCATTTTAGTTCCACAAAAAAATAGGAGTTTGAGATGTTTACAATAATTTGAAGAAAAGTAAGCCGGCCTCGGTGACCGAGCGGTTCTAGGCGCTTCAGTCCGGAACCGCGCGACTGCTACGGTCGCAGGTTCGAATCCTGCCTCGGGCATGGATACGTGTGATGTCCTTAGGGTAGTTATGTTTAAGTAGTTCTTTAAGTAGTTCTAAGTTCTAGGGGACTGATGACCTCAGATGTTAAGTCTCATAGTGCTCAGAGCCATTTGAACCATTTTGAAGAAAAGTAAAAGCTTCGGATGTAGATCCTAGCTGGATAAAGATAGCCTGTTGAGAGTATAGATGATGTAGGGGGTCTGAGACATAAAGTGTCCTTAATCTTTTTGACACGCTGGGGAAACACTGCCAGGTGACAATGCCGTTCAGTCGTTTCCTGCCGCAAAATAATTTACATACAGCGTAGCGCGTGAGAACCCTTGCTTCTTCACTTCCCTTCGGTGACTGACGTCATAGGCTGCACACATGCATAATTAACATTTTCAGTGCGGTTGCGGACAGTTGCTTGTATTTCAGCTTACCGAGGTATGTTTGTCGTTTGATATGTACTTTTGACTTTGGTATTGCGACCGTCTTAAAAAATTCGCTTCACTAGGTTTTAAATAGAAAAAATTAAATCTGCAGAAAAAGGGAGGGGGGGGCGTGGGACGGAAGGATCCCTTGTGGCTTTGACTTGTCTTAGAAGCATTATCACTCGTCCAGTTTTCGGTGGGATTGTTCCGGAATTTTAAAGTGTTGGCCAGGATCTCAGGTAAAGGGACTCAGTAAACATTTTAATCCCGCCTTATGCTGAATTCGCGAATTATGTGAACAAAGAGAGAGAGAGAGAGAAAGACGTGTGAATTTTCTCCCCCAATCACATTTACCTGTTAAATTGGCGAATACTGGACAGTTAAGTCAGAGCGTTTCACGTAAAGTTTGAGCAATTTAGAATAAAAAAGGATGGGCGTTCAGAAAACACAGCTCGTAAAGTTCGTCTGTTCCGAAGAACAAAGTTCAAAGATATCCGGCTTTCAAGAAAGACTGGTTAGTAACCAAGATTTTCCCACGTGGTTGATGAAAGAAAAAGTTTTCACAGCAAAATGTGTGATTTGCCCCCTCACGTTTTCGAAAAAATTTGAAGGAACTGGATCATCAGATGATACGAAAACACTTTCTGGCAGAACAGCATTTTCGTAACAGTAAAACAATTACAACTGCTGAAGTATATCTGTTTATCACAGTGTGAAACATGGCCTTAACTGCAAGTAATTGGATTGCCAAATGAAATTGCATCATTCCTTGTTTCCAGACATTTCTCCTACAGGAAATTTTAGATGCAATATTACTAAGGCTGTGGCTATCTCGGAAAATATTGGCCCATACAGGCAAGATGTAGTCATAGGCAAACTTCATAAAGCCCTTTCTTTTCATGTGTCTCAGGTGCTTCAAACTGAAGAAATATAAAAACTTTTCCTTATGCAGTTTAGTACTTTGTTGGTAACCAAGGGCTACGTCAGATACTGATACATTTTTATGAAGACTCCAAAGAAACCAATAAAGACATTTTTCGTATATTATCGCGATGAGTAGTTTCGGAGGCCTCGTTTAATTTCAACTTGAAGTCACCACCGGTAGAAGTTATCTAACAATCGAATTGCAAGAGCCTTCTTACACGATTAACGTTTCACAAGCCTGAAGTCTCGAATATGTTTCGTGTCGCAACTTTATATTATTAAGAGAGAATTAGGCATAAGCGGAAAAAAGTTCTAACACAAAAGGGCGTATTTTGAGTGTTTTCTTTGGTTAAATTTGAACATAAATACAAAGACACAAAATCTATAGCATTCGGAAACATCAGATAATGTGATCAGGGTAATTCTTACTAAACTGAGGGTGATCTCTTTCCTCCCTCGCCTCTTAATTTCGTAATCGGCGTATCGGCGTCTGTCAGCTTATTCGACTCAAATCAAATCTCGTATTCTGAATAAGAGTGCTAAACATTTTGCACGGGTCCATCTTTGTAGGCCTCGGACTTAGGAATACCACTTAACGAACCCTGAGCTGGGCAACTTGTCGATCATGGGGAATGAAGAAAATGCTAATAGTTTGCTACAAATATCATATCTAACATAACCAATTTGTTGAACCTATAATTTCTAAATACATCAAAATTTAATTTTAATATTCTGTTGATAGAAAAATAAAAAGATCTACTTTTCTTTCGTATTTGTAATGTATAGATCTGAAATTTGAAAATGAAACTAATTTTTAAATGAATATCTACAGGTAAGACAAAGTTCAATTGAAAGATCAGATAAAAAACGAGACAAAAATCTCGAAGAAAGTGTCCAACAGTCTCTCCCAATTTTTCACATAATTCTAGAATTCATCATAGCTTTCAGAAAAGTTCACTTTTATTCGAAGTTTTCTTTGCACTAAGACCATGTACACTCATGTGAATCAGGTAAGTACGTACAGTGCTGAGAGTGCTCCATTGAACTATGAAAAGATTTAGTAGTTTGTGTCATCAACGGGAAGTATGATGCTGAAGAAACGTGAACATTCACTTCCTGAATGCTATCTGCGTTTTGTGCAATATACTCGTATTTCGCCTCTGTATGAAACTGCTGTTATAAAACTAGAAAACAGCTCAGTTACTTCTGTTGAGTTAGACAGAATAATAAGGTGTCTTACGAGCAAGTTGTAGAGCAGGAAACAAGATAAACTCTTAGGAAAGTAAGTTCATAAAATGCTGGAGGAAATACCAAAAGCACAAACGGTGAATTTTGGAAATGATGCACAATATTTCTTGTCACTTTGCACTGATTACTTGTCCCAAAATTATGATTTTTCTGTGAACAGTGTATTCAGTCTGCTTACAAGATTTTCAGTTGTTAAAGATTAGCAACAAACTTAATCTCAACGTGAATGAAGATCAGTTGTACAACGAAATCCGTGATTTCCGGAATGCATCTGCTGGACGTGATAAAAGTAAAGCAGAAGATCAGATCGTTTAAGCAGCATACCAAAATTGACACCTTCCACTCCTAACAGCTTAGGCTTGTATGCTGACAGAATCTTCAGTACGATGAAGAACCAGTGATTAGAAGAAAGAAAGCGAATGTACACTCTTTGCATTAAAACTCGACCGGCGGCCGGCCGCTGCAGAGGCTCAGACCGTGCCGATCGCGACATGGGACAAATAAACTGGCCAACTCGCTAATTCTGTAAGTCCAGCAATCTGCACAATATGGCAACACTGTAGACTGTGGCACTTCCTGGAGGAAGTCTTGTCCCATATAAGAGAAACCATACGCTGTTTACGCCCGTGGTATAGCGGTTGCGTTGTTTCTATCTACAATGTCTGTGGATCGAAACTAGCCGGCGCAAAAAAAAATTTATAGCCTCTTCCAACTGAATGCTGAAGACATGAATGTAATGGTAATGCAGATTCAATCTATGTCACTTTCTATCACACCGATAACAAACTTTTATCCAGTAACCATTTTGCGGCAGATTTCTTGCAGAGTGTCCTCCTCTGGGCTCCGTATGCGGCAAAGCTCCGGGGATCCATTTGCTGGCTACTGGCAGCGGCCGTGGCGACAGCAGCGGCGCTGCGCTCCCCCGTTCTGTATCGAAAGCACCTGCTACCGCTCATCGCTTTTGGTAATTTAAAACGTTTTATTATTATTAAATGTTGCTCCATAGAAGATTTCTACGATTTCCATTCACGCTCGAAAGCAACATAGACCGACGCCCTGATTAGTAGATGGGTACTGTATTTCATTCAAAAATATTCAAATGCGTGTGAAATCTTATGGGACTTAACTACTAAGGTCATCAGTCCCTAAGCTTACACACTACTTAAACTAAATTATCCTAAGGACAAACACACACACACACACACACACCCATGCCCGAGGGAGGACTCGAACCTCCGCCGGGACCAGCCGCACAGTCCATGACTGTATTACATTAATTGGCGAGAGTTGCGTATGGTCCGAAATTAATTTGACAGACTTAGACGAAATTAAACCTCCTCACTACATTCGATGAATTTATGAATGCTTCATACCTCTTTCTTTTCCTTTCAAAGTCCATTATTTGTGCAACTATTGGCCAATATTCGATGTTTTCGTCAAGCCAGAGTGAGTGTCCGGTGTAAAGCGTATTACAGTTTTTGTTTCATTCCTTATGGTAAGTCTATGCGATAAACTGTGTGAATACCTTGCAATGCATGCTCTGGAGCAGTGTAGGAACACTGCACATTTGGAGTTCCATGTATGGATTCAGGAAGTATTTAACGTTGATCTCAAGTGATAGTTAAGGTCATCAGATTTAATAAACCAGAAAAAGTTACCGATTTTGAGGTTTCATAGAACGGAAAGGAATTGCTAACGCCGGTGTCAGCAGACGTCTACAGTTAAATGCTATTGCAAAATTTAGAAGAGAGGAACTCTATTTATCTACATGGTCACTTCATAAACAACCTCCTGACATGTTAGACCTATATGACGAACAAAGCTCAAATTCGAATCGTTGACAGTAGGTTTGAATCTTTTCGGAAACTATTTTACAGTGAAGCACCTTGTCATTTGCAAAACAGACATTCATGATATTAACATAATTTACTAAGTCGAAATTGCAAGAAGATTGATGTGTAAAGCCATTCTTCAGGTTTAGCAGTTTGCAACTCCATTAGTTAAAATGGAAAATAAAACGTTGTGTTCAGCGGCCTTCACCGAGAGTGGAAATGCCATTTCATATAGCACCAGCATCGCAACACATAAGGGAATCTCTGAGCTAACGACACACTGGCGGCAACAGCCGAACTGTAGTCATTGCGATATTGCCTGAGCCTCAAAACGCAACATTAAACACACAAACAGGTGTTAACTTATGTGAAGAATGCCGTTCTTGGAGTCAAGAAATTAAATATACTTTCTAAGTGTCTCATCTTACAGTGGATTATATCGTATGAGTCTTCGATGTGAAAAACGAAATTCCAAGTGAATTTAGCGACGTAATGCCGGGCTACACCCGGAAGTAAATGCACTCTCACTGTGTTGACAAATACTTCCTACGACGCTGCCAAAATCTCAGCTCTCTTACGAGGCAACTCTTTAGCGAAATGCTTGTCGTGATTGTCCGATACGGTTCTTCAGAGGGGAGACGCGCGCGCACGTTTGGTTTTTATGCGGCGTTCTCCCCTGATAGTTTCTGACGTCGCCTTGTGGGCTAAGTATACATTTGAGGCATTCAATTATCATTAATCCAGAATGAATTAAGTTTCAGCTTCCGGCGTGGAAGAAGGCTGTTGACGCCGAGATTATATCATTACAACGCAGGGAAAGCAGAACGGATGATTCAGTGTTTCTCATTCAGCACAAAGCATGTGAGATAATTTTCCGTAACGTTCATAATCATCTCAAAATACAAACGAAGTAAAAATACATCGAAAGCTTATTTTAATTGTGCCGCACATTTGGACAACGAGTTTGTGTGTTTAATGTTGCGTTTTGAGGCTCAGGCAATATCGCAATGACTACAGTTCGGCTGTTGCCGCCAGTGTGTCGTTAGCTCAGAGATTCCCTTATGTGTTGCGATGCTGGTGCTATATGAAATGGCATTTCCACTCTCGGTGAAGGCCGCTGAACACAACGTTTTATTTTCCATTTTAACTAATGGAGTTGCAAACTGCTAAACCTGAAGAATGGCTTTACACATCAATCTTCTTGCAATTTCGACTTAGTAAATTATGTTAATATCATGAATGTCTGTTTTGCAAATGACAAGGTGCTTCACTGTAAAATAGTTTCCGAAAAGATTCAAACCTACTGTCAACGATTCGAATTTGAGCTTTGTTCGTCATATAGGTCTAACATGTCAGGAGGTTGTTTATGAAGTGACCATGTAGATAAATAGAGTTCCTCTCTTCTAAATTTTGCAATAGCATTTAACTGTAGACGTCTGCTGACACCGGTGTTAGCAATTCCTTTCCGTTCTATGAAACCTCAAAATCGATAACTTTTTCTGGTTTATTAAATCTGATGACCTTAACTATCACTTGAGATCAACGTTAAATACTTCCTGAATCCATACATGGAACTCCAAATGTGCAGTGTTCCTACACTGCTCCAGAGCATGCATTGCAAGGTATTCACACAGTTTATCGCATAGACTTACCATAAGGAATGAAACAAAAACTGTAATACGCTTTACACCGGACACTCACTCTGGCTTGACGAAAACATCCGAATATTGGCCAATAGTTGCACAAATAATGGACTTTGAAAGGAAAAGAAAGAGGTATGAAGCATTCATAAATTCATCGAATGTAGGGAGGAGGTTTAATTTCGTCTAAGTCTGTCAAATTAATTTCGGACCATACGCAACTCTCGCCAATTAATGTAATACAGTCATGGACTGTGCGGCTGGTCCCGGCGGAGGTTCGAGTCCTCCCTCGGGCATGGGTGTGTGTGTGTGTGTTTGTCCTTAGGATAATTTAGTTTAAGTAGTGTGTAAGCTTAGGGACTGATGACCTTAGTAGTTAAGTCCCATAAGATTTCACACGCATTTGAATATTTTTGAATGAAATACAGTACCCATCTACTAATCAGGGCGTCGGTCTATGTTGCTTTCGAGCGTGAATGGAAATCGTAGAAATCTTCTATGGAGCAACATTTAATAATAATAAAGCGTTTTAAATTACCAAAAGCGATGAGCGGTAGCAGGTGCTTTCGATACAGAACGGGGGAGCGCAGCGCCGCTGCTGTCGCCACGGCCGCTGCCAGTAGCCAGCAAATGGATCCCCGGAACTTTGCCGCATACGGAGCCCAGAGGAGGACACTCTGCAAGAAATCTGCCGCAAAATGGTTACTGGATAAAAGTTTGTTATCGGTGTGATAGAAAGTGACATAGATTGAATCTGCATTACCATTACATTCATGTCTTCAGCATTCAGTTGGAAGAGGCTATAAATTTTTTTTTGCGCCGGCTAGTTTCGATCCACAGACATTGTAGATAGAAACAACGCAACCGCTATACCACGGGCGTAAACAGCGTATGGTTTCTCTTATATGGGACAAGACTTCCTCCAGGAAGTGCCACAGTCTACAGTGTTGCCATATTGTGCAGATTGCTGGACTTACAGAATTAGCGAGTTGGCCAGTTTATTTGTCCCATGTCGCGATCGGCACGGTCTGAGCCTCTGCAGCGGCCGGCCGCCGGTCGAGTTTTAATGCAAAGAGTGTACATTCGCTTTCTTTCTTCTAATCACTGGTTCTTCATCGTACTGAAGATTCTGTCAGCATACAAGCCTAAGCTGTTAGGAGTGGAAGGTGTCAATTTTGGTATGCTGCTTAAACGATCTGATCTTCTGCTTTACTTTTATCACGTCCAGCAGATGCATTCCGGAAATCACGGATTTCGTTGTACAACTGATCTTCATTCACGTTGAGATTAAGTTTGTTGCTAATCTTTAACAACTGAAAATCTTGTAAGCAGACTGAATACACTGTTCACAGAAAAATCATAATTTTGGGACAAGTAATCAGTGCAAAGTGACAAGAAATATTGTGCATCATTTCCAAAATTCACCGTTTGTGCTTTTGGTATTTCCTCCAGCATTTTATGAACTTACTTTCCTAAGAGTTTATCTTGTTTCCTGCTCTACAACTTGCTCGTAAGACACCTTATTATTCTGTCTAACTCAACAGAAGTAACTGAGCTGTTTTCTAGTTTTATAACAGCAGTTTCATACAGAGGCGAAATACGAGTATATTGCACAAAACGCAGATAGCATTCAGGAAGTGAATGTTCACGTTTCTTCAGCATCATACTTCCCGTTGATGACACAAACTACTAAATCTTTTCATAGTTCAATGGAGCACTCTCAGCACTGTACGTACTTACCTGATTCACATGAGTGTACATGGTCTTAGTGCAAAGAAAACTTCGAATAAAAGTGAACTTTTCTGAAAGCTATGATGAATTCTAGAATTATGTGAAAAATTGGGAGAGACTGTTGGACACTTTCTTCGAGATTTTTGTCTCGTTTTTTATCTGATCTTTCAATTGAACTTTGTCTTACCTGTAGATATTCATTTAAAAATTAGTTTCATTTTCAAATTTCAGATCTATACATTACAAATACGAAAGAAAAGTAGATCTTTTTATTTTTCTATCAACAGAATATTAAAATTAAATTTTGATGTATTTAGAAATTATAGGTTCAACAAATTGGTTATGTTAGATATGATATTTGTAGCAAACTATTAGCATTTTCTTCATTCCCCATGATCGACAAGTTGCCCAGCTCAGGGTTCGTTAAGTGGTATTCCTAAGTCCGAGGCCTACAAAGATGGACCCGTGCAAAATGTTTAGCACTCTTATTCAGAATACGAGATTTGATTTGAGTCGAATAAGCTGACAGACGCCGATACGCCGATTACGAAATTAAGAGGCGAGGGAGGAAAGAGATCACCCTCAGTTTAGTAAGAATTACCCTGATCACATTATCTGATGTTTCCGAATGCTATAGATTTTGTGTCTTTGTATTTATGTTCAAATTTAACCAAAGAAAACACTCAAAATACGCCCTTTTGTGTTAGAACTTTTTTCCGCTTATGCCTAATTCTCTCTTAATAATATAAAGTTGCGACACGAAACATATTCGAGACTTCAGGGTTGTGGAACGTTAATCGTGTAAGAAGGCTCTTGTAATTCGATTGTTAGATAACTTCTACCGGTGGTGACTTCAAGTTGAAATTAAACGAGGCCTCCGAAACTACTCATCGCGATAGAAAACATCAATTATAGCAGCTACGATTTGCGCCTAAGTAGTTAGGGTGCTCTTCGAGACATAGTCAAATTCGTTGTAGGCTATTACAGCACAGAAGTATCCGTCTGTCTAATTTGAAGTTTAAGCAGTAACAATATTTTCGCGGCAACTGTCAGTGCTAGGATAATGTGGAAGAAATTGTTGGAACTGGTTAGAAACTAGGAGTCTGCTCGTATATTGCCCACTCGATGACTGTTCGTATCGAACTGGAAGCCTCTATTTTGTCTGTAAACAAGAGATGAATTGTTCAAATGGCTCTGAGCACTATGGGACTTAACTGCTGAGGTCATCAGTCCCCTAGAGCTTAGAACTACTTAAACCTAACAAACCTAAGGACATCACACACATCCATGCCCGAGGCAGGATTCGAACCTGCGACCGTAGCGGTAGCGCGGTTGCAGACTGTAGCGCCTAGAACCGCTCGGCCACTCCGGCCGGCAGATGAATTGTTCTCCCACGTTTTGATGATAAACGCTCCCGCAATGAGACTGGATAGGACATGTGTTAAAATGTCAAGTAATAACTTCTACGATACTAGGAGCAGGCGTAATAGGCGAAAATTGTAAGGGAAGACGTAAACTGTAATATATAGGAAAACTAACTAAAGCCTCTTACACACCTTCCGACGGCAATCGTGCGACATTGTATACGGACCGTTCCGATCCACTGTGTCGCGACAGTCCCTTTACAAAGTCGCGCGTCCACACCTTCGGAGTCTGTCACACTACACAAAGCAGCAAGTGTTAAAATAAAAAGGTACAACTGGAACCAAGCGGCAAAGATCAGATAAACAATAACAATGACGCTGCAAAATTATGTGACATGGGGTTTTAATATGCGAATGAGGGGATATTAATATACTGAATATGATACGTTTAATCAGAATACGTACATATATAATTAATATTTCTCATTATAGCACAGGCAAAAGGCAGTATACCGCGCTGTATAAATTGTGAAATAAAATAAAACGTACATACTTGATTGAGAGTAACCTCTTCGCTCTCTGTATACCGACTTTCCGGATTCCATGCCTTCTGATAAAAATTGTAAAGAGGTAGTTACCAAACCAGTCTGACTTGTTCGGAGAACCACCTTTTGTTTTACTCGGACAGATTTTTATATTCTCTCCAGATTTTTGATTTTAAATTGGGTAATTTTTTCCGTGTCGTGTTGTGACGTGGTTCCGTTTTTGTAGTCTTGGCGTGTGACATGCCGAAGACATGAAAGGGACCGAAATCGTAAATTATGTTCAAGCTTTCTTCTCTGCAGGGAAGTAGGAACTGACTCGAAAAAAAAATACAGATTACAAAGAAACGCGTAACATTGTCGCATGTTCCCTATTTTGGTGGGGAACGTGAGACTTGCGACTTTCGTATCCCGATAGTTGTGGAACATATAACACCCCTGAAACTTGTACCGCGACTCCTATTCCTCGAGGCTTGAGGAGGGCGTAAATACTACTCTGAGATGAAGTCATTGGCACAGGGGATTGGAAATGTGACGGGCTGCATCAGACCAGTCACAAGATCGTTGAAAGGGGGAAAAAGGCACGGAGATGAGGCAGAGGAAGAGAGCTCAAAAGTGTGTTGCAGTCGTTCGCTGGATGTGCTTAAACTTGCTGAAAGGGTTCTATTTTTTGCGCGTACATTCCTCCAGCTGTCATGTTTATCTAAAACAAAATGAACCATTTAACGAGTTATAATGGCTGTTGCTGCCGCACAACAAACTGTAAACAGAAACGTTGCGAAGTTGCACGTCCGCCGTTGTGTCGCGCTTGCCTGTATTTGTGGCGTTGGTTTGCAGACGGTGGAGGAAGGCAGTGTTTTCCTAGCCAGCGTGTGCGTTTGCTGAAAGGCACTCGCCAGAGTCCTTGGGACGCAGCTGATGCGTGAAAGCTTACAAAGGCGGCACTAGGCGGCCCGGACAGCTGGCTCGTCGGTTCGCGTTTCAGCAGCTGCCCCGCTGCGGGCCCTGTGCTCGGGTAGCAGCTACAGCGACAGCGGCCAGGCCTCTCCTGTCCGACGGGCCTGCTCCCCACACACCGACAGCAGGGCGACGGTGTTGAATGCGACATCCGCTTAATGTGGGTAGTATCGTTTATATTGATTAGTAACACAGTTTTTACCAAAGTGAGCTTACGGAATGCAATGCATTGCAGCAGTAACATTGTCATTCTTTTTAAGTTTCCTAAAAACTCAGATTCGAAACATCAAGTTACAAGATTGATTTGCTACAATTATCTTGTAACCTACATATATTTTTAGTGGTGGTTAACATTTACTTTTAGGAGTACGAATTTTCTAAAAATAAGACATATTTCAGAAAAACATCCTACATCTACATTTATACTCCGCAAGCCACCCAACGGTGTGTGGCGTAGGGCACTTTACGTGCTACTGTCATTACCTTCCTTTCCTGTTCCAGTCGCGTATGGTTTGCGGGAAGAACGACTGCCGGAAAGCCTCCGTGCGCGCTCGAATCTCTCAAATTTTACATTCGTGATCTCCTCGGGAGTTATAAGTAGGGGGAAGCAATATATTCGATACCTCATCCAGAAACGCACCCTCTCGAAACTTGAGCAGCAAGCTACACCGCGATGCAGAGCGCCTCTCTTGCAGAGTCTGCCACTTGAGTTTGCTAAACATCTCCGTAACGCTATCACGGTTACCAAATAACCCTGTGACGAAACGCGCCGCTCTTCTTTGGATCTTCTCTATCTCCTCTGTCAACCCGACCTGGTACTGATCCCACACTGATGAGCAATACTCAAGTATAGGTCGAACGAGTGTTTTGTAAGCCACCTCCTTTGTTGATGGACTACATTTTCTAAGGACTGTCCCAATGAATCTCAACCTGGCACCCGCCTTACCAACAATTAATTTTATATGATCATTCCACTTCAAATCGTTCCGTACGCATACTCCCAGATTTTTTACAGAAGTAACTGCTACCAATGTTTGTTCCGCTATCATATAATCATACAATAAAGGATCCTTCTTTCTATGTATTCGCAATACATTACATTTGTCTATGTTAAGGGTCAGTTGCCACTTCCTGCACCAAGTGCCTATCCGCTGCAGATCTTCCTGCATTTCGCTGCAATTTTCTATTACTGCAACTTATCTGTATACTACAGCATCATCTGCGAAAAGTCGCATGGAACTTCCGACACTATCTACTAGGTCATTTATATACATTGTGAAAAGCAATGGTCCCATAACACTCCCCTGTGGCACGCCAGAGGTTACTTTAACGTCTGTAGTCGTGTCTCCATTGAGAACAACATGCTGTGTTCTGTTTCCTAAAAACTCTTCGATCCAGCCACACAGCTGGTCTGATATTCCGTAGGCTCTTACTTTATCAGGCGACAGTGCGGAACTGTATCGAACGCCTTCCGGAAGTCAAGGAAAATGGCATCTACCTGGGAGCCTGTATCTAATATTTTCTGGATCTCATGAACAAATAATGCGAGTTGTGTCTCACACGATCTCTGTTTCCGGAATCCATGTTGATTCCTACATAGTAGATTCTGGGTTTCCAGAAATGACATGATACACGAGTAAAAAACATGTTCTAAAATTCTACAACAGATTGATGTCAGAGATATAGGTCTATAGTTTTGCGCATCTGCTCGACGACCCTTCTTGAAGACTGGGACTACCTGTGCTCTTTTCCAATCATTTGGAACCTTCCGTTCCTCTAGGGACTTGCGGTACACGGCTGTTAGAAGGGGGGCAAGTTCTTTCGCGTACTCTTGTGTAGAATCAAATTGGTAGCCAGTCAGGTCAAGTGGACTTTCCTCTGTCGAGGAAATTAATTTTGAAGGACATGATATTTCCGGCGTTAGCAGTAAGGTTATTATTATTATTATTATTATTATTATTTTCAATTTAGACTCGTACCGTAGACCATTGTCAAGTGCTTAAAAAAGGTTTCTTACGAGGCGAACACGACAAGTGTCATAACCCAATTTCCTAGAAACTTCAGTCAGTGGAAGAGGGGGGTCAAAATAAGTGAACATGTGTACCGGCTTATCCGTAGATATTCGATCGTGTCTGAGAAAACGACGGTCAAATTTTACGAGATACTGGACATGCGTTTTAGCAATTAATTAGGTCAGCTGAAGCGGTGGCACAGTGGCTAGCGTCGCAGTTTACAATTTTGCTCCACGTGTTCGAAATCTGATTATTATTTTGAATTTTGTTTTACATTTATCTGCTCGTGTCCGTAGGAGATTACTTCACGAATGTTTACCAGTGTGTTTTCGTTATTCGTCTCATAATTGTATGTGTGGTGAATGCCCAGCGAGATTTATACGAACAATCGTCGCTGTGGCAAACCTGCGTTCTCGCGACGCACGTGGTGTTCGAAATTTGTATGTTTCGAATGTGTGTACGATCTGTATCATTCAAGGGAATGCATCAAATCTTCCTGATGAATAAACATCGAAATAAAATATAAGAACTAAGAATTGATATGAGAATGAAATATAAGACTATGAGAATTTAAAAAGATTTTAATCCCTCAAAATACCACACCGCCCACACATTATACACACATCAAAAAAAGTTTTTCATCACTTCGGTTTAGAGAGTTCCGAAATCTGTACAGAAAAATGGAATAGAGATCAACAATAACATCATTTCCGCTCTTTTTATTGCTCCCACACATTGGCTGTTGTACCACCACACAGCGAGACCTACGGAGGTGGTGGTCTAGATTGCTGTACACACCGGTAGCTGTAATACCAAGTAGCACGTCCTCTAGCATCGATGCACGCCCGTATTCGTCATGGCATACTATCCACAAGTTCATCAAGGCACTGTTGGTCCAGATTGTCCCATTCCTCAACGGCGATTCGGCGTAGATCCCTCAGAGTGATTGGTGCGTCACGTCGTCTATAAACAACCCTTTTCAATCTATCCCATGCATGTTGGGTTCATGTCTGGAGAACGTGTTGGCCATTCTAGTCGAGCGATGTCATTATCCCGAAGCAAGTCATTCACGAGATGTGCACGTTGGGAGCGCAAAGTGTCGTCCATGAAGAAGAATGCCTCGCCAATATACTGCCGATATGGTTGCACTATCGGTCGGAGGATGGCATTCACGTAATGTACAGCTGTTACGGCGCCTTACATCACCACCAGCGGCGTATGTCGACCCCACATAATGCCACCCCAAAAAAGCAGGGAACCTCCACCTTGCTGCACTCGATGGACAATGTGTCTAAGGCGTTCAGCCTGACCGGGTTGCCTCCAAACACGCCTCTGACGATTGTCTGATTGAAGGCATATGCGGTATTCATCGGTGAAGAGAATGTGATGCCAATCCTGAGCGGTCCATTCGGCATGTTGTTGTGCCCATATGTATCGGGCTGCATGGTGTTGTGGTTGCAAAGATGGACCTCGCCATGAACGTCGGGAGTGTAGATGCGCATCATGCAGCCTATTGCGCACAGTTTGAGTTTTAACTCGACGTCCTGTTGATGCACGATAAGGATTATTCAACATGGTGGCGTTGCTGTCAGGATTCCTCCCAAGTCATAATCCATAGGTAGCGGTCATTCACTGCGGTAGTAGCCCTTGGGTGACCTGAGCGAGGCATGTAATCGACAGTTCCTGTCTCTCTTATGCCCTCCATGTCCGAACAACATCGTGTTGGTTCATTCCGAGACGCCTGGACACTTCCCTTGTTGAGAGCCCTTCCTGGCGCAAAGTAACAATGCCGACGCGATCGAACCGCGATATTGACCGTCTAGGCATGGGTGAACTACAGACAACACGAGCCGTGTACTTCCTTCGTGGTGGAATGACTGGAAGTGATCGGCTATCGGACCCCCTCTTCGTCTAATAGGCGCTGCTCATGCATGGTTGTTTACATCTTTGGGCGGGTTTAGTGAAATCTCTGAACAGTCAAAGGGAATGTGTCTGTGATACAATATCCACAGTCAACGTCTATCTTCAGGAGTTTTGGGAACTGGGGTGATGCAAAACTTTTTTGATGTGTGTATAAGAAATGTACTATACTTGATGCAAAAAATTACCCATGTGTAATTTTACAGTTAACATAACGGCTTTGTACCCGCTAAGGGAATGAGAAACATTCGTGTAGCAGCCTACTACGAACGTGGATAGATAAATGACAAAAATAAAGTAAATAAAAACAATAATAGTGTTTCGAACACAGGATGCAAAAGCTCAAATGGTTCAAATGGCTCTAAGCACTATGGGAGTTAACATCTGAGGTCATCAATCCCCTAGACTTAGAACTACTTAAACCTAGCTAACCTAAGGTCATCACACACATCCATGCCCGAGGCAGGATTCGAACCTGCGACCGTAGGACAGCAGCGCGGTTCCTGACTGAAGCGCTTAGAACCGCTGGGTCACAACGACCGGCGATGCAAAAGCGAGACGTCGCGACGCTAGCCACTCTGCCATCTGTTGGGCTGAGCTTGTCGCGCGCTAAAGGGCATCTTAATTGTGTCGAAAACCTTGGCGATCGTTTTCTGAGAAACAGTGGAATATCTACGGATAAGCCGAGACACATGTACGCTGATTTTGGCTCCTCTTCCATTGTACGAAGTTTCTGGATAATCGGGTAGTGCAAAAAAAAAAAAATTCAAATGGCTCTGAGCACTTGGGACTCAACTTCTGAGGCAATTAGTCCCCTAGAACTTAGAACTAGTTAAACCTAACTAATCTTAGGACAGCACACACATCCATGCCCGAGGCAGGATTCGAACCTGCGACCGTAGCGGTCTCGCGGTTCCAGGCTGCAGCGCCTAGAACCGCACGGCCGGCGGGTAGTGCCACTTTCCGTGTTCTCCTTGCATAAATCAGAAATATCCGGTCATTATACAAACGTAGAGATATTGGTGGCCGTTGCCAAGAGAGCCTGGGTTGCATCGTAATCTGATATTTAAATAAAAATCCTATCAGACAGCCTTGAAACACAGCGGCCCTTTTACACACCACAGATAACCAAAGCGAGAGAAATTTCACTGCTGCCCCACGACGCAAGGTGAAGGTAGAGCACTCTAGCTGTGAAAGCAGGCGGAAACGATGAATGACCATGGGGTAAGTACCTCTGCCGAGCGAGTCAAAGACCGTTGTTCTCCCCATCCCACCCCTCTCATAAAAAAAAAACTGCAACAAGATTCCATGTTTCAAAATTCAAATGGTTCAAATGGCTCTGAGCACTACGGGACTCAACTGCTGTGGTCATAAGTCCCCTAGAACTTATAACTACTTAAACCTAACTAACCTAAGGACATCACATCCATGCCCGAGGCAGGATTCGAACCTGCGACCGTAGCGGTCGTGCGGTTCCAGACTGTAGCGCCTTTAACCGCTCGGCCACTCCGGCCGGCTCCATATTTCACATCGTGTGGACAGTGGTCCGGCTGCAGATCCAAGAATAATATAATAATAATAGTGCTGCATCAGTTTTGAAAACTGCAGCGTGGGTGAGCTCTGAACTCCCAGCTCTGCTGTCTTAACATGATACAGCACCAGATAGTTTTCGTGTGTGATGCCGTAATGAAAGGTGCGTAATGCAGAACTAAAGATTAATGTGTTCCAGTGTATTATACAATACACTGATGAACAATGAATTAAATATACTTTCCTAGTAAGACGTAGCATTTCACTTCCGACCTGAAGGCGGAGATTGATCTCTCACTAACAACCGACCGCTTACGGTCATTGATCAGAAGAGGGCCAAGACACGGACGTTCCTCGCGGCAGCGTGCCAGATATGTTGTGTAACACTTACGTCAGGTGACTTAGGGATCAGCTACGAGCTCCATGTCCGTGGAACCACTTGGACACCATCCAAGAGCGCTGAGGCTTTACATTGTCTTGCCGAATGCTGCTAGTTGAGACCATCTGAACGACCCTGGTACACGAGTATCTCCGCAGTTTAAGCTAAGCCTCGTTCGCAAGATGATTTAATCGCTACATGTGCTCTCGCTAGTTTCGTACCCGCAATCAGCGTGAAATTAATCACCCAAGGTGTCCTTTGTGCGTTATTAGAGCGTGTTGTGGTTGTGTCTGCTCCCATACTGCAGTGTTTAGAGGTACCGTTTGGTTGTCTTGAGTACTGGCATTTTCAGTTCTGTGTGTAATTAAGTACTGTGTATAATAATAATGTGAAACACGGATTGCAGGAGCTTCGAAGTTGCTTGTTCAAATGAAACGCAGCATAACTTGGAAACAGGTTGAGATGGATTTGCGTTCTCTGACATCGGCAGTTTCTGTCATACGTGAAACTGATTCACATTTAAAAGAGTGAAAATCACCTCCGATCCCTGTTAGTCAGGTTCTTTTTAACACCACCGTTCTTACGCTGTGTAACATGGTTAACACGCGTTGGATAGCTGGCGTTGATGCGCCGAATAGTCGCGCAACGCCATTGACAGTGTGGTCGTAGGACTGTCGAAACACGCTTATTCCTTTGTACTGTTAAGACACGTCTCCTCGTTGAACCATTTTGCTGCGCTGATTCCATACAACCAGCTGGCACATACATACCACTGGTATCAGTTCTACTCCACCTACCTGCAGCGTTCCAAGGTAACCGTGCTCTTTTGCCGGAGTGACTAATATTTCGTTCAGTGAGCTTGTGACACTGTCACTCAACCATTTTCGAACTATTAGGGACTTCAGAAAGAGCAGACTTCAAGAATGTGTCACAAGCGTACACCGTGGATAAACGTTGGCAGAGTGAGTACGTTTGCAGGCGCAAGCTTTTTCACGGCGCAACACGAGCGCTGCGCCCACGTGGTAAGGACGGGCCTCGCGCGTGGGAACGCCGCGGCGCCTGCGGAGATTGCGGGCATCGGCGCGCGGAGCGGCAGTCTCTTTATCTTTCCCTGCGCACACGCGCGGGAGTCTCAGGGCGCCGCTCTGTCTCTCCCGGCTGCACGCGGTCGACTACTGTACCCGCCACGTCACAAATCCGCCTGGCCATTTAAACTGCCACAACGCGAAGGATAGCGAAGGACGAAATTTTATTTACTGCTAACATAAACTGTAGTAGGAAGTAATTACTGGGTATACGGAGTGAGAAATTTAGCATGCATAACTGCCATCTCTGGCAGCAACAGTGAATTCTATTCAAATGAGAAATTATTATAAACTAATCTTTATAATATTTTTTATGAAGGAGGGACGTTGCGAAGTTGCAATACTTTGAAGGAAAAAAAACCTTATAAAATTCGAAGTTTTCAATGCAGTGTAACTGAATTTGGCACCATTGTCAAGGAATATTATATCGATACATAATGATTTTTCATGCTTGTTGAAGTTAAATGTTTTTAATTATGAAGTTTTTTCAGAAAGATGAATACAAATGTTCCTTTCTTGAAAAATCTGTCAGAACGAAACTAAAGTATTTTTTGTACAAATGTTGATATACCACTATTACAAATATTGGTGTAACAGAATATTAATACATTCTTTCGCTAGCTTTTTACAGCTCTGCAAATTTCTGTAAAAAAATGTACAAAATCCTAGGGCTTTTCTCTTATATAGATGCCTTACTATTGTAGTAAATGAAAATTCCTTCCACAAAATGTTTCACTAGAGTATTGACTAACTGAATGCCAAACTTTAAGCTCTGTAATGTCAATGATTTGCCAGGAAAAGGCACATAAAATTACCAAAATCTAAGTACGGGAAACACGAATCGAAGATTTGACGGTCGACCTGAATTGAAGGTTTGACAGTCACGGTATTAGGCCTTACCTTATCTCGGTGCAATTGTGTAAGCTGTATGCATTCTCCTCTTCACTCTAAAGCAGTCTTATCTTTGCTTGTCTTCTTGGGTTAACCTGATTTTCAAACTGAGGAATAATAATTTCAGCTGCATCAATTCTCCTGTTATCAACTTTCTTCAGTATTGACAATTTGAAATCTCCTGGATTAATTCGTAGCCTCTGTAGAATCCGTAGTTTGCGGAGATTAGCACAGTTAAAAACTAAACGAGCATCGCATGCTGCAGTTTTGTCAGCAGTTGTGGAAGCATATGTTGTCTTGGGGCACAGTTTTCCTATCAGAGAGTTGTAACTTTCATTATGATTTTGAGTTTCTCCATCACACTCTTTTGCAGATGTTCTGGATTTGCTAAGTACCGAAATATTCCCCACATTGTGACTGCAAAAAACTGGAAGAAACCACCACAGGAATGATTAATATGAGGAAATGCAGAACCAGAAAGGGGCACGGACCTGTGCAAGCTTTGGTTAATTACTATTTTGATCACATTTTGGAGTGGAGTTGGAATGTAATATTCAGGAATTGAAATTTCAGAACCATGTAATGAATGAAGTTTCAATAAAAAAAATTGGCTTTAGTAATAAAGATATGTCATTCTCTAGTATACCGTAATTAATACATCATAGTGACTTGCTAGTCATGCACACCAGTCTCTTGGCTGTCCCTGACAGTGTGGGTGAGAGATTTGAAAAGCATGTTGGCCATGACAACATACAAAAACCCTCTGCACCATGGTCTCTCCCGGCTTATTGACTGATAAAATCAAGGAGACCTCTTAGCTACAGGTCTTAACACGTTGAAATGTAATGGCTGCTGTCCAAATTACTGGATACATGAACCATACACGATTGTGTTTTGTACTCACTGGCACCCTATGACAATAAATCGAGCAATCTGGCCAAGTTCCTTCTCTTCAGACATTCTGTATGCAGTACTGGGACTTGACAGAAAAGACGACGTAGTGCCATATACCACCACTGTCGGCAAGCCTGCCACTTCTGCCATTTCAAGAGAATCTGCAATAATAATCGCTGTGCTGACTTGTCGAATTCCAACACATTGTGGTGGACGTTTTGCTCTCTGTCATGAGGCGTAATGCAAAATACTCACAAACAACCAACATTCAAATGCAATTTCCGAGTGAAAGATCCTGTGTAATCTTTCCTCATTCACAGAATGTAGATGGTGTTACTTATGCCTACATGTGAAGTTGCGCTGGCATGCTAATCGTTTGCAGTTTACACTAGCTGGTGGTAAACCACTTAAAGACAATGTTTTTGAAGCTTTTTATCAGAATGTGAGCTCCATTTGTACTACAGTATGTCCGTGAAAAAGGGAAAGTTCGGTCAGTCTTGATTCTGGCCAAGTCACTGAAAGTGAAAGCTACCCAAACTTGAATAACAATACAATGAACTATGTTCTCCCTGAACCACTTTTGGTACATTTTTGTTCCTTGTAATCTTATTTACATTGTTATTAGTAGGTTGTGTTTGCACATGTTTTGGTTCATTAAATTGTTACACAGGGTATTTAAAGTAAGTGTTTGATATTCTTACAGGAGAGGATGCTGATCAAAATCAGAAAAAGTCCTGTAAGTATATAATCAGTATCAAATACTTTCTGAGATATAAGCCACATGTTAAGATACCAAACCAGATGTGAAAAGTTTTCTCTCCACAACACAATACACTATAAAGTGGCTTGCAGAGTATAGATCTAGGTGTAGATTGTGTAGGCACAAGGTCCCATTTTCATTAGTAAAACACAGGCGGAACTAGAATGCTCGATAAACATTTCTGACATTTATTTTCTGCATGTCTTGGTCAATCTGTTAGTGCTGTTATTTCTTGTAGAATTGCTTAATGTATTTGAATACTTAGACATATTATGTGAGAGTAGAGAAATATACCTAAGTCTTTCTGTTTCTTTATCATTTAAATCATTGCCAGGCATCTGTTTTGCATGCCAATACCTTGTCAGATGTCACCTGAGCTGTATTCCCATTTTTTTGGTGTCAGATATCGGCAAAGTCAGCTCAGTTGCAGTTGATGGTTTTTTAAAACATTTTCATTGACTTTTGTTTGGTCATTTCATTCCTGCAGCCTTTATTGATGGCCTTCTTAGCCTTTTGGAGGGAAGACAAAATTCATCTTAAATCATGGAGGGGTAATGGTTTATTTGAACATGGCATTTTTTTTGTACTTGGACTTTCATTATTTTCTTCATTGATCTGCTGGGGTATACTATATGGTAAGACTAGCCTGTTTCTCTCCATTAAAGTTTGAAGTAACCCAAGAAAGTCTTGATGTTCTCGTCCCAAAGTTGGCCTGTTTTTTTATGGGTTTTGTCTGTTGTAGGGAGTACATGAGCATTGATCTGGATGTACTTTGTGTTGTCACAGCAAAGAATCAGAACATTACCGTTGAACTGAAGCTTTCTTATTAGGTTCAAAAGCAATGTCAACAATCGGTTTGTTTTAACCTACCTTAACTGCTTTTATTCCGTTACAAATTGCCTAGGGAGATACCCAGATACCTTATTTCTTGATCTTCTAGTACTTTTCTGTTTGTTGGTTATCTTTGTCAACTTTTACTTTGATAATTCTTGAGCATCTAGTTAACATTTGTGTGTTTGAAAGCAGTATGAGGTGCAGGCTAATATAAGAAAATGACCTGTGTGCACTCTGGCAGGGTCCTTTGAACAGTTAGAACCAGGGATAATGTGTTTGTGTAGACAACTTTCTACATGGCTTGATTATTTGTAAAGGTATAAGTTGGATCACGCAATTCCAGTGACTAAATGGGGGTTGTTAAATCCCCGAGCTTGAAGGCAATTCCTCCATTTTATTCACCATCAGATTGTGAGATTATCTTCTGCATTCAAACCTGATGACCACCTTCATCTTTCATCTAGGTAAGGGCGAGGGATACTAATAGTCTACTACTGGCCAAACCAGCTGGTGGATACAGTAAGATGTTAAGTGAACCATTGGCCCATCATTACTTTTCATTTTTTACTGTTTTGTGTTGTAACTGCTGCTATTTTTAAAATATTGAAGGATTTTTTTTGAACCACTTTCCTATGATGATATCTATATATTTGGCTTGGTACAACAAAATACCAGTATATTATTGTTTTGTTACATTTAAGTTCTGTAAAATTTTCCTTTCACATTATACACATCAACAAAATGAAAGAAAATCAATACGATCAGTCTTAATAAAAGGCTGCCATTTTCTGGTTGTTAATAGGATAACGCACTATATCATTTCTTCTACATTGTGTCTAATAAATGTTCATGGTCCTGATGTGTGTGAAGTTTTGGAATTGGTTTATGAGCTCTGTACTGCCATCGGATATTTAAAATTTTGTCATCTGTGTTACAGGAAAGCCCGTCGGAAAGATAAAGAACCATCAACCCCTAGTGCAGATGATCCAAAACTTTACCTCGAAGAAGCGCTCCTTGAGCGAAAGTTACCTGATATTGATCTGAGAGTCTTGGTGGACCTACCAGCAGGAGTAGACTACAATGAATGGCTAGCTTCCCATAGTAAGTTGTAATCTGTTTTAGATGACAGTAGACACAACTACTATCGTAAAAATATTTTAAAGTTTATCTAGTGTTTGGAAATTCCTTATCAAATATAAAATGATTTCAAATTTACTTTTTTGTTTGTGGAAGCAAAATTATCCAGTGTAGATTTTAGATTATCATCTCCAAACTGATTAAGCAAACTACTTGTATTTCACAAATAATTATATTTTTGAATACCTCGAAGTATGGTTGTTGTAAGTATCTGTTCTATTTTGTTTCAGCTATTGCATTTTTTGATCATATAAATCTTTTATATGGAACAATATCAGAATTTTGTACAATGTCTGGATGCCCAGACATGACTGGTCCAGGTTACAGGTAAGCTGACGGATGCCTCAGATGATAATCTAGTTCATCATACTTACATCTTTGAACACTGAAAATTCTTGACACATTGGTTGATATTTGACTAACACCTTACCTGACAGCCAAAGCTTTGTAGAAGTATATACAATGTGTAAAACTTTGCTTCCACGTTTTTTTTTTCCCCTACATTTGAGGCTTTGATGGAACAATTGGTTACACATATATCATTCAAATTATTTTCCATTGCTGGCCACTACTTTCTCCCATCTTTTGGGCAGTGTACAAATCCAGCGTCGAAAAAATTGTTCATCTTTTGAAGCGATCCACTAATCGATCCAATTTGTGACTTCTTCATGAGATCGGAAGTGTTGGTCAGCCAGGCCATGCACCATTGATCTAAACAGGTGATAGTCAGAGGGAGCAGTGTCTGGAGAATACGGCAGGTGGGGTAGGACTTCCCATTTTAACGTTTCCAAGTACATTTCGACCTGTTTTGCGACATGGGGTCGAGCGTTGTCATGCTGCAAAATCTCTTTATCGTGCAGCCATTTGTCTTTTAATGCTCTGCTCAAATGCATTAATTGGATTTGATAACGGGCACCAGTGATTGTTTCACTTGGTTTTAACACCTCATAGTACACGGCACCGAGCTGGTCCCACCAAATGCAGAGCACGATCTTGGAGCCATGAATATTCTGTTTGGCCGTCGACATGGAAGCATGGCCAAGATATCCCCATGTTTTTTTGCCTTTAGGGTTATCATAATAAACCCATTTTTTGTCTCCAGTCTTAGTACAACGCAGAAATCCCTTCCATTTTTGCCTCTGAAACATCTGTTCACAAACACACAAACACCGTTCAACGTCTCTTGGTTTCAGCTCACACGGGACCCAAGTTCCTTCTTTCTGAATCATGCCCATAGCCTTGAGACATTTTGAAATGTCTCTCTGTGTCACTCCCACTAATCGTGCCAATTCTTCTTGAGTTTGACACGATGCTTCACTCGGCAATATCTGCAATTCTGCATCTTCAAAACCATTCTCTCTTCCACCACTATGCCCGTCTACAACGTTAAAATCACCGATTTTGAAGCATTGAAACCACTCAAGTCACGTTCTGTCACTAATAGCGTCCTTACCATTCGTACTTGAGAGCAGTCAATGAGACTCAGCCGCTGTTTTCTTCATATTGAAACAAAACAGTAACACCTCCCGTCAATGATGAGAATTAGGCTCGTAAACTGACATTTTCAATCAAGAACAACTTTATGATGCAGACACAAATCGACTAATGTTTGAATGAAGTTATGTTGACCGAGGTCCAAGCTAACTGTCTGACATTTGCGATCTGTTTCTTTCGACCACTACTTACCGTTGTCGCCACCTATCGGCAAATGGCTGAAGCAAAGTTGTACACTTTGTATACTGTACATATATTGTACATATATTGTATATTTTCTGATCATATTACTTGTATGTGAAATATGTAGTGTCACTGTCTTCCTTACATAATTTGCAAAAAAAAGCAAGCTGTTTAAAGTGATAGTCACTATGTGTATTGTTCTAAATGGTATTTCTTTAAGTGTGTAAAACTTTTCCTTTCAGTTATTTTATGTTTATTTGAAATACATTAATCCAGGCACCATATGCCTTTAAAATTAATGTATTGTAAAGGTTTTCAGTATGTTGCATCTTGTAGCTCTCATATAATTAAGGAAAGACATTTTCAGTTGTTTGCCCCAAAGCCATTAGTTATTTATTAGCTGACTATTATTGGCTGTTGCTCATTTTCAAATGCCACCTATTGTAGAGAACATAATGTATGAGTGGATTCATCAAATGTGGATAATCCAGTACGATTAATATTATGATCCATATACATATTTTATATTTTGGATTTACTTGGTGTGAACAGTTCTATTCATAGTATCACTCTTTAGATGTGCTTCAGATGTACATCCAAACATGTCATAATTATTGTAGTTCTGCCTTGGTGTAGTATGTACGACTAACTTATTTATCTTAATTGTGGTTTCTTCATTATCCATGATCTGTTCCATGCAACAATGATATTTCGTATAAAATGGAAAATTTGGTCTTGTTGGATTTCACTGTGTATCATACTGGCTTCTTTTTCATTTGCAGTATCATAAATTTGACTGATATTGACACAAAGAATTTTATTATATGCTCTTATTTAATCTCCGAAATATTCAGTTTAGTATGCAGTTGTATTACTGTCACTGCCTTTTTTCAGTGTGACACACAATGTTCCATCATATTACTGTCGTGCAATGACTTTTTATTTTATTTGTAGCATTATTTAAGAGGGCAAATAGTACTTCATTTGTATTTCAGTGGAATCTACATACAACAGTATTGCCGTGCTGTTATAACTGGACTTTTGGTGAAAGTTTGTAGTCATAGTTGGTGAGTGATTAATGTAGGAAGTTATTAAAATAAAACATAGTCAGAAATTTAATGCTCTTTTTAACTAAAAATAGCAGTATATGAAAATAGTTCTGAAAAAATCTGATTTTAAGTTCAGTTGGAAGGTTACTAATTTAGCAGACCTTGTCCTTAATAATAATTAAATGAATTTGTCACCAAAAGAACTCAGATATAATTAGTCAAAAAAGCAGAGCAAAGCAGCTTAGCTAGCAAAATTGCCAACATCATAGATTCTTGTATGACATAATATGAAAAGAGAAAATGGTAACCAAAAAAAAGGAACTACAACATTTGTACAACATTAATATGAAATGAGATGCACATAACATCATAGCATTACAAGCATGCAAAGGTAATATGATTGTTTTGATGAAGAAACATTAGTATATAAATAAAACAATAGAATTCTTTAAGTCTCACACATATAGATAAAGGCCCCACAAACAGATTCCAAGAATTAATAAAAAGAGTAATCAAGGAATCTGAACTTGTCTTAACACAAAAAGAACAGAATAAGTATATAGTCATTAACCCCCTGTGCTCCAAGCTAAGAACCCAACGAAAAGTACACTAACCAGATGTCACAATTAGACTCATTGTAAATTATATAAACAATCTTGCATTCTTAATTGAGAAAAAGCTGAACAAAATCATATGCAACAATTACACATACAGTACACAGTATACTCAAAAAACTTGATGGGATTAATTCTTAGAGATTAAAGACACAAAAATCCCAGATGACAGTACATTCTTTTCTTTGGGTGTAATTAATATACACACAGTTGTGCCCATTGATGAGACTATTAGCGTAAAAGAAAACCCTGGAAATGCACACACATATCAGAAGCATAAGTTCAAGAATTAGTGTAACTATCAATGGTGATACTACCTCACAAGTATTTTAGCTTCAGTGGCTAAAATACTCTCACAGGAAACTGATCTTGTGATGGCTAGTTGCCTGTCAGCTACACTAGTGATTTAGATTTCCAGACCACCTAGAAAATAAATTATTTGAGAATCAAGACCATTGGAAAGGAAAAGTAAAGTACTATCTAAGGTACATAGGTGATTTCATCATTTTATTTAACTGATCAGTAGTGGAAATTAGCAGCTTCCAACATTTTGATAATATGCACAGAAATACCACCTTCACAATCATACATGAACTCAATGACAGCATTAACTTCCACAATTTACAAGGAGCCATAAAGAAGCATATTTTAGAACAGTACTAGGTCAAATCACACAGTACGCTCTAAGTAATACTGTGTAAAAAGAAATTAAATACAAAATGAAAAAAAATTCAAAGACAAAATCACCCTGACAAAGACTGAAACAAGAAAGATAGATAAATTTGTGGCACTTCCATACTGGGCACATGTATCAGACAGGACAAATTACACATTAAAGAAAGAAAATCACAAAAAGGGTTATGCATCAGTAACACTAACATCATTCTTGAATCATAATCATTATGGAGTTAACAAAATCGAATGCAGTGAATGTAAATAGGCCTACATTGGATTGACAGGCAGAACTTTTGAAACATTATATAGAGAAACACAAACATAAATGAAAATAACCTTTCTTCTTTCAGCACACAACCCAGAGAAAATAAAGACTCCTGTCAAAATATTGGGAGAAAATTCACAATTTTAATAATGCCACCAAAGGCCAATTAATGGACGTTTTAGAATAAATAAAAATCTACTTTCATATGGCTAAGCACCCAGAACAATTGTTAAAAGAATAAATAGAATCATGCAGCAAACAGTTCATAGAAAATTTCAATACCTCCATAATCACATATAAATTGGACCCCATCCTACGTTAATCACTCACCAAATATCTGACCACAGATTATTCACTGAAAAACCAATTAAAACAGCAGGACAGTACTGTCTTATGTAGAAAAACAAATTAAATAATATGTCTCCACTTAAGCAATGGAAAAATAAAATGATAATTTATTGTACAACAGTAATGTGATGGAACACTGTGTCCAACACTGGACAAAGCTCGTAATACTAATACAGTCACAGAGCCATCAAATTTATGACAACACTTGCAAAAAATAAGCAAGCATGATATACAGTGAGCTCCAGGAAGAACAAATACTGCATTTATGATATATTGTTGTAATTTGGATCAGATCATGCTGAATAATGAATGTACCACAATTAAGGAAAATTTATCTTGTGCTCATATGCTGACATACTACAGGTAAGGTATAACAGTGACATGTTTGAATGCAGATCTGAAATACATCTAAAGTTTGATGACATAAATAGAACTGTACATGCCAATTATATCCCAAATACAAAATAGGTAGGTACTTACTGCCTGGACCATAATGTTACTGATACCTTTATTATTTACATTCAATGCATCCACTCATAAAATTTCATCCTCTGTAATAGGTTGCTTGTCAACATGGGCAAAGCCTGAAACTTATCAGCCAATAAATAAATAGTGGCTTCGGTGCAACCAGTTGAAAAGATCTTTTCTTAAAAGTTAATGTACTGAATAGTACCTACATATCAACTAAAATTGTACGAGCCAGTGGTGCTGAAAGGGGCATAATAGTTCAGAAGGGAGTGACACCGGGCTGCAGATTATCTCGCCCCCCATGTTATTAAATATGTACCTTCAGCAAGCTCTAACTGAAACAGAACAGAAGCAAGCACCAAAGGAAATGAAAGAGAAATTGAAAAAGGGATAAATTTCAATAGAAAAATAAGAACAACATGGTTTGCTGACGACATTGTAATTTTGCCAGATGAAATATCTTGAAACATCATTTGAAAGGAATGGGTAGTATCTTGATAATGTAAGATGAATATGAATAAAAATAAAACAAGGGAAATGAAGTGTAATTCAAGTAAATCAAATGAGGCTGAGGGAATTAGATTAAAAAATGGGATACTAAAAGTAGCAGACACAGTTAGCTATTTGGGTAGCAAAACAACTGGTGATGGTGATGAAGTAGTAAACTACGTGGACTGGGAATAGCAGCAGTTCATCAGAAAGAGAAATATGTTTATTCCAAATATAAATTTCTGTATTTTCTGTCAGTATTTGTTAGAATGTAAACCTTGTGTTGAACTGAAACATGGATGAATAACAGTACAGATAAAAAGAGAATAGGAGATTTTGAAATGTGATATTATAGAAGAATACTGATAATCAGATAAATAAATCAAGTGACTAAGGAGGAGGTATTACATGGAATTGGGAGAACAAAAATTGTGGCGCAACTTGGTGAAAATAAAGTGTACATTGATAGGACCCATCATTAGGCATCAAGGAACAATTAATTTGGTGATGGAGGGAAGCGTAGTGGGTAAATATTGTAGAGGGAGACCTAGGCTTGACGATTGGGTAGTTAAAGTAGATTTAGATTGCATAAGTGTGCATATGTGTAGAAACTTGCACAGAGTAGACTAGTGTGGGAGAGCTACTTCATATTAGTTTTTGGACTGAAGACCACAACAACAATTGTAGCTATTTCCAACTCCATTGTTTGGCAAGGATTATGTTGGTTTACACACAGCCTGGGGTTATTCCTATACTACTTAAAGACTTCTTTTTTGTACAGACGCCAAAAAAGTGGTAAGCAATGTTCATAAAACTATTATTGGCTGCTTAAATATTATTGACTGGTTTTCTACAAATGGTCTTGCTCTCAATTTTAAAAGGACACAAAATATTCAGTTTCGCATATCTATAGATACTACACCAAAAATAAATGGCATTGAAACTTCAAAATACTGAGGTGTCCATATTTATAAGAATTTAAACTGAAAAAGCACATTTTGGAACTCTTAAAATTTTTAAGAAAGGAAGTCTTCATTACTAAAAAACATATAGTAAGAATAATGTGTGGTGCTCACCCACAATCATCTTGTATAAGTCTGCTTAAGGAGCTGCGATTCTGACTGCTGCTTCACAGTGTATTTAGTCCCTCGTGAAAGTTTGTTGTAAATCCTCTACTACAGTTCAAAAGGAACAGTGCTGTACATAGTTACAATATCAGAAGAAAAATGACATTCATTAGTCAACATTAAGATTGTCTTCAGCACAGAAAGGGTTGCACAATGCTGCAATAAAAAATTTTCATCACTTATTTATTGATATAAAACATTTAGGATGGAATGTAACAATATTGCGAAAAGGACAGTTGCTACTCACCATATAGCGGAGATGCTGAGTCGCAGATAGGCACAACAGAAAGACTGTCACAAATAATAGCTTTCAGCCAGTAAGGCCTTGTATGGCCTTTGTCAGAATTAGACTGCAAACACACACATACACACTCACACAAACACAACACACACACACACACATGACTGCAGTCTCAGGCAACTGAGGCCGCACTGCGAGCAGCAGCACCAGTGCATGATGGGAGAGGTGTCTCAGTGGGAGTAAGGAGGAGGCTTGGGTGGGGAGGGGGAGAGCTGATCGGATAGGCACGGCAGAGAGTGACGTACTGTTGGGGAGCATGGAGGGATGAGGTGGAAAGAGAGTAGAGCAGCTATGTGCTGTCAGGAGGTTAGATGGAGGGAGTGGAGAGGTGGGAGAGGGGAGGGTGAGACATCAGAAGAGGGGAGAAGTAAAAAGACAGTGTGCGATGGAGGAATGAGGGCTGTGTAGTGCTAGAATGGGAACAGAGAAGGGGCTGGATGGGAGAGGACAATGACTAACGAAGTTTGAGGCCAGGAGGGTTATGGGAACATAGGATATATTGCAGGGAAAGTTCCCACCTGCGCAGTTCAGAAAAGCTGGTGTTGATGGGAAGGATCCATATGGCATAGGTCGTGAAGCAGTCATTGAAATGCAGGGTATCAGGTTTGACAGTGTGCTCAGCAACAGGGTGGTCCACTTCTTTCTTGGCCACAGTTTGTCGGTGGTCATTCATGGAGACAGAAAGCTTGTTGGCTGTCATGCCCACATACAATGCAGCACAGTGGTTGCAGCTTAACTAGGTGACATGTCTGGTTTCACAGGTAGCCCTGCCTTTGATAGGATAGGTGAAGTTTGTGACCAGTGGCGGTGGTGGGAGGATGTATAGGACAGGTCTTGCATCTAGGTCTATTACAAGGGTATGAGCCATGAGGTAAGGGGTTGAGTGGAGGGGTTGTGCAGCAATAGGTATTGTAATTGTAAACTGTCGAAGCTGCATTGGTAAAGTAGTGGTACTTCAAGCGCTGATAGAAAGCACCGAAGCTGAAATCGTTGTAGGTATGGAAAGCTGGCTGAAGCCAGAGATAAATTACGCCAAAATTTTTACAAAGGCACAAGCGGTGTTTAGAAAGGATAGATTGCATGCAACTGGTGGTTTGTCACTGTTAGTAGTAGTTTATCCTGTAGTGAAATAGAAGTGGATAGTTCCTGTGAATTATTATGGGTGGAGGTGATACTCAACAAACTAGCTAGGTTAATAATTGGCTCCTTTCATCGACCTCCTGACTCAGCAGCATTAGTGGCAGAACAACTGAGAGAAAATCTGGAATAAATTTCACGTAAGTTTCCTCAGCATGTTATAGTCCTAGGTGGAGATTTCAATTTACCAGATATAGACTGAGACACTCAGATGTTTATGACGGGTGGTAGGGACAAAGCATCGAGTGACATTATACTGAGTGCACTATCCGAAAATTACCTTGAGCAATTAAACAGAGAACCGACTCATGGAGATAACATCTCGGACCTACTGATAACAAACAGACCCAAAATTTTCGAATCTGTAAGCGCAGGACAGGGGATCAGTGATCGTAAGGCTGTTGCAGCATCCCTGAATATGGAAGTAAATAGGAATATAAAAAAAAAGGGAGGAAGGGTTTATCTGTTTAGCAAGAGTAATAGGAGGCAGATTTCAGACTACCTAACAGATCAAAACAAAAATTTCTGTTCCGACACTGACAATGTTAAGTGTTTACGGAAAAAGTTCAAGGCAATCATAAAATGTGTTTTAGACAGTTACATGCCGAGTAAAACTGTGAGGGATGGGAAAAACCCACCGTGGTTCAACAACAAAGTTAGGAAACTACTGTGAAAGCAAAGAGAGATTCACTGCAAATTTAAACGCAGCCATAACCTCTCAGACAAACAGAAGCTAAATGATGTCAAAGTTAGCATAAGGAGGGCTATGTGTGAAGCGTTTAGTGAATTTGAAAGTAAAATTCTATGTACCGACATGACAGAAAATCCTAGGAAGTTCTGGTCTTACATTAAATCAGTAAGTGGATCGAAACAGCATATCCACACACTCTGGGATGATGATGGCATTGAAACAGAGGATGACATGCGTAAAGCTGAAATATTAAACACCTTTTTCCAAAGCTGTTTCACAGAGGAAGACCACACTGCAGTTTCTTCTCTAAATCCTCGCACAAACGAAAAAATGGCTGACATTGAAATAAGTGTCCAAGGAATAAAAAAGCAACTGAAATCAGTCAACAGAGGAAAGTCCACTGGACCTGACGGGCTGCCAATTCGATTCTACACAGAGTACGGGAAAGAACTTGCCCCACTTCTAACAGCCGTGTACCGCAAGTCCCTAGAGGAACGGAAGGTTCCAAATGATTGGAAAAGAGCACAGGTAGTTCCAGTCTTCAGGAAGGGTTGTCGAGCAGATGCGCAAAACTATAGACCTATACCTCTGACATCAATCTGTTGTAGAATTTTAGAACATGTTTTTTACTCGCATATCATGTCATTTCTGGAAACCCAGAACCTACTCTATAGGAATCAACATGGGTTCTGGAAACAGAGATCGTGTGAGACACAGCTCGCTTTATATTTTCATGAGACCCAGAAAATATTAGATGCGGGCTCCCAGGTAGATGCCATTTTCCTTGACTTCCGGAAGGCGTTTGACACGATTTGGCACTGTCGCCTGATAAACAAAGTAAGAGCCTATGGAATATCAGACCAGCTGTGTGGCTGGGTTGAACAGGACACAGCATGTTGTTCTCAATGGAGAGACGTCTGCAGATGTTAAAGTAACCTCTGGCGTGCAACAGGGGAGTGTTATGGGACCATTGCTTTTCACAATATATATAAATGACCTAGTAGATAGTGTCGGAAGTTCCATGCGGCTTTTCGCGGATGAACTGTAGTATACAGAGAAGTTGCAGCATTAGAAAATTGCAGCGAAATGCAGGAAGATCTGTAGCGGATAGGCACTTGGTGCAGGGAGTGGCAACTGACCCTTAACATAGACAAATGTAATGTATTGCGAATACATAGACAGAAGGATCCTTTATTGTATGATTATATGATAGCGGAACAAACACTGGTAGCAGTTGTTGTTGTTGTTGTTGTCTTGAGTCCTGAGACTGGTTTGATGCAGCTCTCCATGCCACTCTATCCCGTGCAAGCTTCTTCATCTCCCAGTACCTACTGCAGCCTACATCCTTCTGAATCTGCTTAGTGTATTCATCTCTTGGTCTCCCTCTATAATTTTTACCCTCCACGCTGCCCTCCAATACTAAATTGGTGATCCCTCGATGTTTCAGAACATATCCTACCAACCGATCCCTTCTTCTAGTCAAGTTGTGCCACAAACTCCTCTTCTCCCCAATTCTATTCAATATCTCCTCATTAGCTATGTGATCTACCCATCTAATCTTCAGCATTCTTCTGTAGCAGTTATTTCTGTAAAATATCTGGGAGTATGCATCCGGAACGATTTGAAGTGGAATGATCATATAAAATTAATTGTTGGTAAGGTGAGTGCCAGGTTGAGATTTATTGGGAGAGTCCTTAGAAAATGTAGTCCATCAACAAAGGAGGTGGATTACAAAACACTCATTCGATCTATACTTGAGTATTGCTCATCAGTGTGGGATCCGTACCAGGTTGGGTTGACAGAGGAGATAGAGAAGATACAAAGAAGAGTGGCGCATTTCGTCTCAGGGTTATTTGGTAAGTGTGATAGCGTTACGGAGATGTTTAGCAAACTCAAGTCGCAGACTCTGCAAGAGAGACGCTCTGCATCGCAGTGTAGCTTGCTGTCCAGGTTTCGAGAGGGTGCGTTAATGGATGAGGTATCGAATATATTGCTTCCCTCTACTTATACCTCCCGAGATCATGAATGTAAAATTAGAGAGATTCGAGCACGCATGGAGGCTTTCCAGCAGTCATTCTTCCCACGAAACATACGCGACTGGAACAGGAAAGGGAGGTAATGACAGTGGCATGTAAAATGCCCTTTGCCGCACATTGTTGGGTGGCTTGTGGAGTATAAATGTAGATGTAGATGTAGATATTTAAGTATCTTTTAGCCACTTTCATTTGGCAAATCACTGCGACAAGAGCAGTGCATAGTGTAGTTAGAGAGTACAGGGCTGTACACCAAGCAGTTTCAATTGCAGAAATGACATGAAGATGTCATATTTCGTGCTTCATACTTAACTGAAAGTTCGCTAACAAAGTGGGGGAAAAACTCCACAGGTTTCGAGATGATGAGTCTAATGTTCCCTCTGCGAGTTGTCAAAAGTTTATGACTACCACTTGACTGTAATTTGTGTGAGGGTACTCACTGATTCACAGGATCAAATGTCTTAAACAAATCTGAACAACTTTGACTCTAATCAAGCACTGGGGTCTGTAACATCAGCATGCAATTAAGTTCACCAGCTGATTGTACAGCTGATATTAAACGGACATGAAAAAATTCCATGGTGTACTGAGTGCTCGTTAATTTTTTCAAGGTTTCACAACTGGTTTGATAAAACCATTTTGCTGATCTCAGTGTTACAAAATCACAGCAACTAGATGTTCTTATTTTGAACCGTGAAATGAATTTATGGCTATGTCACATTCAGTAACACTCCTAACAAAAATAAATTTATCATTTCAGTTAACTTGACAGTCAGGGTTGAATCATATACTTCTTAACCACGTGTTGTTGTAAATTAATCCATGAATTTGTCATATGCTCTCTTTGATTCACTTACCAATATTCTGTTTTCTATTATTACAATATTACTGCAGCCTGGACACTCTTTTCTTATATACTTCATTTATTACCAACAGTGCTACGTTTCCAATATTACTGATTTCACGTACTGGTTCCCTTTGTTTTGTGTAGTTTGTTATGAAGTACTACAGTTTGATGTCCATAAATAGAATGTACGGGTCCTTCAAATTTTCTTTTAATTTGATAATTTTTTATAGAAGCTTAAGATCTTTGCAGTTGCCTTGTTTTCTTATTGTTTTTACCACATTGTGTGCCTTATTAAAACTATGAATAAATATTTTGTACTTTTCATTAACATCATCTGTCTCGTACCATGGCTGCCAGTCTATGTGTGCAAGAACCTTGTTAACACTGTGTGGTGCCGTATATTGATCTGTGGATTGAGTTCTGTGGTCATACAGATCATTTTCAGTAGTTCTAACTTCTGATTATTTCCTTTTTAAATGTGCAAGAACAATGTCTATACATATGTGCAAAAATCGTGTTGTGTCAATGTCAAGCATTACAAAAATCCTTATTATTGTTACTAATCATCATTAGCCATAAGAAGTTTTTCAGTTACAGTATCTGTACAATATATATACAATGCTCCATCTCACATAAGCATGAAAACACAAATTGGATAATCGAGTTCAATACAAACACTGGAGTTATTGTTTACCAGATCCAGTAAGTCAATAATACAGTATAATATCGGAGTTTAAAAGTGTCTAGATGTTAACCCTTAACATGGCATATATTTACTTTTTGACACAGCCTGGGATGTGGGATGTTTTCTACCCAGTCATAAAAAACAGTGCTCCTCTGGCCAATATGTATATAATGATTGACAACTTAATGAACTTAAAAGTGAATTATTGCAATAGTGACCAGTAAGATTACAGTTGTTAATTGTTTGTGAGTGAACATAAGCTGTGCTGAAAGCATACTGTTACCTTCACAAGTTCAGGAAACTATAGTTTGTCTTAACCTAAAGAAACACAAAACAGGAACACAAAGAATAAGATTGACTGAAATAATATTAAGAATGTCAAATAATAAAGAATAATACAGAAAATATCGTAGATAAGAACCCCATTGTTATGAAAGGTGTGTACAGAACAACCTCTCTTTTTTCTTTTTTCTTTCTTTTTTCTTTTTTTCTTTTTTCTTTCTTTTTTCTTTTTTTCTTTTTTCTTTTTTTTTCTTGTTTTTTTCTTTTTTCATTCCCATGTGGACATTTCAAACCTCTTGCGTATTATAGTAAGTTATCCTGACATGTTGCTGAAAGATTTTTGTTCAAGATATCAGATATACTTACTTGACTCTGCCATAGAATGTGGCTGTTGAGCATGCTTTTAGCAAGATGTGGTTCTGTTAACTGCTTTGGTAGGGACTTAATGATATGCTTTCTTCTGATGTGGATGAATGGCCAAATAAATTACTTATGTATTCATGATAGAAACATTCAGTAGATAGTCCAAAAAGTGCAAGAGGCCATCTATGAGTTCTGTGGTTGCTAGAATAGGGGATGGGTGGTTGTGAAGCCCCACAGTTTTCAGTTTTTCTGACATTGTGGACAATGATGGGTAGAGTGTACTGCAATTTCAGATTGAAGTCAGGGACTGGGTTGTTAGCTAAACCCCATTCAAATTCCAACTCTCTTTGATTATCATAACAAAGAAATTTACAGTTTAACAAAAGCAATGAGAAATATATTCTGGGTTTTATCTCACAAAATGTGGCAAAATCCCGCAGTGCAGGTCTTTGCTCCATTTGAGATGAACATGAATAAAAAGGATGGTTGCATAATAAAAATACTTTAAATAACCCTTTGTAATGTTGTTGTATTGTAGCAAAGCTACCCAACACAATACTGAACTCAATATCCCACAAAGTTGAACATACTGCTTAAAAATACTTGGGCGAAAACAATACTTTCTTCTTCATGAAAGGAGGGTTAGTAGGGTAATGGAAAGACTTCAGTGTCTGTCTCTAAGCTACCTAGTTACCTAGAAAATAGTGTACTTTTTTATGTCCTCTTAAAAAGTCATTGCATTGTGGAACCATGCTGTGTTCATCCCTGTGGATTTCAACATTTTCGTTATCTTCAGTGCCAATGAATAACTCTTTCTATGCCCCAGTAAATTTGTAGGCTTCTGGAAGTTTTTTATTATTGTTGCACTCACACCTTCATAGCCTTCCAGCTGGTATATTGAAATTATTTTGACCGCAAAGAATTGGAATCAGTTTTAGATTCCTCCCTGCACTTGTACTACAGTGAAGTCATTGAGTGATTGGCTCTTGTTCCTTTTCTTCGGATATGTCTTCACCAAATAGTAAGTCCATATTTATATCTGAGCTACTATCATGAAATGAAAAGTTTGAATCTAACTGTGTAGGATAATTAACTGGCAGTTTCACTTCTTTTCTTCTTCACTTTTTTTTAAATTCATGTAATGACATCTAGTTTACATCATTTTGTTTCTATAGTACAGTCTTTTCTTTCTTTAACACATCTTTCCCTCTCAATAATAAGCTTTTCTTTACCCTTGGATTCTTTGTGTCTACATTGGAAGCACAGATTTCAATGCTTTGCTAGAATGTTTCTCTTAACCTTTATTTTAGGCAGTGGAATTATGTCTTCTGATGAGATTATCATGCAGTCTGGGTTGAATGTAATCTGTTGCAGGGGTTATCATTGAAGAATTGTCATCATACTACTGGAGATGCAGGGATTTATACCAAAACACCTGCATGTGTTTCACAATTTTATGGCAAATGTGCTGTGTTGATGTTGGTGACCGACGCTAACATTTTGTCCACACGAAATTGAAGCTTAAATCCAAGAGTGTCAACAAGTAATTCATTGATTCTTCTTTTGAAACCATACATTATACAGTGTTCAAGTAAGAACTTAAGAAAAGTTCATGTAAGTAATAAGGAACAGATTTACTTCATTTTCTCATCCCTGGAACAACCTGCCTAGATGAACTTCCGTGGAGTAATAAGTTACAACAAGGGAAACCTGTTCGTTGGTGGTAAATTCATGAATCAATGGTGGTCAGTTCAAAACCTCATTGCGGGTTTTTACCCCAAGGGGCTTCATCCCCATCTACCTTACTGTGAATTTCTCGTCAGTAGTGTCCACCCTCACCCCTATTAATAAGTAAGTGATTTCTTGTTCTTTAGTTTCTTCAGATACTTGAGCTGCATGGTGCATAGAGGAAATAAAAATTACAGCTTTGTTCTTGTAAGCGCATGTGTTGCAGAACCAAACACTGAGTACCTCTCTTCTTCTGAATGTAGAAACTCTTTTGGCATATCACATTGTTTCTCTTGAGTATAGTTACATAAGCTAGATTCCTCTTTTGTAGCTCCTTCTTTAGCACAATGAATGAAAACCAGTTATTGACAGTAATGTTACTATTAGTTCCTGCAGTAACATTTCAAAGCCTGAGTACAGCTTGTGTTGGAATGTCCAGGTGTTTTTCTTCTTTGGCTAGAGTTTCTCCATTTAAAAAAAAAAAAAGGTGTGTTTGTGCATCATTCAAAATCACCATTTTAAAGACCATACTTACTAGGTTTTTGCAACATGTACATCCAAAATTTACATCTTCCACAAAACCTAATAAGCATTTCATCTATGCATGCATATTCATGCATTGAATACATTTCTTGACAGTTCTCAACAGACTCCTGGAATATCCGTTAAATGGCTACTATTCTATCAGATTCTTTCTTGGTAGCCATATTACTGACATCATCAAAATGAAGGACGTGGTACACTTTTTCATCTCTCGACCTGTACTATCTATTGCAAATATTGCTTCTAAACTTTCATTGTTTGATTTAAATATAACTGAAAAGAACAACAGTCCTATAAATATTTCAAATTCTTCAAAGCTTAATTCTCAATATTCAGTCTGGTTTGTCTGCTTTAGTTCATCTCTCATTTGTTGAACTTACTGTTTTCACTACCTCTCAGGATTTAATTGGTGAAAATTGCTTTCCCACTAGCTCTCAGTATTTAATTTGTGAAAATTGCTTTCCAATCGTCTTTCTCTGTACCATCTTTAATATTTGGAGAAAGCCTTTTCCGTGCACCAGTTACCTCCCCGTGTACCAGTTACCTCTTGCAAATGTGTAACATTTTTGTGACTCTGTGTCTGGATGTTTATTGCCAATCCATTCTTACACCATTTATGTCCATTTTTTCCATAGTAGTAAAGTGCATCTTCATTATTTTCCATTGGTGCATAATGCTATACAATAAGAGAAAAATGCATCTTCTTTGACAGCCCCTTATCTGCTCCATTACTATAATCGCCTTGGGTTTCTGTATTACAATAAAATACTCATACCAAATCTGGATCCAAGGTGCCGTGATTGTCACTAAATTCATTTTCTTTCACATCTATAGTATCCTGTATCCAATTATCAAATTTTGGAACATCAAATTGCACCAACCAGATGCCATAGTCAGCTAAAAGAAAAAATAACCCAGTTCAAAAGTAGGAATCCAACACAGGATGTGGGTTATATCCTGTCACAGCCATTATTCAAAGCAGTATAATTCGTCATTACTCACCTTCAAGAATACGACTGTCACTCACAACAGTTAACAATAGACTGATGGAAAGGTAGTGAGAGACGCTAATGTGTCGGGTGGTGGATAACGCAATTATTGCAGTATGTGTGTAAAGCTGTAACAAAAATCTTCACAATAGCTGACGATGGGCAGTGTGATTTATTGACAAATATCTGCAAGCTGTAGGATGCCAACTACCAAAGTTTTGTTTGGTGATGAATTGACGAGAATATGGCTATCCTTTGCTACATTAAATTCTAAGGTTTTTTTCTGTGCGGTTGATGATATTTTTACAAATATCTTTTACGTAATGTATATAGAAGGCTGATAAACCTATAGTTTTTAACATTATTTTATCCGTGCTTGATCTCATGAGTTCCACAACCATTGATGATTATTAGTTAATAACGCAACAGCCCACAAATATTTTTAAAACGCTTTATTTCAGTGCCATCTTGAGATGCCTAACATTTCCAGTTACATTAATGTTTTTACCAGCAGCAGGAAATGGATGACATGCTGCAGATAAAACATTAATGTAATAAGAAACATTAGCAATATGAAGTTGGGCATGAATGCCTGAAACTGGTAATGGCACTGAAATACAGCATTTCAAAAATATGGTTTTTTTATGTGCATTTGCTGTGAATGAGAGTGATTACAGAATTCTTCAAGTTTCAGGCAGTTTTCTTTATTGCTAGCATTCTGTAAATAACTCCTCAAGTTTCTTTTGTGCGATTTTCATCCAGTTTAATGATTTCTGTCGAAACACCAGTACATCAGAGTGCCTCCCTCCCTTTATACCTTGAAGAGTTTTATTTACCTCATTTGACCGAACTGTGGGAATACCGTTATTTTCATTACTACCTGTCCGTGTTTCTGATTCATGTCTCTTGAAATGCACACATGTTTGAAGAGATGTTTGAATGCTTGTACGTTTTAATTAATCCACTTTGTCTGTACTTCATCGTAATGCAAGCAAGTTGGTTCATATATACTTGTGTACTACAAAACTGCTCAAGTGTCTAAACAAAGCTTAAGTCCAAAAATGTGCAGTACAAATACTTCGTGGTGTGAACTCAGTAACGTCCTGCAAAGTCCTGTTTAAGAAACAAGGAATACTAATGGTTGCTTCCCAATATATTTATTCCTTAAAGAAATTTATCTTTAAAAATATCTCTCTCTTCTCAATCCAACAGCTCAGTTCCTAGAATCAAAATTATAAATAAGAATAATGTTCACAAAGATTTAAAGTCACATACTAGTCTGGTTCAGAAAGGTGCCCATTATTCAGGAATCACATTTTTGGTAAGAATGTGTTGTATATTTGGTGCCCTCCAGTATTAATAATAATGTGTTTGATGTATGTTGCTTTTTTATGATAGTTTATTTTATTGGGCAAATTTTGGGCATCCACCCATCATCAGCAGTACCTGTTTTACAGAAGACAAATATTTCTTATAATATGTTATTTATAGTATACAATATTTTAGGGTATTTGGTTTTATGTATACATATGCATATACACTTGAGCCAAAGAAACTAGTATAACTGCCTAATATCATGTAGGACCGCCGCAAGCACGCTGAAGTGCCACAAAATGACGTGGCGTGGACTCGACTAATGTCTGAAGTAGTGCTGGAGGGAATTGACGCCATGAATACTGCAGGGCTGTGCCCATAAATCCATAAGAGTATGAGGGGGTGGAGTTCTCTTGTGAACAGCACATTGCAAAGCATCCATGATATGCTCAATAATGTTTAAGTCGGGGGAGTTTGGTGGCCAGTAAGTGTGTAAACTCAGAAGAGTGTTCCTGGTGCTACTCTGTAACAATTCTGTATATGGGGGGGGGGGGGGGGGGGGTTGCATTGTCCTGCTGGAATGGCCCAAGTCCGTCAGAAAGCACAAAGGACAAGAGTGGATGCAGGTGATCAGACAGGATACTTATGTACGTGTCACCTGTCAGCGGCATATCTAGACGGTCCCATATCACTCCAACTACACATGCCCCACAACATTACAAAGCCTTCACCAGCTTGACCAGTCCCTTGCTGACATGCGAGGTCCATGGATTCTAGAGGTTGTCCCCATTTGAAACAAGACTCGTGTGACCTGGCTTCCAGTCATTAACAGTCCAACGTCAGCATTGATGGGCCCAGTTGAGGCATAAAGCTTTGTGTCTTGCAGACATCAAGGGTACACAAGTGGGCCTTTGGCTCCAAAAGCCTATACCAATGATGTTTCGCTGAATGGTTCACATGCTGACACTTTTTGATGTCCCAGTATTGAAATCTGCAGCAATTCGCAGAAGAGTTGCACTTCTGTCTTGTTGAACAATGATCTTCAGTTGTTGTTGGTCCCGTTCTTGCAGGAGTTTTTCTGGCCACAGCAATGTTGGAGATTTGATGTTTTACCAGATTCCTGATATTCACGATACACTCGTGAATTGGTCGTACAGGAAAATCCCCAGTTCATCGCTACCTTGGAGGTGCTGTGTCCCACTGCTCTTGCGCCGACCATAATGGCACATTCAAATTCACTGAAATCTTGATAACCTGCCATTGTAGTAGCAGTAACCATTCTAACAACTGCACCAAACACTTGTCTTACATAAGCGTTGCCGACCTATACCAGTTTCTTTGGCACTTCAGTGTATATGAAATCAGGATAAGAAATTTTTATGAGAATATCTGATATCAGTTGCAATTAGTGTAGATGCAAATATCATTATTCGTTGTGTACCATAGCCTATTATAATGTTGCTTTGAAGCCAGCACTACGATTTTACATGCCCCAGAACATTAGCTTACTACTGTTTACATTGCATCTTGTTCTTAATTTCTGTCATGTGCACACAAGAGTTGTTTTAAATACAGTACTGTCATGAAAATCGTAGTGTCAGAAAGACATTTTCAGTTGTTTTCCTGGTCTAAATGCTTATTTGATCCAGTAATGTGATGCATTTTGCCTTGTTGATGTAACTTTCTTTTCGTTACATGTTTTTAATAACCAAGAAGAGAATTTTATGATGTGAAAAGACTATTTTCATAATCTAGCATTTTCCTTAATACAGACAGCTGAAACTAATGTTTGGTTCGAGTCTTTTTCCTGAGAAGGATGAGAAGATATTTTGCTGTGTTTAGACAGTTTCCAGTCTTTCCTTGTCACAGCATTCACCAAGAGAAGTCAGATGACAGAAATAAAACCGCTACAGTAAAAGTAAACAGCACAATCAAAATTCCATGTGTATAAAAGACAGTATTGCTTTAATGAATCCATTTACAAATGAAAGGATATTCCTTTACACTTCAGACTATATTCATAATGTAATTGGGTAGATAAAAAATCTACTCACCCAGCAGAGGCAGGAGAACGCACAATTTTCCTTCTCATCCCGTCTGGTAAGTTTCACCTGACCCGGGATTCTGGGACTTCTCTGAACTCTGCCCCTTTCCCTAAACCTCACAAGTCCTTTTCCTTCACCTGCCTTCTTCAACCTGGAACCCTTCTGCCAGGATGAAGAGCTACAGGCTGCGAAAACCTGCATACGTAACACCTTTCATATTTGTGTTTTCCTGCTGTCGCTTGATGAGCTGAGTTTTTATCTGTCCGATTACATTATGTTTTGAAAAATTGATTATTTTCATTGATGTGTTAGACTGTAGTCAAAATGATTATCACACCCATAAATGATGCAAGCTGGCATTTTTGATCGAAACACTTCCACCAGAAGCTGTTGTTTTGGACAGCTAATATGGCAGACATTAGCCTCAAGTTGTGACACCATGATAGTTACCCTTATTATGCTTGCAAGGTTGCTTCTAATTTTTATTATTTCCATCAACTGAAGAAAATTGTGTTGTTTGCTAAAGAATAATAGTGACTTTTTTATGATTTTTTTTTTTCGTTTGTTAGGTCAATCTGTTCATTTAAAATAATGTCAGGATGTTTGATTATATATGTGAAAATTCCTATTTTCTACCAAATATTTAGTAAACTGCCTTTTTTGGCAGTAAGTAAGACTGATAGGCATTGTGTCAGGTCACTGGCCATGCGGTTTTGTTCTTTTATGTGGTGTGATGTAAATGAAGATAGGTTCATGCCAGTCAAAATCAGATGTTCTTTAAAACTTGTTTTTAAATATCTAAATAATGAATCATTCTGACATTTTAAACAAACAGACTAATCTTTAAAAAAATCTTTAAAAATTTCACTAGTATTCTTTAGCTACAACTCATATCTTTGTTCTGTTGATAGAGATAATACAAATTAGAAGTAACATCTATGGTATATAAAAAATAATTATGTTCACATGTACAGTAATTACCACTGGCAACCACATGATAAAAGTATAATAATCACACCCAATAAATGAGAATTAGCTAAGGAAGGTGTAAATACTGTCATTCAAAAATGTTTAAGTGGTTCTCTGCAAATGGACTCTCACTAAAGTTTGATAAAACCCAGTATATAAAGTTCTGTCCAATAAATGGCACAGCACCATTCATAAATATAGACTTCAGACAGATGTCTGTTGCTGAGGCAGAATATTCAAATTTCTAGGTGTGTGCATTGATGAGAAATTGAATTGTAAGAAACACAGTGATGATCTGCTGAAATGTTAGTAGGTTCAGCAATTTATGCTATTAGGATTACTGCAAATTTTGGTGATACACATCAGTGAATTAACCTACTATGCTTATTTTCGTTCACTGCTTTCATATAGTATCATATTTTGAGGTAGTTCATCTTTAAGAGAAAAAGTAATTATTGCAGAAAAGGATGTAATCAGAATAATAGCTGGAGCCCACCCAAGAGCACCTTGCAGACATTTGTTTAAGGAATTAGAGATATTCACAGTACCTTTGCAATACATATATTCACTTATGAAATTTGTTATTAATAACCTATCCCAATTCAAAAATAATAGCAAAGTGCATAACTACAACACTAAAAGAAAGGATGATCTCCACTATTCTGGGTTAAACGCGACTTTGGCACAGAAAGGAGTGAATTGTGCTGCCACAAAAATCTTTGGTTATTTACCAAATAGCATTAAAAAAGAAATTAAAAGAATTTCTGAATGACAATTTCTTCTTCTTAGTAGATGAATTTTTAGATATGATGTAGTAATTAAAAAATTATATTGTGTAATCAAAATGTATGATGAGATAAAAGGGATAAAAGAAATTATTCAGATAGTGAAGGGAGACGAAAATTTAATAGTCGTGGATGACTGGAATTTGATAGTAGGAAAAGGAAGAGAAGGAAATGCAGTAAGTGAATACGGATTGGGTGTAAGAAATGAAAGAGGAAGCCGCCTGGTAGAATTTTCACAGATCATAACTTAATCATAGCTAACACTTGGTTCAAGAATCATGAAAGAAGGTTGTATACATGGAAGAAGCTTGGAGATACTAGAAGGTATCGGATAGATTATATAATGATAAGACAGAGATTTAGACCGGAAGTGCAAAATGGCTAAGAAGGGATGGACAGAGGACAAATGTAAGGATTTAGAGGCTTATCTCACTAGGGGTAAGATAGATACTGCCTACAGGAAAATTAAAGAGACCCTTGGAGAAAAGAGAACCACTTATATGAATATCAAGAGCTCAGATGGAAACCCAGTTCTAAGCAAAGAGGGGAAAGCAGAAAGATAGGAGGAGTATATAGAGGGTCTATACAGGGACGATGTTCTTGAGGACAATATTATGGAAATGGAAGAGGATGTAGATGAAGATGAAATGAGAGATATGATACTGCGTGAAGAGTTTGACAGAGCAACGAAAGACCTAAGTCGAAACAAGGCTCTGGGAGTAGACAACATTCCATTAGAACTACTGACAGCTTTGGGAAAGCAGGTGTTGACAGATGTGAAAATTACCGAACTATCAGTTTAATAAGTCGTGGCTGCAAAATACTAACGCGAATTCCTTACAGACGAATGGAAAAACTGACAGAAGCCGACCTCGGGGAAGATCAGTTTGGATTCCGTAGAAATATTGGAACACGTGAGGCAATACTGACCTTACGACTTATCTTGGAAGAAAGATTAAGGAAAGGCAAACCTACATTTCTAGCATTTGTAGACTTGAGAAAGCTTTTGACAATGTTGACTGGAATACTCTCTTTCAGATTCTGAAGGTGGCATGGGTAAAATACAGGGAACGAAAGGATATTTACGATTTGTACAGAAACCAAATGGCAGTTATAAGAGTTGAGGGCCATGAAAGGGAAGCAGTGGTTGGGAAGGGAGTGAGACAGGGTTGTAGCCTCTCCTCGATGTTATTCAATCTGTATATTGAGCAAGCAATAAAGGAAACAAAAGAAAAATTTGGAGTAGGTATTAAAATCCACGGAGAAGAAATAAAAACTTTGAAGTTCGCCGATGACATTGTAATTCTGTCAGAGACAGCAAAGGACTTGGAAGATCAGTTAAACAGAATGGACAGTGTCTTGTAAGGAGGATATAAGGTGAACATCAACAAAAGCAAAACGAGGATAATGGAATGTAGTCGAATTAAATCAGGTGATGCTGCGGGAATTGGATTACGAAATGAGACACTTAAAGTAGTAAAGGAGTTTTGCTGTTTGGGGAGCAAAATAACTGATGATGGTCGAAGTAGAGAGGGTATACAATGTAGACTGGCAATGGCAAGGAAAGCGTTTCTGAAGAAGAGAAATTTGTTAATATCAAGTATAGGTTTAAGTGTCAGGAAGTCGTTTGAGAAAGTATTTGTATGGAGTGTAGCCATTTATGGAAGTGAAATGTGGATGATAAGTAGTTTGGACAAGAAGAGAATATAAGCTTTCGAAATGTGGTGCTACAGAAGAATGCTGAAGATTAGATGGGTAGATCACATAACTAATGAGGAGGTATTGAATAGAATTCGGGAGAAGAGGAGTTTTTGGCACAACTTGACTAGAAGAAGAGATCGGTTGGTAGGACATACTCTGAGGCATCAAGGGATCATTAAGTTAGTATTGGAGGGCAGCGTGGAGGGTAAAAATCATAGAGGGAGACTAAGAGATGGATACGCTAAACAGATTCAGAAGGATGTAGGTTGCAGTAGGTACTGGGAAATGAAGAAGCTTGCACAGAATAGAGTAGCATGGAGAGCTGCATCAAACCAGTCTCAGGACTGAAGACGACGACAACAACAACAACAACAACAACAACAACAACAATCAAAACTTATGTTAAACTGACACATTCCACATCATTATGAAATGTCGTATTCATGATCTGTGTAACAAGTATTAATGTAATGTAAATAGCCTTTTAAAAATTCTTATGCTGATTGTATACAGAGGGTGTCCCAGGAGAAATTGCAGTAGTTGGGGACATGACAGGAACAGAACATTCAAAGCAAAAAAAAGTCTGGTGAACAAGGGCTCTAAAGTTCATATCTTAAAAGCTGTGAGCACTTCTTCAGTGGAAGAGATGTGTTCCACAGTAGTGAACATGAACGTGAACATGAACATGAGCTCATAGCTCGTAAGAGAATTATGCATTTTAGCGTTCATGTTTTTATACATTGTTTGTTTTCATGATGCCTTCAATACTTCATAATTTACTTCTATCACTGGTGTGTCCAAAATGTTTGAAGATTGCTGCTGTTATCGATAAGTGTTTGTAGCAGACTTCCCCTATAAATTTTCTTTATGGCAGCAACAGCACCCTGATCCATTAGCTGGATTAAGGCTGTCAAGAGTGTCACCCTGTCATCTAATTTCAGAACATTTTCATTTGGGTGTGATGGTGCATTTCCAGTAACAATACAGCCCTAGCAGGCAGACCCTTCAACATTAACTGTTCTTGCTGCTATGATACAAAGCAATTATGGAACCATGTTTTGAAATATTGTGGGGTCCATCCAGGCTCCTTTCTGGTAAAAAGAATGAACAGGTAAATTGTGCACATCTTTTCCTTTGAAACAGCATGGTGTTTTAGTTTTATTTGCTATACCATGCTTAACTTTGTGATCCCACACCGTTATCACAACACAACACAGTTATCCTTTCCTTGCTTGGTTTATAACCAGGTGCACTATGCACCATCTTGAAAACTAGCATCTTTGTTGATAGACACTTCCAAAACAAACTACTTTTGTCTGTGTTTTCTCCCCACTTAACGTTTTTCCTGGACAGCTCCCTTCCGGGTGCCATGGTGCTGTTTAAATCTTGTTAACCAAGACTTCAGTCCCCAAGGTATGAAGAAAAATTGGGCCTGTTGAGCACATATTGGGCCAGATGCTTGTGTGCCCTTTGCTCTTTTCTGTTGAAGCTATTCAAACATGGCTTTATCCAGTTCTGTTTATGTAGACATTTTCATAGCATTTTGCTTTGACATACCTTTAGAAGAGTCAGAACTAGCAGGTTGAATTATTTTGTCTTCATTTTACTGAATGTCACAGAGCGTAGTTTCAACTACATTGTAAATCAACGCCAGATTCACATACTAGTACCATCTTCTTTGAGTTCTTGTATGATTTCCAGTTTCTGCTGTATCGTTAACAAAATGTGTTTTCGTTTTTCAAAAATTTTTCTTAACAAAATGTGTGTTCACTTTTCAAACGTTTTTCAGCACTAACAGAAACCAATGACTGTCTTGTGCAACACTTACAGTCCAGCCTTGCAATGTTCGTACCACATATTGTTTAAGACAGTGGTATTGTAGCATGAGATATTTGTTCACCCGTGACCACTCCTAGACGGAGAAAAACTTTCAGCACCAAAAAAAGGGGGAGGAATAGGTTGTGGATAATTGAGAGTTTACTGTAGTATGAATAACACACTGTAAGAAATATTTGTCTTCTGTCATAAAAATTCTGCCAATGGTAGGGCGAACACCCGAAACTTGTCCAATAAAATAAACTACCAACAAAAAGCAACTTACATCAAATACATTATTAATATGACATATTTGCTCATTTTCAATAACTTCCCAGTGGCTGTAAAACATTTAACTACTCATAAAGTTCAGTTTATGAGGAGTTCAGAGGATTAAAACTACTTTTGCTCCATTGACTAATTTCGTAACAGAACTGACAGATTGATATACATTACTGATAATATCAGATAGTGCAAGTATTATCTACAGTGCATGTTACAATAGCCTAGGAATTATATACACAGCTCGGTGTATTCAACATTTACATTTTTTGTGGCGAGTTCTTTTATTATGTTTTAAATGAAAATATTTTTGAGATTTTCTTACTTATTCCACATCCATGAGGACCATTCCACATGACATCTGAGGAAGAAACATTTCATACTTTGTTTCTGTGTAAATATTTATTGTGTGTTCTTGCTTTCTGACATGTTCTGTATCTTGGAGGATCTCTTCACTGTGGATCTGTTGGAATGTAAATGCTTGTAATCTAATCTAAACTTTGTTTTTAAAAGAATTCATGCTATTTTCTCTGAGAGTATCTCAACATCTGAAATGTTGTCTTTAATTTTCTTCTTTACTAGAAACAGGTAAATCATCAGGCAGGAGATTGGTTCAGATACCAAAATATGTTACTAGACATGGTCCTATTCGAGGTGGTATGCCGTTGCATTACTCTGATGTTTGAACACAGCCAGTTATTGGGGACTCATAATTTAAGGTGGATTCCGAAAGATGATGCAACTTGACATTTCTCACATTAATAAGCATTGCCAGAGGTGGAAAAAGTGATACATGACAGATGAAGTTCATAAGTCTGACTGAAGGTTGAGCCAGAGGCCTTTGGATACATATTCTATCACTTTGTCACTGGACCATTGAGTCACATTTCTTATTTACCACAAATCTTAAACCAGAATTTCCTCCCTGTAGTAAAACATATGACTATATCCCATTCGATCTTATACAACTCCAGTATCTATCTTGAGAGCTCTGGAACTTATTTTTTCCAAAATGAAAAGGATTGGAATTGATTGGACTCTTACGGGGAGTTTCTGGTCGAGAGGCATGAAAAATCAAAGTTTAGATTTTTTTTCTTACAAAGGTTGTTTTAATTAAAACGAAAGTTTTACCACTTTATTAAAGGTACATTTGTGTATGAAAAATGTTTGTGTCTCATAACAAATTAAAAATGGCAGCAGCAGCAGCCCGTATCAAAGTAAGCACCTCACAGCATGTCCTGATTTGCACAAAGCATTGTACAGACTTGTGGCTATTTGTTAAACTCATAAAAATAGGAAACTCTTAAACTGGAATGAATTTGGGAGCCAGCACTTCAAAAAAGTAAAAAATGGCAGCTATTAGAAAAGCATCCCAAGAAATGGACATATTTTCAAAGCTCAAATGTTTGAAAAGGTATTTAAAATTTATCTACAAAGAGAGCTCTTGCTAAGGCCCCCTAAATTTAATTATCTTTCACTTCAAAAAATCAAATTAATTGGTTATAAAAGAGGGAAACATTCCATGTGGGAAAAATATATCTAAAAACAAAGATGATGTAACTTACCAAACGAAAGTGCTGGCATGTTGATAGACACACAAACAAACACAAACATACACACACAATTCAAGCTTTCACAACCAATGGTTGCTTCATCAGGAAAGAGGGAAGGAGAGGGAAAGACGAAAGGTTGTGGGTTTTAAGGGAGAGGATAAGGAGTCATTCCAATCCTGGGAGCGGAAAGACTCACCTTAGGGGGAAAAAAGGACAGGTATACACTCGTGCGCGCGCCCACACACACACACACACACACACACACACACACACACACACACACAGACACAAGCAGACATTTGTAAAGGCAAAGAGTTTGGGCAGAGATGTCAGTCGATGCGGAAGTACAGAGGCAAAGATGTTGTTGAATGACAGTTGAGGTATGAGCGGCGGCAACTTGAAATTAGCGGAGGTTGAGCCCTAGTGGGTAACGGGAAGAGAGGATATACTGAAGGGCAAGTTCCCATCTCCGGAGTACTGACAGGTTGGTGTTAGTGGGAAGTATCTAGATAACCCGTACGGTGTAACACTGTGCCAAGATGTGCTGGCCGTGCACCAAGGCATGTTTAGCCATAGGGTGGTCCTCATTACCAACAAACACTGTCTGCCTGTGTCCATTCATGCGAATGGACAGTTTGTTGCTGGTCATTCCCACATAAAAAGCTTCACAGTGTAGGCAGGTCAGTTGGTAAATCATGTGGGTGCTTTCACACGTGGCTCTGCCTTTGATCGTGTACACCTTCCGGGTTACAGGACGGGAGTAGGTGGTGGTGGGAGGGTGCATGGGACAGGTTATCTAACTTCAGGTTAGATAACACCATGAAGTTTTTACTGTTCATTCCTACGACAATTCCTGATGCGTTCGTTTTTTTCAGAATATATGAACAAGTAACCTTCATTGAATGTACCTGCAACTATATATGCTTCTGTTTCGACAGTTTTTACCCCACAGTGAACAGGTTTCGGTACAAATTTCAAAATGCATGCATCAAAGCTCTCATCATATTGCATGTGGTATCAGCACATGTTTTAAGCAAATCTTCATCGGACAAGAATTCATACACTGGTCAAAACGTTTCTTGAACTAATTTATCGAGCACCTGCAGCTGCCTATATTCCGGTCGGTGCACAGTTCCATTCATCATGCTATAAGTTCTAAAGTACTTTCACAGTCAAAAAATCCTTTTGCAGTCACAATCCGTATACACCACAAATGAAATTATGTAAAACATATAAAGATTCCATTTTTTATCAGCCTCAACAAGAACCTCCCCTGAAGATCCATATTGTCTACTTAACCAAACTTTGTGTGGCAAGGTTTGGGCTCAGAAGTAAATGGGCATACCTCACACTGTGAAACCATTGCCTGAGTCTTCCAGGCTATGTCAGCCAGTAAACTTTAACCGGGGCAAGATTAACAATGTCCTCAGAACTTGCATGTGGCAGTATGGCCTCAGTTAACTCTTCCCTTGATGTAATGGCAAGGCAAGACATGAGAATAGTACAATATTTTGACAGACCTGTGCTCACAGCAGTCTCAGCCCACATGTGAATGCTTATGACACTCACAGCCTGGGATCAACACAACCGTTATGCATGGTAACCATGTTTTAACAGGGATATCAGGTCTTCAGTCAATGTCGTCTCTTAGCAGCCACTCTTTGTGTCCTTCTTAACACATCAGCGCCGGAATTAATTTTTTCGTGATTTTTTTAAAAAAATTGCGTTATTATGAATGTAAAAGGCATAAATTACACAACAGAGTTGTTTTGACGAAAGTCATTACCACCATTACCACCTAGCAATGCTAGGTGCTTTCACTACTTAAATTTATATGGATTACAACTTCAACTAAAATAAGTAGGTTATTGAAATTTCTTATTACATATACAAGTTTTGTGCAAATTTATTATTCAGTCTTCATCATACAATTGATACTTTATGACACAGTACAATTAATAATCAAAAATCAAACCTTGAACTCAGCATTATTTTACATGAAATGGAATAAAACAGTCAATACACAATCCCACAGTACACTTTGAACACATTGTTCTCACAATAGATTTACAGTCCTTGTGTGCACACCTTTTCTTCTTCTTTCCTTCTGTGTGCTGGACGAGGTGGTCAGTCTTATCAAACCTAACTGAATCTGATAATGCAGCTGTCGGAACATGCCCTTGATGCAGATGGTCTCCCAGCTCCTTTTGGTAAAGCTTGGTGTCCTTGCAAGTACACTGTTGCTACTTCTCTCTTGAAATAGTTTGGTTTCTTACCTCAGATACAGATGGCTCTGGTATATTTGGATGTTGTGTAGCTGTTTCAGGTACAATTGGATCATGTGCAGTATGCATTGATGGTGCCGGCGGATTACAGTGCTCATAATCAACACCGATCCTTTCATTATTTGGCATCCTTATTTCAGCATTAGCTCGTAGTTGACGAGAGGACGGGTTGTCTAATAATGTGTAAAAATAAGAAATGAAATAGCAAATCATAATAAAGTCGGCATCAGTATACAAACAATTACTAACCAATGATAGGCATACTTACCTGCCATGTACCCCAGAGCGTGGCAGTCATTAACTCACTGTGTTGTCTGCAGTGATTTTCAAATCCCTACCCACTTAAGGCAAATACTGGGATGACTCCTTTGGTAGGATATGGTCAATTTCCTTCCACTTTCAGATTATCAGCTCCATTTCTAAAAATCTCGTCAGTCAGGCTTTCTCCCTTCCAAACATAGGCTTCACCTGAAAGTTCAGCTTGTTACCATTCTCTGTGTGTTTGTCTGCTCCTCTTGGTCTCTTGTTCTTACATTCATGGTCTTGGCATTTATGTTGATTTATTGTTACAGTAACATGCTCTGATGAGCACATTTACCATCTAACTATCATTTTAATATAGCTCTCCATTGATTTTGGTTTAATTTCTGATGATAAACGTGTAATCTTTTATCAAACGAAAAAGCCAAGTTTGTGAGAGTGCAAACGGGCAGCATATGAGGGGGTACCCAAAATACCAGAATTATTTTTTAAAAGCTGTATATTTTCAAATAGTTTACAAAATAACATTATCTCCTTCAAAATACTCTCCATTACGACTAATACATTTGCCCCACTGCAACTCATTGCCAGTTCAGTGCCGCCTGCATCGTCGACCTGGCTTGTTCTGTTCATGTGCAGTAATAGTTTTTGTTAGTGCTGTTCTGTTCTTGTTTCGTTTTTTATGATAGCAAGTTTAAGTGAACAATGCGTAGCTGTGACACTTTGTTTTTTACTTGGTAAAAATGCTGCTGTAACTGTTTTAATGTTGAAAACAGCTTATCAGGATGACGCAATGGGAAAAACTCAAGTGTACGAGTGGTTTGCTCAATTTCAAAAGGCGATGTGTCTATAGTTGACAAACCTTATTCTGGACGTCCATCAACTGCCCTAATTGACGAAAATATTGAAACAATTCCAGTGCTATTGTTCATGGTCTGTTGACAGGCAACTGATCAACTGTCAGAGGTTAGTGGGTTATCTTGGAGCACAGTTTGGCCTGATTTGTGGCAGACACAAGACTGGATCTTCCAACATGACAATGCACCTGCACACGTACAGCCATCTCTATTAGACACTTTTTGGCTAAAAATGGCATGGTTCCGCTGCCTCACGCACCTTACTCACCTGAGCTGGCTCCGTGTTACTTTTTCTTATTTAAACACATGAAAAGGGGCATGAAAGGACACTGATTTGACAACATTGAAGAACTACAGAGGAAAAAAAAGGAACTGTCAGACATTTTTAAAGATGACTACAAAAAATGTTTCGAACAGTGGAAGCAATGATATGCAAATATTCCAATCTTTACAGCGCTTTTCACATCTGAACCAAGTGCAAATGGAAAAAAAAATCACTGTTACATGTACAAATAAGCACCCTTTTTTTTTTTATTTCATTGGAAATTTAATGTTAAAAGTAACGTATGATTGTTTCAGGACCTATCTTTGGTTTGATGATAAGGGTAAGAAAGCGCGAGTTGCCGCGCCACAGTATATAGATTATGTGATGACATTTACCCAGAAGACTATCAGTGATGAGACAATATTTCCTACAAAATATGGTATGTTGTCTTTGTTTTTCTATTTCAAGAATAATGTAATTGGATGGATAAAAAGTCTACTCTCCAAGCAGTGTCCATCCAATTACATTATATTGCCAGAAATTGATTGTTTTCATTGTTATATTTAAAGAATAAGATTCAAATAACGTTAATATCACAATTATAAATGGCTCCTGACACACACACACACACACACACACACACACACACACACACACACACACACACACACACACACACACACACTTATTTACTTACTTAACTTAACTTAACTACTAAGTAAATAGAAATATTTCTATCAATGTTTGACTGTAGAGAATTTGATATGCAATCTTGTTGTTATGTTAATAGCAGAAGCTTTCTAAATATATATATTGATGATGGTTATATTGTTCACAGGAAATGAATTTCCCAGTTCATTTGAATCTATTGTTCGAAAAATCCTGAGGTTATTGTTCCATGTTTTGGCACATCTATATCACTGTCACTTCAAGGAAGTGGTTCTACTAAATTTACATGCACACCTGAACTGTGTATTTGCCCATCTGACATTATTGAATGAACGCTTTCAACTTATAGAAGTGAAGGAGACAGAAATTCTGCAAGACCTAGTGCTTGCATTAAAAGTTCACTCGGACGCTCCAGAAACGAGCACCAATGGTGAAGATGGTATCCGTGGTAATTCGGACAGTAAACAAAGTAGTGGTGATGCCACAAGTCAGTCACTTTCTGCTGGTGAAACAACACCAATGACAGCAAATAATATAGGGACTGAAAATGAGCAGGATACTGAATCAGGAACAGGGATACCAAGCAGTTCAAAGTCGGATCTGTTGACTTCTGTGTCGGAGAAAGAGGCTAAGAAAGAAGAGTCTTCAAAAAACCATGATGGTGTACAGGACGTGTCTCACTAGCTGAAATGAGAAGTGTGTTGTTAAAGTTTGGTGTTTCCAACAAGGTGAGGAGTAAGCATTTACTGTGTAGATTGAGTTAACTAGACATAGATTATAGCCAAATGAGCCAGAAGAAATAGAGCAGTTATGCAAGATGGAAGGAAGCCTTTAAAACCGTCCCATGGATCATTTGCTAGGAATTTAATGTGACAGGCTTTCTCCAACCCTGTGAGAAATATTGTGATTTGTTGTTTGAATACACTTTTTTTATTCCAGTTGATAAAAGAATGTTTGTGAATATTTTTGTCCTGTTAATTGCAGTGAGGTACCATATAGGTTGTGACTGCTAGTTATTTAAAAGCATTTTGTTAGTATTATTTTCAGGTGTGTGTTCATGAAGTGCAATTTTGGGTTGTCTATTTTACCATTGTAATATAATGTAACAACAGATTTTGTAAGTTGTGCATTTTGCCATTATTATGCACCTACTATGTTAATTGTAAATACAAATTTATTGGTTTGTCATAATTTTCATATAAATTCCACTCTTTTCTTCAGAAAAGAAATTATGCAGACTGCTGAAATGGCTCTCCCTGTCGACATGATAAGGGTTTAGAATGATGTGTTTCGTATGTAATTGTGCAATTTTAATCATCAAAATATTGTTAAACATATTTTGTTAATGGCGCAGTTTTATCCTTGCTTATGTGTTATACCAAAGCTATGGAAGTTAAAAATGAAAAAAGAAAAAAAAAATCTGAATATTTTTGTATGTTGCTAAGTGTTGTTAAAATGTCAGCAAACCTACCATCTTGCAATTATGTGACAAGTAGGTCTTAAAATTAAAATATCACATACTTGCTATTGAAATCCACTCCTTTAAGAACAAAACATTGTTATAGACTAGTTTGTAAAACAAGCAATTAAATATATAAATATATATTATGTGTGTATATATCACTCACAATAATGTTGTACACTGTTACACAAGTATTTATATTATACAGAAATGCTTACTTATTGCCTTGTTAATGTTACTATAATTGTTATATAATATAAGAATATGAAGAGAGAAAGTAACTTATATAGAAGAATATGTTATCTACAGTTTCCTTAAAATAATGTCTGGCCCTTGTTTACATGAAAGTATGCATGCATTGAATATTGAAAGTTAGTGGAGGAAAGATTTTAATTGTGCCATTGGTAAGCCAGAACACAAAAAGAAACTATAAGCATTATTTTATTAAATTTCCCTCTGACCTCTTTGGGGTTCCTAGTTGTGTCATACTTAAATCACTAGTTTCCCGTGATTTAATTGGATATATTTCATTATTAAATAAACTGTGAATTTGATGTCTGTGTTTATTTTAAGGGGCCTTCTTTTGGAAGTTTTCACTTGCCAGCTATTACTTTCCACATAGCAAACATTCACTAAAGTTTTTTTGATATGTTTTAACATTTCCCTCTGCTTCTGAAGTTTGAGTGTATCTAAAATTGATAATTTTCATCTTTTTGTAAGACGTAAAAGATTGAGTTATCAGTTTGTAGCACGTTTACTGCATAGTTGGGAATATTATCGAACGAAGATTGATATATTACTGCTGGAATTATAAGCTCTGTTCATTGAATTGTAAAATTGTAGTCTCACTTGCATTTGCCCTGTATGCAGTTTAAAGGTGTTTTTTTTTTTTTTTTTTTTTAAGGGAAAGCTAAGAGTAATGTGTTAATCCTGTTTATTGTGCAGCATACATGTTGTGTGCTTTGTTTAAGATCCATATAGCAGGAAGATCCACATAGTTCTGCTTTTTATCGCTACAGCACAAGATCCACATATTTATGTTCTGTTAAACAAATCTGTGTCAGAACAGTAATACTGTAGCTGTATTCCATACTCTGTAAACTATCAGTGGGTGTAAGCTAAACTTTATTGACAAACATCATATAATTTACAACCTAGTTACGATGTTGTTTTACAAGACTGGACTAAGTTGCTTCTCTTATCGTCTTCTTCAGCCAGGTTTGGTTGATTAATTCTGAACCCTCATGGCCTGCTTGTTATAATTTGTTGATGCAGACCTTCTACTTTAATGGCTAATGTTCTCTCATTTCATGCATTTACTTGCACTCATTTCAGTTTGTGATAAAAACTGTAGTAGCATATGTGCATTAATTTTTGCACCTAAGTCTCTCGGTGTGTCATTTCATGATCTGATTGCCGTCTTTTCCTCATAAATGTGTGTTTCAAATGGGAATGATGTGCCTCAGGGTAAACATTGGTGTCGTGAAGCTCTTGCCTTTTTTTCAGATATCACTTAAGTAGACTTTGTACTCTATTCCTGAGATCATTTTTGCTTCATCAGGATGGTTAGGCTCAAAAGCCATGTATGTACTTGCATTTACACTTATAGTCTGTCCACATCCACCAGGTATGTCAATTCAGAATAGATTTAGTAGTGTTGATGAATAGAAGTATATGAAACTGATTTTGACTTTGGGGAAAAATATTCTTAAAAACTTCACAGTTCACATTTTGATTATCGCTTTTAGTTGCCAGAGTTACAGTTTGATTATTTCTCTTAATTGCCCCATTGCAGGATGGCATTCATCCAAGAAATTGTGTGTCCTTCTTTAAACAAATTTTAATATAATTTTTTATATCTCTGTGTTGTGTACTTTTTGATTTTTTAAAGAAATCATTTTCCATGGCTCACCAGTCAAAATAATTTTAAGTGGACAGTTGGGAGGAGCAACTATTTCAGTTTTCTTTAGGGAATACCTGCTTGTATAATCACTTAAAGATAAAGTAACATGTATTGGTGGAGATTATGTCCAAATTTTAAACTTGTAAGTTGCAATTTTATCTGTAACATTTTTTATCACTTCCATTGTTGGGCATTATTTAATGGAATCACTTTGAATAGGTTTCATTTTAACTGTTATAAAAGGGAACTATGGAATCTGGTGACACTCTCCATTTGATGGTTTCATCACTGCTTTTATTTTTTGGTTTGTAATCACCATGATAACACAGGTTTTTATTATTTTGGCAGTACATATTCCTAGAAATGCAGTTGAATAGTGTAATTTGATTCTACTGCCAATGTGGTCTGGATGCTGAAATTATATATGGGTAGTATAGATCTGCAGAAAAAGTAAAGGAAGTCTATGAGGAGAATGCATACGAAAGGGAATTAGAAGAAGATTGTGGCAAGAGGCAGAATTCAAAACACAGAGGACAAACCACAGTTTCTCGGAAGCCAACTGGGAAGCAGCATAAAATAATGGCACCCTCTACAAGAATTCTGTTTGGCCAGAATGGAAGATATATCCTGGATGCTAAAACTTGCGGGAATGTTGGTCGATTTATCAATCATTCGTGTAATGCAAACCTGTTTGCCCAGAATGTCTTTGTGGACACACATGATCTCAGATTCCCGTGGGTGGCATTTTTTACTAATTCATTTGTGCCAGCCAATACAGAGCTAACATGGAACTATGGCTATGATGTGGACAGTGTTCCAGAGAGAGTAATCATTTGTAAATGTGGTGAGACAAATTGTCAGGGCAGGTTGCTATAAAGAACTGCAGTATTATGCTGTGAAGATAACCGGTCACATGGAGCTCGCTCTCTTTAAAAATATATGTATATGTATATATATTTTGAGAGATGTGTTCGTAAGTGAATTCTGTGATTATTTATTATTTCACCAAATTTAAATGTAAAATGAACAAATATTTATGTGTAACTGTTTCAGTATCATTTGATTAATTAGTTTATTCATGTAACAGAAACAGCTGTGTCCATACTGATGTCAAGATACCTATTATAATTTTGGGTAGCATAGTACTTACTTGTGTCTGATGTTTGTAAATGCAGCAGAACATTGTGGTTATCACATTTTACTAGCAAAGGCAACAAATTTCAACTTTCGTAGTTCCTAGACTGTTTGTTCAGAATATCGGGTCCTTGTTCTTTGATTTTGCATGACTCCTGTATTGTCAGACTTCATATTACCCTTGTCTTCTACCTGCTTGCTTCTCCTTATTAATTTTGGTCTGTTCTATATCTTCCAGTAGTAAATATTGATGATTAGGTTATATTAATCATCATTGTTGGAATTGAGAACAACTGCTTACTAGGGTCAATTGTAAAAATGTAGCTTCAAAATTCACCTTATCTGAGAAAACATTAGTGTTAGATTGCAGTTAACGGTGTGTAACTGCAGTTGAATCACTATATAATTTAAAAATTTTACTGCAAGGATTTTGCCAAAATAAGTAATCAGGGTGATTACAGTAGTGTTTCATTGAAAAGTAATTTACATTATTCAAGAGATAGCGTTACCTCCTCATGGAAAAAAATAATCTTTTGATCCTCATGGGGAAAAAATAATCTTTTGGTAAATGCTTCTGGACAATTAACCAAATGTTGAGTTTCATTTCATTTTTAATGTTGTTTTTACATTAGATGAGATGTGAGAACAGTGTGGCAGTAGCAGAAGATGACAAAATATTTATAAATGATTTGCTTGTAGTTAGTAATATAATTGAAGTTTGTTGACACAATTCTGCACATTTGGAACTGAGTTACTGTTAAGAAACAGTAGTAATGATAGTTTTTCTGAAAGATCTTTCCTTCACTGAACAAGTCGCAAATGCAGAAAATACTTTCATGTTGCAGCCAGTTCACTTCCTGTCTAGGCCTTCCCTGTTCCAGCATGGCAAATTGTACCTGTTAGACAGACTGAGCACATTATAAGTATTTGTGATTTCTTAAGTTGTTTGTGGTTTTTTGTTCCTTTCATTTCTGATGGAAAGAAGAGTAGATCTTTGCAAACCATGTCACATTTGAAAGGTGTAAAAGTTCATTACTCAAGATGTGTTAAAGTTAGGGGTTTTTATTGATTTTTAAGTGGATTAGTTCTACCTCCTAAAATGTATTCTCATACCATCATTTCAGTTTGTGATAAATATTGAGGGGAGGGGGTGGAAACAGTATTTAATGATTTTCATTTTCTTTTCAGAAAATCATCTTATATCACTTATCCTACAGAACACAGCTTTTGTTAATCGAAAGAATTAAATAATTTATTTTTGTATAATGTAAAATGGTGAGTCACAGACTGGCCACTTATTATACATGGCAAATGTAAGTGCATTACCTCAACAGCGGGTAAATGTTTATGCAGATCTGTACTGTAAGAATGCATTGATTGTTCTGCTTTGCCATGTTTTCCCTAATCTTAAATGAATATATTTTAAGTGAATCTTAGTAAGTATGTAGCAGGCTGTGGAACTAAGTTACATTTTTTTAGTTTTGTTTGTATTTCACTGTGTAGTGTTGTTAATTGATGTATGATATGTTGATTTGAGTACTTTATGTTTAAAAAAAGATGAGTCAAAAAATGACAATTGTGGTTTATTTCTTAATTTTCTTCCTGTGTAGGAATTGTGTGTTTACTCTTTTATTTCTGCAAATTAACATATAAGTATTTGTCTGTACTTCCATCTGCATGATACAGTAATTTATTGCTGTATGATCAATTTCAAATCATGAATTTTTACTGACTAGTAGTAAAGTCTGTGTCGTGCCCAGAAGTGCTAATAGGACTAGATTGGTCTGTTTGCACTAAAAGTGCCCATTTGAGTACAGAGAAACCAAAAATTTTAGAATGAGAAATAAGATGTTAAATACTTGTATTTTCTGATTACTGTTGGGCATGAAGTGCTTACAGTGCATAATATTGTAACTGTAAAAGGCTTGTAGTGAATTACCTCCATTTAATGTTGATGCTAGATCAGAAGCAGCAACTTTTTGTAGGTTTTTTCACTCTACAAAATTCAATGCAGCTTTCAAGAGGTATTTTTTTATGTGTATATATATATAACTACATCAGTTTCCACAGTTTTCTCAATTGCTGAAGTAATTAAGTAACGAAAGCTCTGTTAAATACTGCCTAGTTTTACTTCAGCAGTGAACATTCTGAAATATAAAAATGATTGTCATAAATCTTTTAGCAATCTGTTTACATTTTATACTGACTTTTTCTTTTTATTTTGTACTACACAAAATTCAGCACCATAAAATTAATATCTTGTTAGTACTTCACTGATCATTGTGATAGTACTTTTGGTGAAACTTCATTCATTTCTCCCTTGTTGTTATAGTGTTCTAGTGCAGTTGATGTCCTACCATTTCTATGAAATGTTATATGTGTATATTCTTTCCTCCAGTTTCTCTGTACAGTGTACTATGCTTTGCATGTTAAGTTTCAGTCTTTTGTTATGTATCTACTGTAATTATTAGTTATACTTCCTGTAATAAAATGTTGCTTTCACAGATTATTTGTCCAATCTACAGATAACCATGTCCAGGAAAAACACATTCTTTAACTTTTCAAAGAATGCAAAACATTGAAGCAAAATGACACACGTCTTTCTGCAGTGTAAACGTTCTAGTGTGCAACAACTCTACTGGAAGTAATTTTGAAGTATTGTGTAAGCAGTTTCTTTAGTTCATATACATTGCATAAAGCACTGCTTTGATGCTGTAAAAAAACAGTTGCGATATGATTCACAGATGTGTTGTCAGTCAGGTAGAACTAGGTTGAAAATTTTTTTTTTTTTTTACAGATACGAACTGAAAATGATCGTATATGAAACTTCCATATAATGAAAACAATTAACACTATTTTATTGTTCACATTGATCCACAGGATGTCAGTCTGTTCATAATAAGAGTTAGTAACAATTGTAAAGTAATTTACAGAAGTCAGAAGCATGTTTATGCTATTATTGTTGCTGCAACATATGCAACATGCAGAGATCTTAAAGAGTGTGTGGTCCTTCTCTGCATCACATTGATCTGAAGGTGACCATTTGAGCTGGTCAAAATCATTAATCTAAACACACGGATGTGACTGTCTGGAAATAAAAATTATTTTAAGAAATCCAGCAATCATTTTCATCTCCAGATGATAAACATATCATGCTTCATAAAACAATTTGGTGATAGCTTGGAGCAGAGGTCTGCAGAACAATAACAGAAAGCTGAAATACGTTTGTTAGTCCACCTACCTTCTATTCATGTAGCTACTAATCCCATCTAATAAAATTTCATCTTAGTTCTGGAGAAGTTATTGTAGAATGTAAATACTCACCAAAAAGCAGAAGCATTCAGTTGTCAATAGGCACACACGAAAATATGAGTACCAACCAGCTATCCACAAGGATGAATGAATGGCCACCTCAAAACTATTATCAAGAACAAAGTTGACTACCTGGTAGCACAACAATGAACCAACTGGATCCTTCATTCCACACCAACTTCTCTGAACTACATAGATGAGAGTTGCCCTTACAGCATATTCTCCACTCCTGTAATCATCCAGGACTCAATCTCAATTAACTTATTGTCCCCACACCATCTAACTGACAATTTCCCCTTGCTATGTCCTGTCACCCCCCTTCCAATCCATGTCCCCATGTCACCTTCAGCGTGTGCTGCGGCCCACAGTTTGCTATAATTGTGCCAGCCGATATAGCTGCCAGCTTACCTTCCTGCATTCCTAGCCTGCAAACTGGCCACCTCCCTGTGAGCCACCAGCCACTGAAACCCAGTCCCTCTCCCAGCCTCCTGCCTCTCTTTCTCCATCTCCCTCTCCCTCTACTCACCCCACCTGACGGTACCCCCACCACAACCAGTATGTGTGTGTGTGCCTATCAACAACTCAACACTTAAGATATTTGTTGAGTGGTCTGCTTTAATACTAAAGTATTTAAATTTCATTTTCATTAGAATCTTAATTGTAACATAGACTCCAGTGTGTTCCCCAAGTCGTTTGTGCTCTTGTCTGACAGTGTAATTTCCAGCAGGAACTAGTGGCTAGTTGTACAATGTTGTTAGAAAAGTAAAAATGATTCAGATTTGTTCCTGTGGTAATATATATTCTCTCTCTCTTTTTTTAAACAGTTTAAGGATAGATAAACCTGCTATAAGATTGCTGAGAACAGTTTTTGTGTCATAGAATCTACTTGTCTGACTCCTCTTTAAAATTCTCAACTTCTCATTATCCTGAAGAAATCTAATGGACACTGTGAAATTGACAAAGATTAGTGTTTTAGAAATCAGAAGATAGTGTGGGTGAACACTGATTGTGCCTGTCACTGTCAAAATGAAATTGGCGATAAGTTCTTGCCCTTCCCACCATAACTGTTGTGCATTGTCTCAATCACAGACTGGGAACTCTGCATGTAATCCATGCTAAGATACACATGAAACTGTGATATTGATCATAACAGAACTACTGTTTTACACTTAAACATCCTTTATCACTTGATTATAGGCATGCAATTTCTCTGCAATATTCTTCAGTGAGCTTACGGTCTTGCTGCAGTGCTAATCCTGTTTCCTGTCAGATCACCAGAGTTAGGCACTTTAAGGCTTGGCTAGTGCCTGGATGGGTGACAGTCCGGGTCTGCCAATGTTTTGTCCTTCTCAGTGAGAAAACAGCAGTAATAAAGAATTTTGTAGGCATTCTGACAGCTTTGAGCATAATAAACACATTTAGTACTTCAGAGTAAGGCCATTTAAATTACACATGCAAGGATGATACAGTAAGAGTTCCACGATGTGAAAAGGAAATCTTAGTCTGCAGTTCTGATTAACTACTCCTGAGTAATCTGCAAATGGTATTTGTAATCGTATTTTACATTAAATGACAACTTCAAGGCATTTGAGACAAAATCAGTGGGCCAGATAGTGTGCTGAATAACTTGTCATTTCCAAATGAATTTCCTCTCTGCAGCTGTGTGAGCACAGATTTGAATCTTCCTGACATTTAAAACTGTGTGCTGGACTCGAACCCAAACCTTGGACCTTTGGCTTTCGTGAGCAAGTCGGGCAAGTGCTCTACCAACTGAGCTATACAAAGCATGGCAAACTACCCTCCCTCATAGCTCTGTTTCCCCAGTCTCATCTCTCCCACCTTCCAAACTTCACCAAAGCCTCTTGCATACCATACGTTATTAAAACTGTTGGAAGAAAGGATATTGCAGAGAAATGGCTTAGCTATGCCCTAAGGCAGGGCTTCACAACATACGTGCTCGCGGAGCTAGCTGTGAGCAGCAAGGCGCGAGCACGGAGCAGCGCGAGCGCACTACCCCCACTACCGGACCAGAGCTGAGAGTGGGGAGAGTCATGTGGGGCACACAACAGCTGCCGCCAGTCAATGTAAATCCGCGGCCACCTGCAGGGATATCACTCACGAATTATTACTGCGACAATTGAAACAAATAAAGGAGAATGTACACGTGCCACATAATTTTATTAGCTTAGTGTATGCCTCTACATTCGTATTAATTTGTGAACTATTACACAATAACAGGTGTCACTGAAGTGTGAGATTTTCGGTTATCTTGTACTTTTTGCCCTTTACAATTGCGTCTATGTTCGGAGTAATTGTTCTTGTGCATCGTAGGCGCAGCGTGCAGTTAAAATTTTGATCAGACAATGCGTTTCTCAGGTGCGTCATGTTACATTTCATTGCAGAGAACAGTTGTTCACAAACATACATGGAACCGAACATTGATATTATTGTAGCCGCCAGTTTGTGCAAACGAGGAAATCTATCCTGAGGAAAGTGTCTGTAGAATTCCAAAATGTTTTTCTTGTTCTGAAATTTGTCTCTGTATTCTCTGTCACACTGCAGGTCAATAATTTCTAGTTGCAGCTCAGGACGAATCTCTTCAATATTCACTGAATATGGAGAGTAGAACAGATCAAAATCACTGTCTAGTGCTGTCAGATCTTGAAAGCGTTGATCAAATTCTTCCTTAAGGGCAACTAAACTATGGGAATAACGTTCACAGTCTTTGTGAACATCTTGCATGGATGATAATTTAGGAAGATGAGCTAGATTTCCTGTTTCCAGCTGACTCACCCAAAGTGTCAATTTCATTTTAAAAGCTCATATTCGATCTATGAAATGAGTAATTAGCAGATTTTTACCTTGCAGTGAAATGTTCAAAGCATTCAGATGGCTAGTTAAATCTGCTAAGAATGCGAGATCACATTTCCTAGAAGGCTCTTTCAATTCAGGAACACACATGTTATTTATTTCCATGAACATATTTATCTCATCTAATAGGCAAAAAAATCGATTTAATAATTTGCCACGACTAAGCCAGCAGATCTCGCTGTAATAAGGCAGGCTGCCACACTGGCTTTCTACATCCTCAAGAAAGCTTTTAAATTGCCTGTGTTGTAGCCCATGCTTCCTTATATAATTGGTTGTATGAACAACAACACTCATTACATTTTTTAGTGTGATACTCTTTGCACATAAGTTTTCCTGGTGGATCACACAATAAACACCCCATATTTCATTCATCACGGTCAGTTTTTGCATTTTCTCCTTCAACAGTGCAACGAAACCTGATTATTTCCCTGTCATCGCTGGTGCACCGTCTGTAGACACTGAAACTAAAGAATTCCATGACAATCCTATATTTTCAACACTTTCTTCAATACTACTTAAAATATCACCTCCGGTTGTAGTGTTCCTCATGGCTACTACATCGAGGAGCTCCTCCCTCACCTGAAGATCTCTTTTAACACCTCTAATAAATGCCTACAACAAATTATTGAAAAAATAATGGTTCGGGCACAACCTATACATTTAGTATTCATAGATATAGAAAAAGCCTATGATAGTGTGCCTTTATCCAGTTTATGGAAAGCTCTAAATCCAAGAATAATTAAAGCAATTCAAAATATATAAAAATTCTATTTCAAAAATAAAAATTGGTAAATATTTATCACATGGATTCCAAGTCACAAAAGGATTACGTCAAGGATGTAGCATTTCACCTACATTGTATAAAATATATACAGAAGTAACTTTACAGAATTGGAAGAAAAAATGTCACGTTATGGGAATACCAATAAATGATAGAACAATATACTCGTTACAATTTGCATATGACCAACTGATTATAGCCCAAGACTATGAGGACGTAGAGTATATGACCAGAAAATTGATTCAAGAATATAAAAAATCAGGTCTAAATGTAAACATGAATAAAACAAAGTACATGGTAATTGGTGGAGTGAATGGAGACTTAATATTAGAAGAAGGGATGGGAACAATAACAGCTACTGAGGAATATAAATATTTAGGTGTGAAAATTACAAATGATGGGAAACAGGACAAAGAAATTAGATCAAGAATAAATTCTGGAAAGACGACAAGCTCTTTATTGAATGGAATTCTCTGGGACAAACACACAACAACTGATAACAAAATAAGGATTTTTAAAAAAAATAGTTAGGAGCATTATTACATAAGGTTCAGAAGTGTGGACAACAAAATGGCAACTGAAATCAAAATTATTAGCCACAGAAATGGATTTCTGGAGACGTTCACCAAGAATATCAAGACGAGAAAGAATAAGAAATGAAGTAATCAGAGACAAGATGAAATGTAAAAATTCAATTATTGATTTCATCGAGCACAAACAACTTAAATGGTATGGACACATCAGACGAATGGAACAGGAAAGGCTACCAAAATGCATAATCGACTGGGTACCAATTGGAAGAAGAAAAAGGGGACGACCACCTGATACATGGAAACAGGGAGTTCAGTCAGCAATGAGGAAGAACAACATTCCTGAAGATTTATGGACAAATAGAGAAGAGTGGAGAACAATAATTAGTGACTTAGTGTAATCTAGAATAGGTGCTGGAAAAATGTACTCACATTGTAAATCCAGAATAATAAATCATAATAAATATGGCAAGCTGCTCTGTTCCAGTGATATCAACACTTTTGTCCAGAGCTATAGAATAAGCCATATAATCTTTACAGATATTTGCAAGCTTGCTCTGGACGTCGTCTGCCATGTTCTGTATGCGACGCATAATGGTCATGTTAGATGATGGCACAATCCGAAACTGTTCAACTTGAGATGGACACAAATGTTCCGTTGCAACTACGAGGGCAGTTCAATAAGTAATGCAACACATTTTTTTTCTGAAACAGGGGTTGTTTTATTCAGCATTGAAATACACCAGGTTATTCCCCAATCTTTTAGCTACACAACACTATTTTTCAAACGTAATCTCCATTCAATGCTACGGCCTTACGCCACCTTGAAATGAGGGCCATTCCACTGGTCGATGTCGGAGCCAACGTCGTACTGCATCAATAACTTCTTCATCATCAGCGTAGTGCCTCCCACGGATTGCGTCCTTCATTGGGCCAAACATATGGAAATCCGACGGTGCGAGATCGGGGCTGTAGGGTGCATGAGGAAGAACAGTCCACTGAAGTTTTGTGAGCTCCTCTCGGGTGCGAAGACTTGTGTGAGGTCTTGCGTTGTCATGAAGAAGGAGAAGTTCGTTCAGATTTTTGTGAACAATTGTGACAGCACTACCAACAGAGATGTCAAGTTGAGCACTGAGTTGTTTGATGGTGATCCGTCGATCATCTCGAACGAGTGTGTTTGCACGCTCCGCCATTGCAGGAGTCACAGCTGTGCACGGCCGGCCCGCACGCGGGAGATCAGACAGTCTTGCTTGACCTTGCGGCGATGATGACACACGCTTTGCCCAACGACTCGCCGTGCTTTTGTCCACTGCCAGGTCACCGTAGACATTCTGCAAGCGCCTATGAATATCTGAGATGCCCTGGTTTTCCGCCAAAAGAAACTCGATCACTGCCTGTTGTTTGCAACGTACATCCGTTACAGACGCCATTTTAACAGCTCCGTATAGCGCTGCCACCTGTCGGAAGTCAATGAAACTATACGAGATGAAGCGGGAATGTTTGAAAATATTCCACAAGAAATTTCCGGTTTTTTTTTCAACCAAAATTGGCCGAGAAAAAAAAACGTGTTGCATTACTTATTGAACTGCCCTCGTACGAAACATTCTTTTATTAAATCGCCATCAGTGAAGGGGCGCAGGGATTTTGCTAAAAGCAAAGCAATTTTGTAACTCACTCTGAGAGCTGCCTCAGTTTCTTTTTCTTCGTCATCCAGATCTTCTTTGGATAGCTTTCTTTTAAGTTTAATAACTTCCTGTGCACGATCTGGTCCATCACATTTTCCACTTCCGTAGTCTTTCGCATGGTACGACATATAATGTCGCTGCAAATTAAATTTCCTAAAAGAATTCAGTGTTTTGTGACATACTAAACATTTTGCAACACCATCTTTTTCTGTAAACAGATACAATTCCTCCCAACTGCGAAAGCATGGTTGGGGTTACACAACGGCGACTTCACATGATTCTTAACCAGCGAAGTGACTGTTAGAGCTGATCGTAGTACTTTAAACGTTACACAGTCGTCGCGATTTGAATAGGCAAGCTGCGGCCCTATTCAAACATGCACGCATTTCCCCTCCCTCCCCGCCCTCCCTACTCTGTGACCTTGCACCTGCTTGCGAGCACGTGCCTGAGCAGACGCGAGTACTTGCGCTCAAAACCGGCCAGTTGTTAAGCCCTGCCCTAAGGAATGTTCCAGAATGAACTGCTGTGGAGTGTGCTGTGATGTGAAACTTGTCAGATTAAAACTGCCTACTAGATTGAGACTTGAACCTGGGAGATTGCCTTTCATGGGTAGTTGTTCTACCAGTTGAACTATCCAAGCACCACTTGCCACCCACCGTCACAGCTCTATTTCCACCAAGTCCTAGGGTCAAGCCCTATCTGGAAAATAGTTTTAATCTGCCAAGAAGTTTCAAATCAGCGCACATTCTGCTGCAGATAGAAAATTCTTTCTGGAAACATTCCCTCGGTCATGATTAAGTCATTTCTGTGACATTTGGAAGATAGAAGAAAAGGTACTGACGGAAGTAGAGCTGTGACAGTGAACTGTGAGTCATTCTTGGAGAGCTATTGGTAGAGCACTTGCCCTGGTCATAGGTTTGAGTCCCGGTCCAACACAGTTTTAATCTGCTGTGAAGTCCATGTTTCAAAATGCTGCTCTTAGGTGACACACCATTGTTTGTATTATAAAACCATAGTGGCATTGTTTGTATTATAAAACCACAGTGGAGCCTTGTTTTTATTGTTTCTGTATAATTGAAACTAGGTTCATTAGTGTCATGTTCCATGGATCATATGTACAATTACTCATAGTGAAGTAGAATGTGTCATTTTACATTCACATTATAGATTCACAATATGGTTACACGCTGACAATTTACAATTTTTTAAGCTGATATGAGTTAGTAATGCCTGTCCACCTCCTCTTACACAATACAAAGATAGAAATTGTACAGAATGGGAATTGTCAAGAATGAAACTTTTCAGCTACCTTTCAAATTTAACATTGCTAGGTTCTTCCTTATTTCAATGCAATCAAAAGCTGTTTCCAGTTCATAAGAACTTTATTCAGTTGTGCTTTTTATCATCACCTTGTGCTGTGTCATTCACAATTACCTTTTCCCACACATTATCATATGAACTATGGACGAGCGACAACAGGCAGATGCCGTATTCCTAAATTTCTGAAGAGTGTTTGACATGTGCACCACTGCAGACTGTTAATGAAGGTACAAGCACATGGAATAGGTTCCCAGACAGGTAAGTGGCTTGAATACTTCTTAAGTAATAGAACAGTAAGTTGTCCTTGACAATGAGTGTTCATCAGAAACAAAGGTATCATTAGGAGTGCCCCAGGGAATTGTGATAGGACAGCTATTATTCTCTGTGTACATAAATAGTCTGAAGGACAGCATGGGCAGCAATCTGCAGCTGTTTTCAGTTGCTGCTGTGCTGTACGGGAAGGAATCATCATCGAGTGACTGCAGGAGGATACAAGATGATGATGATAAGATTTTTAATTGGTGTGATGAATGGCAGCTAGCTCTAAAATAGTTAGTTAATGCAGATGAGTAGGAAAGACAACCTGTAGTGTCCAAATACATCATTATTAATGTGCTGCTTGACACAGTCAAGTTGATGAATTATCTAGGCATAATGTTGTAAAGTGATGTGAAATGGAATGAGCACATGAGGACTGTAGTAGGGAAGGCAAATGGTTGACGTTGGTTTACTAGGAGAATTTGTGGTTCATATGTAAAGGAGACCACATATAAAACACCAGTGCAACTCATTCTTCAGTACTGCTAGAGTGTTTGGGGTTCCCACCAGGTCATATTAAAGGAAGACATTGAAGCATTTGAGGTGGGCTGCTAGATTTGTTACCAGTAGGTTTGATCAATATGTAAGTATGGAGGGAATGTCATGTTCTTTTCGAGAAACACTTTGTAGAAAATTTGGAGTGCTGGCATTTGAAGCTAACTGCAGAACGATCCTACAGCCACCAACATACGTTTTGCGTATAGACCAAAAAGATAATATAAGAGAAATTATGGCTCATATGGAGGCATACAGACAGCAGTTTTTCCCTCACTCTGTTTGCATGTGGAACAGGAAGGGAAATGACTAATAATGGTCTAGTGTACCCCCGCCATGCACCATGCAGTGATTTGCGGAGTACATATGTAAATGTAGAAGTTCCTTTCACTTATCATCAGACTTCTAAACTAATATTGTGGTTCTGTTAGCAAATTAAATTTATGAAGATAATGGACTATCTGTTTGAGAACACCTGTTTTATTTGTTAAAATCGAGCAGCAATGAGACAGGCCTTTCTTTTTAATTGGTAAATCAACATATTACTTCAAATATTAGTAAATGACTACAGAAGGTATTTTTTATTGATGTAAGCATTTCTGCTACATGTTATACCTAGTACAACAGTACGAGTACTATTCAAGAATGTGGGCAATAGAGGTATTTGATTCTAACATAAGCAGTGAATAATTACTGCTGTAAGACATTGGAAGACAGAATTATGGAAATGGATAGGTGGCATATTTCACAAGTTGACATGTGAATTTTTTTTTTAGTGTTTGAAGATGGAGAGATTACAATTCGTTATGGTACGCCATTGTTTTGGATTCTGGTTCAATTTCGAAACTAGGAAACTTTGCACAGACCCTTTAGCCAACTTTTACTGTAACACTTTCATGCCTGAGTTTTCTATCTATTTAAATCAGGATCTAAGCAAATTTTTTAATCAAAATTTGTGCTGTAAGCTCTTCATAATTCCTTATATCTTTTCTATGTGCAACATATTTGACACTCTCTGCTCTTACAAGTAATCATAATCTTCTAATACTTCCCATATTTGTCCAAAGAATGGTATAATTCTGATCCATTTCAAGAGTTCTGAGAATATCTGTTGCTTCATTACCTGAACTGAACTTCACTATTTCCTTCTACTCTTCCTTCTCACCTGCCCCCCCCCCCCCCTCCCACACACACGTTTAAGGCAGGAAGGATACAAAAAATCTGCACTTGATGCAGAATGAAACAACTTCCATCAATATTCCCAGTATTTATGCAGTTCCTGTAACACTGGCACAGTTCCCAAGACATGATCATGCGTGCTGAATAAAAATAACAAATAAGGACGTACACTAACCCCAACCCATGAATGGAACGATTACCCTATTCTTTCAACATACAAGCATAAATTTAATGTTTAGATGAAGTAGTGAACAATATAGGACATACTGTGGTAGGAGTTTAGGCTAAAACATAGTGCTTGTATCTAACGCATCCATTGGCCCTAATATGTTGTTCCCCTCCCCACCGTCTTCTGTATTAGGTGTCTAAACTATAACTTGATATGAATCCTACTGAATGTGAAAACTGCAACAACGTAGAGGAAGCATGTAATTTGAAACTTAGCAAAGTATATTTGGAACAGTATGTCTAGGATGGGAATGCTCAGCAACACATCCCTTAGCTGGTGTTACAGAAATTACTGTAGAGGAACAGTGAATGTTGTTCATCATTATGTAAGATGAAAGAGGACTAAGACTTGAGAGGCCAAGAGGAACAACAATCCTCTTGTGGTATACGGTTTGGTGTGAATCTACATCTACATCCATACTTTGCAAATCCTCTGAAGTGCTTGGATGAGGGTATGCCCCATTTTACCCGTTATTAGTGCTTTTTCCAGTTGCATCCACACATGGAACATGGAAAGCATGACTGACTGAATGCCTCTGTGCATGCATGTATATAGTCTGATCTTGTTCTCACATTCCCTAGGGGAGTGGTATTTAGGGGGTGTAGTAGATGAGGTGTGTTCAAAAAATTCCGGAACATCCATAATTTCGCACCAGTGGTGTGTTGGACTGAAATACGGTTGGCATCCCTGCGCGCGCACACACACACACACACACACACACACACACACACACACACACACACACGTTTAATGTGTAACATCCAGAAGGTTCATTGTTGTATGTCTGTTAGTTATTGTTCAGCCCTGTATTGAATAGAATGTTGTCACGCAGTTTGCGAATTTTGAGATAGCAGAGCTAGAGGAGCAACGCATCTTCATTAAATTTTGCGTGAAACTCAAGAAAACCTGTAGAGAACACCAAATGATGCAGGAAGTCTTTGGTTATGAGTGCTTAAGCCGTACTTGATGTTACAAATGGTTCTCATGGTTTAAAAATGATGGACAGAAGCTAACAGTGACCTCATTCAGGATGTCCAACATCTGCTGATGACGCTCATGTCAGGAACATCAATGAAATTGCACATGCCAGTTGAAGAGTGGCTGTCTGAGAGATTACAGAAGAATGAACGTTTCAGTTGGATCATGTCATGAAATCCTGACACAGCATCTTGGAATGCATCGTGTTACCACCAAGTTCATCCCATGGCTCATGAATCAAGACCAGAATGACCTTCACCTCACAATCTTTGTGGATCACACAAATGAGAATGAGATGTTTCTTAAGAGAATTATAACTGGTGATGAGATGTGGGTCATGGTTATGATGTTGAGACCAAGGTTCAATCTTCACAATGGATTGGGAAGGGTTCTCCAATACCAAAAGGAGCTTGCCAGGTCAAATGTTAAAGCTATGCTGACAATTTTCTTTGACATTGATGGATTAGTTCATTATGAATTTGTGCCTCAGGGACTAACCATTAATCGATGGTTCTATCACGACGTGTTGCAATGCCTGCGAGAAAATGTGTGAAGGAAACAGCCTGTATGTGGCGAGACAATCCATGGCTCATGCACAAAAAATGAAATCACTGTGCTGCCTCATCCTCCTTACTCTCCAGATGTGCCCTGTGCAGATTCTTTTTAATTTCCAAAGTTGAAAGTCCTGTTGAAAGGGCGAAGATTTGCAACAAGAGACAAGACAAAAGAAAATTCGGTGATGGCACTTTGTGCAATCCAGTAAGAGGCATACCACGACTGCTTCTGGAAGCATAAACGGCATTGGTAGTGCTGTATCAATTGTGGAAGAGAGTTTTTCAAAGGAGACCATGCACAATAAGTAAAAGGTAAGTGTAGAAAAATTTTGTGGACAATGTTCTGGAATTTTTTAAACAGACCTCATATTCCTAGTCATCACTTAAAGCCAGTTTCTGAAACTTTGTATGTAGGCTTTCTTGGGATAGTTTACTTCTTATCTTCAAGAGTCTGTCAGTTCAGTTCTTTCAACATCTCTGTGACACTCTACCACAAGTCAAACAAACCTTCGACTATTCATGCTGTCCTTCTATGAATATGTTCAATATCCCTTGTCAGTCCTATGTGGTACAGGCAACACACCCTTCAGAAATAGTCTAGGATCACCTCTATGAATTTGCTTTGCTGTTTCTTGGAAGTGGAGCCTGTAGGTGATGTAATACTAATAAAATGATGTTTTACAAAGATGTGGCACAAAGAGAGTCAGATATCACAAACTTGGACATAGTACATGAAATGTGATTTCAAAATTGATTGCTAAATGACTTGCACTAAGACTTCAATGACCATAGAAATTCATGTTAAGTGAAATTTTCAGTCAAAACAATGGTATGTCAGACCAAGAACCAATCTCTGATCCCCATCTTTCTTGGATAATCCTCTTATGCACTGAATTATCTTAGCAGGACTTGTGATGTGCCTTCACAGACGCCAGGTTTTAAACAAGCGTGTTGCCAACTGTTGTGACAAAACACGGTTGGCAACACCACACACCTAAAACATATACATATTGATTACAAAATGGAAAGTGCAAATGATACATGCAGTGTGACAAATGTGGGTGAAAGAACACCAGAAATCGGCCAGCTGGAACATAGGAACTAGCCAATACATCTCCAGGACCACACACGAGTTAACGGCACTGGAAATCACCACTGAAGGTGCTTCCCAAATAAAAGAAGCGAAACACACATGGCAATAAACAAACTGCCTTCATTCAGTTGCATAGATGGAACTTACCTCCATGAATTTAAAGCAACTAAGGAAAGACAGAAAACCGAAAAAATTAAGATAAATGATCGTTTTAAAAGACATTGTCACCTCTGACTGTTAGAATTTCATTTTCAGTGGAATATGCAAAAAAAATTTGTGTCCTAGCACACATAAAATTTAAAGACATCAGACAATTCGTACATGTTATAGTCAATGATGACTTTTTAAAAGTTTTGATATGAGATCCCCCCCCCGTAAAAAAAGAATAAATAATAATCAGCTGCTGATTGGGTTGTCACTGTCACACAGCTGAGCTGACTATGTGAGTGGTGCTATAGTGTACATGACAAATAGTTTTTCTCAGGTAATGAAATAATGAAGAAAATTAGGATTGTGTCAGTATATTCGCATTATGAAGGGACAGATCAAGATAAGATGGATAGTTTTTATGAGGCACTCAGTGATGTAGTTGTTAGAGTAAAGGACAAGGACAGTGTTCTGCTCATGGGTGATTTTAACGCCAGGATTGGAAATCGAACAGAAGGGTATGAAAAGGTTATGGGTAAATTTGGAGAGGATATGGAGGCCAACAGGAACGGGAAACAACTCTTGGATTTCTGTGCCAGTATGGGCTTAGTAATCACAAACTCCTTTTTTAAACATAAGAACATTCACCGGTATACTTGGGAAGGCAGGGGAACCAGATCTGTCATTGACTATACAATAACAGATCAGGAATTCAGGAAGGCTGTGAGGGACACACGTGTATTCAGGGGATTCTTTGATGACACTGATCATTATTTAATCTGCAGTGAAATTGGGATTGTGAGGCCGAAAGTGCAGGAGGTCAGGTCCATATGTAGGAGGATAAGAGTGGAGAAACTTCAGGATAAGGAAGTCAGGCACAAGTACATAACAGCGATCTCAGAAAGGTACCAGTTAGTTGAATGTAGTCAATTACAGTCATTGGAAAAGGAATGGACAAGGTACAGGGACACAGTACTAGAAGTGGCTAAAGAATGTCTTGGAACAGTAGTGTGTAAAAGTAGGATGAAGCAAACAGCTTGGTGGAATGATACAGTCAAGGCTGCCTGTAAAAGGAAAAAGAAGGCGTATCAAAAATGGCTACATACCAGAACCCAGGTAGACAGAGAAAGTTATGTTGAAGAAAGAAACAAAGCCAAACAGATAATTGCAGCATCCAAGAAGAAATCGTGGGAAGACTTTGGAAACAGGTTGGAGACTATGGGTCAAGCTGCTGGAAAACCATTCTGGAGTGTAATTAGCAGTCTTCGAAAGGGAGGTAAGAAGGAAATGACAAGTATTTTGGACAGGTCAGGAAAACTGCTGGTGAATCCTGTGGATGCCTTGGGCAGATGGAGGGAGTATTTTGAAGAGTTGCTCAATGTAGGTGAAAATGCGATCAGTAATGTTTCAGATTTCGAGGTAGAATGGGATAGGAATGATGATGGAAATAGGATCACATTTGAGGAAGTGGAAAAAATGGTCAATAGATTGCAGTGCAATAAAGCGGCTGGCGTGGATGAAATTAAGTCAGAACTCATCAAATACAGTGGAATGTCAGGTCTTAAATGGCTACACAGGATAATTGAAATGGCCTGGGAGTCGGGACAGGTTCCATCAGACTGGACAAAAGCAGTAATCACACCAATCTTTAAACATGGAAACAGAAAAGATTGTAACAACTACAGAGGTATCTCTTTAATCAGCGTTGTGGGTAAAATCTTCTCAGGTATTGTTGAAAGGAAAGTGCGAGTATTAGTTGAGGACCAACTGGATGAAAATCAGTGTGGGTTTAGGCCTCTTAGAGGTTGTCAGGACCAGATCTTTAGCTTACGGCAAATAATGGAGAAGTGTTATGAGTGGAACAGGGAATTGTATCTATGCTTTATAGATCTAGAAAAGGCATATGACCGGGTTCCTAGGAGGAAGTTATTGTCTGTTCTACAAGATTATGGAATAGGAGGCAAACTTTTGCAAGCAATTAAAGGTCTTTACATGGATAGTCAGGCAGCAGTTAGAGTTGACGGTAAATTGAGTTCATGGTTCAGAGTAGTTTCAGGGGTAAGACAAGGCTGCAACCTGTCTCCACTGTTGTTCATATTATTTATGGATCATATGTTGAAAACAATAGACTGGCTGGGTGAGATTAAGATATGTGAACACAAAATAAGCAGTCTTGCATATGCGGATGACTTAGTTGTGATGGCAGATTCGATTGAAAGTTTGCAAAGTAATATTTCAGAGCTAGATCAGAAATGTAAGGACTATGGTATGAAGATTAGCATCTCCAAAACGAAAGTAATGTCAGTGGGAAAGAAATATAAACGGATTGAGTGCCAAATAGGAGGAACAAAGTTAGAACAGGTGGACGGTTTCAAGTACTTAGGATGCATATTCTCACAGGATGGCAACATAGGGAAAGAACTGGAAGCGAGGTGTAGCAAAGCTAATGCAGTGAGCGCTCAGCTACGATCTACTCTCTTCTGCAAGAAGGAAGTCAGTACCAAGACTAAGTTATCTGTGCACCGTTCAATCTTTCGACCAACTTTGTTGTATGGGAGCGAAAGCTGGGTGGATTCAGGTTACCTTATCAACAAGGTTGAGGTTACGGATATGAAGGTAGCTAGGATGATTGCAGGTACTAGTAGATGGGAACAATGGCAGGAGGGTGCCCACAATGAGGAAATCAAAGAAAAACTGGGAATAGATGTAGCAGTCAGGGCGAACAGGCTTAGATGGTGGGGTCATGTTACACGCATGGGAGAAGCAAGGTTACCCAAGAGACTCATGGATTCAGCAGTAGAGGGTAGGAGGAGTCGGGGCAGACCGAGGAGAAGGTACCTAGATTCGGTTAAGAATGATTTCGAAGTAATAGGTTTAACATCAGAAGAGGCACCAATGTTCGCACTGAATAGGGGATTATGGAGGAACTGTATAAGGGGGGCTATGCTCCAGACTGAACGCTGAAAGGCATGATCAGTCTTAAATGATGATGATGATGATGATGATGATGAAATAACAGGAGTTTAAAAGAAACGACATTCATAAAAAAAGTTTTCTACATTCACTATTGCATGAATATCAGGTTATTGCCTTTTTGTCATATCTTCTCCTGCTGAGTGCTTCCATTCATTTCATTGGGAGATATTGTGTTTATTTTGTACCCATTTGCTGTTCTAAAATTGAGTGCGAATACTGCTTGAAAACCAGTCAGCAGATATGAGGTGGCTTTTCCCACCCCCTACATGCAAAGTGTAAAGCAATTCATTGCAACCCATTCCAGATAAAAGTAATTGTTTTAAAAAGAGTGTGAAGTGTGTCCCATTTGACAGGAGGATTTAGGAAAGATTATGCTGGTGTGCAACATGTAGCTGATTACAGAGAGACGTTCAGGGGTAGATGTGCTAGGAGGAACACCAAGAAATGAAAAGGGTGAGAATGAGCAAGACGGAGTAGGAGAAATAAATAAGAAATAGAGAAAGGAAGTTCTGAGAGGCTGCTGTGGAACGTGGGATGAGAACAAGGAAAGGTGCTGGGACAAGCAAGAGAAAAAACAGAACTGCTTGAGATCAAAAATAGGGATTTTATGGGAACAAAAGATACATTGCAAGAATAGTTCCCTTGTGCACAATTCAGAAAAATTGTTGGCGATAGGGAGAATCCAAATGTCACAATGTGCTTTAGTTTATTTCCATGTACCATGGCTCATAACTGCAACCTCTCATTATGAAATGGAATGAATCAGTTTCATAATGATAGTAAAGTATTCAGTGAAAAGTATGGCAGCAAGTTGACCATTGACATGACTGTGTTATACTAGATTTTTCTTAATGATTTTTTTTACATCAAGTTATTGACAGATAATTTTGTTGAATCCCACATTCCCATCTCCCTCTCTCTTACGTACTTTGTAAGTTCGGCACACTTTTTATAGTAAGATGCTCTTGTCTTATTTTGTAGGTCTTGAAGATGGTTAACATAGACCAAAATCAATTACCTACTGTAAAATCTAACTTTTTATTTTTTAAAAAAAGTTAGATATAGTGAGAATTAGTGAAGTTTGGTGGCAGAAGGAACAAGACTTCTGGTCAGGTGAATACAGGGTTATAAATACAAAATCAAATAGGGGTAATGCAGGAGTAGATGTAATAATGAATAAAAAAGTAGGAGTGTGGGTAAGCTACTACAAACAGCATACTGAACGCATTATTGTGGCCAAGATAGACACAAAGCCCACGCCCACCACAGTAGTACAAGTTTATATGCCAACTAGCTCCGCAGATGATGAAGAGATTGATGAAATATATTATGAGAAAAAAGAAATTATTCAGATAGTGAAGGGAGACGAAAATTTAATAGTCATGGGTGACTGGAATTCGAGTGTAGGAAAAGGAAGAGGAGGACACGTAGTAGGTGAATATGGAATATGGGTAAGGAATGAAAGAGGAAGCCGCTTGGTAGAATTTTGCACAGAGCATAACTTAATCATAGCTAACACTTGGTTCAAGAATCATGAAAGAAGGTTGTATACATGGAAGAACCCTGGAGATACTAGAAGGTTTCAGATAGATTATATAATGGTAAGACAGAGATTTAGGAACCAGATTTTAAATTGTAAGACATTTCCAGGGGCAGATGTGGACTCTGACCACAATCTATTGGTTATGGACTGTAGATTAAAACTGAAGAAACTGCAAAAAGGTGGGAATTTAAGGAGATGGGACCTGGATAAACTGAAAGAACCAGAGGTTGTAGAGAGTTTCAGGGAGAGCATAAGGGAACAATTGACAGGAGTGGGGGAAAGAAATACAGTAGAAGAAGAATGGGTAGCTTTGAGGGATGAAGTAGTGAAGGCAGCGCAGGATAAAGTAGGTAAAAAGACGAGGGCTGCTAGAAATCCTTGGGTAACAGAAGAAATATTGAATTTAATTGATGAAAGGAGAAAATATAAAAATGCAGTAAATGAAGCAGGCAAAAAGGAATACAAAATTCTCAAAAATGAGATCGACAGGAAGTGCAAAATGGCTAAGCAGGGATGGCTAGAGGACAAATGTAAGGATGTAGAGGCTTGTCTCACCAGGCGTAAGATAGATACTGCCTACATGAAAATTAAAGAGACCTTTGAAGAAAAGAGAACCACTTGTATGAATATCAAGAGCTCAGATGGAAACCCAGTTCTAAGCAAAGAAGAGAAAGAAGAAAGGTGGAAGGAGTGTATAGAGTGTCTGTACAAGGGTGATGTTCTTAAGGACAATAATATGGAAATGGAAGAGCATGTAGTTGAAGATGAAATGGGAGATATGACACTGCGTGAAGAGTTTGACAGAGCACTGAAGGACCTAAGCTGAAACCAGGCCCTGGGAGCAGACAACATTCCATTAGAACTACTGATAGCCTTGGGAGAGCGAGCCCTGTCAAAAACTCTACCATCTGGTGAACAAGATGGATGAGACAGGCGAAATACCCTCAGACTTCTAGAAGAATATAATAATTCCAATCCCAAAGAAAGCAGGTGTCGACAGAAGTGAAAATTACCGAACTATCAGTTTAATAAGTGACAGCTGCAAATTACTAACACACATTCTTTAGAGATGAATGGAAAAACTGGTAGAAGCCGACCTCGGGGAAGATCAGTTTGGATCCTGTAGAAATGTTGGAACACGTGAGGCAATACTGACCCTACGACTTATCTTAGAAAATAGATTAAGGAAAGGCAAACCGACATTTCTAGCATTTGTAGACTTGAGAAAGCTTTTGACAATGTTGACTGGAATACTCTCTTTCAAATTCTGAGTGTGGCAGGGGTAAAATACAGGAAGCGAAAGGCTATTTATAATTTGTACAGAAACCAGATGGCAGTTATAAGAGTCGAGGGGCATGAAAGGGAAGCAGTGGTAGGGAAGGGAGTGAGACAGGGTTGTAGCCTCTCCCTGAAGTTATTCAATCTGTATATTGAGCAAGCAGCAAAGGAAACGAAAGAAAAATTCGGAGTAGGTATTAAAATCCATGGAGAAGAAATAAAAACTTTGAGGTCCGCCGATGACATTGTAATTCTGTCAGAGACAGCAAAGGACCTGGAAGAGCAGCCAAACGGAATGGACAGTGTCTTGAAAGGAGGATATAAGATGAACATCAACAAAAGCAAAATGTGGATAATGGAATGTAGTCGAATTACATCGGGTGATGCTGAGCGTATTATATTGGGAAATGAGATGCTTAAAGTAGTAAATGAGTTTTGCTATTTGGGGAGCAAAATAACTGATGAATGTGGAAGTAGAGAGGATATAAAATGTAGACTGGCAATGGCAAGGAAAGTGTTTCTGAAGAAGAGAAATTTGTTAGCATCAAGTATAGATTTAAGTGTCAGAAAGTCATTTGTGAAAGTATTTGTGTGGAGTGTGGTCTTGTATGGAAGTGAAACGTGGACCATAAATAGTTTGGACAAGAAGAGAATAGAAGCTTTCGAAATGTGGTGCTACAGAAGAGTGCTGAAGATTAGATGGGTAAGTCACATAACTAATGAGGATGTGTTGAATAGAATTTTGGGAGAAGAGAAATTTGTGGCACACCTGGACTAGAAGAAGGGACCGGTTGGTAGGACATATTCTGAGGCATCAAGGGATCAGCAATTTAGTATTGGAGGGCAGTGTGGAGGGTAAAAATCATAGAGGGAGAGCAAGAGATGAATACACTAAACAGATTCAGAAGGATGTAGGTTGCAATAGGTACTGGGAGATAAAGATGCTTGCACAGGATAGAGTAGCATGGATAAAACCAGTCTCTGGACTGAAGACCATAACAACAACAACTGTAAAATATTGTGATCTGTAACTGGAACAAAGAAAAGTCATCCATTTTGATCTCTTCCAAAGACATATATTCAAGAACCTGCAGCTTCTTATCTGGAATGAGATAATATATCACTTGCTATACTTTGTGATCAAAAGTATCTGGACACCTGGCTGAAAATGACTTACAAGGTTGTGGCACCCTCCATCGGTAATGCCATAATTCAAAATGGTGTTGGCACACCCTTACCCTTGATGACCGCTTTCACTCTCACAGTAATACGTTCAGTCAGGTGCTGCAAGGTTTCTTGGGGAATGGTAGCCCATTCTTCACAGAATGCTGCATTGAGGAGAGGTATCGATGTTGGTTGGTGAGGCCTAGCATGATGTTGGAGCTCCAAAACATCCCAAAGGTGTTCTGAAGGATTCAGGTCAGTACTCTATGCAGGCCAGTCCATTACAAGGATGTTATTGTCATGTAACGACTCTGCCACAGGCTGCACATTATGAACAGGTGCTGGATCGAGTTGAAAGATGCAATCATCATCCCTGAATTGCTCTTCAGCAGCAGGAAGCAAGAAGGTGCTTAAAAAATCAATGTAGGCCTGTGCTTTGATAGTGTCACACAAAACAACAAAGGGTGCAAGCCCCCTCCATGAAAAACATGACCACACCATAACACCACCGCCTCCGAATTTTACTGTTGGCCCTACACATGCTGGCGGATGACATTCACTGGGTATTCATCATAGCCACACCCTGCCATTGGATTGCCACTCCACACAACATTTTTCCACTGTTCAGTCGTCCAATGTTTTCGCTCCTTACAACAAGTGAGGTGTCGTTTGGCATTTACTGGCATTATGTGTGACTTATGAGCAACCGCTCGACCATGAAATCCAAGCTTTATCGCCTCCCGCCTAACTGTCATAGTACTTGCAGTGGATCCTGATGCAGTTTTGAATTCCTGTGGGATGGTCTGGATAGATGTCTGCCTATTACTAATTACGACCCTCTTCAACTGTTGGCGGTCTCTGTCAGTCAACAGACAGCGTCGGTCTGTACGCTTTTGTGCTGTACGTGTCCCTTCACATTTCCACTTCGCTATCACATCAGAAACAGTGGACCTAGGGATGTTTAGGAGTGTAGAAATCTCGTGTACATATTTATGACACAAGTGACACCCAACCACCTGTCCATGTTTGAAGTCCATGAGTTCTGCGGAGCACTCCATTCTGCTTTCTCACAATGTCTAATGACTACTGAGGTCGCTGATATGGAGTACCTGGCAGTAGGTAACTCACCTAATATGAAAAAAACGTATGTTTTGGGGGTGTCTTGGATACTTTTGATCACATAGTGTATTAGTTGATTGCAAAGCTGTGTGATTACATTCACATTCAATGGTATATGAAAAACATTGACGAAGATATAATATACCTCTTAGTGAATTCCATTTATCTATTTTGCAACAATGTAGGGGACCAATCAGAAGGTCTCTCAATAGATAATTTACAGTACCATGTCAATCCATAGCACTTGGCCAGTAAATGAGTAATTCCAAAAGACTTCCAGTTACTAGCCTAAGTGTTTAACTGTCATTCATACAATATGTTCCCACCAGACAGGAAAATTTAAGGGTACAAAACAATTCAGCATTTATATGGAAACAGGAGGCACCTGCAATGAGGCAAGGCATAAATTAACAAAAGATAAACCACTCTCGAACATGGCTTACAGCACCACCACCCCGTCAGTAATAGTCATATTCTCTAGCAGCAGAATGAAAGCCTAAACAACACGCAGATCGCATTTGTATGCATGAATTTATTTGCAGTCACTATTGGTGATACAAAAACTGAAAAGAGCTATTTAATATCTAATATTCTGAAATATTGTGAAGTTATTTGTTATACTTCACAACAAAAATCAAAACTATTTTCACAAATTGCCAAACATTCATAGTTTTTAATCAGTTCTACAATGAGTGACAGAATAATTTATCATTTTATTAACTGTTCTAATCTGATAAAAAGTACACTTAGTGTGATGCTAGTGGGAAAACACCACTTGCCTTCCTGTCAGAGTCTGATTAGAACAGTCTTTTTCAGCACTGCTAGTGCTCCCTTCCAAATGTATAACTACACTGAAGTGACAGAAGCCATGGGATAGCGATATGTACACATGCAGGTGGTTCAAAAATGGCTCTGAGCACTATGGGACTTAACATCTGAGGTCATCAGTCCCCTAGAACTTAGAAATACTTAAGCCTAACTAACCTGAGGACAACACACACATCCATGCTCGAGGCAGGATTCGAACCTGCGACCGTAGCGGTCGCGTGGTTCCAGACTAAAGCGCCTAGAACCACTTGGCCACAATGCAGGTGGTGGTGGTATATATGCATGTAAGTTATAAAAGGGCAGTGCATTGGCGGAACTGTGATTCATGTGGAAAGGTGTCGGGTGTGATTATGACTGCATGACCAGAATTAACAGACTTTGAACGTGGTATGGTAGTTGGAGCTAGACACATTTCAGAAATCATTAGGAAATCAATATTCTGAGATCCACAGAGACAAGAGTGTGCCAAGAATATCAGATTTCAGGCATTACTTCTCACCTTGGACAATGCAGTGGCCAACAGTCTTCTCTTGATGACTGAGAGCAGCAGTGTTTCTGTAGAGTTGTCTGTGCTACCAGACAAGCAACATTGCATGAAATAACCACAGAAATCAATGTGTGATGTGCGGTGGACCTATCCGTTCGGACGGTGTGATGAAATTTGGCATTAATGGGCTATGGCAGCAGATGACCGATGTGAGTGCCTTTGCTAACAACACGACATTGCCTGCAACGCCCCTCCTGGGCTCATGACCATATTGGTTGGATCCTAGACTGCTCAAAAACTGTGGTCTGGTCAGATGAGTCTTGATTTCAGTTAGTAAGAGCTGATAGTAGGGGTCAAATATGGCACATACCCTATGGACCCCAAGCTATCAACAAGATGCTGTGCAAGCTATTGGTGTCCCCATAATGGTGTTGGCTTTGTTTACGTGGAATGGAGTGGGTCCTCTGGTCCAACTGAAACAATCATTGACCAGAAATGGTTATGTTCAGCTACGTGGAAACTATTTGCAGCCATTCATGGACTTCATGCACAACAGTGAAGTTTTATGGATGACAGAGTGCCTTGCACTGTGCCACAGTTGTTCACAATTGGTTTGAAGAACATCCCGGACAATTCGAGTGAATGATTTGGTCTCCTGGATTGCTCGTCATGAATCCCATGAAACATTTATGGGACGTAATCAAGAAGTCAGTTTGTGCACAAAATCCTGCACCAGCAACACTTTTGCAATTGTGCTGTAGAGGCAGCATGGTCCAGTATTTCTGCAGGGCTTCCAACAACCTGTTGAGTCCATGCCATGTTGAGTTGCTGCACTGTGCTGGGCAAAAGTAGGTCTGACACAATATTAGCAGGTATCCAATGTCTTTTGTCATCTCTGCGTAAAATTTTGATGTATTATTGTATGGCTTGTTTTTTGGCTGCCTCTCTGATGACACTTGCAGTGATGTTCACAGTTTTCTTTCAGGTGTCACTTGTCACTTGGCTGATGGCTTCCACAAGATTTCCAATTTCAGAATCATGAATATTTTGTTGTTAACAGCAAACTGATGTTTTGTGTGCATCCATACCCCTTCAATGGCATTTAAGTGACAATAGTATGGAGGAAGCCATATGATCTAATATATATGCCTTTTACCAATCTTATCAGTTACATATGTTGGAAAGTGTGGTTTCTTTTGTGCCACAATTTTGACCAATTCAGCCTTCTTCAAATCATCTTTGAGATCCACTTTTCGTGTTTTTAGTCACATAATAACAGTGTCTTTTTTTTGTTGCTAAAATTGATGTGTTATTGTGAACAACAGAATGATGTGAGGGATCATCAATAACAATCACTGGTGGATTTGTCCGATTTGTCATAACTGATGTGTCAAACCACTTTTGAAAAACTACACTGTTCATCTCTTCATGGTAATCACCTGTCTTTATCAAACAAAATATTAACAGACAGTTGCCCAAAACTGTATCTGCATGTAAAACCTATTTCTGAAAGTGATTGCCATAGTCCCCTCAGGCATTTTCTATCACTTCAGCCTCTACTTAATAAATAAATGGTTGGGTTTAATCCAAGTTCAATCTAGTCACACTATACTTTCGAATCTCTCACGTACAGTCCTGCACAGAAATCTGTACTGCCATGCAACAACATCTGTCCTTTCTGTTAATATTGTATGTCCATTAAACATGGAATAGCTGAAGCCTCTGTCTTCCAGAACTGTACAGATGTGCTTCCTTTAAAAAGATCGTCTTTCTGAAGCAACACAGGTAATTTAGATAGCGCGGTATTGTTCCTCTTATCGATGAACAGTGCCTTTCTGGAAATCTTGCAAAGCTGTCATTGGCTCCTTCCCCAGTCACTTCTTTCTTGGTATGTGGAGCCTTGTTGTACCACTCTCATCACAATCTATATTGTACTGTTCTTTCCATATCATCGCAGTGGTTAGCACACTGAACTCGCATTCAGGAGGACAATGGTTCAAAGCCTCTTGTGACCACGCTCATATAGGTTTTACATGAGTTCCTAAATTGCTTAAGGCAAATGCTGGGGTGGTTCCTCCAAAAGAGCATGGCCACTTTCCTTCTCCATATTTCCCTAATCCAAGCTTGTGCTCTGTTTCTAATGACCTTGTTGTCGACAGGACGTTAAACACCAATTTCCTCCTCCTCCTCCTCCTCCTCTCCTTGCTATTACAACAGTGTTTGTGCTTGATTTCAAAGCTGTTGCAGTCTCTTAACCTGAGCCACAGGGAATAAGGGCTCACCTTTTTTCCTTTTATTTCTCAAAGTAACCCCTCACTGAAAATGCAAATTCCTGGGCCTAGCTGTGTAGCACACGTCTCTTCCTCGGTTTCACTTCACTTGTCAGACTGTCACTACTTGTTGCAGTGGACATTATTTGAAATAAAATGATAAAAATGAAATAAACTGTAAACTAACTTCTGTTTAGACAAACGGCAAAACGACTGCACCAGTTACATGTGTGACACTCACTGGTACGCTTCAGACATGTGCATGTGTCAGATTTGCAGACCAGCAATGTGGGTTGTGCTACCCGCTGAAGTACACTCCGTCATTGGCTGGCTTCCTGTGGTCACTAGGCAATGGAAAAATGCTGCTGTGCTGTCCATACCAAAGACTGATCTCTCAGACTGTATGCTTATGTATGCTAGTAGTACTTATATCAATACACTGCTAGGTCTGTAACAGGCTTGTTTACAATACACTACTCCAGATGAAAAGGTTTTTTTGTGTGTACTAATGTGACTGTGCAAATAACAGTTCAGCTAAATTTATTTTCATCATCAACAGAAATACATTTAAGGAGTAAATGCACTGTGAAGTGAATGTGAGAACTGCAAGATCTTTAGAGAGGCCTATGCAGTATTTGTCTTTATATGTGTTACACAGTGTTCTTGCATCTGCTGGATAAAAACTTTGTTTAATGTAGGTTTCTTGTCCTAGAAGTTAAATGTATAAAAGAACACATCTTTGTCTTTTGGTCAGCACAATGAGAAATAGTTGTATGAGCAAAACATGTTAAACTGAGCTTCTTGGTTACTTATCTGTGTGTTGTCTCCATTTTAGCAATGTGTTATCTAGCTGGATCCCAAGGAGTTTACGCACAGTGTTTCCTTGATCACTATGCTTATGCCATCAGAGAACATTAGTTTTTCAACCACCTGTAGAAGTCATTGGAAGATCATTTATGTAGGTGAAGGACAAGATCTGATCCAGTGTTGATCCTGTGACACCACATGTTATGTTCTGATGTTAGTTTCCTTCAAATGAAACAGTCTGACAATGTGACCCTCTTTCATGCAAAACTTCTGTACAATGTGGCCAGGCATTTTGGTGGCACGTTGTTTTGAATACTGCAGAAGTTCTGTTGGGAAGCCCTTACACATCCTCCATACAGTCCCATTCTCTCCCCATACGATTTCCATATTTTTGGAGCCCTGAAGAAAGATATTCGTGGCCGTCGATTTGCTTTGCAAGAAGTAGTGCACTCCTGGGTGCAATCCTAGTTCCATAAGCAACCACAAACATTTTTCCGTGAAGGCACTGACCATCTTGCCTCACAATGGGCTCAATGCATTAAAATTATGGAAATTACTTTTGAAATAGTAAACAGTTTATTTTTTGTTTGACTGCTGCTTATAGTAGATGAGTTCTGCTATTTGGGCAGAAAAAGATTTGATGATGCTCAAAGAAAGGAGGAGAAGAGCTCTGGTATAAATGGTGAGACTTTCAAATCATTGTCCATAAAACTGAATGAGACTTTCTCACCGTGGCACCAAACATTAAACTCACTAACAAACAACCAAATACAGATGTGTTAAGATTTACTTGTATAGTCACTACATGCCCCATCTATAGCCATTAGTTTCAAAATACAACCACTAAGCAGCCTAAAAGATTCGTAAGGCCACTAAAAACTAACAATCGTGCTGCTTATGAAGGTGTTTCTAGCAAAACATTATAACCTTTTGGTGACTTGATGTGATTATCCTTAAGCTATCTCTATAATTAATCAATGACTTGGGCCTTATTTAATGACTGACTGGAATATGCTTTAGAAACAAGCATCTGTAAAACTGTAGGTACGCAGTCCACCTCATATGTACCGTCAAACGGGGTGATTTCGGACACCAGGGCGAATTCGGACCTTATGGCTTATTTGCTCTTTGCCACTGCATAGAAACAAAGAGTTATTTATTTTAACGTCCGTGCGCCAGTTGTTTTAAGCGCAAGGTTGCATTTATCACTTTCCACAACTTTTATTTTGCGTCAATTATTTCCCTATGTGAATAATTGATGAACCGTCTCAGTGTTAAAAATCCATGCATTATCGTAAAGTGGAAAGTTTCTATTGTTGCGTTGAGCGGGAAGTTATTGTAACCGTAATTGCCGATGTGCTCCGTAGCTAACAGAAATGGAGACAATTTTTGTACAAGTTTGTAGAGTTTCTCGTCCAAGGTTATAAAAGGTTGTAAAACTGTGTACGGTATGGGGTGTTTTCGGACAATGCCAAGAATGTATAAGAGCAGGAGAGGTGCTACAGTACGGTGTAATTATGACCCGGAACTTTTAGGTGAAGCTGTTCATGATATTCAGTGTGGTAAATTATCGTACAGACAGTGTGTGATTTGTATGATATACCTAAATCAACCCTACAAAATAAAGTGCAGGAAGCACATCCAAAAAAAATGGGAGGACAGCCAGCGCTAATTAAAGAAGAAGAAGAAATGTTGAAGCAAGGTATCCTGAGGGCTGCACTTTGGGGATTTCCCTGCACTAAATTGGTTATTAGATATTTAGTTAAAGGCTACCTTGATAAATCTGGCCAAAAAGAGCAGAAATTTCGTAATAATTTGCCAGGAGAAGAATGGGTACATTTATTCCTCAAACGACAGTCAGGAGATCTTTCCATTCGCTTAAGCGAAAATATTAAATGAGCTCGTGCAGAAGTGTACAAAGAGACTGTTAAGATGTTTTTCTCCAATATCAAGGTAAAGCTGGAAAATCTCCCACCTAGCAACATGATCAACTATGATGAAACCATCATTCCATATCACTTATTCGTAACAAAGGGCTACCTTAAAATGTTTAAAATGTCACCAAAATCAAATAAAAAGCATGTAGAATTAAAAAAAAGGCAATAACTGTCCGAATTCACCTTCTATATACTGTCTTTTCAGACAGAGATTTAAAAAACACACGTGTCCGAAATCACCCCAATCCATGGGTTGACTTCAGACACTTTATTTAACTTCCTCAGATAAATATACCTACACATACACTTTCTGGTTCTGGGATATTTTATTAGTTACACATATACCCTACCACTTCCATAACAATCAATTTAATCTAACAATATATACGAAAGTTACAATCAAAATAATGACAAAACTGTCCAAAATCACCCCGTTTGACAGTACATCCATTTCACGATGACCAATGAAAAGTGTTTGAGAAACTGTCTGTATTAGAATACTGACTCATTTAACTGTGCAGAACTTGTTAATTGCTTCTCAGTTTGACTTTTGTGAAGGACTTTCTACAGAGAAAGCAATACAAGACCTAACAAATGAAACATTAGCAGACCTAAACAAGAATACTTATCCTATTGATATATTCTGTGTTATGGTATTAACGGCATTCTTCTTGCATGAATAGAGTCACCTTCAAAACAGAAAGCAGGGGGTCTCATTGACAGACTGTCACAGGAATGAAACTAACCTCAGAATGGGAAAACATAACATGAGGCCTGCCACAAGGGTCGATACTAGGCTTACCCTTGTTCTTAACCCTCATAAATGATCTTACAAAGACTTTAAAAAGCAGTTAAAAATGACAATGTTTGATGATGACAGAAGTATGCTTATCAAGGGCTCAAACTTAACCTTAGCAAACATAGCTCAGATGGCTGAAAAATCATGTGAATGGTTCACATCTGACAATTAAATCCTTAATCTCACAAATCTCAATAATGACCTATAAGCACCAGAAGTAGACAGTAATGGTGAAGCATTCCCTGTGTCTGAAGTAGTGTGTATAATTCAAGCGTTGTTGCTCTTGTTGCATACACCGCATATCCTGACCTGAGGTGAATGATTTCATTGCAAACCCGGGACTTCGGTTGGCCGAGCTCAAGCTGGGACCCATCATGGCCGTATTTCATCAGGAGACCGAGCAATTTCAATAGCGTAAAGGGGCAGTTCAGAGTGATACAGCAATACTCAGAAGTATTCCTTTATTCAGCTAGTTTGCAGAAGCGTAATGTCGGCGCGCCACCTGCACGCTGTTCCGTGAGTCCGGCCGTCTCAGCAATCCTGGACTGCCGACACCACTGCTGTGGTCATCAAGGCTGCCCGAAGCTGTAAGTCAGCCACGCTCGCTTGGTCGCCACCTGCCAAGGCATAGCAACTGGTGCCGCTCTCCTGCCCGCTTTTCTGTAGACTATTACAGTCCTTGGTCCCTGCCACCCTCCGTCCCATTTGGCCTGCTCTGTCTGACCATGGGATGAAGGTGGTTGTACTGGTCACCCGTGGCCCTCGGCCGCTGCTGCTCCCAGGACAGGACTGGACTCAAACCCACGCCCTCCTGGACGCCATGCCGCAACTTGCCACTAGTGGTGCTTGCCGGATGGCAACACCCGCCACCACCCCTAACGCTGTTTCAGCACAGCTGTGGCTCCCGCAGCGTACGCCTCGTCCGGACCCCAATAAGCCAGGTCGGAAGCGAACGTGGCCCGTGCTGGATCCACTGCAGACTGCTGTCACTGCCTTCCTTCAGGCAGATTGTGCAACCTCCAAGTACCCAGCTGCCATTCCATTCCGCCCTGGTGTTGTGTCCCCAGAGGTGGAATACAACTCAGACAAGTACTTAGAGACAAAGTACAGGTTTATACAGAATATTTACATGGCTGCCAGAATGGCCCCTATAAGCGTAGACCAGCACAGGTTCGACCCGACTCTCGACTGACCTGGCACACCCTCAAGCTAAAAGTGCCTGAATATTTATACTATTTTCCCCCCTCGCTTCTGACATAGTGTCAGAGACAGACAGAAACTATGGCAGGGGTAAATTCCCATATGTAAGCCACTTACACATTGGCACTCCCAGCTCTGGCCTACTGCCTCGCCTCATGCATCACAATAACTTAAAGCAATGCTGCAGTTCCCTGCATCGCTGTTGCTCCACTCCAAACAAATCGTATGTCTAATACACCGCTGCAGCTGCGCACCATGTTTACCCTGCCTGGCCTACTGGCTGGTGACTATTACCACACACTGCCAGTGGCCCCAGACTTCTTCGCCCAACTGCACCTTTACTGAATTTTTAACAAAATTCCCCTTTCCTATGACAAAGGCTAATACTAGTGCAACACACCTCTCTCCTTTCAACAAGATTCGTCCTGAATTGAAATACAACAACTGTGGCCTGTGGCTGCATAAACATACCTTGTTCACAAAGCTTATATGCTACAGACTAAAACTAATGCGAACATAAAACATTAATGCTAACCCCATACACTGGTTACCCATTCCATACACAGCTGATGTGTTGGCAACTCCTCTACTGGTGCATGTTTCCACACTCTCCACAAAGCTGTACTCAAGAAAAATAGAAAAACCGCACACCCTGTGGCTGAAAAGCTCACTGTCATTATTCTGTCGGTGCGATACTGTTCTAATGTTTGAATGTGTTCCAATACTTTATTAACCGTGATAGATCCTTCCTCTGCATTAATAAAGGAATGCAAACATTTCCAAAAACTCTGGATTTTATGTGGAGTTTAAATATGTCAGATTCTGCATTGGTAATATTTCCAGAACCCCTTCCGGATAAAGCAACATTCCCTGTGACAAAGTTAAAGCTTTTTCACCTGTACATGATGCTGGAAGACGGAAATCCTTCCCCACAATTTCACAAACCGCACCATTTATAATTATTCCACTTTCCTGCAGTTGCAACCTCCTTATTTTATCCGCACTCTGATTGGTATAACAGGTGACCATCACCATATCGACGTAAATATCGAATGTAACCAATGCCTCCCTACCTTCTGGAAGTAGGAATGTGTCGATAACACCACTTTCTCACAATCTGAGCCATTCATAACCCCCAGGAATAACCCAACTTCGCATGTACTACCATACAAAAAAACTGGTCGATTAGGGCAAATCATCTTTCGTCCTTGCGTGCAATGCTCCAACCCCACCAATGGTAGTACTCCGTGAGCTTCTCTGTTCACCGAAATAAAAAGTATGCCTTGCATCCTAATCTGCACCCATTTCCCGATCTCCTTCCATTTCACTGGGTATGGATGAATAGTGTAACACTCATAATGTGAATCAACTCCGACTACTGGAAAATTGACATCAATGTAAACTCGTGCCCCATCCGTCCTCACTTGTACCAATGGCACATGAAAGAATATTGGTATAGTGGCCTGTGCTACTTCCACTACATGTTCTATATCTGGTGGAAATTGCCTCTTTGCTAATTGTAATCCTCTGGCGAGATTAACACAGGACTAAAATGCCTGTTTACCGCATGATATACTGCTTCCTATAACATCGTAACTCCTGTATGTGCATCACTTAATTGATCTGCTAATATCCTGAGCAACCTGACAGTAGCCAACTTACCATCCAATACGTTTAATCATTTCTGCAGCATCTCTAAATCGCTATTATAATTTCCTGTATGTCTCCCGCATATCGCGTCAACTATTCTGCTAAGGTTTGTACAAGCTTGGTGTTATTCAAGGCTTTCATTTCCAGGCTTGACAAGCGTGTTGCGTGCCACTCTATGGTTCCTCTAATTTCACTGACTGCTTGCTCCACCTGCATTACTGATTGATTCAATGCTCGGACATCATCATCATCATCATCATCATCATCATCATCATCATCATCATCCGCTGTCTCGAACACTGTTTTCAATATCTTTACCCCTGCTGTTATCCGTCCCCTCTTGTGCCTAGTTACCACCTGTGGCACACTCTCCACTAAACAAGACAATTGCTCCCTCAGTTTACCATAAGTCAACTGTAATTCTTGATATTCCCCTTGCACTTCGTTTAATATGTGATTCCTTTCCCCCTCGGTATACAATTCCGAGAATGATTCCTGTAATTTCCGTACTTCATTCCTGATCTTCCATACCCCTATTGTTGTTTGCAGCGACCACTTATGACTTGTTACTAATATACCTGGCTCCCATGAATACAATATTCCTGATTGCAAGGTCTGGATCATTATTTGTTGATGTCCGGCTCCGCTGCTGTGACCACAGATCAGCATCCCCATGGCTGTCATCCAGCACATCCACATACATACTGACCCTGTGAAGAAAAGGAACAAACATGCTTGCACCACCTCTTTTCCACTACAAGTTACTACAACATCTTACGACATCCCCAAAAATTCCCAATAGTACACTCCGCCCCTATCGAATTCTCCGAAAATAGTCTTCTCCATACAATGATGAAACTAAAACAACAAACAAGAAAAATGCAACTAATATCTGACCCACCAAAACACACACACAAAAAAATGCAAACTATCCCTTGATACAAAAACACACAATGTAAACATGCCATACAATATTACACATATGATAATTTACTCCCTCTGTGACCGTAATGCATACGGAATATTATGCGTCCGCTGTTGTCCCTCCGCCGCGACCTCCTCCTTCCATTTGCTGTGCCTAGCCTCTGCAACTGGGTCACTTCCTTGTAATTGAGGTAATCTGTCCACCATTCCTTTAAAAGACTTTACTCTACTTATGTGGATAACGGATGTTTTTGTTGACAGCTGCACTTTAACATTTACACGCAAAGTCATCACCGCGACCTGGTATGGGCTGTGGTACTTCGTCAAAAATTTTTTCATCTTTCCCTTAAGTGTATATGGATTTGTGATCAGTACCCATTGACCTATCCTGTACTGTGGTAAAGGTCCCAACTGCTTATTCTGTTCTTCCTGCCTTTCCAACGCTTTCATATTGGCCTTCTGTACCCTCTTCCAGACTTCCCGCATTGTCCATGCAAATTTCCTCACTGCCTCCTCTTTAGCTCATGATTTTGGACATAGAACATCAAATGGTGATGGTATCTTTCTTCCATAGACTACCTCGAATGGTGACATTCCGACCCCCGAATGTATTTTGGTGTTATAACTCGATACCACGTTCGGAAGGCAAACATCCCAGATATCATGGTTTCCATTCACATAATAACTTAGCATTTTTGAAATTGTCTTATGTACTCACTCTGTTCTCCCATATGCCTGCGGATGAAATGGACTGGTCCATAATTTTTTAATTCTCAATAACTGGCACAACTGTGTCATCAATTCTGACATGAAGTTCGTTCCCTGATCTGTAATTATGGTATCAGGCACCCCAAACTTCAATAACCAGTTATTGACTAAAGCTTGTGCTACCGTACTTGCCTGTTTGTCTGGTATTGCAACCATGGCTAGAAACTGCAAAAAGTGATCAATTATAGTTAAAACGTAACGGTTCCCTGCCGGTGTTTTGTTGTATGGCCTGCAGATATCTAGCCCGATAAACTCAAAAGGTTTCGAAGCCTCTGGTAACTGTTGCAATGCAATTCTTGCACGCAACACATCTGCTTGCTGTGCACACGGTACACAATTTGCTATGTATTGTTCCACATCCCTTCTCTGAGTGCACCACCAAAATTGTTCTACTACTCGATTTTCCGTTGCTTGACGACCCCCCATGCCCTGAAAGCACATGATCATGGGCCTGCTTTAAGACTTCCTCTCTCAAACTATTTTGTACCACTACCCATGGTCCACACCTGGTAACTCTACACAAAAAATTTCACCTCCACGATGAAATGTGTTTGAGTTCTAAAACCCTGGCTCTCCTCATCCTCTGCTTGTGCCCTCTGCCATTCCGCGACACTCTTACCCATTACTTCTAATGTGTCTAACTTGCAACTTAGTGCATCTGCATTCCTGTGTTTCTTCTGTGTCTTATGAATTACTTCAAAGTCAAACTCACTTAATTTTAGAGCCCACTGTGTTAACCGACTAGAAGGGTCCTTGAGTCCCAGTAACCATCTCAACGCTGCATGATCTGTCACAACCTTTAACTTTCTACCATAAAGGTAACAACGAAAATACATTATGCCATATATTACAGCCAACATCTCCTTTTCCGTTGTGGAATAATTCCTCTCTGCCCTATTTAACTGTCTGGAATCATACGCCACTGGATGTTCCTGTCCCTTTACCATTTGCCCCAGAACACATCCTACTGTGCCATTTGAAGTGTCATGTGATAAGATGAAGTCTTCTTCAAAATTCGGAAACACCAACACAACACTGGACCAGATCAAAATTCGGAAACACCAACACAACACTGGACCAGAAACTAATCTCATTTTTAATTCATTGAAAGCTTGCTGACATTCCTCCGTCCATTGAAATTAAACCCTTTCTTTAAAAACCTTGTTAACAGCTTGGCTATTTTAGCAAAATCCTTTACAAATTTACGATAATATGAACATAATAACCCGATATACGATTGTAATTGCTTTGTTGTACAAGGTGTTGGAAAATTTTGAACTGCCTCTGTTAACTGAGGATCAGTTTGAACCTCTTGTTCACTGATTACATGACCTAAATATTTGACCTGCGCCTGCGCAAAATTACATTTTCCTAAACTTAATATTAAACATGCCAACCACAATCTTCTAAGGACTTCCTTTAAATGTGATACATGTTCTGGTATATCCTTCAAAAATACTATAATGTCATCTAGGTAAACCATACACGTCTTTGGTTTCAATCCCCTTAAAATCCTATCTAATAATCGCTGAAAAGTGGCCAGTGCATTCTTCAACCCGAACGGCTTACGTATATACTGATAGTGTCCCCCAGGAACAGTAAAAGCTGTCTTTGCCCTGTCCTCTGGTCCTACTTCCAACTGGTGGTATCCACTCCGTAAATCCATTGTCATAAAATGCTTACATTGTCCCAGATTATCCAATGTGTCCGTGATATTTGGATTTGGATATGTGTCCAAAATGTTTTTCGCATTCAGAAACCTATCATCACAACAAAACCTATATTTCCTTGTACCATCCACCGACTTCTTAGGCACGAGAACTACATTGCCTGAATATGGACTATCTCTATGCTCTGTGATTCCATCCTGTAATTGTTGTTCTATAAACTCCTCCAGTAGTGGTTGCATGTGATGTGCTACCCTATATGGTTTCCTAAACACTGGTGTATTATCCTCCGTTGGTGTTTGATGCTTCGTAATCGGTGTTGTCGGTAACTTACCCTCTGCTCCGAATAAATCGCTAAATGTCAATAACAATTCCTCCAACATGACCCTGTCGTCTCCCTGCAAATGCTGTAATTTTCCCCTTAGTTGTGCTGCATCGACATTTTGCTTATGGCTCGCCTCTAAATCCTCCCTGTAGAGGTCATCTTCATCAAAAAGCCCCAATGTGGCCAATAACAACCCTTTCGACAAGCTGAAATCCGCTCTGCCGAAGTTATCTATACTTACAGGAGCCCTATAATCTCCTTCCACATAAGTTGCATGAGCTAAACTCCGCCGTACAAAACAGTGCACATTATCCAACTCCTCGTTACTCGAGAGTGGCTCCACTATGTACAATGTATCCTTTGGTAAGTCTGTATTTATCGAAACCCAGACTACCTTCTCTGTACCTGCCGGTATGTTAGCCTGCTGATCGACCTTTAATGAATCCGTTCGCAGTTTAGCTGGCGTCACCTTCGCGTTAAGTGTGCCTTGCGACATTCGTCCATTTGCAACCATTTTCCCCATGCAAAACATTGTTCTACTGAGTTCCATTGTTTGTTGCCAAAGATCCAGCTTCACACGATGTTTGTCAAGGAAGTCCAGTCTGAGAATTACCGAATACCCCTCACCCACACATGGTAACACCTCTACCTGCTCACTAAACTTAATTCCTGTGAGCACAAATTTAAGTACTGTCATACCCAATGACTCCACTTTATTATCCCCCACCCCACGTAACGTATAATGTGGTGGCTCAAGCCTTCTCCTGCTAACCAGGTCTAGACTAATAACAGACACATGTGCCCCCATGTCAACCAGAAACCTCTGTTCCCTTTCGTTCAACAAGCCTAATAAGTAGCATTCTATCTGTGCACCTACAAGCGCATTACCTAATTTCGCTGGGACCACCTTCTGATGGTTGAAGCAGTCCCGTTCTTGTTTAATGGTTGCTGTTGCCGAGGTTCCCCACTACTCTTACTCCTGCAGTACACTGCCCAATGACTCATTTTCCAACATGATTAACACTGCAACTGATGCTGACACTGCCTTCTAATATGCCCTACCTGGCCACAACCAAAACACTTAATTTCCGCTGCCAGAACTTTATGCTCCACCCTTTGCTTTATCACATAATCCACCTCCTCTAAGCATGTGGCAATCCTTAGAGCCACCGCAAGATCACTGGAATTCTCCATTCTCACCTGACATGGCATCTCCGGCAGTACTCCCCATAAAAACATATCTAACACCCTGTTCTCGGCCTCCTGTAACAGCACTCTATTCGTCTCCCCATTCGGTGACAGTTCGAACGTTTGTGCTTTCAGCTTTCGAATACTGTCTGAGAAAACGTCCACAGTCTCATTTCTTCTCATAACTAACACACTTAATTTTTTCAGAAAAAACCTGGTACTATTCTGTTTTTGGTACCTCTGTCATAACCCAGCATCAAGCTCTGCAAACATCCCCATATTGTTCAACGTTTCATGGTACAGTACGTACGACTTGGCATCCCCTATCACCTGTAACTTCGCCACTCTCAACATTACAACATCCGACCACCCATTGGCCTCAGCCATTGTGATAATGTCATTAAGGACGCATCCTCTGTTGTTTTACCTGAAAAGGGGTTAATCAATGTTGCGATTGCCAGGTCAAACAGTCTATGACACTCCCCACCTGCAATTTACTTTCACCCGATGTCCCTTCCCCTACTTGCAATGCCTCAAATCTCCTCACTAATTCTTCATATTTTTCTTTGTCCCTTATCCTTACTGCCGACAATACCAATTTGCTCAGTTAGAGCAGCTACAACTTCCGCTGTAGTCACTGCCACAGCCTCCGCTGCTTGCTGTGTTTCCACCATTCTTGCTTATAGCTCTACTGTTAGTATTAATTCCACTCTGCTGCTCCTAAAACTTAGTTCTTGCAGCGAATTATTGCCCATCTACAGTCTGAACAATTGCACGCCAAATGTCCAAATCTGTTACAAATAAAACAACTCTTTGGCACCCACTTAGTACACGGAAATCTGAGACCTGACAGGTTACAAAAATTACATCACTTAGGTGCTACATTGTTACGTCCTCCCATTTCCCCTGAATTCAGATAAATGTACAGACTCCTCTAGCCTTACAAAAGTCACCTTCAAAAACTCCATTGTAATTGACACTTAACCCCTTAAAACACAAAAAATGACACATAAACAATAAGTCAAATGCAACTCACTCATTCCCATCATGTTCATGCCTAGGTGACAGTCCTGCTTTCCTCCCTATACTAGCATGGACGAACGCTTCCTGAACTACAAGACGTAACAAGAAGTGTATGACCACCCATCATGAACACAACCAAACACCTCAACTACCTCTCTACACAGGCACACCTCAATGCTACTTGCTCGACATAAGATGTGGGAGTGGAAATATGGTACCAGCGTTGTAACCGGCACCACTTCTGACACCACTGTTGCAGGCCATCGGTGGGTCGAACCCGGGACTCCAGTTGGCCAAGCTGAAGCTAGGACCCACCACAACATATTTCATCAGGAGGCCAAGGAAGTTCAATAGCATCGAGGGGCAGTGCAGAGTGATACAGCGGTATTTGGAAGTATTCCTTTATTCAGCAAGTTTACAGAAGCGTAAAGTTGGCGCGCTGCCCCCACACTCTTCCGCAAGTCCGGCCATCTCAGCACTCCTGGACTGCTGACACCACTGCTGCGTTCATCAAGACCACCCGACGATGGAAGTCAGCTGTGCTCACCTGGTAGCCGCCTGCCGAGGTGTAGTGACTGGTGCCACTCTACTGCCCACAATTCTGGAGACTGTTACAGGCCCTGGTCCCCGCCACCCTCTGCCCCATTCGGCCTGCTCTGTCCGACCATGGGACAAAGGTGGTTGTACTGGTGCCCGTGGCCCTTGGCCGCTGCTGCTCCCAGGACAGGATCAGACTTGAACCTGCATCCTCCTGGATGCCGTGCAGCAACTTGCTGCTAGTGATGCTTGCCGGATGGCAACACCCACCACCATCCCTAATGCTGTTTCAGCGCTGCTGCGCCTCCCTTAGCATACGCCCTCATCCAGATCCCAGTATGCCAGGTGGGAAGTGAACGTGGCACATCCTGGACCTGCTGCAGACCGCTGTCACTGTCCTCCTTCAGGCAGACCATGCAATGTCAAAGTACCCCGCTGCCATTCTGTCCCACCCCGGTGTTGTGTCCCTGGAGGCAGAATACAGCCCAAACAAGTACATAGAAATAAAGTGCAGGTTTACACAGAATATTTACATCGTTGCCAGACTGGCTCCTATAAGCGTAGACCAGCACAGGTGTGACCCAACTCTCGACTGACCTGGCGCACCCTCAAGCTGAAAGTGCCTGAATAGTTATACTGCTTTTCCCCTCGCTTCTGGCGTAGTGTCAGAGACAGACAGGAACTATGGCAGGGGTAAATTACCATATGTAAGCCACTTACACATTGGCACTCCCAGCTCTGGCCTACGGCCTCACCTCATACATAGCAATAACTTAAAGCAATGCTGCAGTTCCTTGCCTCGCTGTTGTTCCACTCCAAACAAATCGTATGTCTAATGCACCTCTGCAACTCCTCACCATATTTACCCTGCCTGCCTACTGGCTGGCGACTATTACCACACACTGCCAGTGGCCCCAGACTTCTTCGCCCAACCTCGCCTTTACTAAATTTTTAACAAAATTCCCCTTTCCTACGACTAAGAGTAATACCAGCAGTAGTCATTAATTATTTTGATCATAAACTATTTGTAGGGACAGGAATAAATTGCTTTATTTTATGGCCAATTTCAGTTTTTTTTTTGCGACTTTTGTGTTTTTTTTGCCAGTTTTGGCCTTATTTTTGCCAGATTTGTAACTTTTTTGCCACATTCTGTGGAATTTATCTACCACATTCCAGTGAAATTTTTTGTCAAATTTGGTGTCGTACTTTGCAAAACTCGATATCATTTTTTGCCAAATTCCATATTGTTTTTTTGCCAAATTTGGCGTTGGTTTTGCCAATTTGGCATTGGTTTGCCAATTTGGCATTGGTTTGCCAATATTGTGTTTGTTTGCCAATTTGCATTGGTTTGCCAATTTGGTGTTGGTTTCGCCAATTTAGTGTTATTCATACCAATTTAGTTTTGTTTTGCCAATTTTTTGTTGTTGTTGCCAATTTGCTGTTTTATCAAATTATATGTTTTTTTCCCAAACTCGGTAGTTTTTCACCAGATTCAGTTGTTTTTGCTAAAGTTGTTTTCGTAAAACCTGTTGCCAAATTTTGTGTTTTTTTGCTAAATTCAGTGTTGTTCTCTTCCAGATTAAGTGTTTGGTTGCTATATTCTATGCTTTTCATGCCAAACAGTACTCTTTTTTTTTTGCAAAATTTGGTGTTTATTTTTGCCAAATTCAGTGTTATTTTCATTGTGACATCAAAGTTTGTTACACAGTAATTGAACTGTTGTTTTAAGATTATACACAAATCTCAGCCTTGAGGGGATTAGAAGTCAAAATGCAGTTTTAACATTCAATAACTTTCAGTTATGAATAGTAGTGAACTGACATCCTCAGGTTTCTAACATTTTTACACAAAAAATTACAGATTTCACAATATCTCATAAAAATTGCAAAAAAGAAAAAGTCGCTAATTTTGTATTATTTTTCATGTCATCGTTTTTGTGAAATTTCCTTGTCCCTAATTATTTGTACATTGTTTCCATTTTTCTATGCATGTAGACCAGGGCCAGTCATGATGGGCCAAGTGGCTCATGAGTCATGTGTGCAGGCCAATGTTTGGCATGTCTTGCCTCTGCTCGGACCTTCTCAGAAGTATTTGGTACAGTGTGAAATTTCATTTAGTGTTGTGGTGTGGGATTTTTCAGCCAGCACAGCTTTCTTCATTTTGGCAGAATCATGGTTTCAGTATTGTTTACCCTTCGTTATTTGTTTATGGTATGAAGGACGTCCACAGGTCTAGTAGCTGTTTGCACAAAATGAGGTAGTCTACAATCTATCATTATAAGCTTTTAAAACTGAATGGGAATGACAGACAAGAAGGATGAGAATTCTCAGTATATGTTATGCAATCGCATAAGCGATAGGTACTGTAAATTTTGTATGAAACAACATTACAATACCTTGCAGAAAGAATTTAAATATTTAGTTGATGATGAAAGAGCAAAAAATTACAATGATCAACTTATGGGGTTCCTTGTTCTGTACATCAAGAAGCATTGTGTGTAATTTGCAGGCATGGAAAATGTGAAGAAATTGGTGGTACAAATAGTAAAATTTCAAGTCACATTCCTCTGTCAGTTTCAACATTTTTCGATGGAATGGAACAAAGCGCATGGAGATTTTATATGTCACTGCAAAGTACATTGCTTGAGTCAAGGTACACGCCTGGAATGATTTTTCAATTTAAAACCCAGTATTGTTGTATTTATGAAGAACAAAGGAGTGCAGGAGTGAAAATTAGAACATGTTTCAGTTGAAAGTGCAGCTGTGCATGGGCAGATGTAGCTGATCTGCAATGTAGTTCCCGTTTTAAAGACAAATCCTTTTATGTTTAAAATGCCCACAATGTCTACATTGTTTTCCACAGGTAGAGTTTTTACATATCCATAATGAGGTTACGAAAGTGCTTAAAAATTTCAATCAACATATGTGTTAAAGACCTTGTTTTCGATTATGAAACTAAATAAGTGGCAAGCTGAGTGCGAAAGTTTGTGGAACTACCTGTGTCTGAGTGTATGTCAAGAGTTTGTACCAGATAAAAATTATCTCCTCAATGCACTAAATATAATTAAATAATGCTGAAAATTTGTATTTTTTTATGATCTGTCTTGTTGAGAAATGTGAAATGAAATCATATGCACTGTGACTGCATTGCTGTTTGAATGCAGTTCAGGGCTCAGACAGCGTGCCGTGGTGTTGTGGGAAGTAGTGCAGCTACGCCGAGCACTATGGAACTCATGTTAGGGCACAGCTGATGAGTTGAATTCTTGGCTAACCTTTTTGTAGATTAACCTCAAAGAGGGCTGGCAAACAAGTAGCACTTCTAGTTTAGACTCCTGTTCTACTCACTATATTGTAATAAACATTCACTGCTCAGACATTCTCAATGGAGTTTCAAACATCTCTATAATCATATCCAACACTTAATTTTGCAACAGACCTTGCAAATTATTTGTTTGCATGAAATGTTCTGCTAGTGAGAACAAATATGGACAGAGGCTGAATTATTCATGAAATAAAGACTATGATAAAAATTAATTTAGTATTTTCATTACTTAACATATTGTCTTCATTTGATGTATTTTGATGTCTTTATTGGCTCCTCAATTATAGGTTTATTTCTGGATGCAGGAGAATGTTCAGATTTTGATTTAAAATAAGTGTTTTGAACTTGTTGTAAGAACTTTATTTTCACATGGAGCATTTAAATCTCTTCATTACAAGACATCCTAATTTCAGGATTTCAGTATGTCTTAAACTTAGAATATGACATGACACATCTAATATAACAGCATACCGCTAACTTTATATAACTTCCAACTAAGCTACAAACTGCTCACCAAGAATGAGGAAGATTATACATGCTTCAAAGAAATTATTTTACATGACAAATAAGTTATTTATCAGTAATCTTTTTTCAGATAATACTATAAATTTATAATTAAAAGTTTTAATGTGGATGACTTGAAATGGAATTAAAAGTGAACAGTGAAATATTGAAATAAATCCAATATATGAAAAACAATATTTTTAATAGTAAAATTAATGTTATTGGTGTTAGATCAATGTCTGAACACACATTCTGTATATAAGTGCACAAAATTATCTTATTGGTGTGAAACTATGTGGAAAGCGAACTTATAATTTCAAAACTATCTGTATTGTACAGTAAGTTTATGGAGTGTATCGAATAATTCACTTCTTTCAGTGTACAGCAACATCCTATACATAGTGAAAGATGAGCTATTGACCATTTCCATTAATTCCCAAGAATTTTGCAAGCATGAAGATGCTAGAAAAGTAGTGGAACTGTCTATTGTTTAATCTTGACAAACAAAAAACTATTTTCTGAAAAACTTATCCACAAGTCAACATAAGCTAAGACATTTCTAAACTCTAATCATTACTTTGCAAATTCAGTAAGTCATAAAGCATTATTGAACATGTTTTTTGTGTGCACTGCTTAATATAGAAGAGGCATAGTTCTCTAATCATGAAGACAACATAGTGTAACCTAATTCCTGACATTAATTAGTACATAGCACAGTTCTCTATACAAGTCACCACATCAAAAACCCTCAAGTCATCATTATGTATCACACACTCTGAAATTTATAAAACCATTAATTATTACAAGCCATTATGTAGCATAATCAGTAACTCATCTTACATCACAGGTCATAGAATCAGTATAAACCATAAGCAAAAGAAACACATTAACTGTTCACAAATCATCATTAATCCTACCACAAATTAAACAAAGTATTTACCAAGTAAAGTTCTACATGATTGTAGATCATTAAATAATCACTAGAAAAATCACTCAGATATCAGTGTGTATATTGCTGTATACAAAGTCTGTTCAAAAAATTCTGGAACTCTTGTAATTTCGGCCAATAGTGTGTTGGAGTGCAATGCAGTTGGTGTCCCTGCACATGCCTGTGTTTAATGTGTAGCATCCAGAAGTTTCATTGTTGTATGTTAGTTATTTTTCAGTGCTGTATTGAGTGGGACATTATGTTGCACAGTTTGCAAGTTTTGAGATGGCAGAGTTAGAAGAGCAACAGGTCTGCTGTAAATTTTGTGTAAAATTCAAGAAAACCAGTACTGAGACACACCAAATGATGCAGGAAACCTATAGTGATGAGTTCTTAAGCCATACTCTGTCTTACAAAAATGGCCAGATGGAAGTTAAAGATGACACGTACTCACGACACCATTTGATGTCTACCAACGATGCTCATGTCAGGAATGTCAATAAAATCATGCATGCCAATTGAAGACTGACTGACTGAGAGATTGCAGAAGAATGTAACATTTCAGTTTTATCATGTCAGTGAAATCCTGACACAGAATCTGGGAATGCATCTTGTTGCCACCAAGTTCATGCCACGGCTCATGAGTCAAGACCAGAAAGACCTCTGTCTCGCAATCCCTGAAGAGCTTTTGGATTGTGAAAATGAGAACAAGATGTTCCTTAAGAGAATCATAACTGGTGATGAGACTTGGGTCTACAGTTATGGTGTTGAGACCGAGGCTCAATCTTCACAATGAGTCAGGAAAAGTTCTTCAAGACCAAAAAAGCTTGTCATGTCAGGTCAGGTCAGAGGTTCGTATGAGCAGTTGCCAGCGGGCTCGTGCGCATGCGCAGAGCTGAATTTGCGTATGAGCAGTGCCTTCCTCCCGCTTCTGGCTATTTGGAGCGTGGCTGTTTGGTGTATGAGCAGTAGCAGCAAGCAGCCAGAAGCTACCCGGAGAAATTTTCCTGGCACACCCAAGCTGCCAGATCCGCGCATGCGCAGAGCAAGCTGAGTTATAGTGGGGGGGGTCCTTCCCCACGTGACCTGTGGCCGTGTCTTTGTTAACAGCTCCCACGTCAAATGAAAACAAAACAGATTTCTGTGGCTGGGAGCCATTAATATACATTCTCATAACCATGAAAGACCAAAATAACTTAGTAGTTTCAATTTTCTGATTTTATATTATTTCCACGTTATTAGCAATCAACCATTAATGTCTTAATGAAGCTATTTCTGTCCGTTTTATAGAGAAATTTGCTTCAGTTAATTTTTTTTCCACTGAGGCAGTTAGTTTAGTTGAAACGAAGTGTTTCATTCCGCGCTGTTGGCTACTTTCGGCCTCGTTCAGTTTAAAGTGCAAATTTTCATCTTCTGGGACGAATGACATTATACCATAATAAAGAACCAAACATGAGAATACAGTACTGGACCTCCAAGAAAATTAGTATCATGAGAACCACATGAAACGCTGAATATCAGGTACTTCAGAGTCCATCTGGACATAGAAATGTGCAATTAGAGCGGAATGAAGCATTTTAGTATGGTTTATGAAATTCCGATGCTGCTGGAGTAGTCTCTGATGCCCTGTTCCTTTTATGACACTGTAAGATCTCTTAATTCTATATACGTACGAACATACGTAAACATTGACTTAAAGCTAAGTAGGCAAATTTGCTCAATAGTTTTGAACTAAATATTTTGTTTCAAATATAATGACAGCTGTAGCAGAATTTTATAGATCTGCCTTCTGTGAAAGTGTTTTTCGATCACAAGGCACTTGTCTAATACTACTTCTGGGCCTGAAGTTATTTCTTAATTTGTGTTTACGTCTTAAATTTACAGAATGCCATTCCATGCTAAATTTTAGACTGGCAGCATACCATGTTTTATCGTTTTAACTCCCCACATGGCTTCATATTCATTGCTAGAATAGAATATAAACTGTCAGTTGTACAGTTTCATTGTCTCACAGACCACCATGTTAATTTTTTCACATTTTGATATAGTCATGAAATTTATTGTCCTTTATTCCGGTGTAAGCTACACAAGAAACTGTCTCTTTTTTTGTTGCAAGTAATTTGTATTCCATCCTAGTAGCTTTTTGCGGTGCTGTGTAGATGTAAACCAGTTGGAAATGCTACATAACAATATTGCTGAGTACGAATTAAAAAAAAAAAAAAATCTGTCAAAGTCACCCCTTAGCAAAATTTTATGGTACTTCGAGCTGTGGAGTCTAATTTTGAAATTATATTTTGCCAAGAACTGCTTCCTTATTTGCATCCTTTATCTGTGTGGGATATGATAAAACAATTGCTCTAAGTACAATTCAGTATGTCCTCTCAACAACATGCCGCACGGGCCGCACGGGCCGCACGGCTACACATGGTCACGTGATGCCCCACCAGAAATACAATGAAAAGCGTATGAGCAGAGCAACACCAAGCACGGGCTGCCTACGCCATCGTAGCTGCGCATGCGCACTACAGCCTGTCGTCTGGCGCTTTCTGGTAACTGCTCAAACGAACCTCAGTCAAAGGCATGCTGATAGTTTTATCTGATTTTGAAGGATTACTTCATCATAAATTCATGCCACAGGGACAAAATGTTACTTGATCATGCTATCGTGACATGTTGCAATGCCTGCAAGCAAATATGAGCAGGAAACGGCCTGAAATGTGGTGAGACAATTCATGGCTCTTGCATGCTGCTTCGTCCTCCATACTGTCCAGACCTGGCCCATCCAGAGCTTCTTCTTCTTCTTCTTCTTCTTCTTCTTCTTCTTCTTCTTCTACTCTCTCTCACTTTTTTTTTCCTCTAGACGGCACTTCACACAAGACAGCAAGTGTCATACAAAGACTTCATCCCGAAGTGGAAACGACATTAGGAGTGGTATATCAATGATGGAGGAGAGTGTTTCAAAGGAGTGAAAGGTAAGTGTAGAAAAATTATGAGGACAAAATTCCAATATTTTTTGAACAGACTTTGTAAAAAATAGTATAAAGTAAGCAAATTCAAATAATACTGAACAAATTGTCATAGTGCATCATAAATCACATACATAAGCCTTATCAGTGTCGTAGGTTACAGTTCATACAGAAAACAGAGTAAGGAAAAAGTAATTCTTTTCGTTCATGCAGACAAACTTCTGTGCATCACTAATAATTCTGTAATAATCAATTTTGACAATATAATGTAATAGGGCTCCGCAGATGATGAAGAGATTGATGAAATGTATGCTGAGATAAAAGAAATTATTCAGATAGTGAAGGGAGACGAAAATTTAATAGTCATGGGTGACTGGAATTCGATGGTAAGAAAACGAAGAGAAGGAAACATAGTAGGCGAATATGGAATGGGGGTACGGAATGAAAGAGGAAGCCGCCTGGTAGAATTTTGCACAGAGCATAACTTAATCATAGCTAACACTTGGTTTAAGAATCATGAAAGAAAGTTGTATACATGGAAGAAGCCTGGAGATACTAGAAGGTTTCAGATAGAATACATAGTGGTAAGACAGAGATTTAGGAACCAGTTTTTAAATAAGACATTTCCAGAGGCAGATGTGGACTCTGACCACAATCTATTGGTTATGAACTGTAGATTAAAACTGAAGAAACTGCAAAAAGGTGGGAATTTAAGGAGATGGGATCTGGATAAACTGACAGAACCAGGGGTTGTAGAGAGTTTCCGGGAGACCATTAGGGAACGATTGACAAGAATGGGGGAAAGACATACAGTAGAAGAAGAATGGGTAACTTTGAGAGACGAAATAGTGAAGGCAGCAGAGGATCAAGTAGGTAAAAAGACGAGGGCTAATAGAAATCCTTGGGTAACAGAAGAGATATTGAATTTAATTGATGAAAGGAGAAAATACAAAAATGCAGTAAATGAAGCAGGCAAAAAGGAATACAAACATCTAAAAAAATGAGATCAGCAGGAAGTGCAAAATGGCTAAGCAGGGATGGCTAGAGGACAAATGTAAGGATGTAGAGGCACATCTCACTAGGGGTAAGATAGATACTGTCTACAGGAGAATTTAAGGGACTTTTGGAGAAAAGAGAACCACTTGTATGAATATCAAGAGCTCAGATGGAAACCCATTTCTAAGCAAAGAAGAGAAAGCAGAAAGGTGGAAGGAGTGTATAGAGTGTCTGTACAAGGGTGATGTTCTTAAGGACAATATTATGGAAATGGAAGAGGATGTAGTTGAAGATGAAATGGGAGATATGACACTGCGTGAAGAGTTTGACAGAGAACTGAAGGACCTAAGCTGAAACCAGGCCCTGGGAGTAAACAACTTACCATTAGAACTACTGATAGCCTTGGGAGAGCGAACCCTGTCAAAAACTCTACCATCTGGTGAACAAGATGGATGAGACAGGCGAAATACCCTCAGACTTCAAGAAGAATATAATAATTCCAATCCCAAAGAAAGCAGGTGTTGGCAGAAGTGAAAATTACTGAACAATCAGTTTAATAAGCCACAGCTGCAAATTACTAACACAAATTCTTTAGAGATGAATGGAAAAACTGGTAGAAGCCAACCTCGGGGAAGATCAGTTTGGATCCCGTAGAAATGTTGGAACACGTGAGGCGATACTGACCCTACGACTTATCTTAGAAAATAGGTTAAGGAAAGGCAAACCGACATTTCTAGCATTTGTAGACTTGAGAAAGCTTTTGACAATGTTGACTGGAATACTCTCTTTCAAATTCTGAGTGTGGAAGGGGTAAAATACAGGGAGCAAAAGGCTATTTATAATTTGTACAAAAACCAGATGGCAGTTATAAGAGTTGAGGAGCATGAAAGGGAAGCAGTGGTTGGGAAGGAAGTGAGACAAAGTTGTAGCCTCTCCCCGATGTTATTCAATCTGTATATTGAGCAAGCAGTAATGGAAACAAAAGAAAAGTTTGGAGTAGGTATTAAAATCCATGGAGAAGAAATAAAACCTTTGAGGTTCGCCGATGACATTGTAATTCTGTCAGAGACAGCAAAGGAACTGGAAGAGTAGCTGAATGGAATGGAGAGTGTCTTGAAAGGAGAATATAAGATGAACATCAACAAAAGCAAAATGAGGATAATGGAATGTAGTCAAATAAAGTTGGGTGATGCTGAGGGAATTATATTAGTAAATGAGACACTTAAAGTAGTAAATGAGTTTTGCTATTTGGGGAGCAAAATAACTGATGATGGTCGAAGTAGAGAGGATATAAAATGTAGACTGGCAATGGCAAGGAAAGCGTTTCTGAAGAAGAGAAATTTGTAAACATCGAGTATAGATTTAAGTGTCAGGAAGTCTTTTCTGAAAGTATTTGTGTGGAGTGTAGCCATGTATGGAAGTGAAACATGGACAATAAATATTTTGGAGAAGATGAGACTAGAAGCTTTCGAAATGTGGTGCTACAGAAGAATGCTGAAGATTAGATGGGTAGACCACATAACTAATGAGGAGGTATTGAACAGGATAGGGTAGAAGAGAAATTTGTGGCACTACTTGACTAGAAGAAGGGATCGCTTGGTGGGATATATTCTGAGACATCAAGGGATCACCAATTTAGTACTGGAGGGCAGCGTAGAGGGTAAAAATCGTAGAGGGAGACCAGGAGGTGAATACACTAAACAGATTCAGAAGGATGTAGATTGCAGTAGGTACTGGGAGATGAAGAAGCTTGCACAGGATAGAGTAGCAGGGAGAACTGCATCAAACCAGTCTCTGGACTGAAGACCACAACAACATCAATGTAATTGGATGGGTAAAAAATCTACTCATCAAGTTATGGTGGAGAACACACATACGAAGAAAGGTTTTATGTATGCAAGCTTTTGGAGCCAGTGGTTCCTTCTTCCGACAGAAGGGTTGAAGGGGAAGGAAGAGGGGTGAAGGAAAAGGACTGTAGAGAGTAAGGAAAAGGGGCAGAGTTTAGGAAAGTCACCCAGAACCCTGGGTTAGGGGAGACATACTGGACAGGGTGAGAAGGAAACAATCTATTCCTTTTCCTAAACCTCCCCAGACCTTTTCCTTCACCTCTCTTCCTTCCCCTTCAACCCGTCTGCCAGGAGAATGAGACACTGGTTCCAAAACCATGCATATGTTAAACCTTCCTTTATAAGCATGTTCTCCTTGCTGCTGCTGACTGGTGAGTAGATTTTTTATCTAGCCAATTACTAATAATACTGTGTTACACTGGTTGAAAAGGTGGTCTCCATGGCCTCTCATTTAATACAATTTGTGGCATCTTTTCTATTTCAGTGTCAAACTTAAACACATCCTACCTATACATTTTCCCTGCCAATACATTTTCCATAACCAGACATAATGTTGATTCTACATCTTACACCCATTTTTTTCTTTTAAGGTTACTGGCAAACCAAAACTGTGTACCTTTTTCACAAGAACAAACAAAAATTTACTTTCATAGACTTCAATTATTCTTTCCTTCAGTGTGACTAAAAGATCAATGCTTTGAAATTTTTCATAAGAAACAACTGTTTTACATGACTATACGTAATTTTCTTTATAAAGCAGTGTTCTTTGGAATTGTTTTCGAATTGTTGTCAAAGATAATGTTAATACTTCTCCCACAAATCAATCGGCATTTGATTACAAAATTTGTTTAATTTTTCCCACATAGAACTATTTTTACAAAATCTAGATATTAAGTAACTTTCTGTACATAATGTTGAAAACTCATTTTTAACTAACAAATTGGATACTTCGTCTCCAATTTCTCCAATTACAGATTTTTCTTTCAAAACAAGAAAACAGTTTTCTTCATCAAAATCAACTGCTTTATTCAAAACATTAATAGCATCTACATCATTATATGAATTAATTACATTTTCTCCTCTACTATGTCAGATACAACAAACTTTTCAACATTAACTACAGGATTAGTTTTAGCCACTAAAACAGATTCTGAGTTAAGATGCATTTTGCTCCTCTCTCTCAACATTGTCATTAATGGTTTGCAAATTTTCTGAATCATTTTGAGTGTTAATCTCTGTTTTATTTGAATCTACCATGTGTTCTACAGGTTGTTTATTATTTCTTTCCTAAAGTTCGGCTATTTCATTCTTTATGTTCTGCAAGACTTTTGCCCATTGATTGTTTAAAGAATGCATCAGATGATTCATTCCTTCCATAAATGACTCAGAAAGGATTTTGAACATTCTTTCAATTTCTTCATCCATTGGTATGTTTTTAAAAGCATTGATTTTACATCCCAATTATTTAGTTCTAATGATTTAATAATTTCCTCCTCTTGTTTAACTGTTTTGTCTAAATCTCTCATGTTCACTAAATCTACACCCATACCTATTTTTGATTAAATTTTAGCTCCAAAATGGTCATTTTTCCTTAACTTTTTTCGTGATATTATAAAAATTTTTTTTTATTTACCTTCACCTGTCAGTATATGTTGCCACTGTCATCAGTCCAATGCCAATTCCTTTATTGTTCTCCAGGATACACAACCCTTCTTCAAATGTATTTGTTTGACTCTCCAGTTGTAGACACATTGTTATTTTTATTTTATTAATTGTGTTCAGGCAACAAATATATCATTTCGGAATATATTTATATTTACTTATATAATGGCTGATGCCTACATGTTCAGACCTACCTGTACTCATATCCAATAAGTAATTTTATAGCAAACATTGCAAATTATTTCTTTGCATATATCTGCATGAAATATTTTGCCACTAAGAAAAAATATGTCAAAGATAAATAATGAAAATATTAAATTAATTTTTATCATGATTTTTGACTTTATCTTCATTCACTGTATTTCAACATCTTTGCTGCATCAACAACTGTAGGTATATTTTTGCTTACAGGAGGATATTCAGGTTTTGGTTTGAAACACATTATTTGAAATAACTTGTTGCAGGCATTTTATCTTTCATATAGAGCATTTAATTCTCTTCATTATGAGCCATCACAATTTCAACATTCCAGTATGTCTGAAACTCAGAATATGACATGACACACACACAGTATGACTACTTTCTGCGACCTTCATACAATAACTTCCAGCTAACTGCTCTCAAAGAACAACAATGATTATACATGCTTTAAAGAAATTATTTTAGCTGATGCCTTTTCCTCCAGCCTGCCGCTCTGTTTGCCGTCTGCTCCCAGCACCATCTCTTCCCGCCGACACACTGCTGTGTCCTCGGTTTGCACACAGGGACATGTGCTAGCAGCATATGCTGTTGCTCCACCTGGGCCCAAAGTTAGTTCCTTGAGGGATATCTCCTTCCTCTTCCTAATCAGACTAAATGCAGGTTCCCAGACCTTTTTAAGGATTTAGCCACTATCGTGAGTGATCAGCAGTTCCGTTACTCGCATCTTGGCAGATTCTTTAATGACACACTCTCAGTAGTTAGAGGTCTGCGTCAGAATCTTAGTATGCTCATAATCCGTTTCATGTAATCCTGACAGGCAGTGGTCCACGACTTCTGACCTGCTAGGCTCTTACGGTCTGGTGTGCCATCACTGTTCTTGGCATTGATCTTTGACAGTACGCATCTTTTGACCTATATATGTCTTGCGACATTTGCAGGGTGTCTGATAGGCTCCAGATTTTCATATCCAATGTAGTCTTTGACACTACCAAGCAGTCTTTGACACTACCAAACAGTGCCCGTGTTTTAGCTGGTGGGCAGAAGATTGTCTCCGCTTGATGTTTCTGGAGAATTTGCTCTACCTTTCCAGATAATGTGCAACTGAATGAAATAAATGCAATGGCCACATATTCTTGAGGTTGCTGTATTAGAGAAAACATGTATCCAACAGTTCTAAAAATGAGTGTAGTGAAACCAATGTATAAAAAGGGAAGTAAGGAAGATGTCTCCAACTATAGACCAATATCATTAATTCCCACTTTTAGTAAGATATTTGAAAGAATTATCTTTTCTCAGCTAAGTGCCTTTTTCACAAAACATAAACTGCTTGTACATTTGCAGCATGGCTTCAGAAAAGAGCTAAGTACAACCACAGCAGTTACACAGTTCATCCATGAAGTTTACTGTCTGTTGGACCAGAAGATGCAGACTGCAGGTATATTTTTGGACCTGACAAGAGCATTTGATACGGTTAACCATAGGGTACTTCTTAAAAAGCTAAAAGCTTATAGGATTGGGGATCAAGCCATGAATCTTCTAACTACATAGCTGCTGAATCATAAGCAAAGCACTAAATTGTCATACAAACTAGATAATAAAATCATGAACTCCCAATCCACCAGTGAACCAGTATTACAAGGCGTACCACAGGGCTCAATCCTTGGACCCTTTCTCTTCCTTATACAGGGTGTTACAAAAAGGTACGGCCAAACTTTCAGGAAACATTCCTCACACACAAATAAAGAAAAGATGTTATGTGGACATGTGTCCGGAAACGCTTAATTTCCATGTTAGTGCTCATTTTAGTTTTCTTAGTATGTACTGTACTTCCTCGATTCACTGCCAGTTGGCCCAATTGAAGGAAGGTAATGTTGACTTCGGTGCTTGTGTTGACATGCGACTCATTGCTCTAGAGTACTAGCATCAAGCACATCAGTACGTAGCATCAACATGTTAGTGTTCATCACGAACGTGGTTTTGTAGTCAGTGCAATGTTTACAAATGCGGAGTTGGCAGATGCCCATTTGATGTATGGATTAGCACAGGGCAATAGCCATGGCGCGGTATGTTTGTATCGAGACAGATTTCCAGAATGAAGGTGTCCCGACAGGAAGACGTTCGAAGCAATTGATCGACGTCTTAGGGAGCACAGAACATTCCAGCCTATGACTCGCGACGGGGGAAGACCTAGAACAAGGAGGACATCTCCAATGGACGAGGCAATTCTTCATGCAGTTGACAATAACCCTAATGTCAGCGTCAGAGAAGTTGCTGCTGTACAAGGTAACGTTGACCACGTCACTGTGCGGAGAGTGCTACGGGAGAACCAGTTGTTTCCGTACCACGTACAGCATGAGCAGGCACTATCAGCAGCTGATTGGCCTCCACGGGTACACTTCTGCGAATGGTTCATCCAACAATGTGTCAATCCTCATTTCAGTGCAAATGTTCTCTTTACGGATGAGGCTTCATTCCAACGTGATCAAATTGTAAATTTTCACAATCAACATGTGTGGGCTGACGAGAATCCGCATGCAATTGTGCAATCATGTCATCAACACAGATTTTCTGTGAACATTTGGGCAGGCATTGTTGTTGATGTCTTGATTGGGCCCCATGTTCTTCCACCTACGCTCAATGGAGCACATTATCATGATTTCATACGGGATACTCTACCTGTGCTGCTAGAACATGTGCCTTTACAAGTATGACACAACATGTGGTTCATGCACGATGGAGCTCCTGCACATTTCAATCGAAGTGTTCGTACGATTCTCAACAACAGATTTGGTGACTGATGGATTGGTAGAGGCGGACCAATTCCATGGCCTCCATGCTCTCCTGACCTCAACCCTCTTGACTTTCATTTATGGGGGCATTTGAAAGCTCTTGTCTACGCAACCCCGGTACCAAATATAGAGACTCTTCGTGCTCGTATTGTGGATGGCTGTGAGAGAATACGCCATTCTCGAGGGCTGCATCAGCGCATCAGGGATTCCATGTGACAGAGGGTGGATGCATGTATCCTTGCTAACGGAGGACATTTTGAACATTTCCTGTAACAAAGTGTTTGAAGTCATGCTGGTACATTCTGTGGCTGTGTGTTTCCATTCCATGATTAATGCGAATTGAAGAGAAGTAATAAAATGAGCTTTAACATGGAAAGTAAGCGTTTCTGGACACATAACATATTTTCTTTCTTTGTGTGTGAGGAATGTTTCCTGAAAGTTTGGCTGTATCTTTTTGTAACACCCTGTATATATTGATGGCATTGCACAACCCATTAACTCCCATATTGTGAGTTATGCAGATGACACGTCAATCTTATTCTATGGGAGTGAATCAAATGAGCTAGAATCTCTTGCTACCAGTGGTGTAACAGAAGTAACAAAATACTTCAATGATCAGGGACTCAAGGTGAATGTCACCAAATCTCAACTACTGACATTTAAAACAGGCAGTTCTCACCACAACAATATGAATAGTGTATGTAATACCTCTGCAACAGAAAATGGTAACTGTAAATTCCTGGGTGTGTATGTTGATGAAAATTTGCGGTGGACATACCACATTAATTTTGTATGCGGAAAAGTCAGTAGTGCCATATATCTCCTCAGCCAGCTCGCAAAGATAGTTCCTAGCCAAGCACTGAAATTAGTATATTATGGAACACTTTACCCCTTTCTCAATTATGGAATTGAACTATGGGGCTGTGCAGCTGATGTACGTTTAAAAAGAATACTACTACTACAGAAAAGAGCAATAAGACATGTACATGAGATGGGACATAGAGATTCAGCCGTGAAGTGTTTGTGTGGCTCAAATATCTGACAATATATTATCTGTACATCTTCAAAATAGTTGTATTTTTTATAAGTCAACCAAGAGAAGCTATCAAAGGCAGTGATGTACATGATCACAACACTAGAACAAAGTGTAACTATTTCCGTAACAGAACAACATTAAAAATGACTGATAGAAGTCCATATATAACAAGCTACCAAACTCTCTAAGAACATACACGGTAAATGTTTTTAAAACAAAATTAAAATCTTTCCTAACAGAAAAATGTTTATATTCTTTCAACTAATTTTAAGATAGTGATTGTAACATGAGGCATTAGCATATCAGTTGTAATGTGATAAATGTAAAAAATAGACATAAAAAGCAACTTCTACAGAATATAGTGTATCTTATAAGTGTAAATATAACCATAGTATTAAGTCTGACGTTTGCAAAAGCCATCATTACGATGGCTCCACGCAAAGAAAATGTAAATAAATAAATAAACAAATAAAAGGTTTCTCTTCCATTTCCGGCAGTTGCATAATGGGTGTTGGATGTAGAGCTCTTTGAATTTGGCACTCCATTTTGTTTTGATGGTTTGTCACAAATGAATTGGGTTTTTAACGGGCAATAAATGACAATTATTGCACACATAAAATGTAAGAATTGAAATATATTTACAGTCAAAATGAACACGTAGCTTTCATTATACATCATCTTTTTGCTATGACTGTGAGTCAGAGTGTAGGTATATTTATATACGTAGAACCAGTGTAACACTTCCACTGAAATAGACTGTTGTTGATAACACAAAACAAAGCACTGTTCAATAGACACTCTTTCTTGTAACACTGTCAAAGACAAAGTTCACAAACTTATGCAAGAATTTGCAGATTACTTTGAAAAGTCTAGTTGGTTGTCTGTAACTCTGTTGTCAATGAACACAGTACTCTTGACTACATGCTTGCTGTAGACTAGACACTGACTGCAATGCAGCCTGGTACAGAACTGACTTCGTGTCTGTGTGTCAGTCTGTTTTGAGGTGGACCGCCGACAGTGGCACAGAGAACTTCTGTATGTCTTGTTACTTTCGTCTCATTGGCATGACGAGCAATGCTCCGATAGTAAGGAGCATCTTTTGATGTCAGTAACAGGTGCCAGCTCTATGCCTATCGACTAACAAACACACATAGCTGCAATTCCAGAAAACCATCCTCAGATGTTCAAGTTCTTGGTTGAGACTTTCATTGTCATGTTTCCATTCCTCTGTGCTAGGTGGTGGCAGATGTCTGCTTGTGAAAATAGGTCAGTGTGCATTTTCTTTTTGTACATGCTGTGGCCCAATGTACCATTTGCTCTTCTTTTACCAGGACATCCAGAAAGGTGAGCATTCCATCCACTTTGACTTCCATAGCAAAACTGATGTTCTGGTGTATGGAACTGAGATTTATGAGGAAGTCATTCAACTTGTCCCTTCCATATTGCCATATGATGAAGGTGTCTACATACCACAAAAATGTATAGACTTCTATTGGGCTGATTCCAAGACTTATTTCTTGAAATGTTCCATATACATATCAGCAGGGACTAGTGAAAGTGTACTCTCCATGGCTACTCCTTCCATAGCAGCCTCCATCAAAATGAAAGTATGTCGATGTCAAGACAAGCCTAAAAAAGTGGATTGTCTCTATGTTAAATTTCTGGACAATAAGTTCCAAGGATTCTTGTAAAGGCACTCTGGTGAAAAGAGAGATGATGTTGAAGCTCACAAGGATGCCAGTTTCTTAAGCTTAAAGTTGTTAAGGGTGTCCAACAAATTCCAGTGAGTTGCAAATATAATGTGAACACTTTTTAACACAAAGTATTTAGTGAGTGAGTATGTGAAGACACCAATGTTGCTAACAGTGAGGCATAAAGGTGCCCCCATCTTTGTGAATCTTCAGAAATGTATAAAGTCTTGGTGGAACAGGTGGTCTCTGTCATAGTTTCTTTACAACTTTGTAGGGCAAGCCAATTTATTTGAGAAGTGCCATAGTCTTTCTCTAAATCCTCTGGGTTGGACCAGAGTCTTAGCAGACCCCCACATCTTCTCAATGTAATTGTGGAGGGATAGGACCACAGTTGTGACACCTTTGTCAGCTGGTAAGAACTAAATATCTGGATGTTTCTTAGTTTCCCTACAGCTGCCCTCTCTCTGCTAGAGATATTAAATTTTTTTTCTCCATGTGTGTGCATAACAGACTTCAGAATGTTGACCACTAAGCTGTCAGTTCATCAGGGCACCTGATAATGGAAATATGTTCAAGTACTAAAATATTGTGCCCATTGGACATTGATATCTGAATGTTCACCCATGAACTATTTCATTATGAATCACACTGGAAGGAGATGAAGAATCACAGCTGACATCTTGATTGCCTGCTTAGCTGACCTAGATATAACAAGGACTAAAGATAAGGGTTTAATGTTCAATTGGCAAACATATTATAAGAGATGAAATGAGGCTTTGATAAACAGGAAATCAACTGTAGCCTTTCCAAAGGAACCATTCCAGCATTTTCCAGAATAGTTTAAAGAAAGTACTGAAACCCTAAATATTCTGGATAGTAGAATGAAAATAACACTGAGAAAAGTAATGATAATATGCACAAATAACATAAGAATTCAATTGGTGTTACACATCTTAATAATGATTCTGCAAAGATGATCATGTCAGTCATTGCCTAGTTGTAGAAATCATCACAACATTTGTCAGGAGTGGACTTACAGACCCCGTAAATGCCTCCTAAAGCAAATTCAGGATTTTAAACACTGTGGCATGTTGTTAGGTAAAGACAATATGAAATTCCTAAGATACTTTAGCAGCAGCAACAAACTGTTAAATGCAGCAAAATCCAGCAAGTTGGACAACAATAAAATGGAAATGAACTAATTGAAATACCCCATGGTACAGAAGATATAAATTGCAAATGATATGGGCTTACAACATAGTGTAGGTGTTCAATAGTAGACTGGAAGGAGACTGCGGGCCAGGGAGGAGAAAAGGGGGAGCTTATACTTTGATCTCTCCTTCAGGTTTTCTTAGCATGACTGATCAATGGTGTGCTTTGAAATGTTCAGACAACTTGTTGACTCCATATTCCTGACCCAATCTAAAACACACCATTTATAATTACACATATAGTGATTACTGTACTCTGAGTATATAACTAGGATTTATCCTTCAATTGCTTAATACACTTCTCATGTATTGCAGAAATCCTTAAAATCTTTTTGAAAAGTTAACAAATAATGCTGATACAAAATTCATCATACAATGGTAGGAAAGTTCAGCAAATTTGTTTCACAGAATGCATGCTGAGCTGATATGACAAACTATCATGTTCTCTATGAGTACTACACATGTGAGGTTTTAAACATTTAGGAAGAATCATGATTTTTACAATGGCTGTATGTCACTTTTTTTAAAACTACACATGCACACACATGAGGCTGGCCTGTTGTATGACTAAAACTGGTAGTTTTAATTAAAACAAATGTATCCATTTGCAATTCATAATTTTTCAAAAATATTAACAGGCTGTAAATGACCTCCCCCTTAAAATAATGTTGAAAACATTGTTACATCTATCTGTTAATATGGTGAAGCAATCACCCCAATTAGATTCAAATGTTTAAAGTAATACTTTCTTATCAAAAACAAACTGCATTAATACCCAACAATGTCGGAAAAGACAGATTGCTACTTACTGCAAAGAAGACATGTTAAGTTGCAAACATACCCAATTAAAAGGCACTTACATAAAGCCTTTGGCCACAGCCCACATCAGTAAAGAGAGACACACATCATTCATACACACAAGCAGGCACACCTCATGTGCACATGACTGTCATCTCCAGCATTTTGGGCCAGAGATGGAGTTCATGTGTGCCTGAGGTGTGCTTGCTTGTGTGTGTGAATGGTGTGTCTTTTACTGATGAAGACTGTGGCCATAAGTTTTATGTAAATGTATTTTAATTGTGCCTGTCTGCAAATTAATGTGACTTCTTTGTGGTAAGCAGCAATCTGTCTTCCCTACATTGTTGATATTCCTACCTGGAGTTTCCTTTGTGGTAATACACAGTAGCATGATAACAAACTAGCAATTACTTACCCCATGTCAATCAAATGGCATAACATTTAGGGAAGGCTATCAGTAAGGTCCAATGATTCTATTCTAAAAGTGACATCCTGTACAGTTTCAGCATAGTATCCTTCCCAGTCTCCATCTCTTTCATATTTTGGTCTAGATATAGGGACACTGAGTGCCTTGTGCACAAGATGTCCAATATGATCTTTTGTTCACAATATCTGCATACAACAACAAATAATGTAATATTATTCAGCAACAGACAGTTTGATAAGCCATTTAATGAGCAGCAAAATGACACAAAAACAAAATAATTACCACACAGAACACACCCTTCTTTGGGAATAAACAGATAAAAATCAGCTTGGATAATAAGATAAAGTCAAGAAGCATTGTACAACACATTGTCAACATTCTTCACAATTTTTATGCTCTTGTAGCTTAAATGTATTGCTTTCTAACTGAAAATAAATACTAACGAGAGCACACATTTCAGTACCTCATAAAGTATCGACAGAAACGTGTTATTTACACCAGGCTGCACTGTGATCCAATTGAATAATTCCAGTAGGGCTACATAAATTATTTTTTAAATGGTATAACTGGACCGTTTATTGGCCAACTGGTCCCACATTGCCCATTGCCCTATTTCATGAATCTGTGGGGGACAACAGGGCCAGCCATGCTAGAAGTAAACAGTAACTGAAGAATCAGAAACAAACACTCTATTCTGTCTAGTACAATGTAAAAACAGTAAAAAAAATCAGAGAAGTGCAAGTAGAGCTTGCAGTTTGAAAGTTCCGTACAAACTTAATTATGTATGCAGATAGTTCATCCATACAGGAAATCGAAAACCTTGACATTTTTTGCCTGTTATCGATATTGATACTCGCAAGATACCAATGCCAGGAATTTGAAGACTTTTGAGACTGTTTTAATTTCAACTTTAAATTTTTGTGTAATTTTGCATTTGTTATTGTAATTTTTATTTGGTTTATTAATTATGGGGTCATATAAACATGTTATGCTAATGGGCAACTGCAGATGCATTGACTTGGTCTGCTCTTGCCCCTGTTGCAATAAAGGATAAAAGCTGACTGAAGTCTCCAGAGAAGAATGTGGTACAACTGACCACAGGGCTATTATTATGCAATTGTCAAATTGTTCTGTGGAATGCTTCACTGGATATTTTATGGTACAGTGGAACCTCTTATCAAACAATGGAAGTGCAATGCTGCATCAGTTACCAGTATTACTTTGCTTTGAAACATTATGGTTGCCATATGTGTCATAGGCAAAGACCACAGACTGTCATGGAATATTTGTATATAGAATGAGTAGTTCATAAAGGACCTATGACACTAGTGCTGGAATGATGCAGTAGTTGGGTAGCCTTATTCCTATCACCACTAGACAGCAAAAGCATTGTTTTCACAGCAGCAGAGGACTTCACTTCATTGTAGCTCAGCCAGTTAGCATGAAATATTTGTAAATTATACACAAAAACTTTCCTCATGAATCACTTTACCTATTAGTGAAAATCAGATCAAAATCCCTACAGTACTTTCTGATGTTTTTGATGACTTATGAATGCAATGCAAGTTTGTAATGACAAAAAAATATTTTTATGATGTATCATTACAAATTAACAATTTTTGTTTTTTTTCTTTTTTTCTTTATTTTTACTGTTAAATCTTGCTTCTTGTCAAATTTCTAGATTCTAGGTCAATGGGAAGTAGCCTATAGGGTTTGATGAGTGAGTTAGCAAGTATCAATCTAATTATATTATTCCAGCTCCATTTTCATAATAGCAAATGAAACTGCCGCCGGGAACATACTAACAATCTGTCCTCAGCAGAACATGTTTTCCATGATGGAAACCACGAAATGAAATTCAGTGAGATGAATGTTTTATCAAGGACAATGCATTACAATGAGTGTGTGTGAAGAGAGAGGATAGATATTTACAAACAATAAATAAGTTAACAGAAAAGATGTTAAGTTAGATAAATCACGGAAGTCAACTATGCACCAACTGAATGATGATCAGTTACTTTTAATCAAGAACAATAGCACCATGAGAGATGGTAACACAACTGGCATCACATGATGATGGTGGTGCCCTTATTCAGCTCAGTAACTCCAAGGGCCACTCGAGCCTTTGAGATCTGACACAGTCTCACACAAGGCCTAGGAAGAACACTATTTTGTACTCCACAGTCACAACCAAGAAGTATGGACAGCCTTAAGGCCTTGCCTTGTTCAATGCTAGCTGCTTTTTCATGGTTCCCAGCAATGCTACCCTCTACCACCTTCCCAGGCATGTCAAATGTGCTGGAGCACACTTGACCGATATGTAAAAAGTTACATGCAGGTCTGAAAGAACAGACATCACTGACAATTCACAGACGTACAACATACTTCAAAATTAATTCAGGCTGGGCCTCAAACTTGGATTTCTTGCTTAGTGCACTATGATATAAGGATGTAGACAGTGTGAAATATGAAAGTCTGGGTGGCCTCAGGGAGCAAAGTGCACAGATAGCTGAAGTGGTTAAGGTGACTGTTCACAATAAGTGGGAACCCAGGTTCGAGTCCTGAACCAGCACAAAATTTTCATATGTCACTATTGGGTAGTAAATCTATATCTAATACAGTTGATCTCAAGGGATTTGCAGTCAGCAAATTAATTTTGAAATTTGTAAAAAGAGTCAGGCATCCCTGGCCAAGTATGCCTTGTGTAATGAGAGCCATCTGGCACACTACAGCTGCTGCCTGATCAAATAAAATTGATGGCAAGCAGTTCTGCCATAGACTGTTGTCATGTCCACAGCACTGGCTTCAAGCTCTGCCAGTTCCAGCGATCACAGACTGACTGCACCTGGCCCAGAACAGTTCCCAGAGCTTACCCCACACTTCCTAGACTGGCAAGCCATCAATTTTGTGTGCCTGATGGAACCTCAGCTACCACCTGAAGATCACTTCACAATACGAAACTACTAGGTGGGCCACCCTGGCAGCTGAGTCATGGTTCTTAAGGCAGAAAGTGCTTTCGTGCCATGAACCTACTGCTGCTGCAAAGTATTGAGTGTGCTGGTGTAGAAGTCAAATTAGGGTAAAATATTTAGCACATCACTTAGGCTTACCAACCTCTCCCCCCCCTGCTCTCCCAGTCCCCTCCCCCAACTCCACCATTTTAGAACAGGACCTTCAGGCTCTACCAGGTATCAGCATTTGTGTACTTATACGAAGGGACCTAAACTCAATGCATAGAGTATGGGTCTTCCGTACTGAGAGCACAACTGGATGGAGACTGTATAGATTTGTCAAGAGGAGTCACCCTATGTGACATCGCACCTGACATACCTGCACATATTCCTGCAGGTGCGAACAGAAATCCAGACATTGTGGATACCTTTGTCAGTAAAAACTTCAATCTTATTGTATCAGCCACAGAGGACTAGAAATAATGGCAAAAGCTCTGGAGTCACAGTTCTGAACTGACATCATAGTTGATGAAGAAAATAACAGTTAGGAAAGAATTATAATGGGATGAGTGACTAACATAAAAAATATGAAATCAACAAAAGAAATCACACCCATTAGTAAGCTGACAGTATGTGCCCTAATCAGGTGTCAAGGGAATCAAACACACCCTGGCCCAGATCATGTTGGTGCCCCACTTTCCCCCTTGTTCTATAACATACAAAACAAATTACACTGAAGAGCCAAAGAAACTGGTACACCTGCCTAATATTGAGAAAGACCCCTGCAAGGACACAGAAGTGCTACAATATGACATGACTTGGACTCAACTAATGTGTGAAGTGTGTTGGAGTGAACTGACACCATGAATACTGCGGGGCTGTCCATAAATCTGTAAGAGTACAAGGTGGTGGAGATCTCTTCTGAACAGCAAGTTGCAAGGCATCCCAGATATACTCAATCATGTTCATGTCTGGGGAGTTTGGTGGCCAGTGGAAGTGTTTAAACTCAGAAGTGTCCTGCTAGAATTGCCAAAGTCTGTCGGAATGCACAATGGACATGAATGGATGCAAGTGAGCAGACAGGATACTTAATGTAAGTGTCACCGGTCAGTCATATCTAGATGTATCAGGTGTCCCATATCACCCCAACTGCACACATACAACATTGTTACAGAACCTCCACCAGCTTGAACAGTCTCCTGTTGACATGCAGGGTCCATAGATTCATAGGGTTGTCTCCATAACCATATACATTCATCTACTCAATACAATATGAAACGAGACTCATCCACCCAGGCAACATGTTTTCAGTCATCAACAGCCCAATATCAGTGTTGATGGGCCCAGGCAAGATATAAAACTTTGTGTCATGCAGTCATCAAGAGTACAGGAATAGGCCTTCAGCTCTGAAAGCCCATATCAATGATGTTTCCTTAAATGGTTCAAATGCTGACACTTGTTGATGGCCCAGTATTGAAATCTGCAGCAATTTGCAGAAGGGTTGCACTTCTGTCACACTGAGCAATTCTCTACAGTCATCGTTGGTCCCTTTCTTGCAGGATCTTTTTCCACACGCAGCGATGTTGGAGATTTGATGTTTTACTGGGTTCCTGATATTTGTGCTACACTCGTGAAATGGTCATACAGGAAAATCCCCACTTCATCACAGCCTCAGAGAGGCTATGTCCCATTGTTCATGCTGACTATAACACCACATTCAAACTCACTTAAATCTCGATGATCTGCCATTGTAGCAGCAGTAAACATCCCAACAACTGCACCAGACACTTGTTGTCTTATATAGGCATTGCCAACTGCAGTGCTGTATTCTGTCTGTTTACATATCTCTGTATTTGAATACACATGCCTATATCAGTTTCCTTGGACTTCAGTGTATAACATTTGCTTAAAACTAAAATAATAGCACCTCAGCATGGAAAACTGTGACGATCATCATCCTCCCAGAACTGAACAAAAACCTACTCCTTCCTGAAAGTTATAGACCCATTTCCCAACTAACACGCCTCAGCAAAATCTTATACCTAATAATCCTCACTCCCCTCTGCCAATTCCTCACAGACAACAACAACCTGGAGTGAGCAGTTTGATTTTCATGCTAAGCATTCCACTATTCAGCAGTCCCTGCACTTAGTAGAACATATCTGTCTGACCAGGGCAAAAAGAGAATCAACAGGAGTAGTATTCCTAGATATATAAACGGCATGTGACTGCATCTGTCATGTTGGACTCATATACAAACTTGACCAACTTATGTGGCCAGAACACATAGTCTGTATCATCGGTTCCTTCCTCGTGAAACAGCAGTTTTTAATAATAAATAGTATATTCAGCCAGACATGACTGACTGAGGCAGGAGTAGTACAAGGTTTGGTCTTACTCCTGTCCTACACACTGTGTACATAAATGTCCTCCCTAAACAGGTTGGTGACATGACAGCTTTCTATTCTGATGATACAGCTTTATGCAAGAGTTCTCCCAATCTGCTTTTCATACATCATAAGTTGCAGCAGTACGTAGACAAAATTACACAGTGGTGTATCATTTAAAAATGAGGTCCTCACCAGGCTCCGAAGGTCCACAGCTGTCTACCTGTTGCTGTGTCATCTTCTGCCTTGTGGCATTGTGTGGATGTGGTATGGAGGGGCATGTGGTCGGTGCAATGCTCTCCCATCATTTTGCAGAATTCCGGACTGTCGAGACGCTACTACTTGGTCAAGTAGCTACTCAGTTGGTATCATGGGGCTGAGTGCATAATGTATCAGTCCTCTGGAGCACCAAGGAAAAATCCTTGGCAGTACTAGGAATTGAACCTGGGTCTTCCACATGGCAGCCACCATCACTGGCAATGAAGTCCATAGAGGTGGATTAGTGCGTCATTTGGAAGGTCAAAATTAACCTCCCAAGTCATCTATTTTATGACCAGTCGTAGGCCTTTGTAGTCTCGGTTGCTAACCAGCAGAGTCGTAGACTTCATAAAAGTACTAGCTTAGTGCCTGCTGCTTTGCTTTCATAGAGTGTTTGATTTGCACAAATTCTTTATTGTTTTTCTTTAATCGAATTTTTATGTTATTCACAAACTGCAACATTTTCTAAGCTCTTCATGCTAAGTAAGACCATACTAGTGTGGTCTTTTCCAAATGTAATTCTGACTAAAAAGTAATTCTCAGAGGTCTTTGTTAATCCTGCCTCTCAAGTCCTTGTGACATTATTTCCATAGAAAGTATTATCTCCTAACACATATATCTTTAGAAGTGAACTACCAGTTTAATATAATGAAATATCTTCATAAAAAATTTCATGCCCTACTTCACCCTCGTGGGGGTTGAACTTCCAAAAAACACTGAAACATGTATTTTTTATTTCTAACCAAGAAGTAATTCAAATTTTCAGAGATTTAGCTTTAAAAATGCTTTTACAATGAAATATTTCTGTAAAACTTTTATCCGCTACGTTATCCCCTGAGTGGTTGAATTTCCAAAAACAAGTGAAACACTTATTTTTTATTAATTACTGAGAATTTAAATAAAAATTTTCGTAGATGTAGCTTCAAAAATGCTTTAACAATGATTTAGTTTTTAAAAAGACTTTCACCCACTATTTCACTTCCTTAGTCGCTGAATTTCCAAAAATGCTGAAGGATGTACCTCTTTACTTCTGACTGAAAAACCAAATACCAATTTTCGTAGTTTAAGCTTCAAAATTGCCATTAAAGCGACAGGCCTTTTTTTTTAAATAAATAAATTTAAAAAAAATCCCCTATCCCCCCCCCCCCCCCCCTTAGTGATGGAATTTCGAAAATCATAGCATAAGATCAACACCATCTCCAAATTTCAAGTTTCTATTCTAAGTAGTTTGGTCTGGGTGTTTTAAGAGTCAGTCAGGACATTGCCTCATTCTTCTCAAACCACTTTATCTACTTGGATATAACTACTTAATTGTTTCATCATAGCTTTCTACTTTGTTGCTAAAGACAATAGTGGTAATCATTAATAAATCTTCCGAGTGATTCAATGGTTAGAAGATGGGTCAGACTGTTCAGTGAAGGATGTTATCAAGTGCACGATGAAGAATGGAGTGGACGCTCATATGTGGTTACTGATGAACTGGTTCACACAAATGAAGAGAAGATTAAGCACAACTGTAAGTTTACACTTAGTGCCCTTGCTATGGAAGTTCCACAAATCTCACGATCACTAATTCATGAAATTGTTACTGAAAAACTGAAATTTTGAAAACTTTGCTCACATTGCGTACCCAAAATTCTTACTGAACAACACAAAAAACAACATATGGGCAGGGCACTTCAGTTTTTGACATGCTACTATGAAGAAGGTGATGGTTTTCTTTCTCGGATAGTCACGGAGGATGAAACTTGGGTATCGTACGACACCCCTGAAACAAAATGGCAATCAGTGGAATGGAGGCACACTTCATCCTCAATGAAGGTTAAGCCTAAGCAAGTCTTGACACCTTGAAAAGCATGTGCACCATTTTTTGGGACAGAAAAGGCTTTTTGCTGATTGCTTTCTTACCAAGAGGCCAAACAATCAATGCACATGGTTACTGCGAGACCATTAAGAAATTGTGCCGTGCAATACAGAACAAGTGCCGAGGATTACTGTCAAAAGGTGTTGTTTTTTTCCACAATAATGCCTGACCTCACACGGCGAATGTGACCGAACAACTCTTATGGGAATTTCACTGGGACACGTATGATCATCCTCCGTACAGCCAAGACCTCGCTCCTACTGACTTTCATCTCTTCTTACACCTAAAATTGTCCTTGGTGGTCAACACTTCAATGATGATGATGAGCTGAAAGAAGATGTTACCACATGGTTGAATACACAGGCGGCAACCTTCTATGAAGAAGGCATACAAAAACTTGTGCCGTGCTATGACAAGTGCCTACAAAATTTTGGAAACTATGTAGAAAAGTAGTTTAACAGTTGTAGATTTTTGTACAATAAATATTTTTTCTGTGTCTGTACACATTTGTTTTATATAACCAAATGGAACTTACTTTGTGGACATACCTCGTATATTCTACGTTCCCGTAACCCTCCTGGCTTCAACCTTTGTTAGTCAGTCATTGTTCTCACCCATCCAGCCCCTTCACTGTTCTCATTCCAGCACTACATAGCCCTCATTCCACCATTGCAACCAGTCTTTATACTTCTCTCCTTTTCCGCTACCTCCCCCCCCACCCCTTCCTCCAAACCTCTCACCTGTCCTCCATCTAATCTGCAGCACTTCACTGTCTGCCACCCCCTACCCTACCTTCCCTACTATCCCTCCCCCTCCCCACCCCAGCCTCCTCCTTACCCCCACCCAGTTGCCACTCCCATCATGCACTGGTGCTGCTGCTCAGAGTGTGGCCTCAGTTGCCTGAGACTCCGTTCAAGCTGAAAGCTTTATTTGTGACAGTCTTTTTGTTGCACCTATCTGAGACACAGCATCTCCATTGTATGGTGAGTAGCATCTTCTTATATTTTGCTTTATGTATTATCTTCTTTCTCCACTTTTATATATTTTCAGCACAAACTATTCTGGGTTCTGTCATCAGGGGCCTAGAAGGCAGCATTCCACTTCAAATATATGTGTCTTCGTATTTGTTGTTGCCTGGAAGATCTGAACTGCTGTACCTGTAATTAAACAGCCTCATTAACACTGATACCAGTTTATATGTGTTACATCCTCAGAGACACCTGGTTTATTTGTTGCTATTAGATCCAGTATATTTCTATATGATGGCCTTCTGTACAATTTATTCCAGGTAGCTCTCAGAGAAAGCGTTTAGTAATGTTTTGCAGGTAATTTTGTCATGCTCACAACTTACAAAACTCTAATTTTACGAATTGATTGTTGGATGATTCAAGTCTTCTCTAATGATGATTGCGCAATTGGGGAAATGATATTTAACCTTATATTTGTCTAAAGTTTTTGGTTACATTTGAAAGTGAGTCTGGTGGTTGATAGAAGGATCTGATTATAACTTAATGCCCACTCTTTATACTGAGTCTTGCCCAGATAATCTCACATTCAGTTTCAATTTCTATCTTGTTAGATTTGACTTTCTTGTCTGCAGTGGCAAATACACCACCTCCATTTACCAATAGCCTATTATTTCTATTATGCTTAAAATTTCCCCAAATATCTCACAGCCATCAATTTCAGATTTTAACCACTTCCTGTACCTAGTATAATGTGAGCTCCACAGCTTTTTAGTAGTGCTTCAAACTCTGTCATTTTATTACAAATGTTTGGCAGTCAACTTCTAGAATTTTTGTACTCTCACCTGTAGAGTACTTCGGATATTAAACTGACACCTCCAAGTCCCCTACAACTATCATTATCTGGAGTGAAAGAAGAGTCACCTAATCTAAAAGAAAAAAACCATGTGTGCACCCCACACACTGTCAGCAATGTGGGTAACAGGCCCCTGATGTATAGTGCACATGTGACTCACTTAGGGTGACTACTGTTCTCAACCCTAGAGTGCAAGTCCAGAAAGTAGGAGCCTAGACTGTAACAGAATCTTCGAAGTCTCTGATTCTTTCCTTCTATTCATCTCAGAACCAGGGAGCCACAATCAGTTTGGGGGACAATGTTGTAAATTGTGAACTACTTTGAAACTCTGTGTGCAAGGGTGTTTCTCTAAACCATAGGTTCTCAAACTTTTTCTGGACAACCGCCCCCTTTCTGAGAGAGAGAGAGAGAGAGAGAGAGAGAGAGAGAGAGAGAGAGAGAGAGAGAGAGAGAGAGAGAGAGAATAAATAATAATAATAATAATAATAATAATAATCCCCCCATGAACCATGGACCTTGCCGTTGGTGGGGAGGCTTGCGTGCCTCAGCGATACAGATGGCCGTACCGTAGGTGCAACCACAACGGAGGGGTATCTGTTGAGAGGCCAGACAAACATGTGGTTCCTGAAGAGGGGCAGCAGCCTTTTCAGTAGTTGCAGGGGCAACAGTCTGGATGATTGACTGATCTGGCCTTGTAACATTAACCAAAACGGCCTTGCTGTGCTGGTACTGCGAACGGCTGAAAGCAAGGGGAAACTACAGCCGTAATTTTTCCCGAGGACATGCAGCTCTACTGTATGATTAAATGATGATGGCGTCCTCTTGGGTAAAATATTCCGGAGGTAAAATAGTCCCCCATTCGGATCTCCGGGCGGGGACTACTCAAGAGGACGTCGTTATCAGGAGAAAGAAAACTGGCGTTCTACGGATCGGAGCGTGGAATGTCAGATCACTTAATCGGGCAGGTAGGTTAGAAAATTTAAAAAGGGAGATGGATAGATTAAAGTTAGATATAGTGGGAATTAGTGAAGTTCGGTGGCAGGAGGAACAAGACTTTTGGTCAGGTGATTACAGGGTTATAAATACAAAATCAAATAGGGGTAATGCAGGAGTAGGTTTAATAATGAATAAAAAAATAGGAGTGCGGGTTAGCTACTACAAACAGCATAGTGAACGCATTATTGTGGCCAAGATAGACACAAAGCCCATGCCTACTACAGTAGTACAAGTTTATATGCCAACTAGCTCTGCAGATGATGAAGAAATAGATGAAATGTATGACGAGATAAAAGAAATTATTCAGGTAGTGAAGGGAGACGAAAATTTAATAGTCATGGGTGACTGGAATTCATCAGTAGGAAAAGGGAGAGAAGGAAACATAGTAGGTGAATATGGATTGGGAGGAAGGAATGAAAGAGGAAGCCGCCTTGTAGAATTTTGCACAGAGCATAACTTAATCATAGCTAACACTTGGTTCAAGAATCATGAAAGGAGGCTGTATACATGGAAGAAGCCTGGAGATACTGACAGGTTTCAGATAGATTATATAATGGTAAGACACAGATTTAGGAACCAGGTTTTAAATTGTAAGACATTTCCTGGGGCAGATGTAGATTCTGACCACAATCTATTGGTTATGAACTGCAGATTGAAACTGAAGAAACTGCAAAAAGGTGGGAATTTAAGGAGATGGGACCTGGATAAACTGAAACAACCAGAGGTTGTAGAGAGTTTCAGGGAGAGCATTAGGGATCAATTGACTGGAATGGGGGAAAGAAATACAGTAGAAGAAGAATGGGTAGCTCTGAGGGATGAAGTGGTGAAGGCAGCAGAGGATCAAGTAGGTAAAAAGACGCGGGCTAATAGAAATCCTTGGGTAACAGAAGAAATATTGAATTTAATTGATGAAAGGAGAAAATATAAAAATGCAGTAAATGAAGCAGGCAAAAAGGAATACAAACGTCTCAAAAATGAAATCGACAGGAAGTGCAAAATGGCTAAGCAGGGATGGCTAGAGGACAAATGTAAGGATGTAGAGGCTTGTCTCACTAGGGGTAAGATAGATACTGCCTACAGGAAAATTAAAGAGACTTTTGGAGATAAGAGAACCACTTGTATGAACATCAAGAGCTCAGATGGCAACCCAGTTCTAAGCAAAGAAGGGAAAGCAGAAAGGTGGAAGGAGTATATAGAGGGTTTATATAAGGGCGATGTACTTGAGGACAATATTATGGAAATGGAAGAGGATGTAGATGAAGATGAAATGGGAGATAAGATACTGCGTGAAGAGTTTGACAGAGCACTGAAAGACCTGAGTCAAAACAAGGCCCCGGGAGTAGACAACATTCCATTAGAACTACTGATGGCCTCGGGAGAGCCAGTCATGACGAAACTCTACCATCTGGTGAGCACGATGTATGAGACAGGCGAAATACCCTCAGACTTTAAGAAGAATATAATAATTCCAATCCCAAAGAAAGCAGGTGTTGACAGATGTGAAAGTTACCGAACTATCAGTCTAATAAGTCACAGCTGCAAAATACTAACGCGAATTCTTTACAGACGAATGGAAAAACTGGTAGAAGCCGACCTCGGGGGAGATCAGTTTGGATTCCGTAGAAATGTTGGAACACGTGAGGCAATACTGACCTTATGACTTATCTTGGAAGAAAGATTAAGAAAAGGCAAACCTACATTTCTAGCATTTGTAGACTTAGAGAAAGCTTTTGACAATGTTGACTGGAATACTCTCTTTCAAATTCTGAAGGTGCGAAAGGCTATTTACAATTTGTACAGAAACCAGATGGCAGTTATAAGAGTCGAGGGGCATGAAAGGGAAGCAGTGGTTGGGAAAGGAGTGAGACAGGGTTGTAGCCTCTCCCCGATGTTATTCAATCTGTATATTGAGCAAGCAGTAAAGGAAACAAAAGAAAAATTCGGAGTAGGTATTAAAATTCATGGAGAAGAAGTAAAAACTTTGAGGTTCGCCGATGACATTGTAATTCTGTCAGAGACAGCAAAGGACTTGGAAGAGCAGTTGAACGGAATGGACAGTGTCTTGAAAGGAGGATATAAGATGAACATCAACAAAAGCAAAACGAGGATAATGGAATGTAGTCAAATTAAGTCGGGTGATGCTGAGGGAATTAGATTAGGAAATGAGACACTTAAAGTAGTAAAGGAGTTTTGCTATTTAGGGAGTAAAATAACCAATGATGGTCGAAGTAGAGAGGATATAAAATGTAGACTGACAATGGCAAGGAAAGCGTTTCTCAAGAAGAGAAATTTGTTAACATCGAATATAGATTTAGGTGTCAGGAAGTCGTTTCTGAAAGTATTTGTATGGAGTGTAGCCATGTATGGAAGTGAGACATGGACGATAACTAGTTTGGACAAGAAGAGAATAGAAGCTTTCGAAATGTGGTGCTACAGAAGAATGCTGAAGATAAGGTGGGTAGAACACGTAACTAATGAGGAGGTATTGAATAGGATTGGGGAAAAGAGAAGTTTGTGGCACAACTTGACTAGAAGAAGGGATCGGTTGGTAGGACATGTTCTGAGGCATCGAGGGATCACAAATTTAGTATTGGAGGGCAGCGTGGAGGGTAAAAATCGTAGAGGGAGACCAAGAGATCAATACACTAAGCAGATTCAGAAGGATGTAGGTTGCAGTAGGTACTGGGAGATGAAGAAGCTTGCACAGGATAGAGTAGCATGGAGAGCTGCATCAAACAAGTCTCAGGACTGAAGACCACAACAACAACAACAATAATAATAATAATAATATGGTCAAACCCGGTACAACATAACAGGCATGCACGGTGGATACAAGCAGAAACAGACTCATACAAGATGATACCACAAATGCCTGAAGTGGTAATTTTGCAACATGAAGTCACCCGAGCAATTAATTCTACGCACAATTCGAAAGCCCCTGGAAATGATAAAATAGCAAATTTCTGGCTAAAGAAGTTCACCTCAACACATTCACATCTAACTAAATTATTTAACAGTTACATTGCAGACCCATACACATTCCCTGATACACTTACACATGGAATAACTTATCTGAAACCTAAAGATCAAGCAGACACAGCAAACCCAGCTAAATATCGCCCCATAACATGCCTACCAACAATATACAAAATATTAACTTCAGTCATTACACAGAAATTAATGACACATACAACACAGAACAAAATTATAAATGAAGAACAAAAAGGCTGCTGCAAAGGAGCACGAGGACATAAAGAGCAACTGATAATAGATACAGAGGTGACATATCAAGCTAAAACTAAACAAAGGTCACTACACTACGCATACATTGATTACCAAAAAGCTTTTGATAGTGTACCCCACTCATGGTTACTACAGATATTGGAAATATACAAAGTAGATCCTAAATTAATACAGTTCCTAAACATAGTTATGAAAAACTGGAAAACCACACTTAATATCCAAACAAACTCTAATAATATCACATCACAGCCAATACAGATTAAGCGTGGAATATACCAAGGAGACTCATTAAGTCCTTTCTGGTTCTGACTTGCTCTAAACCCACTATCCAACATGCTAAATAATACAAATTATGGATATAATATTACTGCAACATACCCACACCAAATCACACATTTGCTATATATGGATGATCTAATACTACTGGCAGCAACAAATCAACAACTCAACCAATTACTAAAGATAACAGAAGTATTCAGCAATGGTATAAATATGGCTTTTGGAACAAACAAATGTAAGAAAAATAGCATAGTCAAGGGAAAACACACTACACAAGAAGATTACATATTGAATAACCACAGTGACACCATAGAAGCGATGGAAAAAACAGATGCCTATAAATATCTAGGATTCAGACAAAAAATAGAAATAGATAATACAAATATTAAAGAAGAACTAAAAGAAAAATATAGACAAAGACTAACAAAAATACTGAAAACAGAATTGACAGCAAGAAACAAGACAAAAGCTATAAATACTTACGCTATACCAATATTGACCTACTCATTTCGAGTAGTGAAATGGAGTAACACAGACCTAGAAGCACTCAATACACTTACACGTTCACAATGCCACAAATATAGAATACATCACATACATTCAGCAACAGAAAGATTCACATTAAGCAGAAAGGAAGGAGGAAGGGGATTCATCGACATAAAAAAAACCTACATTATGGACAGGTAGACAATTTAAGAAAATTCTTTCTAGAACGAGCAGAAACTAGCAAAATACACAAAGCAATCACTCATATAAATACATCGGCTACACCACTGCAATTTCATAACCACTTCTACAACCCTCTACATCACATAACATCAACAGATATGAAGAAAGTAAATTGGAAAAATAAAACACTACATGGCAAGCACCCATATCATCTAACACAGCCACACATCGATCAAGACGCATCCAACACATGGCTAAGAAAAGGCAATATATACAGTGAGATGGAAGGATTCATGATTGCAATACAGGATCAAACAATAAACACCAGATATTACAGCAAGCATATTATTAAAGATCCCAATACCACAACAGATAAATGCAGACTTTGCAAACAACAAATATTTATTTATTTATTTATTTATTTATTTCTTACACCATGGATCCAACTGTGACAATTTCACATGGATGTAGTGTGTGTCAATTTTTACATTGTCAATGACAAGTACTTGTACACTATGTTTACAGGTAAAGAATATAAAGTTACTTAACCACTACAATGATCCATAACACAATATAATGGAATGAGAATCCTTAGACCTACAGATTACAGGTATAAAACAAAGTAAATTAAACCTGAAAAGGTCATACAACCCAGACTGTTAAATATAAGCAGTTAACACTATAAGAGTTACATATGTGACAAGAATGTTCAGCTTAATGTTAAATTTATATGATAATACATCTTATTTTAAGGCCGTTTCTCAGTGTGTTCCATAAACTCTTCCAAACTGTAAAATGACATGGCTAAAAGAAATTGCCTCAGAAGATCTTTAAATGTAGATTTGTTGGCAATTTCACATTTGATTTCTGGAGGAAGAGCATTAAATATCTTTATACCAGAGGACTGTACACCCTTCTGCACAATCTTCAAATTTTTACCTTCAGTGTGGAAATCATGTTTCCTCCTTGTGTTATACTGATGGTATTCACTGTTACATTTGTATAAATCAGTGTTTTTACTTATGAAACACATAAGTGAGTATATATATTGAGAAGTAGTTGTAAGAATTCCCAGATTCCGGAATAGGCTTCTGCAGCTGCATCTAGGATCTACACCAGACATCACTCTTACAACACGCTTCTGAGCAATGAATATTTTCTTTGCAAGAGGTTGATTTCCCCAGAAAATAATTCCATATGCCATCAAAGAATGGAAGTAACCATAGTATGCAGCTTTTTTAATGCTTAAGTTTGCACTGACAGAGATGATTCGCATTGCAAAAACTGAAGAGCTGAGTCTCTTGTAAAGATCTAAAATGTGATGGGACCAGTTTACTCTACAGTCAATTTTCACGCCTAGAAACTTTGTTACTTCCACTCTTTCTATGACCTGTGTGGCATATTTAACAGTCATTTCTTCCTCAGTTTTGGCAGTTGGGGTGAACTGAATATAATTAGTCTTACTCAGGTTAAGTGAAAGACCATTTGCAGTAAACCATTTCATTAAATCTATAAGAATAGTATTAACAGACTCTTGAACATTTTCACATTTAAGACCATTAACCATTATGTTAGTATCATCTGCAAAGATGGTAAAATTGCACTGAATCATTGAAGAATAAGGTAAATCATTTATAAATAACAGGAACAGTAAAGGACCAAGAATAGAGCCCTGTGGAACTCCACAATTTATGTCTCTCCATTCCGATGAAATCATTCCACCACACAAATTGTCTGACTTATCTAAGACTACTTTCTGTTTCCTCTCTGTCAGGTATGACTGAAGCCAGTTATTTGCTACACCACTTATTCCTAGATGGTCTGCCTTCAGTAACAGTATTTGGTGGTTCACAGTGTCAAAGGCTTTACATAAATCACAAAATAACCCTGTTGTCACCATTTTCTCATTTAGAGATTCCAAAACCTTATCTATAAAAGCATATATTGCTTGTTCAGTTGACAGACCTTTCCGGAAACCAAACTGATGTTTGCTGAGAATATTGAATTTATGTAGGTGTTCTAAAATTCTAGAATACATGAGCTTTTCTAGTACCTTTGAAAACACAGTCAGGAGAGATATTGGTCTGAAATTTTTAACATCAGTTTTCTCCCCTTTCTTAAAGAGAGGCTTCACGATAGCATACTTTAGTCTATCAGGAACAATTCCTTGCTGCAAAGAGGCATTGAAAATATGACACAGTATATTGCTTACAGAAGTACAACACTGCTTTAACAATTTGCTAGAAATATTGTCTACTCCACAGGAGTTCTTGGTTTTCATGGAGGCAATTGTTCTTTCAATTTCTGATACTGTAACGGGTCTAATATGCATTTGGATGATTTTGTTAGGGAAAGCATTTCGCAAAAAGGTCAGGGCATCATTCACAGAACCCTTGCAGCCTATTTGCTCAGACACTGACAGGAAGTGTTTATTAAAGATTTCAGCTATGATCTCAGGATTTTGCACAAGATTCCCTTCATGTTTGATTATGAAGTTTTCTACAGCTCTTTTTTTATTGTTCCCTGTCTCCTTGTTAACTATTTGCCAGACAGTCTTCATTTTATTATTGGAGTTATCAATTTCTTTTACATAATACAGTGCTTTTGATGTCTGAATAACTTTCTTTAGGATTTTACAATACATGTTATAATGGCTGATTAATTCTCTGTCCCTTGACCCTCTGGTTGCAACATAAAGTTCTCTCTTATATTTACATGACACTCGAATACCCTTTGTGATCCATGGCTTCTTTAAGGACGAGGAAATATTGTTCCTAACAAACTTTTTAGGAAAAGCTTCTTCAAAGTGGGATAGGAATTCATTTATGAATATGTTGAACTTTGTATCAACATCATCTACTCTGCGAACTGAATTCCAATCTTCATGCTGCAGCTTATGGTTAAAAAATTCCAGGGTCTCTTTGTTCATAAGTCTGATTGCCTTCCAGGATGGGACTGCTTTCTTGACAGGTCTGTAGTCATGTAGAGTGAGGAGCTGTCCATCATGGTCTGATATGCCATTTACTATTGCAGTGACAGTGAAGTTCTGGTATAAATTTACATCTAAAAATATATTGTCTATCAGAGATTGACAGTCAGGTGTGATCCTAGTAGGAAAGTCAACCACTGATGTAAGATTGTAGGAACTCAGCAAATTCTGGAGCTCTACTTTGTTGTTGCATTCCATTGCGAAGTTGACATTAAAGTCCCCAAGTAAGATAATGTCATTATTTTTAGAAAATAAGGATGATAGTAACAATTCTAACTGAGCCATAAAGACTGTGAAATTGGTTCCTGGTGCCCTGTACACTGTAACTACTATTAATTTGGAACTGTTTAATGACACTTCTATTGCACACACTTCAAACTGTTGGTCACTGCAATATTTCCTTACATCTATAGATCTAAAAGTTAAATTATTCTTAATGAAAATTACTACTCCACCTTTTCTCATGCTATCTCTACAGTAGTAGGTGGCAAGGCTATAACTGTCTATATGTAACATTTCAATTCCTTCTGTAATATGGTGTTCTGAGAAACATAAGATCTGAGCATTGTTCATAAAGTTTTTGTTATTTATGTTAACTTCTAATTGATCTAGTTTGCTTCTTATTCCCCTTATGTTTTGATGAAAAATGGAGAAGTTGTTTGGATTATTACCTATTTTGGTGGTTTCTTCTTTCTCGTGCCTGTGGTTAAAAAATCCTTCAGATGAGGAGGACACACAACTTTACGTTTACCTCCTGTTCTCTGTGATGATGTCGATTTTTCTTCAGTAGATGCTTCCTTCTTTACTGAAGATGAAACTGATGACTTGCTTGTTGATTTACCTTGAGCTGATGCTGTCAATTCCCTTGGAGATGATGAAGCTATTGACTTGCTTGCAGGTGGGGATAAGATTGCTGTTGCTGTAGGCTCCAGGGGTTGTACTGCTGTTGCAGCTGGTGTTTCTGCTGGCAGTGATATTTTTGACGAACTGCATGTAGGCAGGTGCACAAGTGGTGTTGCTGTAGGTTCACAGAGTGGAAATGCTGCCTTTTCTTCTTCTGCAGTACATGTACCCATTGAGTTATCTCTGTTTGGTGAAGAAACAGAATCATCTGAGCATCTAGGTACTGAAACTTCTGATCCATTCATTTTCTTCGTTTTTGTTATTAAGCATACTGGCAGAGGGATTACAGCACGACCTTCCACTGTGTTGCAGTTAATAGAATTTAACAATTGTTTGCACATAGCTTCCTTTCCCTGTGTGTTCCTGTGCATACCATGCTTTGTAAAGTGAGCTCTCTCCATGCTGTTTGCGTCAATAAAGGTAGCCTGTGGGAAACTGCAGCAGAGTTTTCTTATTTTCCTGTTGACTTTGTTAATTTCTAGGTTAACACACGAGCTACTTATTAAGTCATGCCTATGTGGAACACTAAGCACGAAAACTTTTATATGTGAGAGTTTTTCCAAAGTTTCTTTGAGTGCTCTTGTTGCATGATGGCTTTCATTACGATAAACATCGTTTGCACCACCTATTATGACACAGACAGAGGAATTTTTTGTTAGCTTTTCACAGTTTTTCACAATCTCGCCAAGAGGTGCACCTGATTTCACAACACTAGTAATTTTGTAGCGAGATTGCATAGCTATCATTATACTGGCTACTCCTTTGGCATGGCTATCTCCTAATATACATATTTCACTTTTATTTGGCACTGGATTGACATTAAGTTTCTTCCCTGTAGATTTACAAGTTAAACTCACTTTTTTGAGGTTGCTGTTTTCATCATTGGCAGACTTAAACATCACACTCGCAGCATTTAATTGTTCAGTAGGCCTGTATAATAACAGCTTGCTGCACTTGTTAGTATTTGCCGAGAATAATGTTAACATAGGTTCATGATGTTTTGAATGGATCGTTTCTATAGGATTAGGGAAACGATTACAAATAACACTTTCTTCCGAGTTTCTTCTTTTTTCAAAAGAACTTACCACTTTTTCAATGTCGAGGACGTATTTTCTTGCATTCTGTAAATCCTGTTTCAAACAATCTTCAACGGATTCATTGTGACCATTTAAAAATTTCGTGAGAGCAGTTACTTGTGGATCACACTGCGCCTGGCCACAACAACATGAGTGATCTGTCGTATTTATTTTACACAAACACGATGAGTGAATCCACTTATTAATCACTGGACACAATCTGATACCTTCTATAACCTCTTCATTGCACAATACGCAATTTATATCAATAATACTACTAAATTTCGCGGAGCAGTTTACTATAACGTCTATACTCGCCGCCATCTTCCCCCGGTAGATCACATCACAAGTGGATGTACAATACTAGCAAATACAGAATACCCCAGAAGACATGACAATGTAGCAAAAATAATACATCAACAGCTTGCCTTACAACATAAACTTATAAAACAACACATTCCCATATACAAGTATGCACCACAAAATGTACTGGAGAATGATGAATACAAATTATACTGGAACAGAACCATTCTAACAGATAAAACACCACCACATAACAAACCTGACATCATACTCACCAATAAAAAGAAGAAATTAACACAACTAATCAAAATATCCATACCCAATACAACAAATATACAAAAGAAAACAGGAGAAAAAATTGAAAAATACATCCAACTGGCTGAGGAAGTCAAGGACATGTGGCATCAGGATAAAGTTGACATTATACCAATTATACTATCAACTACAGGAGTCATACCACACAATATCCACCAGTACATCAATGCAATACAGCTACATCCAAACTTATATATACAATTACAGAAATCTGTAATTATTGATACATGTTCAATTACCCGAAAGTTCCTAAATGCAATATAACGTATACCGTACAGTTAAAAGGAAGTCACGCTTGATCAAGGTCCGCGTCACTTTCCATTTTTAACCAGACCTAAGGTCTAAGAAAGGAAAGAAGATGATAATAATAATTACTCAACCCCCCCCCCCCCCCCCCCCAACGAATTTTATCAGAGAAAGAAAATTAGACAAAATCCCAGTCTATAAATAAATAACAAAGTTTTCCACCTAGCTTTGATCATAACACACTTTCTGAACAATAGTTCAGTGACCTCAGTCTTAATTCAAGAATACCATATTACAGAAGTTTGGCAAGATATGGAGAAAGATAATGAACAATTAAATTGTGAACTGTTGTGAGTTGTGTTCTAGTCCTGAATTTGTAAGGGCACTGCTCCAAATAAGCAGGCCTACGATATGCATGATACTTATATTTTTGTTGCTAAGCTGTTTGCCTTTCAAGTGCATATGACAATAACTGCTTACAGAATTTAATGACACAAGACAGAATGGTCGAGTAAATAATACCAGTCAGCAATAATGGTTTATTTTCCCCAGTTATTACTTGATTGACAACGGCCTTGCCACAGTGGATACACCGGTTCCCGTGAGATCACCGAAGTTAAGTGCTGTCGGGCATGGTCGGCACTTGGATGGGTGACCATCAAGGCCGCCATGCGCTGTTACCATTTTTCGGGGTTCACTCAGCCTCGTGATGCCAATTGAGCAGCTACTTGAGCTAATAGTAGTGGCTTCAGTCAAGAATACCATCATAACGATTGGGAGAGTGGTGTGCTGACCCCACGCCCCCCCTATCCGCATCCTCCACTGAGGATGACATGGCGGTTGGATGGTCCCGTTAGGCCACTCATGGCCTTAAGACAGTTTGGTAAGTGACGATGATGACATATAACCGCTCGAACATGACGTTGCAATTGCAATTCGATCGAGAATACATGACGCTGACGGCCTTTGAAATCGAAGAATGGATGTTCGACGAACTGCACATAGAGCAGGAGGAACTGGAGGGGCTGATGCTCGATTTTACATTGTATAGTTTGTTTGTAAAGTTGAAACACTAATACGGTGTGAAACCCTTGTGTCCACACACGGTGGAATACGAAAATTTAAGCATAGGTATGGCGCAGTGAGTGAAGTGAAGATCTCCTTCACCGGATATGGTGTGCGTCATTTGAAGGTGTAAAACCTTCCATTTGAACTGCCTGACGACGAAGTGGGATGTTACTTGCGTCTTTATGGTGAAGTAATATCCGTGAACCGCGAGTTCTGGGGTGCTGGCCACCGGTACAAGGTGGATTCAGGCGTCAGAGCAGTGACAATGGTGCTGAAAAAACACGTGCCTTCGTTTGTAATGATCGGTGGGCATAGGGGGGTCGTGCAATACAATGGCCAGCCGCAAACGTGCTCGATCTGCAGCTCCACGGAGCACACAGGGCAACGTGTCCAAGGAGCAGACGTCGGGCGCAATTGCCGCGCACAGAAGCCGCGGAGGCACCACAAGAAAACGCCACGGCCCCGGCTGTGGCCAGCGCAGGTAGCGCGGGAGAGAAACGCCAGCTGAGCTACAACTCGGAGGGCGAAAGTACAATGGAGACTGATGCAGCCCTGGCCCCTGCCCCCTCCCCTGCCGCCTGGCTGCCGAGGATCGCGGAAGTCAGCGCCCCCGCCCAGCCGTCAGCTGCGCCTGCCAACAGCCCTGGCCGAGCCCAGCGCCGATGTCGCCACGCTGTACAGTGAGATGCGTGAGCTTGCCATCAAAAAGCAAGTCACGAAACTGGCCCACATTCTGAAGGAATCAGCAGACGAGCCAAAAGAAAACAACGTGGACGTCCCGGCCATGGGGAAATACAAAAGGTGCTGGAGCAAGTGGCGAAGTCTCAGCCTTGAAAAAGACGACGACAAGATGGAAGTATCTGAAGCTGAAGAGTCAGATACGGCATCCGCAACCAAAAAGGCTACAACCCCTAAAGCAGAGGACGTAGTACTATGGCCAGAACGGCCACAGCACTCCACAGACCTGCCTCCACAAAGTGATTAAATGCAACAGGGCTCGGGCTCAGTATATAGTGTAGTTACGTGTAACGTGAACCGAATGACCGCCGCACTAAAATTAGATGTACTAATTGACTTCCTGCAGCACAAAGCCACAGACGTGGCTATGTTACAGGAGGTGGTCATGACAGCTATAGAACAGGTACCGGGATACGAAGTCATCTGTAACATCGACGCAGAAACTCGCTGCGGAACTGCCACACTAATCAGGCACGGCCTCGAATTTGGCGATGTGAAAATGCTGCCCAACGGACGTGGAATAGCGGTGAAGGTGGAAGACACTGATTTTGTAAACATTTATGCTCCATCAGGAACGGAAAACAAGCATGCCAGGAGCAAATTTTACAACAAGGACATCTGCGAGCTACTAGTTCACAACAACAACGTCGTGCTGGCAGGTGACTTCAACTGTGTAATTTCACCCGAAGACCAGATCCCGGTACCCAACTTGTGCGCTGAACTGCAGGATTTAGTTGGGCGTCTAAAATTAGCAGACACCTGGCGTCTACTACACCAAAACCACACAGTGTTCACGTACCTGTATAACCGCTGCAGAAGCAGAATCGATAGAGTGTACATAAACAGAGAGATGGCCACCTCTGTGACACAAGTAGAAGTCTGCCCTGTGATCTTCTCAGATTACTGTGCCTATCAGTGCAAACTCCATCTACTGAGAAGCAAGCTTCCAGCAGGAAGAGGAACGTGGAAACTAAATACAAGCCACCTCACGGACGGGAAGTTAAAGCAGGAAATTGCCGACACGATCCAGGCATGCAGACAGCGGCGAGGCGAGTATAATTCCACTACCGAGTGGTGGATTGAACACACCAAACCGGAAGTAAGAAGGGAACTGATAAGGCACAGCGCTGAGAAGGCTTTCTGGAAAAGAAACACGGCAGACTTCTACGCAAGATGCCTACGAGACACGATGGACACCCCTGTGGACGACGAACTGTTTCTGCCACGGATAAGAAGACTCAAGGCACATATACTGAGCCTGAAAAGAGACAAAATGAGAGGAGTCATCACCCGTAGCCAGACAAACAGCGAAATCGAAGAAGAACCTGCCATGCTGCACCACCTGCACAGGGAAAGACAGAGGGCTAATAGCAAACAAATAAGGCAACTCGTCGACAAGGACGGGAACAGGTTAACGACGAAGAAAACATCATGAGCCACGTTGAAGACCATTTCAGTGACCTGTTCCGAGGAGAAGAAAATGACGACGGAGAAATGGCGAGGATCCTACAAGAAACCCGCTGGATCCTCACCAACGCAGACCGGGCACTACCGAACGAAAATGTCACAGATGATGATGTGAAAGCCACCATCAAAGACAGCAGAAATGGAAGAGCACCAGGCATAGACGGAATCCCAACAGAATTCTACACTGCGCTCTGGGGCACAGTCGGCGGAATACTCACCGAAATAGTAAATGAAGTTCTCAACGGGACAGAATTGCCTTCAAAATTCCTGCAAGGGATGGTGATTCTGTTCCCCAAAACGAAGGCAGCCAACAAAATCAAAGACTTTCGGCCAATAACCCTTCTAAATTCAGAATATAAAATAGTAGCAAAGTGCCTGGCTGCAAACATCAAGGTTGCTCTAAAGAAAGCCATTAGCCCATGGCAAACCTGTGCAGTGCTTGGCAGGAACATTTTCGACGCCGTCTGCACATACAGGGACATCATAGCCCACGCAGCAACAACTAGGAGACCCGCAGCCATAATCTCTGTCGATTTCCACAAGGCTTTCGACAGGATCAGTCACCGGTACCTGCTGAAAACCATCGCACGCCTCGGATTCGGACCAAAATTCGGTAGAACAATCAGGAACGTCATCACAAATGCCACCTCAAAAGTAACAATAAACAGATGGACATCCAAGTCAATAAGACTGGGAAGATCCGTCAGGCAAGGATGTCTATTATCAATGGTTCTTTTCACAATAGCTCTCGACCCCCTACTACGAAAACTAACAGCTGAAGTCGGAGGATACACAATGGGTGCAACAAACATCGCATGTATGGCCTATGCCGACGACATGGGCATTTTCATTCAAAACAAGGACAAACTACAAATAATCCAGCCTATCATGGAATCCTTTGAAAGAGCTTCAGGTGCCTAAATGAATCCGAGGAAGACAGTGCTACTACCAATAGGCAAAAAGTCCAAAATAGAGACGAGACTTCCAGATCACGACTGGCCACAGGTCTGGAAGAACGTCTTGGAACGGACACTTCCTGAGCACGCCAGGGACACATGGTATAAAATCATCCACCAAACAGTGCCGACAAATGAAAAACTGGCACGCATAAAAATGCGGGAATCCCCAAACTGCGAACTCTGCAACCAAACCGACACCATCAAGCATTGTTTTGGCTGCAGAGAGAGCGGGGAAATATGGGCGACAGCGAGAAGTATGATTGCCCACATCAACAGAACTGACGAGAGGGCGATACATATCACAGCTGTCACTGTCCCAGACGTGAAGCCTTTCCCCAACGCAAAACGCCTGGCCACAATGTGGATCATTGCCATGACGGCACACGCCATCATCAGCAAACAGCAGATCGACAAGGCGCAGTGCCTCACGGACCTGTGGGAGGAACACAGGAGGGCCAAACAATGCTCAAAGTACCGCGAGACCTTCCAGAACTTCCTGCAGGTCCCGCTGGATGCTGCCTTCTGAGACGCCTTCAACAGGACATGACCGACGCCCTCCAACAACACCCACACCCCAGTCGCTGAGGACGTTGCCCACCGATCCCTCCAATGACCTGATGGCAAGAGTGGTGCAGTGCGGAAAGCGTTGGCGAAAATGTGCGCAAAGTAAAAGTGTGTATGTGTAGCAGTGTCACAGTGAGAGTTATGTGTGCCATTCATAGTCATAAAGTGTCCAATAGTCAAATACAGCAGGCAAAAGGAAATAATCAGCCATAAATTTAGTGCAAATATACAAAGAAGTGTTCCAAGAAAACAACAAAATATCGAACAGTGTATATCATGCCATTAATGTGTTCTCTCACTCACATTCTCCTCTCTCTCTCTCTCTCTCTCTCTCTCTCTCTCTCTCTCTCTCTCTCTCTCCACTCAAGGTACGTTTTTTTCCTTTCTCTTATCTTATATATCTATATATATATCCCCCCCATGAACCATGGACCTTGCAGTTGGTGGGGAGGCTTGCGTGCCTCAGCGCTACAGATAGCCGTACCGTAGGTACAACCACAACGGAGGGGTATCTGTTGAGAGGCCAGACAAACGTGTGGTTCCTGAAGAGGGGCAGCAGCCTTTTCAGTAGTTGCAAGGGCAACAGTCTGGATGATTGACTGATCTGGCCTTGTAACAATAACCAAAACGGCCTTGCTGTGCTGGTACTCCGAACGGCTGAAAGCAAGGGGAAACTACGCCGTAATTTTTCCCGAGGGCATGCAGCTTTACTGTATGATTAAATGATGATGGCGTCCTCTTGGGTAAAATATTCCGGAGGTAAAATAGTCCCCCATTCGGATCTCCGGGTGGGGACTACTCAAGAGGATGTCGTTATCAGGAGAAAGAAAACTGGCGTTCTACGGATCGGAGCGTGGAATGTCAGATCCCTTAATCGAGCAGGTAGGTTAGAAAATTTAAAAAGGGAAATGGATAGGTTAAAGTTGGATATAGTGGGAATTAGAGAAATTCGGTGGCAGGAGGAACAAGACTAATGGTCAGGTGACTACAGGGTTATAAACACAAAATCAAATAGGGGTAATGCAGGAGTAGGTTTAATAATGAATAGGAAAATAGGAATGCGGGTAAGCTACTACAAACAGCATAGTGAATGCATTATTATGGCCAAGATAGATACGAAGACCACACCTACAACAGTAGTGCAAGTTTATATACCAACTAGCTCTGCAGATGACGAAGAAATTGAAGAAATGTATGATGAAATAAAAGAAATTATTCAGATAGTGAAGGGAGACGAAAATTTAATAGTCATGGGTGACTGGAATTTGAGTGTAGGAAAAGGGAGAGAAGGAAACGTAGTAGGTGAATATGTATTGGGGCTGAGAAATGAAAGAGGAAGCCGCCTGGTAGAATTTTGCACAGAGCACAACTTAATCATAGCTAACACTTGGTTTAAGAATCATGATAGAAGGTTGTATACATGGAAGAACCCTGGAGATACTAAAAGGTATCAGATAGATTATATAATGGTAAGACAGAGATTTAGGAACCAGGTTTTAAATTGTAAGACATTTCCAGGGGCAGATGTGGACTCTGACCACAATCTATTGGTTATGACCTGTAGATTAAAACTGAAGAAACTGCAAAAAGGTGGGAATTTAAGGAGATGGGACCTGGATAAACTGAAAGAACCAGAGGTTGTACAGAGTTTCAGGGAGAGCATAAGGGAACAACTGACAGGAATGGGGGGAAAAAATACAGTAGAAGAAGAATGGGTAGCTTTGAGGGATGAAGTAGTGAAGGGAGCAGAGGATCAAGTAGGTAAAAAGATGAGGGCTAGTAGAAATCCTTGGGTAACAGAAGAAATATTGAATTTAATTGATGAAAGGAGAAAATATAAAAATGCAGTAAATGAAGCAGGCAACAAGGGATACAAATGTCTCAAAAATGAGATCGACAGCAAGTGCAAAATGGCTAAGCAGGGATGGCTAGAGGACAAATGTAAGGATGTAGAGGCTTATCTCACTAGGGGTAAGATAGATACTGCCTACAGGTAAATTAAAGAGACCTTTGGAGATAAGAGAACCACTTGTATGAATATCAAGAGCTCAGATGGAAACCCAGTTCTAAGCAAAGAAGGGAAAGCAGAAAGGTGGAAGTAGTATATAGAGGGTCTATACAAGGGCGATGCACTTGAGGACAATATTATGGAAATGGAAGAGGATGTAGATGAAGATGAAATGGGAAATACGATACTGCGTGAAGAGTTTGACAGAGCACTGAAAGACCTGAGTCGAAACAAGGCTCCCGGAGTAGACAACATTCCATTTGAACTACTGATGGTCTTGGGAGAGCCACTCCTGACAAAACTCTACCATATGGTGAGCAAGATGTATGAAACAGGCGAAATATCCTCAGACTTCAAGAAGAATTTAATAATTCCAATCCCAAAGAAAGCAGGTGTTGACAGAAGTGAAAATTACTAGTAGAAGCTGACCTCGGGGAAGATCATTTGGATTCCGTAGAAATACTGGAACACGTGAGGCAATACTGACCTTACGACTTATCTTAGAAGAAAGATTAAGGAAAGGCAAACCTACGTTTCTAGCATTTGTAGACTTAGAGAAAGCTTTTGACAATGTTGACTGGAATACTCTCTTTCAAATTCTAAAGGCGATAGGGGTAAAATACAGGGAGCGAAAGGCTATTTACAATTTGTACAGAAACCAGACGGCAGTTATAAGAGTTGAGGGACATGAAAGGGAAGCAGTGGTTGGGAAGGGAGTGAGACAGGGTTGTAGCCTCTCCCCAATGTTATTCAATCTGTATATTGAGCAAGCAGTAAAGGAAACAAAAGAAAAATTCGGAGTAGGTATTAAAATCCATGGAGAAGAAATAAAAATGTTGAGGTTTGACGATGACATTGTAATTCTGTCAGAGACAGCAAAAGACTTGGAAGAGCAGTTGAACGGAATGGATGGTGTCTTGAAGGGAGGATATAAGATGAACATCAACAAAAGCAAAACGAGAATAATGGAATGTAGTTGAATTAAGTTGGGTGATGTTGAGGGTATTAGATTAGGAAATGAGACACTTAAAGTAGTAAAGGAGTTTTGCTATTTGGGGAGCAAAATAACTGATGATGGTCGAAGTAGAGAGGATATAAAATGTAGACTGGCAATGGCAAGGAAAGCGTTTCTGAAGAAGAGAAATTTGTTAATATCGAGTATAGATTTCAGTGTCAGGAAGTCATTTCTGAAAGTATTTGTATGGAGTGTAGCCATGTATGGAAGTGAAACATGGATGGTAAATAGTTTGGACAAGAAGAGAATAGATGCTTTCGAAATGTGGTGCTACAGAAGAATGCTGAAGATTAGATGGGTAGATCACATAACTAATGAGGAAGTATTGAATAGGATTGGGGAGAAGAGAAGTTTGTGGCACAACTTGACCAGAAGAAGGGATTGGTTGGTAGGACATGTTCTGAGGCATCAAGGGATCACCAATTTAGTATTGGAGGGCAGAGTGGAGGGTAAAAATCGTAAGGGGAGACCAAGAGATGAATACACTAAGCAGATTCAGAAGGATGTAGGTTGCAGTAGGTACTGGGAGATGAAGAAGCTTGCACAGGATAGAGTAGCATGGAGAGCTGCATCAAACCAGTCTCAGGACTGAAGACCACAACAACAACATATATATATATATATATATATATATATATATATATATATATATATATATATATATATATATATATATATATATATATATATATATATCTAAAAACAAAGATGATGTGACTTACCAAATGAAAGTGCTGGCAGGTCGACAGACACACAAACGAACACAAACATACACACAAAATTCAAGCTTTCGCAACAAACTGTTGCCTCATCAGGAAAGAGGGAAGGAGAGGGAAAGACGAAAGGATGTGGGTTTTAAGGGAGAGGGTAAGGAGTCATTCCAATCCCGGGAGCGGAAAGACTTACCTTAGGGGGAAAAAAGGACGGGTACACACTCGCACACACACACGTGTGTGTGTGCGAGTGTGTACCCGTCCTTTTTTCCCCCTAAGGTAAGTCTTTCCACTCCCAGGATTGGAATGACTCCTTACCCTCTCCCTTAAAACCCACATCCTTTCGTCTTTCCCTCTCCTTCCCTCTTTCCTGATGAGGCAACAGTTTGTTGCGAAAGCTTGAATTTTGTGTGTATGTTTGTGTTCGTTTGTGTGTCTGTCGACCTGCCAGCACTTTCATTTGGTAAGTCACATCATCTTTGTTTTTAGATATATTTTTCCTTCGTGGAATGTTTCCTTCTATTATAACCATATCATTAATTTGAACCCAACAATTACGTTTGTTATTGTCGCCTTTGCATTTCGAAATCTTTCCTGTCGTCTTATTTCTCTTTTTTCTCTTTATTTTCTCTTTCTGTTTTTACCAGTAGTTTCACTTTGTATTCACCTTCCCCTTTTACCGTAATCTACCATACAATTTTATCCCATGTGTGTGTGTGCGAGTGTGTACCCGTCCTTTTTTCCCCCTAAGGTAAGTCTTTCCGCTCCCGGGATTGGAATGACTCCTTACCCTCTCCCTTAAAACCCACATCCTTTCGTCTTTCCCTCTCCTTCCCTCTTTCCTGATGAGGCAACAGTTTGTTGCGAAAGCTTGAATTTTGTGTGTATGTTTGTGTTCGTTTGTGTGTCTGTCGACCTGCCAGCACTTTCATTTGGTAAGTCACATCATCTTTGTTTTTAGATATATTTTTCCTTCGTGGAATGTTTCCTTCTATTATAACTATATATATATATATATATATATATATATAAAAAGAAAGATGATGAGACTTACCACTTACCAAACAAAAGCGCCGGCAGGTCGATAGACACACAAACAAACACAAATATACACACAAAATTCTAGCTTTCGCAACCAACGGTTGCCTCGTCAGGAAAGAGGGAAGGAGAGGGAAAGACGAAAGGATTTGGGTTTTAAGGGAGAGTATTTATTTATTTATTCCATGTGATCTGATGGTACACAGTGTGTTGCAGATGTCGGAAAACATCATTTAACATTGTTAACATGTATTAACGTAAGCCTATAGTATCCTAATGTATTATATTCCTCAATGTTTTCAATTTAACACAAACAGCAAGATTACTGTTCTAAGTATTCATTTACAGAGTAAAAACAGTGACACAACAAACATGACTTCACGGCTTTGCTAAATTTTATGTTGTCTTTGATAGACTTAATACTAGTGGGAAGATTGTTGAACAGTTGGAGGCCCATGTGGTAAACTCCCTTTTTACACAGTTGAGTGTTTGTACATATAACATGCAGGTTTGCGTTTTTCCTGGTGTTGTGTTCATGTATTTCATTACTTTTTACGACTCTGAGGTCAGTTGGCACTATGTGTTTTCTGAAGAATTTTAGAGTCTCAAGAATGTAGAGGCAAGGCAGTGTAAGGATTTCCAACTTTCTGAAGATGGGTTTGCAGGAGTCTCTGGGTTTGCTCCCAGTAATAGTCCTCATTGCTCTCTTCTGGATTCTGAATGTGCTCAGAGCAGTTGGAGCATTTCCCCAGAATATTACACCATATTTTAGGTGGGCTTGTATATAAACGTAGTATGCACTGGTTAATGTTTTCTGGCTAGCACATGTTTTCAGTACACTCAATGCATAACAGCCAGTACAAATCCTGGCATTTACCTTTCCTGTATGTGTATTCCATTTCAGGTTATCTTGAACCCAAAGACCTAGGAATTTGAAAACAGTGTCGGTATCTATTGACTGGTTATTTATAGTGACATATGGCTGAGAGGAATTTGCATTTTGTGTTGTGTGGAAGTTCATGGAAGCTGTCTTTTTGGTGTTTATAATTAATCTGTTGATTTTTGCCCAGTAGCTGAGTTGATCAGTAGCCAAGTTCACAGCTTTTTGCACAGCCTCTGTATTCTCCCCTTTGAGGAGTACAGTTGTGTCATCAGTAAATATTATTGTTTTGTGTGCATCAACATTCAGGCTCAAGTCATTAATATACAGGAGGAAAAGTAGGGGTCCCAATACTGAGCCCTGTGGAACACCTTGCTTTACAGTTTTATTACTTGATAGTATTTCGGTTATTGAGTTGCTTTGTCTATTAGTATATTTCATGCTGACTCTTTGCATCCGATTGGTTAGGAATGTAGCAATCCAGTTGTTTGTAATTCCTCTGATACCGTAGTGTTCTAATTTTTCCAGTAATATTTTGTGGTCAACAGTGTCAAAAGCCTTGGTCTAGCTCTGGTCTATATTCCATATGTCGCCTTTGGCAAACATATAGCGAACTTGCCAAAATAGGTGCACTTAAAACCATAGATGAATAATACTTTTTCTAAATAAAAAAAATCAAAGTAACACAAGTTTGTAATTAAAAAGACATAAACAACTGACAGGGAAAATTTATCTGAAGGACACACAGTGAAAAAGTGTTGTAACTCAACCAAAGGACTACTCAAAGAACAATCAAAACACAAAACGAGAAAATGAATATAACCGTTCAATAATCAAGCACACCATTTCATGTAAAGATCTGTAATTGTTAAAAATTGTAAAGAAAAGTTTATATATGTTACAAAAAAAAGACAGAGTTTTACTTTACTTAGTTATTACTTGATTACAGAGATAATATTGCAACTTTCAATGAGGTGCTTCCCAAAGTCCCATCTAAATAAGCCACACTTCCAAAAACATCTTTGTGAGAACAGGTGCTATCATAAATTGAAATTCAGAAACTTGAACACCAGAATACAGGAAAGCAATGCCAGCAGAGAAAAATGTACAAAAACCTGAAAAATAATTTGCAGTGGTGCCCTTAGCACCTTCAGGTATTTAAAGTCTATGCAGATAAACCAACAACTGGGTGTTAATGGAGCCATAAGAAAAATAACTGAATTCATATCAAATGAAATACTTTCTCAGGCATGGAGCAAGTGTTTGTTCATATGCATTGTTTATTTTATTATTATGGTGATTCAGTCAACAATACCTTATTTTTGCCATTTTTGAAATATAGGTAAGCAGTGCTTTAACATTTTTCTGTTATTTCGTATATTACATCACATACAAAGTTGGCTATTTATCCTTTATCTGAAAGCTTCACACACATAAAATTATAATCCACATAACTGTGTGTTCAGTTACCATCTTACACAATGGCCAGAAGAAATAATAAACATAGAACTCTATAAAATACAAGAACTTGCCTCTGTTGTAACTGGTTACTGCAACAGAAATGTGTTTTTACCAAGCACTCAACATAAGTAATCCTTTGAATGTGCTTTGTAGAGGTTCACAGTTGCAGTGAAGGACCTTAAAAAAATTTGGGTGAAAAGAAAGCCTTACGTATCTGGAGTTAAATGAACCATTGAAAACACAGATATCTTTGGTATTCTGCATGTATGTTAATCTTGCTATGAACCACTGCAGACTGGTACAGGGTAAGTTTTGTTGATTTGGCCACAACAGTTGCAGATTATCATGCCCAAAGTCGTGAACTCCACATGCTACAGCTCACTCAATGCACACATGCATCAGATAGCAGGGTGCATCAGAAAGTGCACCAAAGGAAAGACACAACATAAAAAGACAGTTTATACTCAAGAGGTAAACTGATATATACATCTTGTCAAAAATGCTGTAAGGGTGAAAGCTACACTTATAAACAGACTAATTTTGCTTGAAAGTAATAGAATTTTTGTTTTTAAGCAAGCGTTTAATAAATTTCAGTTTTACTATACCTTTCTGTCACAACTGTGCCAAGTATTGCCCATGGGCGAGAGACGGGGGCTAGCAAGTGGCCATCAACACCTCCTAAATTTGTTTTGAGCCAAATCTCCCCCCCGCCCCAATCTTATCACCACCCATGAGTGGTTGGTACCACCCCCACTGAGAACCACTGCTCTGAATCTGTTCTGCTAGTCGCTGGAATGATCTGAGTATGACCTCAGATCCCAGATGACAGGCATAATTGATGCAGTACACCACACCGTGTGATAAGAAATTCAAAGAGTAGGTCTTTTTTTACAGTTTTTATGACTGCTTCATTTCTTATGTAACTGCTGCTGCATTTTTTAGATGACATGCACCACCACCATCTGTAATATTTCTATTTCTAATGTCGTAACCCAATGTGGGTCACTATGTCTATTAAATCTCATGATCAGATTGCGGCTATGTGCAGGGGGCAAGATGGTAGTGGTGTCAAGCTGATATCATTCAGGTCCGTGTGGTTAGAGAAACTACAAAATTACTTGGATGCCAGGCTTAGGTAGATACTGTGGTAATAAGGAACTGAGAGTCTGGGTTGGCTTCTGGTCTGTTTCTTCATGTGTTTATGTGAACATGCTGAAGGCACAGACCATGGTTTATCACTTAAGTCCTAAGATCCATGTAACATACATGTAAAACATAGATGAGGCTAGTAACCTCACACCTTTATCAGATGCTTCAACCAGTGGACTAGAATAAATGGGCACACTGGTCTAACATTCCATCAGGAACAGGGCACACACACAGTAACATATGGTAAGTTTCTATAGCTCTAATTGAACACTTAGTGCTCTAATTGAATCCCTATCACACTTGAAATAACAAACAGACAGAAGTACATAAAGGCAAATCTACAAAGGAAAACAATGTCCACAAGTCCTTTTTAGTGACAAGCTTAACTGAGTATAGTTCTCTCCCACATAGCTCCTTATGTTGGTGGTGACCATCTAAGGCACTGGTTTCGAAGGACATTGTTGTTGAGCTTTGCTGCTGCCTGGAACTCTCCCGTTTGTTGATTGGTGGCCTCTATAAACTGCATTTGGTCCTGTTTGCTTGCAGATGGTGCATCACTGCATCAACTTTTGCATCCAATTTGCTATCAGTGAGTGTTAAGTCAAAGTGACTGGTACTGTATGTCGCCACATAAGTTACATGACTTATTGCTAATAAGATGACTCTTTTTACTTTTATGGCAGTCCTCCTTGATTTGGTTATTACATCACCCGTCCCAGGAGAAGATTTGACCTCATATCATAGGAACTCATTTTATAATTCTTTATTATAGAAGTTGCAGAGATGTGTACATATACGTACTGAAATGTTTCCTTACACTTAAACTTATAAATATACATACATAAATTTTTTTCACAAATATGTACAATATGTAATCACATCTTCTCCTTCCTTCATCTGCAATCCTGTGCATCCAGTGATGAAGCACTGGAAATAGAAAGAATGTCACTCAGAGGGTACACTTCTTGTGAGTTTCTCCCATCAACCAGATCACAATCCACAGGCACATTTCCTACAACTTTTTGCACGGGATGCTGTATGTATTCCTTTTGTCTGTTATCTGAAGTGGACCAACCTCATCGATATCACAAAGAGGAATTTTCTTGTTAGATATTTCAGTTAGCACTAAGGGCATCTTCACCTTATTCTGCATAATTTTGTTCTTCTGACAACAAATGTAATGTCTTTCTGCATAACTCTTCATTGTCTATATCGTTCCAGATGATTATATCAACAGCTGATCCCTTTGTGTCCACCTAAGGGTGGATCATGGCATTGCTTCAAAATAGCTCATTTCTCTTTTTCACAAATAGCTGATCACTAGTTGACTTGTTCTTTCTTGTGGGCTTATTCCACACTCCTAATGACTGCAGCTGGGTCATGTGCTACGCATGAAAATCCATCTGCTACTGTGTTGTGCAGTCCCATTATTATATAGTCTCAGAATTGTTTTCTGCCAGTTTAATCCCGAAATTCATTAATCCTGATGATGGATCACTTATATGTGCCAACAAGTTCAAAGGTTTGTGATCAGTACATAACATTCGTGTTCAGAAAAAACAGAACACCTCGAAAAACTAGAGATAGGATGTTCAGATTTACTGGACATGTACATTAGTGTGTGCTGCAGAAATGATTAGCATTTCAGTCACCTCTGTTCAGCATGTGTCCTGTTGCCTAGTAGGCACAGGGTCCGCCATGGCCCCTGATAATTTGTTCAATGCATGATGGCATTGACATGTATAAGGCACGAATGGTGTTCTGTGGTATAGCATCCATGCTGCATTCACTGGTTCCAAAGTTCATCTGTGGGGATTGGCATTGGGTGACAGTGCTGCACCCATCATTTCACCATATCTCATGCATTTTCGACTGGAAACAAGTCTGGTGATCTGGCAGGCCTGGACAAAAGGATGACATCCTGTGGCACCAAGAAGGCATGTGTTTGTGCAGAAACATGTGATCGTGCATTGCATTGCTGCAAAATGGCGTTTGGGGTGTTGTACAGAAAGGATATGGCTATGGGGTGCAGGATATCATTCATGTAGGTCACACTGGTCACAGTGCCCTGGACATGCACCAACTGTGATTTGTGGTTGTACCCAATAGCACGCCACACCATAAGGCCCTCGAGTTGGTGCTGTACGTCTTTTGCAAATGCAGTAACTGTGGTGCAGCTCTCCTGTCTGCGGAGAACCAAAATGCAGCCATCATTTTGAAACTTAACCTGAATTCGTCTGAAAACACTATCTGATGCCATTCCTGTCCCCACTGGCATCGTTCCATACACATTACTGTGTAGCATGTTCCTGCACATTCGTCAAATGTAGGCAGAGAAGTGCACATAACCCATGCCATAATAAATGGTGAATATGTGTCACCCCTCATAATGTATGATGTGTTATACTATTCCACTGTTGCGCCAGAGCTGAGGAGGATGCAGATCTGTTGTGCAATGCCATTTGGATGAGGTGTCGATCTTGTCGGAGATTAGTCTGGGTGGTGCAACCTGCCCATACCACCGTTTTTTACAGCCTTCCATGAACCATTCTGCATGCACCCATTACACAGCCAAAACACTTCATCCCACATGAACAGTAATTTCCTGGATGGATGTATCACATTTTCTCATGCCAATAATGCAACCTCTTTCAAACTCACTGATTTGATGGTACAGTTCACTCATACATCTGCAAGGCTTCCTGCATGTCTGCTCATGTCACACTGATCCAATACCTTCAGTTTATAGTGACAATGAGAGCCGCAGGCACATTTTACCAGTAGGTGAAATTGTGCTGTGATATTGATGTTGACCTTGAACCCGTAGGCTGGCATGGTTCAAATGCTAATCATTTCTGCAGAACATACTAATGTACATGTCCTGTGAATATGAACATCCTATCTCTAGTCGATCAAGGTGTTATGTTTTTCCTGAACATGAGTATATGATAAATATTCTTTGATATACATAAGGTCATAAGTGCCTCACTGCCCACACTATGACTAAGAGCTCTTGATCAATCATAATTTATCCTTTTTTAAACAAAACATGCTGCATTGTAGGCTGTAATGTAAATGTTCTTTATTTAAATTATGCAATTAGCTAATTTTGATGACAAGTCATTTTCAAGGACCTTGGTATCACATCCTTTTCCAGGCACTTCTTATTGAACCATATATATCCATTCAGCTTCAATATCTGTACCCAAATATGTTGGTATTCAATTGCAGTATCCCATGCCATTCTAATCTACGAACTCCATTTCCAACAAACAGTATCCACATGTGCTGCTGAATATACCTTCAGAAATACATCACTGTATGACACATAGTTCAAGAGATATGAAGTCATAAACACTGAGATGCATGAAAAATTGTTACATCATGCATGAAGTTTTAATACATTTATTCCTTATTTCTAAGACACTTGGTCAATCAAGACAAAATAAGGAAATCCCTGACACCTGGCAGCACTTTTGACAACTTTCAACTGTGATAAGCAAAAGGCCGTAGGCAAAAGCAGCAGCTGTCTATAGAGCTGTGCAGAGGCATTGAAATAGAGAAGTTCACAGAGTCGTGTTGTAGACACACAAAACAACTGCGTCCAGGGTATAGAAACTGTCCAGGGTATAGAAACTGTGCAGGATCATGTTTCTTAATTTGAATACTGTAGTACTTATATATGTGTACATTATCCATATTTCTTTGTCCAACTGTTTCATATTTTCAAAGATGTTTTCATGAAGACATGGAAATCAAATTTTTTTGATACTTCACTACAAATACATTTCATTTTTTGTTTTTGTTTCTAATAGAAAATTGATGAAATGAATACCTGGGTTTGTCAGCTAGTACTTTATAAACAAAAACCTCATCCATTATAGGCTGTAATATAATGTCATTTATTTAAATCATGTGATTAGCTAATGTTTACCACAAGTCATTTTCAAACACCTTGGTATCACTTTTTATTTTTATTTATTTATTTTTTGCTGCCACTTCTTATTGAATTGTATACATTTATTCAACTTCAGTATCTTTATCCAAATACATTGGTATTTAATTAATAGGAAAATTCATTCTGTCAAAAGGCTTGGGGTGAGAAAGAAGTTAGGTGCACAACCTTATTTATCCAGCATTTGAGAATTAGAGTACTTAGTGACTTGCAAAAAATTTTACACAACTTTTCAAACCTTTCCTGAACTTTTATGGCTCTCGATCACCACAAAATGATGGAAGGGAAAAAGTTTATCACTTACTAAATCTTTGGAACTTCCTGGCAGATTAAAACTGTGTGCCAGACCGAGACTTGAACTTGAGACCTTTGCCTTTCGCGGGCAAGTGCTCTACCAACTGCGCTACCCAAGCACGACTTATAACCAAACCTCATAGCTTCAATTCTGCCATTACTTCATCTCCTACCTTTCAAACTTCACAGAAACTCTTCTGCGAACCTTGCAGGAGTGCTTATTCTCATTCTGGGTACTACATCTTTGCTGTTCATGCAGTGCAGCTGCCACATTAGGCATCATGTTTTAATTTACTACTACTTTACTGCTAGCTGTATTCGTGACACATTTTGTAGACAGTATTCATATACACCACTGAATGTACTGCAAAATGGTATCATTGTGTGGCACATAGCTCAGGATATATGACATCATAAATATTGAGTTGCATGAAAACAAATCTTCAGCCAAAATTCACTAGAGATACAGATGAAATACATGTGAAATATATTAAATATGTTTGAAATGTATGTGACATGTGCGTATGCAGCAAAAAAATCCTTGATCAATTTCAACCAAACTTGACACACAAATTACTTACTATTTGGAATTAAATACTGCGGAGGTAAGAACCAGTTCCTAATAAAGCCAGTACACAACTTAAGGAACATGTGCATATAACTAAGCACAATTAAACCCTAAATGATGCTGCACCATGACAAGCTTTCAACTTTTTTTAGCATTGTTATGCCCAGCTGTGAAGTGCAATTGGACTTATTTATCTGATGAGTTTCCCTTCTCCTTCTGCCATAATCTGAGGTCTTCTCACTTTCTGTACACTTCCTCTTAGCTCCAGTTCTTGATTTGTCTGCAAACTGATGATTCTCAACTAGTGTTCTAAATGCAGATCTGTCCTATACAATGTCACTTGTGATGCTAATTACCTGGAGATTTCATTTCAATTTGCAGTGTTCTTAACTTTCATTGAGACTGCAAAGAAATTATTTATGTCATTCTATCCTCATTCATTCTCATTCTTCTAGAAAGTTTCAGAGTACACTGATGTAATTACTGAGATTTCCTTTTCATTCCAAATTTCATCTGAGCAGCCTAGGCCAAAAATTTTCCCTAGAATTTTCCTTTCTTTATTTTCTATGTCTTGAATAAGTGTTCTGCCTCCAGATCTACATAGGTTTCTAATACATACAACACTGGCAGTTTGATAACTGCTTTGTTGTGTCTTACTTGTGTGTTATTGTGTGATATTAAGTTTTTGCTTTGTAGGCTATTTGGTTTTTATTTTTATTTGGTATGTGGATTGTATTGTGGATGTGGAACGTGTCAATACAATTGTACAAATACAATTAATGCTACAGAATAGTAATATAATACAATGATATAGATATTATAAGTATCACTTTTTCTCATTTACAAGCTGTCATTTAACTAGTATAGCAATTCTCAATATAACATTATAACTACAACATTAACATAATATTTTATTGTCCATCTAATAACTAAGAGACTAAATACATCTATTATTAAGGGAGGGCATTACTTCTGGAAAAGAATTCATCTAACAAGTACAGTGGATGGTCGAGCAGGTATTTTTTTAACATACCTTTGAACAGCGTTTCATTTTCTCTTGTACATTTAATATAATTAGGCAATGCATTAAAAGTCTTTATAGCAGCATACTTTACTCCCTTCTGTACAAGTGTTAAATTTTTTAGTTCAGCATGTAGATCATCTTTATCTCTAGTATTGTAGTTATGGTATGAACAATTTGTTTCATACTGAGCATAGTCTTTATTAACTACATTCATCAGAGAGTATATGTACTGACATGTTGTGGTCAGAATACCTAACTGTGTAAAAAGTTTTCTACATGAGGTTTGTGGAGGAACATGATTCTGACTGCTCTCTTCTGAGCAGTTACCGGTAAGATTTTTTTTGAGGCTGGTGAATTACCCCAGAATATTATTCCGTAACTCATTAATGAGTGAAAGTACCCAAAGTAAGATGATTTTAAAATGTTGATGTCCCCAAAATGAGTTATTATTCTTAGAGCAAAAGTTGCTGATGAAAGCCTATTTAGAGTAAGGGACACATGCTGTTCCCAGTTGAGCCTACTGTCAATGTGAAGCCCCAGGAATTTAGTGGATTGCACCTGTTCTAGTTCCTGGTTGTCATGAGCAATTACTATATTTTCTAGAGTTTTATTTTTTGTGTGGAACTGTATAAAATTAGTTTTTTTTTAATATTAACTGAAAGAGAATTAACTGAAAACAAAGCTGTAACTTCTCTGAGTATATCATTAACATCAGTCTCCAGATCAGCAGTAGACTTACCATCTACGACAATGCTTGTATCATCAGCAAACATTGTGAATTCACAATTTTTACTAATGGACAGGGGTAAATCATTAACATATATTAAAAACAGCAAGGGTCCAAGGACAGATCCATGGGGAACTCCATGCTGAATTTTGCCCCATTCAGAATCCATTAGATTAGAAGATCCTTTGTTGCAGCCATTTAGAAACACCTTTTGTTTCCTGTCTTCAAGATATGATTTTAGCCAGTTACCTATAGGCCCTTTGATTCCGTAATGATAGGCCTTCTCCAAGAGTATCTTGTGGTTTACAGTCAAAGGCCTTGGAAATATCACAGAAGACACCAACTGGTGACTTCTTACTATTAATAGACTCCAAGATATCATTTGTGAGTGAATATATGGCACGCTCTGTGGAAACCCCTTTTTGAAAACCAAACTGTCTGTGGTTAATAATATTAAGTGTATCAAGATGTGCCACAATCCTGTTATACACTGCCTTTTCAAGAACCTTTGAAAATGTTGTTAAGAGAGAGACAGGACGATAATTTTTTACATCTGTAACATCGCCAGACTTGAAAAGAGGTCTCACAATGACATATTTCATTCTCTCTGGAACAACTCCCCCATAAAGAGACGTGTTGCAAATGTGAGCAAGTACTACACTTACATCATTACTGCAGGCTTTCAACAGTTTATTAGAGATGTTATCTATACCTGAAGATCCTTTACTTTTCAATGAGTGAATTATTTTTTTTTATTTCATTAACAGTTATGGGTGTTACTTTTATATCATTAAAACATTGTGGGAGGTTAAGTTTCAGAATATCTAAAGCTTCCCTTAGGTCACCACTGCAACCTATTTGAGAGGTGACACTTAGAAAGTGGTTGTTAAATGTGTCTGCTATCTGTTTACTATCAGTTATTTCCAAATCGTTAATTTTTAGGACAGCAGTTTTTTCATTGTCAGATGGTGCAGTACCTGTTTCCCTCTTTATTACATTCCAAATCGTTCTGATTTTGTTGTTTGCACAGTTAATTTCAGATTGCATGCACATACTTTTAGATTTTTTAATGACTTTAGTTAAGATTTTGCAGTATGTCCCATAATATTTCATCTGGAGGGGATTATTGGATTGTCTAGATATTATATACAGTTATCTTTTTCTCTGGCATGATATTTTTATGCCCTTGGTGAGCCATGGTTTTTTGCTTGATTGCCTGTTCTGTAGTCTACAGACCTTTTTTGGAAAGACATTTTCAAATATACCTGATAATTCATCAGTAAATAAATTATATTTTGGATTAACATCATTTGCAAGATAAACATACCTCCAGTCAGTCTCCTGAATGCATAATTTGAATTTTTGGATATTTTCCTCATTCATGTTTCTAATGGTATTCCACTGTGCACTAGCTTTGTTCTGATTTGTATTAAAGTTATCAATTGTGAGTATTTGCCCAACATGATCAGAGAGACCATTTATGACTTTTTCAACTTTGATGTGATTAGTTTTACTCATATCTACAAAGATATTGTCTATTAGAGTGCTTCTTAGAAGATGAGTTTCCTAGGAAATCTACGTTAAAATCTCCAGTCACTATAATGTCCCTATGTTTTCTTGTGAGATACAATAGCACGGAATCTAATTGTTTCATGAATACTTTAAAATTACCAGATGGAGCTCTCTATACTGCTACGATTGCCAGTTTCCTGTTAGCTTCTACTATTTCTGTGACACATGCCTCGAAGTCTTTCTCTACACAATATTTCTCTACATCTATTGTATTAAAGGACAGGCTGTTTTTCACATAAATAACTGCTCCACCTTTGCACATATGCTTTCTACAAAATGAGGTAGCTAAAACATAGTTTGGTATATTGAGCATTTCAATGCCAAAAATGACATGGTGTTCTGTCAGACAGAGAATATGAGCACAATTTGCGCCTGTTGGTTCATCAATATTTACAATAAATTGGTCTAACTTACAGAGCAGGCTTTGAATATTTTGGTGAAAAATTTTGAGCTTATTTTTAATTACATGATTGGTTGTGGTGCTGCCACTGTTGGGACTGAGTTTTATTTCTTTTGACATACCAGTATTACAGGAACAGTTTTCTGCAGGGAAGAGGGAGCTGTTGTGCTGGTAACACCCACATTTGTTGTTATTAACTACATTACTTACATTCTGTAGTTAATAACAACAAATGTGGGTGTTACCAGCACAACAGCTCCCTCTTCCCTGCAGAAAACTGTTCCTGTAATACTGGTGTGTCAAAAGAAATAAAACTCAGTCCCAACAGTGGCAGCACCACAACCAATCATGTAATTGAAACATTCTTCATTAACTTCACAATTTAATCCAGAAGGTTCGCTGATTTCTCCTAGGTATCTGAATACACATACCATGACACTTTTTGCCAAAAACTGAGTTCACTGTAACCTGTCCATCAAAGCACCGTAGTTTCTTCCATCAGCTCAGACTTGGCCACAATTTCATAAATTTTTCTTGGGAGTGAATTGTTTCTTTACTGCTGTTGGAGATACTTGTTAGATAGTTTGCAATGATAAAGCATTCTAAACAAATTTTATTTTAATGTAGTTTTTGTTTTACTACTTCTTCCCAGGTCATGATTATTTATTCCAGTATAAGATTGAACAATAGAGGGGATAATGCATTTCCTTGTCAATGTCAAAAAGTACAAGCATTTCAAGTAAATTTTAAATTTTGAGTTGTTAGTGCATGTTTGATTAGTTCTGTCATTCTTCTATCTAATTAAAATTCTTCTAATATATTGAATAGTGTATATGTATCTATTGAACCTATGCTTTTCTAAAATCTGTTTCTCTGCCTTTGTATAACAGCTTTGAGACTGAGAATTCGTTCTGCACAAGATCTGATTTTCCTAAATCCTGCCTGATATTCTCCAAGTAGATGGTCTAATTGCACTTAAGTGTCTTCTGTAAGATTTTCAAATTAATTTTGGAAGATAGCATGGAAAGTACTCTGTAGTTATTATGTCTGTTTTCTCCCCTATCTTTTGTAAATGGGAGAATAGGGGATGATGCCAGCCATTGAGGACTTTTTCCTTGAGCTTGATATCTATGGCAAACACACAAATTTTCTCAGTGAGGCCTAAGCCATATATTTTCCGAGTTTCAGCAGTTGTACCATGTTCCCTTGTTGTTTGCGTTTTCTTTTTAGCTCAAATATTGTTTCTAAATTCTTGTTATATGGAAGTTTCAGAACCTGGATTTGGACTGGGTTTTCCAGAAGTGAGTCAGTCTTTGAGTAATTCACAATTTAAAACATCTTTGAAGAGATTTCCTGGAAGTTTACAATTTTCTTTATTGTTTGTTTCAGACATTTAAAACAGAGACCAAGTGCCACATAATCTGATGCTGCTTCTTGGAATGTTCTACAGAAGTTCCATGTACTGTTTTTCCCAAAATCTTATTGGCTCCAGCCATATCATAATGGTTGTGTTTCTTTTGTCTGTTTGATGATCTTTCAAGTGTTTTGGACTCTGACAAACTGATGGCACTTCTGTTTGGTTTTTGGAAATTTAAGTTTTCCAGGCTTTGATAGAAAGTTCAATTGACTTATCATGAGTCATTTCACCACTAATGTTTGCCTCTCCTTAGAGACACACAAATGCTTCAGGAAGCTTTTAAGAGTTGTAGCCAGTTGGAAGGATTTCAACAACTCTGTGTAACCCAGAGATTTTTTGAAGACATTTAGAGCATGTGGCTAAGTCTTGTCAGCTGTCCTTTCCATTCTCATTACATAGAGGGTAAAATAAAATTATAATTGTGTTTCCAATCACAGATTCAGACTGCTCATGCAATTATGAGTTAACTGGTAGGAGGCACAGAGCTGTACACCAATTAACTAAAAAGTTGACAAATTCAATGTGCTTATTTATACATTAAAAGTGATTCCTCCAAGCTAACTGAAGCCACCGACAACTTCCTTACGTAGACTATTGAATGGTGGGTTGGAACAATTTTCGTGACCATAACCATTTAATCCATAAAATACTCAAGATGGAATAAATCTGCATAAGTTACACTGGTCTTTAGCTTCCAATTAAAGTCAAGGCTACAGCGGCATGAAGGGATATTAACCTTTCTCATAGTCAGAAAGCTAGGACCACCTCAGGACTGCCAATTTGTGAGTGGGTGGGCCAAACTGCCCCTTGACATAAAGGTTAAAGAACCATATACGTCTTCTCCCCAGTCAAGTTGGCTACAGAAACCTTTTCGAGCCTTTTACTGTCCGAGAAAGCACACAGCTGTGTGGTGTCCGAGGTAATAAAACTACTGAGAGATGCCCTCTCAGCCTCATTTCACTGCTGTTCTTGGTTGCATCACTTCTTGACTAGCACTAGTGTGGGAGGTGCCATCTTTTTCATGTTGCATATGTTGGTTTCCACCACCTTACATTACATACAGCTTTACCCCACACATTCGTGGTGGAATGATCATAGCACATCAATCTGTGACTAAGATGCAAGTACATGATTTGTATCCCAATGACATTTATGGTACCTGCAATGCTAGCTTTGCCATGCTGCCTCTGTCAGTGTACTCATAATTCATGATTACTCATGGCATATTACATTTGTTCTTAGTTCTAAATTATTACAGTTCTTCTCTATTTTAAGATCAATACTCCCTTAATAAATGGTCAAGTTATCATTATACCTAATTTGTTGCTATGTATTTCCATGCTGTGGGCTGATGTGTAATCCAAAATTGTGGGCAGGCAGATTCCTACTTCATGCAAAGAGACTGCCTTGCATTTCTGTTTCAATAATAATCAGCCCCTGTCTGCTTCATTAACCACTTTATTTCTTTTTCTTGGCAACTGAATCCCCTGCAGTAAGAGAAGAGGTCCCAGGCCTCCACAGTCCAAGGAGCAGAAGATTACCAGGTGAAGTCAATTAAATATAATGGTACGGAAAGCAGTGACAGGCAGAACTCATTTATTTCTCGCAATTCAGTTCCCCCAACCTATGTTTATTACAAATAATCTCAACTATATTGCCAGTTTTCGGCATTATAAAGGAACGTGTGACAGTTTCTTTAATACTGCTAATTTGAAACTGAAATTTGACAGCTGTCTCATCTTATTGTTCTATCAAGTCATAACTAATAAGTGTTTCTGTTGATTATAGTACTTTCTTGTTGAGTGAGTGTGGTTTATTTCAGCATTTTTATACAGGGGAACAAAAATTCTTGCACTCAGATACACAGTCCAACTCCTTGGATACTAACACTAACAAAATTTCATCCTCTGCATATTTCTGGTATGAAATGAATGTCAAAGAAATGCAGTTTGTCAACAATGTAATCACATGTCTGACAAATATCTGCAATCAAGACTGTGTAGCCATTCTGCACAGTTAGCACATTGGGTGCAGTTTTGAGTAAGAATACTCAATTCAGACAGTTCGATTCCAGCTTGGATATAACTTTCTTTATTTTCTAATTTTCATCAGTACAATAATGCTGTAGCATATGCTGTTTCTTAAACAATACTTACCCCAAAACAAAAACTGTTTTAACATACTACACTCAGTAAGAGTTGCCAGCAGTCAGATTTTAAATATGCTATCAGTGAAAGTATCTCTTTCATTGTAAATAATTACCTGTGCTTCATATAAGAAACTGCAATAGTTTCCATATAATGAATAAGAAGGCAAATATATCATAGCATAAAATTGTGAAACAAAAAAAAGTTACACCTAGACTTGGAATCAAACTCTCCACCTCGAGTACTCCAACCCAAAGCTCTATCCACCACACTAATTGCACAGAACAGCCGCATAATATTGAATGAGGATACTTGTTGGTCATGTGATTACACTGGTGCCAAATTGCCTTTCTTTAAGATCCATTTTCTACCAAAAAAATGTACAGGACAAAATTTTGTTAAGGGACTTTTTAGACTATTGATGTTCAAGGAATCACCCTGGGACATCCAAGTGAATAAATTTTTGTTCATCCTGTATATAATTCTAATAAGGATAGATTATATAATGGTAAGACAGAGATTTAGGAACCAGGTTTTAAATTGTAAGACATTTCCAGGGGCAGATGTGGACTCTGACCACAATTTATTGGTTATGACCTGTAGATTAAAACTGAAGAAACTGCAAAAAGGTGGGAATTTAAGGAGATGGGACCTGGATAAACTGAAAGAACCAGAGGTTGTAGAGAGTTTCAGGGAGAGCATAAGGGAACAATTGACAGGAATGGGGGAAAGAAATACAGTAGAAGAAGAATGGGTAACTTTGAGGGATGAAGTAGTGAAGGCAGCAGAGGATCAAGTAGGTAAAAAGAAGAGGGCTAGTAGAAATCCTTGGGTAACAGAAGAAATATTGAATTTAATTGATGAAAGGAGAGAATATAAAAATGCAGTAAGTGAAGCAGGCAAAAAGGAATACAAACGTCTCAAAAATGAGATAGATAGGAAGTGCAAAATGGCTAAGCAGGCATGGCTAGAGGACAAATGTAAGGATGTGGAGGCGTATCTCACTAGGGGTAAGATAGATACTGCTTACAGGAAAATTAAAGAGACCTTTGGAGATAAGAGAACCACTTGTATGAATATCAAGAGCTCAGATGGAAACCCAGTTCTAAGCAAAGAAGGGAAAGCAGAAAGGTGGAAGGAGTATATAGAGGGTCTATACAAGGGCGATGCACTTGAGGACAATATTATGGAAATGGAAGAGGATGTAGATGAAGATGAAATGGGAGATACGATACTGCGTGAAGAGTTTGACAGAGCGCTGAAAGACCTGAGTCGAAACAAGGCCCCCGGAGTAGACAACATTCCATTGGAACTACTGACGGCCTTGGGAGAGCCAGTCCTGACAAAACTCTACCATCTGGTGAGCAAGATGTATGAAACAGGCGAAATACCCTCAGACTTTAAGAAGAATATAATAATTCCAATCCCAAAGAAAGCAGGTGTGGACAGATGTGAAAATTACCGAACAATCAGTTTAATAAGCCACAGCTGCAAAATACTAACACGAATTCTTTACAGACGAATGGAAAAACTAGTAGAAGCCAACCTCGGGGAAGATCAGTTTGGATTCCGTAGAAATACTGGAACACGTGAGGCAATACTGACCTTACGACTTATCTTAGAAGAAAGATTAAGGAAAGGCAAACCTACGTTCCTAGCATTTGTAGATTTAGAGAAAGCTTTTGACAATGTTGACTGGAATACTCTCTTTCAAATTCTAAAGGTGGCAGGGGTAAAATACAGGAAGCGAAAGGCTATTTACAATTTGTATAGAAACCAGATGGCAGTTATAAGTGTCGAGGGGCATGAAAGAGAAGTAGTGGTTGGGAAGGGAGTAAGACAGGGTTGTAGCCTCTCCCCGATGCTATTCAATCTGTATATTGAGCAAGCAGTAAAGGAAACAAAAGAAAAATTCGGAGTAGGTATTAAAATCCATGGAGAAGAAATAAAAACGTTGAGGTTCGCCGATGACATTGTAATTCTGTCAGAGACAGCAAAGGACTTGGAAGAGCAGTTGAACGGAATGGATAGTGTCTTGAAGGGAGGATATAAGATGAACATCAACAAAAGCAAAATGAGGATAATGGAATGTAGTCGAATTAAGTCGGGTGATGTTGAGGGTATTAGATTAGGAAATGAGACACTTAAAGTAGTAAAGGAGTTTTGCTATTTGGGGAGCAAAATAACTGATGATGGTCGAAGTAGAGAGGATATAAAATGTAGACTGGCAATGGCAAGGAAAGCGTTTCTGAAGAAGAGAAATTTGTTAACATCGAGTATAGGTTTAAGTGTCAGGAAGTCATTTCTGAAAGTATTTGTATGGAGTGTAGCCATGTACGGAAGTGAAACATGGACGGTAAATAGTTTGGACAAGAAGAGAATAGAAGCTTTCGAAATGTGGTGCTACAGAAGAATGCTGAAGATTAGATGGGTAGATCACATAACTAATGAGGAAGTATTGAATAGGATTGGGGAGAAGAGAAGTTTGTGGCACAACTTGACCAGAAGAAGGGATCGGTTGGTAGGACATGTTCTGAGGCATCAAGGGATCACCAATTTAGTATTGGAGGGCAGCGTGGAGGGTAAAAATCGTAGGGGGAGACCAAGAGATGAATACACTAAGCAGATTCAGAAAGATGTAGGTTGCAGTAGGTACTGGGAGATGAAGAAGCTTGCACAGGATAGAGTAGCATGGAGAGCTGCATCAAACCAGTCTCAGGACTGAAGACAACAACAACAACAACAACAACAAGGACCCCTGGACTGTGGGGTCACAAAAGGTATTCGACACCACACATATTGTCTACCATGCAAACACTGCATTATATCTACAGCAACAGTTGCTGAAGTTGACATTTCGTCAGAAAAGAACCCTAGAAATATCATGGAGTGGGAAGGAAGTGACTGACAGATAAAATATTAGCACTTCTGCAAGACGAGTCAATGGAGTAGTGTGTGGTGTTATATTTGTTCGACTGTGTGGAAGATATATATGAGGAGTACAATGATGATGTTACATGTTTAACAAGTGAAAGTGATACCGAGACAGGTGTCAAGCCATGTAGATATTCATCCACGTCACATACGGAGCCACAAATCCTGCCTCCAGCGAAAAGTGGTAAAGGACCATAATTGTGCAAGGAGCAGGTACTAAATATAATTATGTAAATGGATGATCATCCACAGCATAGTAAAAAAACAATTATGAACAGATTTTGAATAACTCCAAAGCAATATGACCATCTGGTGCACAAGAAAAACTGTGGATATTCAAGGATTGTTACAAAAACTGGTGTTGGCGCATTTCAAGGTTGCTTGATACAGTTTACAGAATGTGCATGATAGTTGTTTGCTTACGTCTAGCACATCAAATTGTGCACAAGATAGATACAGTGATTTCAAGGGAAGAAGTGGATGGTTGCATAACTTCAAACAGTGCTACAGAATTGAAAAATGTAAGATAAATGAAATTTCAAACAAATCATCAATCTGATGATGCACAGCAAACTGTGGAACCATCCTGAAAATTTGTAGGTGAGATACAAAAACTTATCCCATCATTCAGTAAGGAATATATTTTGAACACTGCCCAATTGGGATTTCAAGAGGAAATGCCTATCAAAGGAACCTTGGAAATTAGAGGTACCAAGAGAGTTGTATCAAGGTTAACTAACATCAATGCTTTAACACATTTTTATACAATCATACCTGCTGTTAATCTGGATGGTAAATTGGCTGGAAAGTTAGTTACTGTGCTGCAAGAAGTTGCAGGTGCTCTGCCTCCTGCAATTCTTTCTCATGTGCATGATCTGGCAAGGGCAGTAGGGAATATTTACATCAGAGCAAGCAAAAGTGGGAAAATGGTTGTAAGAGAACTACAACTATGGTATGAGCACTGCTTGTGGCCAATAGCTAGTCGAAATAACTCGTTCTTGCTTGATTCCTGGTCTGCATATAAAAATTGTACTCCTTTAGAGCAAACTATTCCTCCCAAAAAGTGTGTGACACTGCAATTCATACTACTAGGAACCACTCAACAAATTCAGACTATGGATATTTGCTTTTTTTCTGTTCCTTTAAAACATATCATCACACCATCTGCAGCTGCACCTTAAAGAATAGTAAGTTTCATGATAAGCTCCATGGCAGACTGTTTTGCATTTGGTTGCATGCCATCACATTCCATCAGCTCTCATCATCCCGTTACACCAACATGGTTCTGTACTCAGCTTTAAGAGGGGATATCTAGCTGAACATCCTATGTGGTTTGTACACCTCAAATCTTGATGGCATGAACCGTTGCGATCACTATGGCCCACCATTTTTCATTCTGTGTTCATGGTGCAATTTTATGGTTTGTTTCAAATATTTTTTGAATGTTGACAATGTCCATTTTATGAAGTGTATTACCTACGTACCACAGATTGTTGAGCCCTACTTCTCCTGGACACTCAATTGCTGTCATCCCCTTGACATTCATGGTGAGTCATTAGAAATATTTTCCCTGTCATACTTGTTAACACAACACTTTCAAATGAGCCTTACTAAAGACTGAACTTGCTACCCTCAAGGGGTTCCTTGTAAGGGCTATTGTTACTGCTGTGTTGCAACTGGCATAATAAACATCACTTTTGTACAATGACCTAATGCCAAAGCTTGCCTTTATTAGAGAGCTGAATGTTTGATATGTTTTTTATTATAAAGTTTAATTCAGTCAAGTTTTCTTTGATCCATAACTTTGGATTCAGTATTTGTGTGTTAGTTATTTTCAGTCACAGAAAATTATGTACCTTTTGAAACGTGAAAATCTAACCTTAACAAACCAAAGGGTTTTACCTGGTATGGCCCAGCACCCAAAATTTATAACTGCCTTGGTCTATTTGCAACCAGCTAAGATTTAGTACTGTGTTACTGCTCCACAGGGTAAATATTAGGCATAGAGTGTAATACTAATAGTTCTACGAGGTGTGTTACTTTTGATGTTACATTAATAATTGAAAATATTATGATAAATTTGGTGACTGTTACAACAGGTTGACTTACTTGTTCTGTTGTTATAATACATTCAGTTAGCTGATTTTGGGGAAGATTAATTTTGTAAATCGATTTCCTCATTCACATAGTTTATTCTGGACTCAGTAGGCAACTAAATCAGCTATCATCAAGCATGGCCTCACCCATGAATATGGAATACAAAGATACTTGCACTGTGGCACAGGTATCAAAATACTAAAACAGCTTAACAAATGGTGGCAAATTTAGAATTTAACCATGAGGGATAGAGGCTGTACCTTAATTAAGGAATACCTTGGGCACAGATTTACAAAAGAGCAATATTGTCAATGCTGCTGAACAAGGCAGTTCGTAGCTTGCCCAGACACATCTGATGAAGACATCTAAGGAAGCTGTTGGAACGTTACGTAAAATGACACCATTAACCTAGCTAAAAATTCAAAACCTAAAAATGATCAGTTTCACTGAGATAGGTTGAAAGATCACATAAACACTATGTAGCCGGTCCCTTTCCAACCAAATGACCTTTTAATTCCTATACCACTGTATGAAAATGATCCATTTGTACTCTTGACAGCACAAAAAAGAGCCGTGGCTGTAATTTGAATACTAATCACATTACAGGGTATACAAAACCCCTAATAAAAGAAAAGAACACTTGTCATTGTAAGTGTAGTAGAAGAAGTAATGCCTTTCTGATACTTAGCATGACGGACCCTCTAAAAACACCCAAGAAAACTGCACCAAAACATTCATAGCATTGCAGGCCAAGTAAATGCACTTTATTTTATGATGTGTAGTTGAGCAGTACAAGGTGCCTAAATTTCAGCACTTGTAGAATAATGCATTCGTAACTCAGTGGCATAGACAGCAGTCTAGTAGGCAACTGCCTAGTGACAAGATTTTATTTGTATCTGGTGCAGTGCAAATCTTTTGTGTTTCTCTGCTAATTTGTTTAATCTTTAGAAATCAAGAAATTAACTGAACAAACAGTTCAAAAATCTTAATAAGATATTTTGGCTCTCAAAAGGGCACAGCATGTAGCTTCTGTACCACTTAATATCCCATCCAAAGGCCTTCAGCTTCAAAAACTGATGCACAGTGTGAGGGAGGGAGGCTATGAGATAGGTAATAAATCCCTCATATTGTGCCACCTCCCTCCAGGTAGCTAGGTGACATTCCGAAGATCATAATAGGTTCTTGGCACCGGGTCAAGGTTCTTTTCTCTCATGGCCCATTTCGTCTCTGCCAATAAGTTTCTAATACGATTTGCATCTGGTGCAGGAAGAGGCCAACCAAAAAGGAAAATCTCACTCTGTTCAGTAAACCACACCTGTACCATCCTGATGTGTGTAGGAGAGTAGTCCAACTCGAAACAGCACATAGTTGTCACAGTGATGGGACGAGAATATTACTCATTATATGGGTATACTGGACAGCATCAAGTCGACCACATATCTTGTGAAGTATTCCAGGTACAAGGGAACAAATCTAGCCCCAAACTGCCACAGACACACAGCTTCTGTAAAATGACTCATAGACGTATTTGAGACCAAGATGGACACCGTACAGACAGTATACTCATACTGAACTATCACTAGCTGAGTACAGTACTGATTCATTGGAAAATATCATGTTCTGTCAGTCCTGATGGACACTGTCCTAAGCAAACACTAATCAATAGTGTCAATTATCATCATGAAACATCTCCTTGATGGCCACTCATTTGCTAAGTAGTTCAGCCTCCTGTAGCCTGGGAAGCACAGCAACATCTTTCAACTGCACTGTGTTTACAAAAGGATTGTGCCATGAGGTGTTGACAAGTTCATTATCCTGGACAGGTGTTGTTACAAGTCAAAGTTCTATTCCCCAAGCCTACTGGATTTTTCGGTATCTCGATATTTTATCCATTGTTGTACAGTGGGCTCAGGAATGCCATACCATTTTCTGGCCTCCTCCCTCCGCATGAGCAATGGTGCAGTCACGAGTAGTGTACTGACTGGTGAAGCATGGCACATGCATAATGTGACTCGACTGAAAGCAATATGGTGCAGGTATTTGCCCTTTCTCGTGTACTGTCATGGGATATTATAGAACGAATGGTGTGCTTGCAAACAGATAGACTCAGTCTGTCACCAAGTAATATCAGAAAACTGTGTGACTAAGTCTCATGTATTATGTAATTTCAAACAGTAGTAAATTAAACCTTTAGGGTCCAGGAAGGTTCTTCTCCACCAGTAGTGATGCCGGTTGATTTATAGCCAAAAATTCTATTGCAACTTCTATGAGAAATAAGCTGCACATTATAGAAATATGTTTCATATAATACAATGTAGGGCTTGATAAGCAACAAACGCCTGGTGCAGGTCTTTCGATTTGACGCCACTTCGGCGACCTGCGCGTCGATGGGGATGAAATGATGATGATTAGGACAACACAACACCCAGTCCCTGAGCGGAGAAAATCTCCGACCCAGCCGGGAATCGAACCCGGGCCCTTAGGATTGACAGTCTGTCACGCTGACCACTCAGCTACCGGGGCGGACACCTGAACCAAAAGAACATGTCTCTTGGGAGGAAGACGGGGGGGGGGGGGGGGGGGGGGGCGACTTGGATGTGATACACTTTACATATTAAGCTTAATAGCTTTATGAAATTACATCTATTCAGTTGTCTATAGATAATACTAGCATATTCTATTTACAGAAAATATTTTGTGCTTTCTTAGAACAGATCTGGATGCTGACAAGTTCAGTTCTCTGTAATTTTTGAAATAATAATTCCCCATCTACATGTTCCTAAGATAGATCGAAAAAATGACCGTGTTGCATTTCATTCATGTCAGTACTGTATCGGACTTGAGCTGTGACTTCCTCCAGCTGTGTGCTGTGAAGTGTATATGATTACTGCACTGCTGAGCACTTCCTTTCCCATTGTCCATCTGATTGCAGGCCTTAGATGCAACAAGACTGGGCAACTTGTTCTGTCTAATAATGGTTTCACTGTTTTACCCACTGCTTTGAACTTCATGGACAGCTCTGTTATGGCATTGACTCTCTCACTAAATATACCCAAAAGAAAGGAAATTGTATCGAAAGCAAAATTCTCTTGAGAAAACTATAAAATCATGACAGAATTGCTGGCCAGTTTTCAGAAGAAATGTCAGTACTGCCAATAGCCACTTATAAAAGTACATTCATTATTGTAGCTTCTAGAACCAAAATTTCCTTCCTGAAGGAGGACAGAGGTATAGATTGGGGAAGGCTAAAAAGGTCACTCTGACCCCAGTGTGAGATAGCATCCTTTTTATCTCATGACACTGTCTGAGGTGATATTTCTATCCCCAACCCCCCCTCCAATGAGTTCCTATGTTTATTCTCTTTGCCTGTCCCTTTCTTAAAATATCAAAAGACTGAAATTTAACCAGCTTTTCCAAAGAAATATTTGCATGCTTGTCAGTACTGCTCTAATTATTTTTAATTCAATAGACAAGTAGAATATAGCCTTTCGTTTCAAATTTTGAAACATAATATAAGCATACTTTTACAGAGTGTCATACTGTGCTCCAAATTTATTGATGTGACTGATCCTTCCTGATGTAGGAATGTAAGTTGTTCCTCACTTTTTAGGTAATGATGTCAGATGGGCCAAAAGTGATCTTTGACTGCAGTATCCTGACATCTTCTCACTCATCTGTCATTGTAAACTAGACTTTTGAACTTACAACAATAATTTAAATTTTTCCCATAACTCAGCTGTACAGATTTGAGTGAAAAATGAATCTGCTTTGATGTGGCTTGCCTATTACCCACTCAACTTACACTTCACAGTTTCCAAATCAGTCCCTTGCATACATATATACTTTGTGCTATCCAGGCCAAACACATACTTCATAAATTTGAGCCAACAGCTTCTTGTACAATTTAATTTTACAGTAGCAAATCAAAAGTAATCCACCAGCTGATTGCTAGAAAAGAAAGTTCTTTTCAAGATGATGTGCTCAAAAGAGACAAGATCATAAGTTGGGAATGGACAGGGATGGGGAAGAAAATTAGTCCTATCCTTTTCAAAGGAACCATTCTGTCATTTGTCTGGAGCAATATAGGGAAATTGCAGAAAATCTAAATCTGGATGGCCAGATGCAAATTTGAACCATCATCTTCCCAAATGTAAGTCCACTGCATCAACCCGCTCGGTGGTTTATGGGAAGAGTCATTCTTACTGGACAATTTACTTATGTTGTCCTCTCTACTTTCAGATTTTTTTAATTTCCACTATCACTACCATTTATAAATCCATATTATTTCACAATGTCACCCCTTAACCATTTACTCTAAAAGCTCTCGCTCCAGTCACTGTTTTTACCCATTTTCTTGTCAGGTGAAGAAAACTGAAGCAAAAAATAATATACTGTTTATTGAAGGCATCATGAAAGGAAAGGAAATACTGGCCAGTTGCCAAAAGAAATCACACACACATATTTCTAATAAACCAAGATTTGTCAGTTTGTTTTCAGTATTTCATGCTTCTCGTACCAACAGAACATTGTTAACCATATATTCCTATGTGTGAAGCTGTCTTTTGTTTTTCAATGATAATTTTTATTTAAAAAAATTCATCCATATATTACTTCTTTGACAAGCCAATTATTACAAAAACATGTTTCTTTTAAAAGTTCTGAAATATGATTAGAAGAAGTTGGAGCAAAATCTTTGACACAATTTTAAAAATGGTGAACTATAATGACAAACATCAGTTTTATATGATAGACAATGGCAGATGAAGCAAAGCACCAATTTACATAATTCAAGATAACATCTAAGTACAATAAGTGACACATTGCTGTATGAAATGTACCTTCTAGAATTAATAAAGAAAGAAAGAAAGGCATTTTCCCTGAATAACAGTTTATAATCACACTTATACTAATGTATTAACATACAATTTTGGTGCACACTCTATTGCTCAATATCCATGCAAAATATGATAAAAATATAAAATTGTTTTTGAAAATTAGGCTCCAAAAAACATTTGTAGCCATCATGCTATATGCTATGGACTCCCTTGAAGCCTGCCAACTTTATGTTTAATAATTATTTTATATCTCAAAATGTGTACTGTCTGTGTCTTTGGCAGGGTATATTTACACTAATTGAATATAATGAGTGAAGAGCAAAATGACAGCATGCTGGCTATTCACAGTATCAGACACAGAAATGATGATATAGTTTCATGTTCACCATTTCAACAAAAACACATTTGAGTTTCTTTCACACATTTTTGGTATATTAAAAACTCAGGAACCCAAAATGCATTTCCATGACTAATTATAAACTAAAATACTATATTTTTTAGAGTACTTAAAAATTAAAAAGTCTGATGAGATACATAAAGGACAGATGACTTCTTCAATTCAAAATTCTACTATGGAGACTAAAATTTTAATGTCATCTTTGACTGTTTTACGACATGATAATAACATTATCCATTTGTGGAGCCTTGGTCCCACTATAGTACTTCTTAATCCAAATTTGTAATAAACCCTGAATACTGATAGCCAGTTGGTACATCCATCACTATGCAGAAATTTGTGACTCACGTGTGTGGCTAATAATAGATATACTGACTGTGTTTACAATATAAACAGGTTAAGAATTTTTAAGTAGCCCGTATAATATTATGTCATAAATGCATGTTTGTGCATTAGTTTATATAAAGTGCATCCCTAATAATGTAAACATACAGTGGGCCAACAATGTAACAATGTGCCTCATAATTCTGTATGCAACAATTAACAAGAGGTATCCTGTTATCCAAGCAATTTCTCACAGGGTGACAATTTGTCACTCATCATCTACTGATTAAACATCTAGTAATGAGTGTAGAATACCAGTAGTGTTCAAACTCCTTAAGCATCAGAACATTCATGTTTAAGTATAAGAAGAATGATATATTATGGGACTTTAAAACCAGTATTTACACATTAACAACTCAATTAAAAAGTATCTTAGTCTTCACAGGCAGAAGTAATACAGAATAAAAGTTTAAAATATTTTTTTTCTTTTTGATATGTTGTAAAAACACAGAACTAAATCTTGCATAGCTTTCAGTCAGTGATGCCCGTATAGACACACTGCATTTCTATAGTGTTCACAAGATTTCTATGACTGTCCAATGGGTTCACTTGGTAGTATTAAATTCTGACATGCTTGTTGCATTAACTGATAATAGTTATGATTGGATGGTGCAAACACACTCTAGTTTTATCATCTATAAGTAGTTGGATGTTGGCTGTAGCTGCATGGCCTGCCTGATTCATGCTTGAAAAATTTTACACTTTGATTTGAACTATTCTTTTTACTTTATTGTTAAACAACAAGAGAATAAATGTAGTTGCGGACAAAAACTTGCATGATTGTGTGAGTTGTATGATTCTGGTGAGAGGTCATAAATATTGGGTTCTAAGAGAACCTCTTGACAGGAATTGATACACCACAAAATGTCATATCACTAAAGTAGTTAATTATATTACTTCCAAATATTTAGATTATCAAATAATGGGACTCTGTAGTATATTCTGAATGGTGAAGTGCCTGATAAGCTGACTTTTTAAGGTTTCAGATGATCAAGACTCAAACTAATTATTATGACAGGAAAGATGTAAGGCATAACTCAGAATTTTCTTTGCCATGAGGAAGAATCAATACGGGAAAATAATTTTGAGCATCATCATTTCTCTCGCTGATTGGTTTGGATGACACTTAGGGTCAAGACACAAAAAGCAAAACTCAACAATACAAAACTGAAGAAACTTGACACATAATGCAATGTTATTTTGTTATGAATGAATACACCAATGCATTTCATAGAGTTTTTCTTAGATATAACATTTGTACATACTGCATGAGAGAAATACATACTTCGAATACCAATTACTCTATAGTAGAACATTTTTTGGAGTACATAGCATCTTGAGTGGAGTAACAAAAGGAGCTGGACTCAACTAAGTGAATTGACACAGGTGCTTCAAGAAACAGATTTAAACTGTGACTATAAATTCATATGGCAAATAACAACAATCTCCTACAATGTGATAATTAAAATCAAACAGGACTCAAACCTTGTTCTGAGTCTGTGTCATGGTTTGACACAGTTTTAACTAGTTAGTAAGTTTCAAAATCAGACTCGGTTGCAGAGCGAAAAATCATTCTGAAATGCTTGGCTTCTTTGTAAGTGGTATCATTAACAGTAACAAGACTAGGATACAAGTATGTATCTGCTGTACATTGAACAGTGCATAATAACCACAAATGGCAAGACAGTTTTGTGTGAAAGCCAAGTTATGAATGAGGTGTTCAAAATGTAATGTCACATTTCGAGTGCATGGCAAAAAGAACTGTTTCTTGTGATGCTATAACAAAGGTTCTCAGTTTTGTAACTGTCACAAAAAAATAAAAAAAATTAAAAAAAAATGTGCTACTCATTTGCTACGATTTCCTAATACCTGCATATTCCCAGGAAGTTTCTGTGGGAACATTTCAATGTCTTAGTAGTAGTAGTAGTAGTAGTAGTAGTAGTAGTAGTTATTTATTGTGCGAGATGGGTCTGCAGGCCATTACTTACCTTCAGGAGGTGAAATGTATAGTGTCGCTGATAGGTAGATATAAAAGTAAAAGGGACCCACTACCAGTGTAATGGGTATAAGTGCAGATATTTTTATATGTGGTGCCTTAATATGTACACATATCAGTGTGTGTGTGTGTGTGTTTTTTTTTTTTCCCTCCTCTGTGTGTTGAACAGTCTTCTCACAAACATGCCATAAATTTTACAACTTGGTGTTTTCTGTTTGGTTGTAACTGTGTCACTAAGTATACACTAACTCACTAACTGGTTTGCATCCATGTGTCTACATTTCAATATCTGGCTTGCTGCCCAGGGGAAAATAAGCATTAATGTCCTGCTCTTGCCACAGATACTTGGAGGTACCAACGAACCTAAAAACATATAACTCGTAATAGCTATAACTATTAGTCTGCAAATGACATAAGTACTCATGTAGTGTTGTTCAGTACACTGTCCTCATTCACCAGTAGAAATATCTGCACTGACACTTGTACCTGTTAACACCTTCTGTATAACGAACTTACTTGTTTTATGGTACTGTGACAACCAAAAAGTCATTTTTCCTTTTCTATAGTTATACAATTTGGTTTGGTTGGCATTAAAAGAGAATTATTGTTAACATCATACTGAATTCTTAAACTCATCATGCCAATAATAAGTATTGTTATACAACAAAGAAATTAATGGATGTACAACAGAAAATATACAAAAAATATATAGGCAGACACAAAGAAGGGAAGCATGATGTCTGAAACTACACATACATGAGAGACGCCTGAAAAATTATAATCAAGCAACCTTGTATTCAAAATCAAATTTCATGTTCATCTGAAAATGTATCCCTGAACTACTTCCTTTCACATTTTCATCAATATACACCTAAATGTAGAATAAAGAAGGAATAACCTACATTATGGCAAAGACATGTGAAAATGAGTAGGCTTTGTAAAATGATTTGAAAGTGAACTACTAGAAAATTTGGAAGATGCAGGCCCTCGAGGTGGTCAGTCAGGGAAGAGGAGGTAAAGTGAACCTTCGGTGGCAGAATAAGTATAGGAAAACAGGCATATGGAGCACATAAGATTAGGGTTCTACACTCCATTGATGACAAGGTCATTCAAGACAAAGCATAAGCTTGTTCTGGACAAAATAAAGAAGGAATTAAGCCTGTCTTGTTGAAAGGAACCATCCCATTATTCAAATTACTAATTCAGGGAAATCTCAGAAAAACTCAATGCTGGTGGCAAGACCCTGCTTCTCTTGAGTTTGAGACCAGTCTCTTATCTAATGAGAGATACTGTTCAATAAAATGGAGAGCGGCACCTACTATGTCACCTGTATGCTGCACCAGCTACTAATTTTGGTATTACTCTGAACACAAGATATTAATCAAAGGATTTCGCATTTTATTTATACTTAAAAGTGGCTGCAAATCATGGTTACAAAACATGAATTTTCTTAAGAACACAACAGACTCTGACACTCTCATAAGCTTTGCATCAATAGAGGTTTTTTAACCTTATGATCCAAAAACAGAACAAAACAAAAGTAGAGCCCACATATAAAGGTAGATGAAACAAAACAAAAGTAATCCTTTTCTATAATTTTGACTAAACATAAATAATTTTTTTAACTTTGTTAGATTGTGTTAATAACTTCCTGTGTTAGTAACTTCCTCTTGAAATAATAGATGACTGGTGATTAAATTTTAAACAATTTTAACACATCTTACTACCCATCAATTTCAACATGACTAGTAAACTGCAAATACATCATCATCACTATTTACTGGCACTTAAATGAAAATTTATAAATCATAAGCTGGCATTTGTAAATGTCTAGGACATATTTCTCAACTTACTACAGCATTTGCTTATCCCTATGCACAATGATCTTTTGCTCTGGAAACTATCAGTGCTAGCAGTTTTCAGTTTTTGGTTGGTGGGGATATGCCTCTGTATTTTTCTTATACTACTCCTGCAACATCATTATTCATTAACGGTTAAAAACTTAGAAGACTACATGCAGCTAATACATTGAGACTGAAGTTTTTACTACCACATGTTGACTATTGTAAACAAAACAGCACATTTGAAGTAGAATGGAACTCCTGTGCTTCCATTTATGTAAGGATAACAGTGATGAACAAATACATAATTTCAGACAGAGCAGCACAAATTAAGGCTGTTGTCAATTGATAAACATGTTTGTGTTCTTTGATATTTCTGGCATTTAGTGATTTGCCTGTTACAACACATTTTTGAAGTCAGTGTGCTTTTTGACTCTTTGGATGTATCCCTGGCCTTTAAATTTATTCATATACCACATTTTATTTCACTCATTTTTCTGCTATCCATATTGTTTACATGTCAGCTTTCTGTACCTATAGTTATTTATGGTAATGAAATTTCTCACAGTTCCTCTTGATAACATAGTTTCCGCATAGTTATACATTTAGGATGACAAAAATGCTGCCATTCAGCAGTCATGCTGATATTAAATCACATGCAGCTGGGATCAGAGATGATTTATTGGTATCAATACACGCTGGAATAGGAACTCAATCAACTGTTACCTTGACTATAGCATTTAAGTAACTATTTCTGTTTATTAAAAAGAAGATAAGAAATCTATAACAGCTGAAGGCTACTAAAAATGTCATGCCACTATGAAATGTTTTCTCTAATAAAAATAAAAGGAAAATTCTGAAATTGTAATTCTGTACTGTTTATTAAATACAGAAGTGAACTGTAAACATACATTTGGGAGGGGAATGATAGGGACAACTGTATATTTGCTGCTCGACCAAATATCTGTTTCATTGCATGCATACGTAAAATAGTAAAAGAATTATCAAGTGTTTAATTAAAGAGAGACCAGGCTTTCTGAAAAATCAGGCTATATTGCTTTTGCACTCTTGAAGCAAACATTTATTCTCTGTGAAAAGAACTTTTAAAGCAAGGAAACACCGAAAAACTAAGTATCATCCAATTTAGAATGCACATAGTTGGGAAATGGATTTAAGTGCTATTTTCAGGCTTTTACTGTGAGGAACTGCTGCAGAATAAGTTGACGAAAACAGCAGTTGTGTTTCAAGACAAATGTAAAAAAGCTCTTGTGGATACAAAATTTTGTCAGGTTTAGGTCAGCTTTACGTTCCAATTGCACAGGTTTTGTGTAAATTTCACTGATTAATGGAGTTAAAGAGTAGGAAAGTAAGTGTTTAAATTTCATGATGTATATATTCTGAGACAAATGCCTGAGGAGAAAATAATGAGAAGTAGGAAATTATAAATTACATAAAAAGGGAAAAAAGGCACACAGCTGATAATCTGGAGACTTGAGTCTTAAGCATCAATGAATTGGGGTCCATTAGAAACAAGACCACAGAAATTACATTTAAACACTGGCAGCTCAGAACAAAGTTGCACAATTTCAGCAAAATCTACTGCCTGACTATAAGGCCACTGGTTTGATTCAGTAGGTGAAAACAAACAACTGACATTGTTCCCACCAGTTGTGAAGTGCAAACTATAAATTCTGTTATTGTATGCAAAATGATCTACAGGTACTTAAATTAATCAGCAGCTGTGTGTGGTTTATAGGTCTACAATAATAAGTAAAGGGAAGGTTAGACCATGGTGTTAAGACTTTAAAAGTAGCCATACAAATGTGCAAGAGTGAAGTGGCAGGTCCACTGTTCAGAATAATGAAATTGTGCACTAAATGGATCAAAAAACTGATCTGATTCAATGATTAGAGCTCTGACTGATGAATTCTCCCACACTGGATGCACCACTATTTACATGAATTTCACAAAAATGCACAGAGATGGTAAGTTTTGTGCAACATGGGTTCTGAAAATGGTTACCAATCAACACAAAGAGCAATGATTGTTAAACAGAGCATTTTGAACTGCAGTCGACAAGATAGAGGCAATTTGTTTTCCCACATTGTTACAGGCAATGAGAGGCAGATACCTTACACCAATGCAGAATCAATACAACAGTCAATGTTGGAACATCATTCAGCTTCACCAATTTTTTTAAAAAATTAGAAATCCAATTAAAACCTTGCACAAGTTGAAATATGATGGCTACTCTGTTCTGTGATGAAAAGCGCAAGCTTTTCGTTAATTTTATGAAACATGGAACAGCTGACATGTACCACAAAATGCTCACCAAACTGAGATGTGCCATCCAAAATCAAAGAAGTGAGAAATTGTTATCTGAATAATTCTTACCCACATTAAAGTGTATACACACAATACCGTGTGAACATTCACAAGGATAAGCATTTCTGATTGATTGACAACCTACCCTAAACTCCCACCCTCACATGTAGAGGCTATTACCTCTTCTCTCACTTGAAACAATGACTTTGTGGACAACAGTTTGAAGATGTGAGTGAATTACGTAAATGGTCATTACACAGAAATGGTTATGAATGTAGGAAACTAAAACTGACAATTAAGATTTTTCTATAGCAACTGACCTCGGGGAAGATCAGTTTGGATTCCGTAGAAATATTGGAACATGTGAGGCAATACTGACCCTACGACTTATCTTAGAAGCTAGATTAAGGAAAGGCAAACCTACGTTTCCAGCATTTGTAGACTTAGAGAAAGCTTTTGACAACGTTGACTGGCATACTCTCTTTCAAATTCTGAAGATGGCAGGGGTAAAATACAGGGAGCGAAAGGCTATTTACAGTTTGTACAGAAACCAGATGGCAGTTGTAAGAGTCGAGGGACACGAAAGGGAAGCAGTGGTTGGGAAGGGAGTAAGACAGGGTTGTAGGCTCTCCCCAATGTTATTCAATCTGTATATTGAGCAAGCAGTGAAGGAAACAAAAGAAAAATTTGGAGTATGTATTAAAATCCATGGAGAAGAAATAAAAACTTTGAGGTTCACTGATGACATTGTAATTCTGTCAGAGACAGCAAAGGACTTAGAAGAGCAGTTGAACGGAATGGATAGTGTCTTGAAAGGAGGATATAAGATGAACATCAACTAAAGCAAAACGAGGATAATGGAATGTAGTCGAATTAAGTCAGGTGATACTGAGGGAATTAGATTAGGAAATGAGACACTTAAAGTAGTAAAGGAGTTTTGCTATTTGGGGAGCAAAATAACTGATGATGGTCGAAGTAGAGAGGATATAAAATGTAGACTGGCAATGGCATGGAAAGTGTTTCTGAAGAAGAGAAATTTGATAACGTCGAGTATAGATTTAAGTGTCAGGAAGTCGTTTCTGAAAGTATTTGTGTGGAATGTAGCCATGTATGGAAGTAAAACGTGGACAGTAAATAGTTTAGACAAGAAGATAATAGAAGCTTTCGAAATGTGGTGCTACAGAAGAATGCTGAAGATTAGATGGGTAGATCACATAACTCGTGAGGAGGTATTGAATAGAATTGGAGAGAAGAGAAATTTGTGGCACAACTTGACTAGAAGAAGGGATCGCTTGGTAGGATATATTCTGAGGCATCAAGGGATCACCAATTTAGTATTGGAGGGCAGCGTGGAAGGTAAAAATCGTAGAGGGAGACCAATAGATGAATACACTAAGCAGATTCAGAAGGATGTAGGTTGCAGTAGTTACTGGGAGATGAAGAAGCTTGCACAGGATAGAGTAGCATGGAGAGCTGCAGCAAACCAGTCTTAGGACTGAAGACCGCAACAACAACAACACAACATTTTATTATAACCTAATATGAGCATAAACAGTCCTCAAATTTTGCCGCCTGAAGTACAGAAATGACCAGCCATTCTTTCTGCTTTTAATTTTGTAGATTTATAAAATAGAGGTTGTCTTCAGCGTCAATGGTATACTTCAGGACTGTCACCATACACCATGTGACACATCTATATATTGGAAGTGTTAGAATCATTAAAACATTTATGCAAGTATTACGTACCAACTTTAAAAAAAGAAGAATACCAAAGTTGTGAAATGGTGTCTTTCTCTGAATGTAATGAACAATACACAGTTCACTATCTACATGACCTGTGATAAGGTCTGCACAAACATACAGAATTGTAATATTTCAGTTAACAAGATAGATTAGAAGAAGAACAAGAAGAAGAAGAAGAAGAAGAAGGTGCCAAGGGGTTGTACTTCACAAATCACAACTAACACGTGAAAATCAAATTATATTTTAAGAGAATAATAGTATGAATCTGCAGCATCTTTTATTATTGTAGATATAAGGCAACAACATATGGTTCCAGAGGAGTTACATACTACAGCTGATGATGTGCAGCCAAGCCTCCATGAAAGGGAAAAGAATAATACGACAAGCCTCTATGAAAGGGAAAAGAATAATAAGACAAGCCTCAATGAAAGGGATAAGAGGGGTTGGGTTGATCTGGGGGAGACCAAACTGCGAGGTCATCGGTCTCATCGGGTTAGGGAAGGAAGTTGGCCCTTTCAAAGGAACCATCGCGGCATTTGAAGTGATTTAGGGAAATCACAGAAAACCTAAATCAGGATAGCTGGATGCGGGATTAAACTGTCGTCCTCCAGGATGCAAGTCCAGTGTGCTAACCACTGCGCCACCTCGCTCGGTAAAGGGAAAAGAATAATAAAATAAATTATTTTATAATAATTACAGATTACTGAAAAGAAAGAGACCTACATCACAGAGGCATCAGAACTATGCAGTGTTATTGCATATACAGCCTTTAAAACAGGCAACATTAGGTAAATGAACTAGAGAACAAACACCATTTTACAAGCAATACCAGGAAATGGAGGAAAGAGAAAACAAGGAATAATATCTGGAAATAAACATCTAATAGCACATAAAAACTCAACCTTAACATTACTAACAAATAGCACAGCATTTCATTGCAATTAATCAATAAAACTGACTATGACATTCCAAATTAAGACAAGTAACAACTCCTCTGCATAATCTCTAGTGTTTGAAATTGCCATTCATTATTATGGTGGTGTACAGGAATATACGTAAAAGAATGCTTAAAAGCTGTGGTACAGAACTGTGTCAACGAGATCTGCAAGAAGCTATCAAATTAAATTAAAAAATCAAAAGACCACCCTCTCACTGCAGTCATTTATAACACTGGTTCCTGAATGAAGTAACCCTTTAAGACTCATCTTTTAAGCCGACAATAAAATTTCCATTCTTTTTTATGTCCTCTCATCTCCACAGGTAACATCCATTCATACAACTCAAAATTCCAAAGTTATGTTGAAGTATTTTAGATTCCTATAAACTTTAATGGTAATAATTACAAGTTTTTGAATCATCTGTGGATAGTTTAAACTTCTTGTGTAAACATATTTGCAAATAATAATTGTGAATAAATGTTTCTATTTATGTGCCACAAATATAGCTGGCGAAATTTCATCTCCTAACATAAATGTTTCAACCAGCAGCAATATTGCATCTCAAAGGATTACACAGCATATTAATGTAATAACAACATATGGGCAATGACAGATGGCAGAATGCTGCTGAAACATGCCATACCAAATTATTAATGAAAATAACAAGTGATTGAAGTAGGAAGTGTGTGAGGTCTTTAAAAGTATTACTTTAAATCTGCAATAAATACAAATACAAATGTACTTTCTAAATGCCACAATGATGAATAACAAACACTTCAATGAGGCAAATCTATCTGGTTAAAAAAATAAACAAATAGTTTTCAAACACTATCTTGCAGGATAAAATAAAAGAGGAAAAAAGAGATTGAAGAGGAAAGTGGTGAAATCATCAAATAAGAATGAAATACAATTAACTTTTCATCCTGAAAAGACAAATACAAACCATGTTGAAAAAAATAAAAATTAAAATATTCCATGTCAAAACACAGGGTGTGGAAAATTTCAGACACCACACATTAACCAACAATAAAACAGCTTTTCACCTTTGAAAAAATATTTTGCTGTACTGATTTCTTGTTTTTCTCATATTGCCTCAAAATAGTTGCTTCCCCATGATGATTTACTCTGCACCACTAACTAGGAAAGGATCGTTTCTGTTTCTTACCATTAAAAATGTAAGCTTAGTATTGTTTATTTATAACGTGCTACTGTAATATATAACCCACAAAGGCAGATTTTAGTTGGAAATTCATCAATAATTGTGTTCTAGCATACAAGATTACTGGAGTATGTAGCAGTTAAGCAATAACACTCAAATGCATTACCATCTGCCGCATTCCAGTATAGAAAGGACAGTTCATATTAGCAAGAGCATGTTAGCATGTTGTCAATTTCTTCATTGATAATGGCAGAGGAGAACAAGCCTGTTAGACCCTGGACATCACTGACCTGTACCTATGGTCAGAAGCAAAAGAGATGAAAACAGGAGGTTTTATATTAAATTTCAAATTTGAAACTTTGTCAATAAGAGTGGCAGCAATTCCTACTCAATTACTTCTCTAGTCTTCATCATTTCTCTGTATCACCTGCTCTTCATACACAAGAACACAAGAAACGTTAAGGCAGGTGCAATCTCCTACACCTACACACACACACACACACACACACCTACACACACACACACACACACACACACACACACACACACACACACACCTACACACACACACACACACACAAACCAAATATACATAAGGCAGATATTACACATAACTTGCTGTATCTGAGATTAGCAAAAATAAGTTTTTCAATATTATATTTATTTTTCAGTTCTCCTGTGTTTCTTAAGCTGATTTTGTCTTCCACATAGAAGTTCTATATATTGTAGGTAAAATTATTTGCTAACTTGTTTTACTAGAGGAATTTTACTGTTGCAAAATCAACCTTTGGAGCATTAGACTATATACAAGTTTATAATACCTATGACAATTCATGAGTTTACATTATTTAGTCACACAGTACCTCCATGCATCCTATAGGATATAAATTATTATTAGAATTCACCATAAATGACAGTTGGAATGATGGTTATACTGTGTGAGCTAATAAAAAAAGACTACAAGAGTCCTTATTTGACTTTTTAGATAAAAGGCACATACAGACAACTTACAATATGACTAGAAGTTTGCTTATTACTTAGTTTACTTATTTAATACTGGTAAAACACTGATGCCTTATGGAGTAAAATAAACTGTGATTATTTTTATACAAAAAAAGAAACACCACACACAGAATACATTGAAAACTATTTCTGATTTTTCATTACCCTGCCTCTCTCCCACATCCCGTTCTACCCTCACTGCCACTATATATGTTTTACCTATAACTTCATTACCCACTGATTCTGTTACTAACAGCTCTGTACCATAAACTCAATTTTTAACACCAATCATTTTATGTTACTGATGTTTTTAAATGTCTAAAATGTGAAACCATCTCCTTTTTGCTCTACATTTGATTTCCATTGTAAACGTTTAAATATTTTCATTCTAGAAGCCTTTATTTGATTTGAAACTATCTTCTAATAAGAGTGACGAAAGGCACCAAAAAATTGCACTTGCTACCAGAGGTCAAGGTGAATTTGCAGCTAATGGTGCTGCCAATATTCTCTCAACATTCAGTCAGTCTGACACTATGGAAGCTCTTACTTGTTCATCAACTACAGATCTGTGTGTGTGCGTCTGTATATTTATCTTCTTGTTAAAATTATGCAGCCTTAACAAAAATGTTGATTATTTGTTATAATGCACACTATTCACAACAAATATACAACTTAACAAAGTTAAGTATACACCAACAATTTTTATCACATTTCTACACTGCCAAAACATGTACATTCTAAAAAAGACAGAATCTATTTCATGTAATATTACATTTGTATAAAGAGAATAGCCTTTACCTGACAACATACAGATAACAGTAAATTACTAAAAATATTTCACTGAATATCACAGATAAATTACATAGAAAATTGTGGCAGTCAAGCACAGTGTACAGAACAAATATGACTGAACAGAGTAAAAATAATTATTCTGTAACACTTACTACAATAAAATCACAGAATATGCCACCAATAGTGGAATAAATGACCTAGCTGCACTGTTATACATACTGATAGTTTTCTTTGGCTGAAAGTAGAGGCATCTGCTCAACAGAGTCTTTAATATCATACCGTGTCAACCAATCAGTACTGTCTGGCTTAAATAAGCCAAAACAACGGAATTCAGCAAAGTCAATGAGGTTTTGACAAAGTCCTCTATGAAACGGACTTCTCGTTTCCTGACCCAATCTTCCTGTTGTGTGAAAATGTTTGTAGCGACCACTATTCATACGCTCATTTGTTGTCATTCCCAAACACATTATCTGCAACAGAAAAGTATTTATCTAAATTTACATACTTTCTAATTTTCCTTGATTATTCTGAAACCAGGGTGACTTCAACAGAGTGACAACTGAAATTGCCGCAGTCTTTAAACTAGATAAGTAAAGGTAATAACTCTAGGTTATAGTATCTTTTTAACTTTCAAATGGAATACAACTTTTTTCCTACATCCGTCTTTTATGGATTAACAAATCTTATTTGTTCCTTTGGTATGTGATGCATCACATTATTGAAGCAAGACTGCTTAATCATGTTTAGCAGTTTTCAATTGGGAACAACAACCATTTTCAAAACTGTGTGTGAAGCTACAAAAGCTTATGCCACCTATTAGCATCATGAGAAGGGAGCAACGAGTGTAGCACCATCTGATGACAGAGAAGATTATCAAATGAATACGACTGGTGAATTTAATCTAACTTTGTTTCATAAGTGAACGACAAATGCCAAAACTGGACAGTATTAAGGGAAGAATATGGTTGTGACTTCCATACTTAAATTTTTTGGTTTGTTTTAATAAAAATTTGACAATACCCATATACTATGAAGTGCCTAGTGAGGTATCAGTACATACTGTTTAGACAGAAGAGAATCCTTCAATGAAACAACTAAGTAGTATCAATGAATGAAACGACTTTATAGGAATCTGTTCCAACAATTATCTCAGATTTACTTAAATATCACTTATTTTCTATGGGTACCTGATGCTCCATCTAAAGAGAATAAGATGGGAGACACATAGTGTTTTTATACTCTTCCTGAAATGTAGTGGGACAGAAATATACAGGGTGATTATAATTACAGATAAACTTTCAAACCACTGAAGAAATAAGACCACCGGTCAGAATGACGCAAATCGCAATGGAATATTATCAGAGAAGGGGGAAGACGTATGGCAGAAGAAAAATAAATAGTTACAAAATGTAGCAATAGATGGCGCTGTAAGCATCATAATTTAACAGTGGTCGACTACCAATGACAAATGAATCATACAATAATGTCTAAGGTGTAAGTTTGATGCTAAACAAACTGTACTACTCAGTGCGCAGGGGTGTACAGGTGTGATACTGTTAGTTACATAAGCCCATCCACCATGGCAGGGTCATATCACATTGGATGGGAAAAATCAGTTTTTAATTGTCCTGAGACCAAAAACCACATAAAAAGCATCAATTATATCGGTTTTTAATTGTCCTGAGGCCAAAAACTGCATAAAAAGCACCAATCACATCAGTTTTTAATCATCCTCTGGCCAAAAACCACATAAAAAGCATAATCAAAATCAAATCGAATTATTAATTTCCGTGTGACTGGTGCAAAACATGGCAAATACGCTGTCCACTGTTTTCTGCAACAAGTTGAAATCGAGAAACAGCACGTTCCACAACTGATCAAAGTGTTTCCAGGGTCACGTTCATAATGTGTTAAGCAAGGTGTGTCTTCAATGCAGCGAAGTTTGCAATCAGAACACTGAACACATCTTTCAGATAGCCCCTCAGCCAGAAGTCACACAAATTAAGATCAGGTGACTGGGATGGCCAGGTTGATAATTCTAACATTTCCGAAATAGCACTTCATCAACTGCTTAACTGGATTTTCAATGTGCAGAGGTGCACCATCTTGCATAAAAATGATCCCATCCACACTGTTGGAGAGCTGGAATGATATGGTCGCAGAAAAGACACTCGCAGCACTTACCAGTGATGGTACAGGTAACAGGACCGGGAGCACCTGTCTCTGAAAAAATATGGCCCTATGATAAATGATGCCGTAAACCTGCACCACACAGTGACCTTTTAGGGATAAAGTGGTACTGGTTGATTTGTACATGGATTTTCTGTTGCCCATATTCGACAATTCTGTGCACTGACATATCCTGTCAGATGGAAGTGGGCTTTGTCTGTCCATAAAATCTTCCATGGCTAATCATTGTCCACTTCCATGTGAGCAAGAAATTCTAAGGCGAAGGTCTTTCTTGCTGGCAGGTCAACAGGAAGCAACTCGTGCACATGGGTAATTTTGAATGTATAGCAAAGAAGGATGTTTCGTAGGATTTTACGCACCATGCTAATGGGTATGTCCAATGTTCAGGCAATTCTCCATGCACTGCATGTTTGCACACCACCACTTGTCTCCTCCTGCAATGCTGTAGGCACTGCTTCCACTGACATTGAATCAATTCATTTTCTCCGTCTACCAGATTGCATGCCAAAAGAACCCGTCTTTTCAAATTTCTAAATCATTTTCTTCAGATCCACGGAAGTCATAGGACTAATGCCTTTCTTCAAATCCTTCTGTATCTAGAACTTCTACAGAATCACGCGGTATCGTGCATTGAGACAGTCATGGTGAACGTCACAGACGCAAAAGGAGGAAAAGCCAACTACCTGGCGTGTTTATACCAACTTTAATGGGTCATGCGCATGGCAGGTGTTTTCATTTACATATTCTGACACATACAGTGTCATCTACTGATCAATTTTCACACTATTTTTCTTCTTCTGCCATACGTTTCCCGCCCTCTCCGATAATATTCCGTTGCAATTTGACGTCATTCTGGCCACTGGTGTTATTTCTACCGTGTTTTGAGAGTTTAATTTTAATTATAATCACCCCATACTTCTCAATTCCAGTGCAAAAACAAATCTTAAAATTTGCTACCAAACCATGCATAAATTACCAACAAGTAGTCAAGCACTTCTAGAAAAAGAAGTCAACAATAGCAAGGGATTTAAGAAAAAAAAAAAAAAAAAAAAAAAAAAAAAAAAAAAAAAAACAAAAAGCAACATAAAAGAACTAAGAGACAACAGAAAATCTTTCAACAAGGAACAAAGAGAGAATGAATAAGAACGGGGGGAGGGGGGGGGGGGGGGGGGGATAAGATGGATGTTTCTTCCATGTACTGGGTGAGTAACTATCATCACTCATACAATGTTGCGTATTCTGCCCAGGACCTTCTGCAATTATATTAATGGCAGTAAATGTTTTCAAGATTAGAACACAAAAGAGAACCATGTGAAAACTTATAATGAGTGTTTTGTGCAGATGTAGTCATTTGTGAAAATTTGCACATGCACAGTTCTTTAATATTCTATTATTATCCAGTTAGTGAAAAGGTCATGCAAACTCTTAGTGCAATTCTACCGCATTTTTGGCAACGTACATATACTAAAGTAACTGCATACAATTGTATCTAAATCCAAGATATACTAAAATAACTGTAGGCAGCTGTGTCAAAATCCAAAGCATTTGACCAAGCCAATAATAAAAATTATTGGGGGAAGAGAGCGGGGATGGTGATGGTGATGGTGGTGATGACGATGATGATGATGATGAGGAGGAGGAGGAGGAGGAGGAGGAGGATGAAGAGGATGTTGTGAAAATTTCACTGAAAGCCCCTATGCACAATAAAACAATTTGTTAAACTTTACTATATTTGCAAAATATTTGACTGTTTGTGGTGTCTGATGCAATTGTCAAATACAGAGCATGTCTGACACGAATGAGAGAAATTTTGATTGACAGAAAATTTGACAAGATGGCACACATTATTTATGTTGATGATTTGCTGAATATGTTTAGCTCTTTTTCATCTTCTTCTACTTCTTCGAACACACTGCCAGAGACAATGTTAGACATGAAACTCGCTTGTGGAAGAACTTCTGTGAAGTTAGGAAGGTAGGAGATGAGGTGCTGGATACGTAGAGCGGTGAAGTCATCCTTGGGTAGCTCAGTTGGTAGAGCACTTGGCCACAATAGGCAAAGGTCAGGAGCTCGAATCTCAGTCCAGCGAACAGTTTTAATCCAACAGGATGTATTTTATCAGCACATGCTCTGCTGCAGAGTGAAAACCTCATTCTGGAATGTTAGACATGCTTTATAAGCATTTGTAGTCACGTTCAGGCTTGTTTGATAAATCTGTGGATGGATAAGAGTGAACTTGACAAATAAGTTTGATTGTATGTAGAGTCCTTAAAGAGTCTGAAAGCTAGGGAGACCTGCATGTATATATAACTGTTTCTTTCTGTTAGAGATTTGATTAGCCATATGAAGAATGCACTGAGGTTTCCACACATTTACAGGGTCGAACCATCTGTTAAGGGTAGCACCCACAAGAATGAACAATTATTTCTGCACTGAATCATAAACTGATGGAAAAATTTTTTTTAGCACCAAATAGGAGTTATATGACATAAACAAAAGTTGGTAGCCTCGTTTCTACATCTGAAAGATGATGTCTATTAAAATTTCGCACCAGTCGCACGAGGGTCGTGCTAGTAGCACCACTATGAGGATGCAAATTCAGTTTGCTTTAAATACGTGCTGTAATGGTCATCAGCATTAGTTACCTTTGAGATCAGACATGGTGAGTTGATGGTAATCAAGAATGCCTTAATGGCAACAAAGACACCCCACAGAGTTTGAATGAGATAATGTAACAAGCCTAAAGCTGGCTGTTCTCTTTGAGATATGGCAGAATGTCTTGGCAGGAATGTAGCCACTGTACACAACTGCTGACAACGGTGGTCACAAGAATATATTGTCACAAGAAGACTGGCTCTGGACAGCCAAACGGCACTGTTAAAAGGGAAGACCATCGTGTTCAGTGTATGGCTCTGGCACATTGTACTACATCTGCACCAACAATTGGCACCACAGTGACACAACAAATTGCTTACTTCAAGGGCAGCTCTGAGGCAGATGCCCTGTAGTGTGCCTTCCACTGCCCCCAAACCACAACCATTTAAGACCTCAGTGGTGTCAAGTGAGAGCTCATTGGAAGGCAGGGTGGACGTCTGTGGTGTTTTCTGATGAAAGCTGGTTCTGCCTCAGTGCCAGTGATGGCCATATGTTGGTTAGGAGGAGGCCAGATGAGGGCCTGCAACCAACCTGCTTGTGTGCTAGACACCTCAGACCTACATTTGAAGTTATGGTCCCGAATGCGATTACGTAGGACAATAGGAGCACTCTCACGGTTATCCCAAGCACACCGACTACAAATCTGTGCATCAATCTGGTGCAACCTGTTGTGCTGCCATTCGTGAATAGAACTCCACGATGTGTTTTCCAACAGGATAATACTCACTCACATACCGCTGTTGTAACCCAACAAGCTCTACAGTCTCGACACGTTGCCTCGGCCTACTCGATCACTAGATCCATCTCCAATGGAGCATGTATGGGACATCATCAGATGACAACTCCAGCATCATCCACAAACAGCATTAACCATCCCTTTATTTACTGACCAAGTGCAACAGGCATGGAACTCCATCCCACAAACTGACATCAGGCATGTGTACAACACAATGCATGCATGCTTGCATGCTCGGATTCAACATTCCAGTTATTAATGTACCAGCACTTCACAGTTGTAATGGCTTCTCTCGAACTTACACTAACCTGTGATCTTGCAATGTTAATCACTTAAACATGTTACCTAAACAAATGTATTATGCAAATTTTATGATGGGCATTTCATAAATTATGCACACTAAGTTTTTTACTTACACATTTATTTATTTTTTTATTTAATAAAATTGCATCCAAATAGCCATATACAGTTACTTTTCTTAACATTTTACATTTACATTTTTGCGTAGATTTCACTCTTTTACTGCACAGTTCTGTGTGATATTGTTCCAGGCTTTGTTACACAGTTCACACACACACACACACACACACACACACACACACACACAAACGTTGTGGTTGGGTCATGATAAGTTTTGTTTTTGCAAATTAGATGATGAAAGCCGTGAATGGATAATATAGTTACGACATGTCGCAGTTCGAAGTTTGGTGCTGTCCATGAGTGGTTCGTCATTGCTTCAGTGCTATGGAATTCCGGCCATACTTTTTCTGGTTTATCCTCCATGATCTTCAGTTGATTTCTGGAGGCCCTGGTGTGTGGCGTCATATATCGAAGTTTGATGTCTTCAATTAGGAATGGCAAGATTTTTGCGTTGAATAATTTCATGGCTCTTTCTAGACTGAGTAGGCAGATGTTTTCGATGTCCTGTATTGCTATTGTTGCTTGGGCTGCACTTTCTGTTGTATGTTTTGTGAAGCATTTGGCTGTTGGTACTTAAGACTCCATTTGATTGCAGAATGATGTTCGAAAAAGAGAGGTTGTCTGATATTGTGATTAAGTTGTATTTGAGGATTGACTTGATTATTCTTGCCCATATGCTATCTTCTCCCATTGTGTTTTCCAGTTTTCAGACTATGAACCTCTTTCCAGTAGGTCAAAGGCTTTGGTAACGTCTATGAACATTGTGTAAAACATTTGTTTCTTTTGTAGCGCTTTGTTGACGATGTTTAGAAGAAGCCTGACTGTCGTAAGTGTTGATCTTCCAGATCTGAAGCCCATTTTTCGTTCTGGGAGGTGACTGTCCACACAGGCTTTGATTTTTTGTGTAATTATCTTTGAAAACATCTTGAACTAAGTATTTTCCAGGGCTATGCCTCTGTACTTGTTTGTGTCCGTTGGGTCTCCTCTACCTTTCTAGATAGTTTGTGTCCGTTGGGTCTCCTCTACCTTTCTAGATAACTTTTATTATCGAGTGTCTCCACTGGGTCGGAATTCTTCCAAGTTCCAGGCATTTGTTGAATAGTTTAATCCATATGTGTTGGAGAGCCTCTTTTGCATCTTTTTTTATGTTCATTATATATATTAACGGGTCCTGCTGCTTTCTTGTTCTTCAGTGTTTTTATTGCTTCTTTAACATCATCTTCTTTTAGAGTTTCCCATACATTGTCTTTTTCCTTCGTTTGATGTTGTTTCTCTTTCTTTGGGGATGTTTTGATTCCTTTTTTGTTCAGTATCGAAGTGGTCTTCCCATTCCTTCATGTCTGTATTTGGTGTACGAGACATTCTTCTTGGTCTTGCTGCTATGTATGGGTCTTTCTCTGTTTCATCCCCTTCTCTTTTTGCTTCTCTTTCTGTGTGTTCTTTTTTCTTTTCTTCTATTAGTTTTTTGTAGATTCTCCTCTCTTCTGCATAAAGTTTGCACGTTTCCTCGCCGTGCTGGTTTCTTAATCTGTCGAGTGTTCTTAGAACAGTGTTCCTTTTGCTGTAGCATTCAGCATCGAACCATCTTTTTGCCGTCCTTGTTTTTGGGTTTGTTTGCATCACTGAATTTTTTAGGAGGTCTTCTATTTTGTCTGTTGCTTTTTCAAGGTCTCCTTCCTCTATTAAAGTTTCTATTTGTGTTATTTGATCTTGCTGGTTTGTTAATTTTTCTTTATCTGCTTTTCTTTGCGTGATTTGGTGGGTCTTTCTTGCTGGTGGTGATGTGACGTTATTTATATTTATCTTCACTGGAATGTGCTTTCGTATAGGAGTCATGCCATATTGGTTGAATATTTCCTTTTATTTCTCCTCTTGTTAATGCAATATCAACGGTATTTTTCCCATTGTGGAATATATATGTAGGGTGAAACCATCCTCTTCTAGGGTTTCAATGACTAGTCTTGTTTTATAGTTCTCGTTGTCTATTCTGCAGTTGAGATCGCCTGCAATAATGGTGGGTTTGCTGTCGCATTGTTTGATGAGTGTGACTATTTCGTCAATTATTTCTAAAACATTTGTGTGCGGTTTAAAATAGACTGCAATTATATTTATGTTTGCTGCTTCTACTAGCGTACTATTTTCTTGTTTTATGATTTTTTTGGTGGGGGTCATCCAGGGTTTCAGTAGGATAGATATTCTTCCCATGGGTCATCCTCTTCCTCCCTTCTTTGCCATTAGGTGAATATTGTAGAAATCTTTATGTTGCTAGTTGTCTATCAGGAAGGTTTCTGACAGAATTGCAAGAGCTTTGCATAATGTCTGTTGGTGTTAGGTTAAGAGCACTTTTTATTCCCTCTGTATTCCAAAAGACTGCTTTTATTTCTTGTTCTTCTGGTTTTCTTCTTAGTTTAGTTGAGCTCTGCTCCCTCTTCCATTGATTGTCTTGGGAAACGAAATCGATGTACTTTTATGTTTTCAGGCCAGAAAACTGGTTCTTGTATATCTTCAAACAGACTGCCTATTTGAAAGCTTTTTTGTCACAGTGTGCACAGTTCTTCACATTCAAGTTGTCTCAGTATTTTGTTCTTGTTGAGGTATTTCACTACTGTATCAGTTGCGGTGGTTCTATTTAAGTTAGGAATATATAACCACACTGTTGTTTCTGCTGCTTGCATTTCTTTGTCTTTTTTTTTTTTTTTTTTACCCATTATGGTTTTATTTTTACTCTGGTTTCTTCTGTACCAGCTCCTCCCTACCACAAAGTTGGTTCCTCTAGTTCATTAACCTGATTTCCGGTTTTATTATGCTCATGTGCATTGACTTGGACTTGTGGCTGATTTTGTTACTGGAGCAGAGGATTTCTGTATATTGCCATTCCCCTTGGTTTAACTTTGTTGTTGTACTTAGTTTGTATGTTGTTTTGCATCAGTTTTGGTTTTCTCTGGTTCTAGGTGACTTTCCTTTTCTAGAGTTTTCTTTATTTGCTCCTGTATTAATATCCCTAGTTGGTTTTTTAAGAAATCAGTTATCTCCTCCATTTTATGCCTCAGATCTCCCATTTCCGTGTTATTTTCATCTTTTTTTGCTTTTTCGAGAGAGCTACCCACTCCAATATCTCCACTGAAGTTCTTCTCAGATCCTGTAGGTGTCTCTTCCGTCTGCCTCTGTTCGCTATGTGCTGTTTCCTGCGTTTCTCTGATAGATGTCGCTAGTTGTCCAGCAGTGCAGCTGTCTTCTTCCTCACTCATCTCCTCTTGTTGGAGGTTCCTAACCTCTCTGGTAGGACTCCTATTCTCCTCCTCCTATGCTTTTGTTTTGTTTTTCAAAGATTCTAAGCATTTTCTTATGTCACTCACCGCCTCTAGTAATTCCATTCTTCATTTTCTACTTCATATATCCTCCTCCTTTTGCCACTTTTCTGATCTTCATAAGAGTGTTCTCAATACGTTGCACTGAACTGTCCGCCATCTTTATTTATTTTTCAATATATCTTTAATGTCTTTCCTTCCAGAGAAAGACAACAACGTCCATGCATAGGTTTTTTCAACTTCGGAAACAAGTCGAAACCTGGTGGACTCACATCTGGATTTTAGCGAGGATACAGCAACACTTCCCATTTGTGTATCACTCAGTTTTTGGGCTACAACATTGCTGGTATGTGGGCGAGCATTGTGTAGAGAATGAGTGGCTCAGCCTCACACAACTGATATCAGGTTTTGTGCATTTTTCTGCACAGGTTTAGCATGATGTTTAATACACTGTTGTGATACTTGTTCCCCATGGGACTACTTGTCATGATTATTCCTCGGTGATCATAAGCAAAAATTTGATTGAGCACGTCAACATTTTTTTTTTTTTTTTATGTGGAGAATCTGAAGCTCTCCACTCACTGGACTGTAATTTCAACTCAGCTTCAAAGTCTCTAATTCATGTTTCATCAATAGCAACAATTTAAGACCAGAATCATTGACCTTCACAGTGAAATCTTTGTTTGGGCAAGGTTGCAATGTCCAGGCATTTCTGTTTCTCTTCAGCAGTCAAACAGTTGGAACCGATCTCGCAGAAATTTTCTCTTCATAAAATCATTTATATGAATATGGAACACTGATGTTGAGGGAATTCCCTTGGCTTCAGAGAGTTCAACACAAGTCGCACTGCTATCTTCTTCAACAGCATCTGCCACAAGTTTTATACTTCATTCATCTGTTGTCGGTTTTGGTCTTCTGGGTCTTGGATTATCGTCTATGCTTATACAACCACCATGAAAACAATTCACCCAATGTGAAACTGTACTATGTTCTGTGGTAAACTCTCAACAAACTTCACTTAATGCACTGTGGATTTCTATTGGGTTTTTGCTGTGTAAAGTTTTGATCATCATGTATGACAGCACCCAAGACTGCCCACAGGCTCCATTTCTATCTCTCACCAATTTTATGTTAGATTACATTGCGAAAAAACAAAAATGTGCTGCTTCCTCAAGCTCCTAACTCAAACAATCCAACAGTAATATCAACACGTACATTATTTATAAAATATCCCTTGGATTATTTATGAAATGTTCCTTGTATTACTCTACATTAATTATCTTTTGGTGCTGCAATGTTTTTCTGTCAGTGTATATGTAAATGACATTCCATTTAAGGCACATCCAGCATAACAATTTCTTCTAGCAGATGACATGTATTATTAGTCTCAAAATCACATCATGCAAAAGAAGTGAAACTGCTTGCATTAGTAAGGAATTACTTGTAATGGGGTATTAGTGGACGACTGTTTTTTGATGGTGACCTGCACCACAATGCATTAAAAAAAATGTCAACTCAGTGGTAGTTGACAAGCGGTTTGCAACAGAGTAGTTCTTGCACTATGCCATAAGGTAAGAACAGCTGAGTTACTGTGCAGCTTTACAGCAAAACATAATGCAGAAATGTCTTGAGTAGGGGAAGGAACAAATGGTGGTGAGTGCAGACTCAAGTGGGTTCTACTCTGACAACAATCCATTTGGTAAGTATAAAGAATTTGTATTGAGAGTCTAGTTTTACTCTCTCTCTCTCTCTCTCTCTCTCTCTCTCTCTCTCTCTCTGTTTGGTCAGATCTTGTACACAAAAACTGCTGGGTGCATAAAATTACCAGAGGGAAAGCAAATGGCTGTAACAAATTGGTCACCCACTCCCATGGAGTTGATCGACTTTGATCAAAATTAAATTGTGCTCTTACTCTGTGAAAACATAAAATCACAGTCATGCACTAATATGGCATCATAAATACACACAAGTAACAACTTTTCACCTGTGTCAAGCTAGCAGGTGCAAAACAATAGAGATCCTCTTCTCTTCATTTTAGAAACATAGCACTGAAATAACGTAACGTTTTGACGAGTGTCACTCTGATCATCTTCTGGTGAGGAAACAGGAGAATTTCAATGCAACCACCTGGATGGAAGCATGAGAAGATTTCATCTGCAGTATGCATTCATTTACGTACTTCAAAAGTTACAACACTGAACATTCATAAATTTTGTGATATGGCCTTTTAACATCAGAAATCATGTCATTGTCATGTCAGTACTGCAGCATGGCTACAAGCGAGGGGAAACTACAGCCATTATTTTGCCTACAGCTATACCAAATAGTTTAATAGTGATGGTATTTTGGATGTAAAAAAGTCTGTCACTCAAATGTGCAGACACGCATTTGTCAGAAAAATAAACACTCCCCCGCCCCCCACCCTCTCTTTCACATTCTTCCCTCCCACACCACTTTGCCCCATTCCCTCAAAATTAATAAACAATATGAATTTCATTTAAATTATACTTTTTTCTTAACTGTCTCTCTTTCTCTCATACAAATGTAGTCAAAACCAAACTCTTATTCATTTACACAGGCGCATGTGTGAGCGCCTGCGCCCCCCCCCCCCCCCCTCCCACACACACACACCATTGAGAAGCTATAAGTGAGGTATTAGCATCTAGAGACACACATGATTCAGTAACTAAATTCAGCAGAATATTGGTTTCTCAAGACACATTTGTGATCCCTGGAGATAGGACATATTACAGTTTGGGTGCAGTGGGTATAGTCAGACTATAAAAATGTTGTTGTGTGTGTAAGTGGAGGTTCAACAGCACTTTCCAACTTTTGAAGGTGACTGCTGTTATTTAGAGCAGAGGCACGAGATTTTACACGGGCAGCTTCTGGTAGTGATAGTTGATCAGTAAGTGTGTAGTTCGAAGTAGAGTGTGACAATACTTATAAGAAATTGACACTCTTAGTACACGGCAACCTTATTGTGTCAATAACTATGGCTCAGAGGCTAGTTAAAAAGAAAAGTAACTGTATCATTTCTGTGAGAGCTGATTTATTTCATTTTTTGTGATTACTGGGTTTTCATATTATGAACACTGGCCCCGAGAAGCTTTCTTTGAGAAGATTTTTGATGAGGTTGTAGTTTCTATTTGAGAGGTAAGAGGAGTGTAGCAGGAATATATGTTTTCAATTCTGTGGTAGGAAATAGGAATTATCAGAATGTTATCATACTGTTACAGAGCTGATATTAGTATGCAGGTGTGACATTTTTTTTATCCTCGTCTCACAGATCAAGATAGGGCTGGTGACCCTTGTCTAAACTAGTTTGTTAGAAGCCAAGAGTTGGTAGTTGATCCAGGTCTGACGATAAATTTTTCCCATAAAGTCATAATTACATGATGCAGTGTGACTGCACCCCTAACCGCTCCAGGACTACGCTGATGTTCACCATCACAAGCACTAGTAGCAGAAGTAACAATACATTTGTTATGTGTGTTAGGGGATTGTTCAGCGTTTGGGGACAAATAAACATATGAAAACTAAAAGATGCAGTTAACTGGCTTTGGTGTCTAAATGTTTAATGTGTTCCATTCTCATATTTTCTCAAACTGTTGCATTAGAATTTTTTGACTTCTTAATTACTTCCAACTGAGGGTCACTAGTCTCAATATCTGTTTGTCATTCCCTTATGTTATATTTATATACCCCCAATTTTTCAGTTAAACAAGAGCTGATTAATAGTTGTGTTGGGAGACACGTTAGTGTTCCCAGAATCTATTGCAAAGGTTTTATTGTACCTTTATGATAGCCTCTGTGATTTTTAACTGATTTTGGGAAAACTGAATGTTTCTGAGATGAAATCAAATGAATTTTTTTTTCACATACTATTAGACTTTTGACTAATTCTCTCCATTGGAAGGTCTACTTGAAATAGAGAGTAATATTCAAGTAACATGTCAGATTATGTCCAGGTATATGATTTAAGCTCCATCCACATGTTGGGGTGATCATTTGAAACTATAGTTTCTTGGCTCCATGACTTAGGTCTCATTTTGTTACACATGAATTTAAGTTCTCTACCTATTAACAAATTGTTCAATGCCACTCAATAATTAATGAAATTGTGTAGTTGCAAAAATTTTTCAGGTTTTCTGGATGAAGCAGGAAATTGCTGGCGTTAACAAGTGTGTAATTTATGAATTTCATGTTTTCACCTTTAGATCTACAAGGTTCGGAATCAATGTTACGAAAAGACTTATGACACAGAGGTTTTCTTAAGATTTACCTGCCAATATTTAGCCTGTTTGTCTGAAGAAGAGAAGAAAGTCAAATGCAATTCACCTCTCCTCCAGTGAGATTGGAATCCACAAGTAAAGCATTACCTCTTAGCTAGTGAGGCACTACTATGATATCTGCCCTGTCATAGACTTAATGAAAACTAAGATAGATAATTTCAGACTAAAAGTCAAGATTAGGTGTACTTTCTGTAATGAATGACCTTCCTGGGCCTTTAAGCACAAATCTGATTACACTATGGCACACCTTAGATGAAAATCACATTATTTAATGAAAATGATGAGAAAATATCAAGTGAATTTAGCAGGATAATTCTGTGCCAATCCAGAAGTAACTTGAGAATCACAAAGTTGCCAAACATATTATATGATGTTGGCAATTATAATAGCCATAGGAAGTATATACACTCCTGGAAATGGAAAAAAGAACACATTGACATCGGTGTGTCAGACCCACCATACTTGCTCCGGACACTGCGAGAGGGCTGTACAAGCAATGATCACACGCACGGCACAGCGGACACACCAGGAACCGCGGTGTTGGCCGTCGAATGGCGCTAGCTGTGCTGCATTTGTGCACCGCCGCCGTCAGTGTCAGCCAGTTTGCCGTGGCATACAGAGCTCCATCGCAGTCTTTAACACTGGTAGCATGCCGTGACAGCGTGGACGTGAACCGTATGTGCAGTTGACGTACTTTGAGCGAGGGCGTATAGTGGGCATGCGGGAGGCCAGGTGGACGTACCGCCGAATTGCTCAACACGTGGGGCGTGAGGTCTCCACAGTACATCGATGTTGTCGCCAGTGGTCGGCGGAAGGCGCATGTGCCCGTTGACCTGGGACCGGACCGCAGCGACGCACGGATGCACGCCAAGACCGTAGGATCCTACGCAGTGCCGTAGGGGACCGCACCGCCACTTCCCAGCAAATTAGGGACACTGTTGCTCCTGGGGTATCGGCGAGGACCATTCGCAACCGTCTCCATGAAGCTGGGCTACGGTCCCGCACACCGTTAGGCCGTCTTCCGCTCACGCCCCAACACTGTGCAGCCCGCCTCCAGTGGTGTAGCGACAGGCGTGAATGGAGGGACGAATGGAGACGTGTCGTCTTCAGCGATGAGAGTCGCTTCTGCCTTGGTGCCAATGATGGTCGTATGCGTGTTTGGCGCCGTGCAGGTGAGCGCCACAATCAGGACTGCATACGACCGAGGCACACAGGGCCAACACCCGGCATCATGGTGTGGGGAGCGATCTCCTACACTGGCCATACACCACTGGTGATCGTCGAGGGGACACTGAATAGTGCACGGTACATCCAAACCGTCATCGAACCCATCGTTCTACCATTCCTAGACCAGCAAGGGAACTTGCTGTTCCAACAGGACAATGAACACAATCTTTCCTTCTTTTCCTTTCTTACTTCTCCAATAGGAGGACCAACTCTGTCTTTCCCACTATTTCATATTCACAATTTTCTATTGTTGAAACCCTTCCTTCTTACAGATTATTTTAGTGCCACCTGTCTTCACAGAGTAGCCAAGGAAAATGACACACATGGGAGCCTTAGACAAAATTTTATGACTGATAATTAGTGTTGCATGTTAGTGCCACCTGTCTTCACAGAGTAGCCAAGGAAAATGACACACATGGGAACCTTAGCCAAAATTTTATGACTGATAATTAGTGTTGCATGTTAGTTGCATCAAATGTTGTGGGGGGAAAGGGTGCATGCAGCAAATAAACGGGAAAGGTGACGGATGAACATGTGCACATCGCACATCACTTATTGCAACAATGGAGAGCCGGAAGAATTGCAACAGAATCCTCAGGGTGTAAAGGGAGTGTTCTGATGTGGAAATAAAGCCACAAAAATGGAAGACTGAACGAAATTTATTGGAGGATAAGTTTAAAAGAGGATTAAGAAACTTGAAAGTTGATGGGTAATCAAGTAAATACATTACATTGTCAGTAAGTATATTTTCTAATACAAGTATTATAAAGAGGAGGAGACACACATACCATTTAGTATTGATCCCAATAAGTATGTATAACATGTTAGTGTAAAAATAGGGAAAAGATGAAGAAGAAGTTTAAATACAGTGACTGTTCAAATACAGTGACCACAGACCAAGATAAGCAGGTGGAAACAAGTTATTGGCGGAAGGTATCACATAAGGAGAAACATATGACAAGGACAAATAGTTCACGATTAAAGTAAAATTGAGAATTATAGAAGCATTTCCATACTAGAGTAATGTGATATTGACTTGGTTGATTAAACTTAATGAATTTGAATACATTTCCACTGCGGTTTCAGGAAGCAAGTATCTGAAGTTAGGGATACTTAAAAAGGTTGTTGAGTCCAATTGAGGAAGTGATTCTTTGAGTAAATGAATCAATTAAATGAAATAATTTAAAACTACAAATGTTGTTGTTGTGGTCTTCAGTACAGATACTTGTTTGATGCAGCTCTCCATGTTACCCTATCCTGTGCAAGCTTCTTCATCTCCAAGTACCTACTGCAACCTAATTCCTTCTGAATCTGCTTAGAGTATTCACCTCTTGGCCTCCCTCTGCAATTTTTACCCTCTATGCTGCTCTCCAATATTAAATGGGTTCCCTTCTTCTAGTCAAGTGTGCAACAAATTCCTCTTCTCCCCAGTTCTATTCAGTACCTCCCCATTAGTTACGTGATCTACCCATCTAATCTTCAGCATTCTTCTGTAGCACCACATTTCAAAACCATCTATTCTCTTCTTGTCTAAACAATTTATCGTCTCCATGTTTCACTTTCATACATGGCTACACTCCATACAAATACTTTTAGAAAAGACTTCCTGACCCTTGAATCTATACTCAATGTTTACGAATTTCTCTTCTTCAGAAATGCTTTCCTTGCCATTGCCAGTCTACATATTATATCCTCTCTACTTCGACCATCATCAGTAATTTTGCTCCCCAAATGGCAAAACTCATCTACTACTTTAAGTGTCTCATTTCCTAATCTAATTCCCTCAGCATCACCTGATTTGATTCCACTACATTCCATTATCCTCGTTTTGCTTTTGTTGATGTTAATCTTACACCACCTCTTCAAGACACTGTCCATACCATTCAACTGCTCTTCAAGGTCCTTTGCTGTCTGTGACAGAATTACAATGTCATTGGCAAACCTCCAAGTTTTTATTTCTTCTCCATGGATTTCAACTCCTACTCCAAAATATTCTTTTGTTTCCTTTACTGCTTGCTCAATATACAGATTGAATAACATCAGGGATAGGCTAAAACCCTGTGTCACTCTCTTCTCAACCCCTGCTTCCCTTTTGTGCCCCTCGAGTCTTATAATTGCCATCTGGTTTCTGTACAAAAGTAAATAGCCTTTCGTTCCCTGTATTTTACCCCTGCCAACTTTAGATTTTGAAAGAGAGTATTCTAGTCGAATTGTCAAAAGCTTTCTCTGAGTCTACAAACGCTAGAAATGTGGGTTTGCTTTTCCTTAATTTATCTTCTATGATAAGTCATAGGGTCAGTTATTGCCACACGTGTTCCAGCATTTCTACAGAATTCCAAATGATCTTCCCCAAAGTAAGCTTCTACCAGTTTTTCCATTAGTTTGTAAAGAATTCGTGTTAGGATTTTGCAGCTGTGACATATTAAACTGATATCCAGGTAATTTTTGCACCTGTCAATACCTGCTTTCTTTGGGATTGGAATTATTATATTGTTCTTGAAGTCTGAGGATATTTTGCCTGTCTCATACATCTTGCTCACCAGATGGTAGAGTTTTGTCAGGGCTGGCTCTCCCAAGGCTATCAGTAGTTCTAATGGAATGTTGTCTACTTCCGAAGCCTTGTTTTGACTCAGGTCTTTTAGTGCTCTGTCAAACACTTCACTTCATGCAGTATCATATCTCCCATTTCATCGTCATCTACATCCTCTTCCATTTCCATAACATTGCCCTTGTATAGACCCTCTATATACTCCTCCCACCTTTCTGCTTTCCCTTCTTTGCTTAGAAATGGTTTTCCATCTGAGCTCTTGATATTCATACAAGTGGTTCTCTTTTCTCCAAAGGTCTCTCTAATTTTCCTGTAGGCAGTACCTAACTTACCCCTAGTGAGATAACCCTCTACATCCTTACATTTGTCCTCTAGCCATCCCTGCTTAGCCATTTTGCACTCATTTTCAAGACGTTTGTATTCTTTTTTGCTTGCTTCATTTACTGCATTTTTATATTTTCCCCTTTCATCAATTAAATTCAATATCTCTTCTGTTACCCAAGGATTTCTACTAGCCCTCGTCTTGTTAGCTACTTGATTCTCTGCTGCCTTCACTATTTCATCTCTCAAAGATACCCATTCTTATTCTACTGTATTTCTTTCCCCAGTTCTTGTCAATCATTCCCTAATGCTCTCTCTGAAACTCTCTACAACATCTGGTTCTTTCAGCTTATCCAGGCTCCTATATAATCTATCTGAAACCTTCCAGTATCTCCAGGCATCTTCCGTTTATACAACCTTCTTTCATGATTCTTCAACCAAGTGTTAGCTATCATTAAGTTACGCTCTGTGAAAAATTCTACCAGGCGGCTTTCTCTTCATTCCTAACCCCCATTCCATATTCACCTACTACTTTTCCTTCTCTTCCTTTTCCTACTACCAAATTCCAGTCTCCCATAACTATTAAATTTTCGTCTCCCCACACTATCTGAATAATTTCTTTTATCTCATCAAACATTTTTTCAATCTCTTTGTCATCTGTGTAGCTACACTATGTGATCAAAAGTATCCGGACAACCCCAAAAACATACGTTTTTCATACTAGGTGCATTTTGCTGCCACCTACTGCCAGTTAATCCATATCAGCGACATCAGTAGTCATTAGACATCATGAGACAGCAGAATGGGGCACTCTGCAGAACTCACGGATTTCAAACGTGGTCAGGTGGTTGGGTGTCACTTGTGTCATATGTATGTACAAGAGATTTCCACACTCCTGAACATCCCTAGGTCTGCTGTTACCAAAGTGATAGTGAAGTGGAAATGTGAAGGGACACCTATGGCACAAAAGTGTACAAACCGATCTCGTCTGTTGACTGACAGAGACCACCGACAGTTGAAGAGGGTCGTAATGTGTAATAGGCAGACATCTATCCAGACCATCACACAGGAATTCTAAACTCCATCAGGATCCACTGCAAGTACTATGACAGTTAGGCAGGAGGTGAGAAAGCTTGGATTTCATGGTCGAGTGGTTGCTCATAAGCCACACATCATGCTGGTAAATGCCAAACGATGCCTTACTTGGTGTAAGGAGCATAAACATTGGATGATTGAACAGCGGAAAAACATTGTGTGGCAAATCACGGTACACAATGTGGCGATCCAATGGCAGGGTATGGCTATGGAAATTGCCTGGTGAATGTCATATACCAGCATGTGTAGTGCCAACAATAAAATTCAGAGGCGGTGGTGTTATGGTGTGGTCGTGTTTTTCACAGAGAGGGTTTGCACGCTTTGTTGTTTTGCATGGCACTATCAGAGAACAGACCTACATTGTTGTTTTAAGCACCTTCTTGCTTCCCAATGTTGAAGAGCAATTCGGGGATGGCGACTGCACCTTCCAACATGATCGAGCACCAGTTCATAATGCACGGCCTGTGGTGCAGTGGTTGCACGACAATAACATCCCTGTAATGGGCTGACCTGCACAGGGTCCTGACCTGAATCCTATATAACATCTTTGGGTTCATCTCACTGACCAACATTGATACCTCTCCTCAGTGCAGCACTCCATGAAAAATGGGCTGCCATTCCCCAAGATACCTTCCTGCACCTGATTAAACATATGCCTGCGAGAGTGGGAGCTGTCATAAGGCATTACCAATGGAGGGTGCATGAACTTTTAAGTTATTTTCAGCCAAGTGTCTGGATACTTCTGATCACGTAGTGTAGATGGCATATAAACTTGTACTACTGTGGTAGGCGTGGGCTTCATGTCTATCTTGGCTACAATAATGAATTCACTATGCTGTTTGTAGTAGCTTCCTGTGCTCCTATTTTTTTTTATTCATTACTAAACCTACTCCTGCAGTACCACTATTTGATTTTGTATTTATAACCCTGTATTCACCTGACCAGAAGTCTTGTCCCTCCGGCCACCAAACTTCACTAATTCCCACTATATCTAACTTTAACCTATCCATTTCCCTTTTTAAATTATCTTCCAGACCTGCCCAATTACGGGATCTGACATCCCACACTCCAATCTCTAGAACGCCAGTTCTGTTTCTCCTGATAACGATGTCCTCCTGAGCAGTCCCTACCTGGAGATCCGAATGGGGAACTATTTTAGCTCTGGAATATTTTACCCAAGAGGATACCATCACCACTTAACCATACAGTAAAGCTGCATGACCTCAGGACAAATTACAGCTCTGGTTTCCTATTGCTTTCAGCCATTCACAGTACCAGCACAGCAAGGCCATTTTCGTTAATGTTACAAGGCCAGATCAGTCAATCATCCAGACTGTTGCCCTTGCAAATACTGATAAGGCTGCTGCCCCTCTTCAGGAACCACATGTTTGTCTGGCCTTTCAACAGATACCCCTTCACTGTGGCCGCACCTACGGTACTGCTATCTGTATCACTGAGGTATGCAAGCCTCCCCACCAACGGCAAGGTCCATGGTTCGAACACATTAAACATTTAGGCACCAGAGCAAGTTAACTGCATCTTTTAGTTTTCATATGTTTATTTGTCATTTGTCCCTAAATTATAAACAGTCCCCTAACGCATGTCACATATGTATTCTTGCTTTTGCTACTAGTGCTTGTGGAGGCGAATATCAACATAGTCCTGGAGTGATAAGGAGTGCAGTCTCACTACATGAAGCAATTACAACTTTATGGGAAAAATTTATCATCAGGTCTGGATCAACCTCCAAATCTTGCTATTAACAAAATAGTTTATACAGGGGTCACCAGCCCTGTCTTGATCCGTGAGATGAGGATAAAAAAAATTTTTCACCGCCTACACACTAGTATCAACTCCGTAATAATATGATTACATTCTGTTAATTAATATTTATTATCAAAGGACCAGACACGTATATAGCTACAACTCCTCTTAACTCTCGAACAGAAAACTACAACCTCATAAAAAATCTCTGCAGAGAAAAATATTCATGACCAATGTTAAAAAAAAGAAAGAAAGAAATGAGCCATAGTTATTTGCACTATAAGGTTGCCTTCTATTAATAATGTCAATTTCTTCTAAGTCTCCTCACAGTCTACTTCGAACTACAAAGTAACTGATCAACCAATACTACCAGAAGCTGTCTCTGTAAAGTCTCATGCCTTTGCACTACATAACAACAATCATCTTCAAAAATGGGAAACTGCTGCTGACCTCCCGCACCTGTGCACTGAAACATGGCTTAAGTGTTTTTATAGTCTGGCTGTACCCAAACTGTAGCGTGTCCTACCTCTGAGGATCACAAATATGTCTTGGGAAACTGATATGCTGCCAAAATTTACCAATATATGATGTGTCTCTCTAGACACTAAGAGCTCTCTCTCACCCTCAAGATTAAAATAAAAAGTATAATTTAAACAGAAACCACTTGATATTGTTAAATTAATTTTGAGAGGCTGAGTAAAAAAGGAGTGGGAGGGAGGGGGCAGGGGGGAAGGGGGAGGGGGCAGGGAGGGAGGGAGGGGGGGGAGAGAGAGAGAGAGAGAGAGAGAGAGAGAGAGAGAGAGAGAGACCTGGGGGGGGGGGGGTTAAGACACTACGTCTTTCACTATTTTCTGGCAAAGAAAAATACCTGAAGCCCAGTGCAGCTTGTACACGTTACTTCCACACTCAAATGGAGAGTCTGCATAAACATTCTTCCAAATTTCATGGTCATTTTCTTTATAGTGAATCTGCTCATTGTATCACCACTCCGCTTCCCAAACACCACAAGGAAACTGACACGAGGGCATATTCTCTCTCACCACACAAGTCATTACATCCGTGGCAGATAATATTTGGCATTAAACTGCATGCAAAAATGTGCACAGTTATATTTTCAGTTTGCAGAAGTCAAAGACATGCAATTTTGGAATAAACAAGTAGGTATAATAGGATTTTCATTTTTAGTTATTTTCAATTAAACAAATGATTCTCAATGGTAGATAGCGAGCAGTTACAAACATATTCTTGAAAGTTTTATAGCTTCCATACCGCCTACATGTTGGCAGCCAGTTGATGCCACTGCTTTTCAAACATTCAGTCAGCTCCGTAATCTGTCTCATAGCCAGTGGGCGTTCTTTAGTGCCCTCTTCCAGCCAGTCAAGTAAGCAGTCCTTACAGACTGGTCATAGACAGGTATAGAGTGAGTGTCGGATATCTTATGTTTCCTGAATCAACAACTCACTTTCTCCATTTTATGCCACGCCCTGGACACTTTTTTCTGCTGTTATTGCCAAATGGTCCTAATCTGATTCCATTTTGTCTATAGCTGCCTAATTTTTTTTTTCTGCAGGATGCACATACAGACACATGAAATGTACCATCACCAAAACACAAGGAGGAAATGTGACCTGAAAAATCTGTCCCTGATGCAAAAAGGTGTGAAATACAGAAGCACAAAAATCTTCAATGCACTTCCAAGTAATATAAAGTGACTACAAGATAAAAAGGTAAATTAAACAAAAGTCTGCTCACAAACTTCTGTCGCACAGCTCTCTCCTTTTTCTCTGCTCAGGGTCAACCAGCTTTCATAGTAGCTAAGCTCACAACACTGTGAGTGAAGGTTGTAAGAAGCTGCCCTCATGCAGTTAATGTGTGTGGTCAAAATCATCTGTGAGGTAAGGAGGTGTGGTGAAACAAGTACAATATCATTTGAGAGGTACAGAGGCGACCGAGTTCACTGCTACTAGCGCTATGTCATCATAATGTGCCATAATCTAAGAACGAAATAAAAATGGATATGACTTTTTGAAGCTTTGTCTATATGTGCTTCAGTATATTAATGTTAAAACTGCTAAATCTCAGATTCATCAAATGAATATATTTCACTACATGCACTGAATATAATAGAGGGAAACATTCCACGTGGGCAAAATATTCCCTCTCCTTCCCTCTTTCCTGATGAGGCAACCGTTGGTTGCGAAAGCTTGAATTTTGTGTGTATGTTTGTGTTTGTTTGTGTGTCTATCGACCTGCCAGCGCTTTTGTTTGGTAAGTCTCATCATCTTTCTTTTTAGATATATTTTTCACTACATGCACTGTTTTAAGAAAAAAAGTGGCACTAAGTAATGAAGTTAGAATGCCAAAAACTGTTCAGGATGCGCAAATGTATGTCACAATCAATAGCTACAAGTCTCAACTTGACTGGAGCAATATTTTGGTCAAAATTTGCATTTTTGAGAAAAATTAAAGAAAGTAAATATAGGACAGAGAAAGATGAACATTCGAACGTAGCATCAGTTTCATATATTAACATTAACTATGTGACTCCATTCGATACCTCTAATAGTTTTCAAGTAATTTACTAAAAACGAAAGCCTTTATTTATAATAGATTAAGTCTCATTTGTATTAATGATAAAAAGTTCTAATTGCAGCATTTGATTACATCCATTAAATTATACATCTGTATCAAGTTTCAAGACTTTAATGTAAATAACTATCAATACAAGAACTTTTAAAAAAGTTCTTTAGAGGTCATGCCCTACTGTCAGTTCCGTTCTAACAATTTTTAGTGGGCAAAGTTTAAATGCAGTTGAACTAAAACTTTATCAGTAACTAAAGCCAACTTAATTCCACTCATATAAAAATTACAAAGATTTTAAATTTTAAAGGAAGTGACGAAGTTATTAAATAATACGTGTCCGAGAAAATGGCCATGTAAATGCTGCAGACTGTGCGTAGTGCAGTTGACATCAGATGTTCCATTCGGCTGTCCGCTATGCCCATATATAAATACGGCCAGAGAGGCAGGAATGAGACACTTCACACCGAGCTGTCACTCTGTCTGCATCAGACAAAAGCTGGCATATGCTGTGTTTTGGATGATGTCGCAGCCAGGTAGCTACCAAACGTGTTGTTGGTACAAATAGGAAGTGAACTCATGAGGATTGTACACCATTCTGGATAGTTTAGTTTTCTGGAAAGAGACACTTTGCGCCGACCTATCAGTCTGTCCATGTCAGTCAAACACTGGCTCACGTGCTGCTTCGGATGACATCAGGGCTAGGTTCCTACCAAACGTGTTTGGTAAAAGTAGGATGAGAACTCGCAAGGACTATACACCGTCCTGGATCACTTAGATTTCACAGAAGTAGCTGTTTGTGTGCTGCCCATAATGTTGACAAAACTGCATGGCAATGGTGAAATTATTTTCCACTTTTCTGACAAGCAATTAACTTTCATGATTTAAAGTCAGGGCAATAGAACATTTTACTTGGAACTTACCATAGAGGTCACCTCTGAACTGCTAATAGTGTTGTTTATGATAGTGACATTACTGTTATTCTCATCAAATATTGTTATGTTTGTGTGTGTGAACTCTTATTAATCAGTTAGAACTCAAAAACTTCTATTTATAGTCATAATTCCTGCTCCAGCTGAATAATTAGCTAGAACAAACATTTTCTTTCAGTAAGCACAAGAATAATATGGACTTGTAGACTGGAAATTATTGTCAGTGTGGTCTCCATCACTTTATGGCTGCTTGCAAAAATTGTTTTCTGGCTCTTATAAAAATGGCAAAGCTACAAAAAATTTAACCCACTGCCTCACAGAGTGTTATTCGCATATGGTGACAATGCAATGAAGAAAAGAAATTTGAGAAAATTGTATGAAATGCTCAACAATGGATGAACAAATGAGCACAATGAAACTTAACCTGGATGCTCCTCACTCGTCACAGAAGACCTGAACATTGCTGTGAACAACACAATCTTGCAAGACAGCTGAACACTCTACATATTGCTAATTGTGTTTCCAGACATTTCTCATTCTTAGCTTGGTAAAATCATGTTGGAACATGCTGGGTTCCACGGCAACTGACTGACCAACAAAAAACTCATGTTCTTTACAGGACGTCACACAGATGGAGATGCCTCTCTTGATGAGATTGTGACTGGTGATGTGACCTAGGTGTCTCATATTGAGCCAGAGAGCAAATGTCAATCACTGAGTGGCATCATCCTTCATCATCTAAAAAACTGAGAAAATTCAAACACACTCTCAACATGAATGGTTATGGCAATCATCTTTTAGGGTCATAAAGGGGTTCTTTTGTTGGATTTTGTGCCAAAAGGTAAATGCAGATTGTTATTGTAGGACTAATAAAACTATGGCATGCCATCCAAAATAGGAGGCAAGGAATGCTTTCTGGAGGAATTTTGCTTCTGCATAACAATGTCAGCCTTTACATTGCTGCTGCGACTCAAGAATTACCGGATCAATTCAGAAGGTAAATTTCTGATGATCCGCCATGTAGTGCACACCTTGCACCTAGCAATTTCCACCTTTTCCAAAGATGGACGAATTTCTGGGCAGTGGAAGTTTTGGAACTGACAAAAGTTGCAGAATGCAGTGACCACATGGCTTAATGAACTGGCGGCAAATGGTCATGACCAGATACAACAAATGGTTAAATATAGGTGGTGATCACAAAGAGAGGTGAAGGAAGCTTCATATATATAACGCAATTGCTTTTTTCCAATAGCTATTGTGTTTTCATTTTGTATAACATAACAGTATTTATTTTCTGGGTGATTTTAGTAATTTTAGGAAGTACACTTGTGCAGTTTTCACTCTTTTGTTAGTTACTGCATAATCTTAATCACTGACACTGACTTAAGTTTCTGTCATATTTTTATAATACTCTTATTGTTTTGGAGGCTTTCTCTCAAATTTTCACTGTATCTTCCCACATTCCGTCTAAGACATTTATGAATAATACTGCTGAAATTCACTATATTTTATTATGTTCATACTATTGCTTGCTAGAAATTACCACTTTTTCTTTAATAGCTGCCTCATTATATTTGAGGTTTTCCTTCCTTTTGCTTTCTTCATACATACTGTTTGCCTAAGTACCTTTATTAAATTTTTTTCTCTTCATGTCTTTGTATTATCTTCATTTTGTAGTGTGATGAATTTTGTAATTAATTTAATGTGATATATTTCCATACCCTTAAATGAATTCACATAATCCGTACTTATGGATTTCTGCCTGGAGTCTGTTTCTTTCTAGCTCTATCTCCATGTTACACTCTGTCGTATAAGCCATCACAACCTGAAATTCTAAAATCGTTTAGGAGACAAACATCCAGCACAATTTCTTTATTATTTGAGAGAATGTGCTCTGGTTTAATTTTTAGGACCATTTGGTTCTTGCCAAGACCAATTTCCATTTGCTTTGTTACAGAAGAAAGTGTTTAGGATGAACATTTTGTTTTTCTGGCAACTTCTGCTACTGTATGAACTCGCGTCATTTCTGGTATTCAATGTTTTCACCTAAAAGAATCTTTCATTAGTTTTTGTCCACTTTGAATTAAAATTTCATCTAGTAATGCGATTTTCTGCCGTTTTTCAGCTTCTGTAACTCATCATAGAAATCTTACTGAAGATATCCTTGGAAATTTGCATTTGCACATTTTTATCTTAGCTGTGCTAATAGTTGAGCCTCCTGTAGCTAAGTTTTGGTCAGTATACTGACTCTTTGTGAATTCCTATTTCTTAATTTTTAATTAGGAATATTTTACACGATTATATTCTGAGCTACCTCACCCTTAAGGAAGGTAGATTTCATTGCAGATATGTATGCCATAGGAGTGCTATCATCTTATATACAGTTGTTTATGGAGTTCAGTATTTTAACTACAGAATCATATAATACTTTCTCTGAATTTTTTCTAGTTAGTCTTTGTGAACTTTAATGTATTATTATATTTCACGAAGGGAGTGAACAAAGCTGCTACTAAAATCATATAAAATGTTTGACAAGCAGCAGAATCTAAAACTGGATAGAAATTGAAAAGGTAAGTTCTGTCTCATTACTCCCCCCCTCCCCCCCCCCCTTTTTTTAAATTTAACTTCTGTAGTACAAAAGACAAATAATTTTATGAGTTCACCTGAAAATATATACACTGTGACCACATTTAAACATGAATTGTCATTGTATATTGGAATTATATAACATGCCATTAATTTTATAGCAAGAGCTCAAATAATTTCATAAACAATTTGGAGTGCTACCCCACCTAAAAATGGAACCTTAAGCAAACAGTTATGTGTATTATATTACATTATATTTTACAATGTCATATTTAGAGGTTGAGCATTATGTAAGATACTGGAGCAAAACACAGTTTCACAAACCAACATCGTTTATACAACATGCAAAATTAAAATCCTCACACTGTAAAATGTGAAACTTTGACTACTATATTTGCTTCCCGACAGTTTCAGATAATGCAGACATACACATTTTACCCACAAAAGTAATTTGTACAGGACGTTTATTGTAACAGATGATGTGCCATTACTTTTTTCCTCAGCTTTCACCAGCTGCCTTACCTGATACATCTGACAAGCAAAGAGTGTTGCTACCCATGCTGCATGTAGAAGAGCATTGCCAGCAACCCAGGCAACCCATGCATCACATTTTGCCATATTGAGAACAGCTGGAAGAAAATAACATGTTTCCAAGCACATCATAACAAACAATCAAAGACAATACTACTACACAATATTTTCATTGACAACAGATTACAGATGTTTTTCAGTAAATTTACAGAAAACTAGAATTAATTAATGTGATCCTTGGGCAGCTGAAACCTTTTGTATCGAAAATACAATAGAATAATAGCTCGAATGTTCAGATTTGTAAGATCTGAAGGTCAGTGCCTGGATATCAATTTCCTAAGGCAAAAATATAAAATAAAAATTATGATAAAAAATAAAAATTGCCTTTGACTATTAGGAGCTTCCCGAGTGCTGTTAAGTAAAAAAAAATTGGAGTTAGATTGTAGCCATGAAGTCACTGATTTGAATTCCACTAATGGCATAGTTTTTTATTACCTTTTATAAATACTATAATCACTGACAAACTGAGATGTTAATTAACAAATATGGAATCATACATTTTTATGAAAAACAAATATCCTTTTATTTTCAGTTACTGGCCATAAGAAAATAAATTAAAGTTTGATATAAACATGCAAAATACCTATTTGTTACATGAAAAACATATACATTAATAATAATAATAATATTCAGTTTCTAGAAATAAAAAGCATTTGGTGTTATATTTGATGTTCTGCATTTTTGTATTTAATTTCAATTTATTGTGAATTCACAATTTCATACAAATACAGGGCTATTACAAATGACTGAAGCGATTTCATAAATTCACTGTAGCTCAATTCATTGACATACGGTCACGAGACACTACAGATACGTAGAAAAACTCATAAAGTTTTGTTCGGCTGAAGCTGCACTTCAGGTTTCTGCCGCCAGAGCGCTCAAGAGCGCAGTGAGACAAAATGGCGACAGGAGCTGAGAAAGCGTATGTCGTGCTTGAAATGCACTCACATCAGTCAGTCATAACAGTACAACAACACTTCAGGACGAAGTTCAACAAAGATCCACCAACTGCTAACTCCATTCGGCAATGGTATGCGCAGTTTAAAGCTTCTGGATGCCTCTGTAAGGAGAAATCAACGGGTCGGCCTGCAGTGAGCGAAGAAACTGTTGAACGCGTGCGGGCAAGTTTCACGCGTAGTCCGCGGAAAATTGGCTCACGCCACAACTGGAGACCGACAGCGCCGACTTCATCTTTCAACAGGATGGTGCGCCACAGCACTTCCATCATGATGTTCGGCATTTCTTAAACAGGAGATTGGAAAACCGATGGATCGGTCGTGGTGGAGATCATGATCAGCAATTCATGTCATGGCCTCCACGCTCTCCCGACTTAACCCCATGCGATTTCTTTCTGTGGGGTTATGTGAAAGATTCAGTATTTAAACCTCATCTACCAAGAAACGTGCCAGAAATGCGAGCTCGCATCAACGATGCTTTCGAACTCATTGATGGGGACATGCTGCGCTGAGTGTGGGAGGAACTTGATTATTGGCTTGATGTCTGCCGAATCACTAAAGGGGCACATATCGAACATTTGTGAATGCCTAAAAAAACTTTTTGAGTTTTTGTACGTGTGTGCAAAGCATTGTGAAAATATCTCAAATAATAAAGTTATTGTAGAGCTGTGAAATCGCTTCAATCATTTGTAATAACCCTGTATTAATTAAACCAAAAAGATGTTTTTAATAAAAGTTTGATTATGTATTTGTTAATTAACATTTCTTTTTGTTAGTAAATATGGAATTCATAAAAAAGTAAAAAAAAAAAAATAGTATACTACTAGTGAGATTCAAACCAGTGACCTTATGATTCAATCCAACTGCACTAGGCATTGAGCTACTGACTAATTCATTGATAGACTCATAGGTGTCTGCAAGGAGGGAGGCGAGTGGCACAAAGAGGCACTTGCCCTCAATTTGAATTGGGTGGCACAGGCTTTTAATTCATTACAGAATTTTCAACCTTTTCTAGAAATAAATCTCTTCAATTCTAATAAACAATTTTGCTACTGATGCCATCTCCCTTTACACTTACATCCTAACGCCCAAGGCCTTACAACTATTGAACACTACCTTTCACAATGCACAATGGTATCAAAACCAACAACCTCCTTCCTAGTCAACATGACCAACTATGTCCTAACCCACAGTTACTTCTCCATTGAAGGCATTACCTACAAACAAATCGGGGGTACGGCTATGGGCACCCATATGACATTATCCTACGCCAACCTATTTATGGGCGATCTAGAGGAATCCTTCCTAAACATCCAGAATCCAAAACTCCTCGCCTGGTTCAGATTCATTGATGACATCTTTGTGATATGGATCGAGGGTGAGGTTGCCCTATCCCGATTCCTCCAGAATCTCAGCAGCTTCTCCCCCATTTTCTTCACCTGGTCCTACTCAACCCAACAAGCCACCTTCCTATATGTTGACCTCCACCTCATAGATGGCTACCTCAGTACCTCCATGCATATCAAACTTACTAACCACCAGCAATACCTTCACTTCGATAGCTGCTAACCGTTTCATACTAAGAAGTCCCTGCCATATAGCCTAGCCACCTGTGGTCGTAGCATCTGCAGTGATGAGCGGTCCCTCCCGAAATATACCGTGAGTCTCGCTGAGGCCTTCACAGACTGTAATTATGCTCCCTACCTTGTACAAAAACAAATCTCCGGTGCCTTATCTTTCCAGTTTCCCACCACTGTACTGCCACAGGGGGGCTTTCTTCTCGTAACTCAGTACCACCCAAGACTGGAGCAACTGATTACAGTCTCTGCCAGGGTTTTGGCTGCCTCCTGGCACGCTCTGGAATGAGGAATGTCCTGCCCACTATCCTTCCCACCCCTCCCACAGTGGTATTCCGCTGTCCACTGAACCTACACAATGTACTCGTCCATCCCTACACAACCCCTGCTCCCAACCCCTTACCTCATGGTTCATATCCCTATAATAGACCTAGGTGCAAGACCTGTCTCACACATCCTCCCACCAACAACTACTCCAGTCCAGTCACAAATATCACCTATCTCATCAAAGGCAGGACTTCCTGTGAAACCAGTCACGTGATCTACATGCTAAGCTGCAACCAATATGCTGCAACAAGCTGTCTGTTCACATGAATGGCCACCGACAAATAGTGTCCAAGAAACAAGTGGACCACCCTGTTGCTGAGCACGCTGCCAAACATGACATCCTTCATTTCAATGACTGTTTCACAGCCTGTGCCATATGAATCCTTCCGACCAACACCAGCTTTTCTGAATTGCACACGTGGGAGCTCTCACTTTAATATCTCCTACATCCAAATAACCCTCCTGGCCTCAACCATCATTAGTCCTTGTCTTCACCCATCCAGTCCCTACCCTGTTCCCTTTCCAGTACTACACAGCCCTCATTCTGCCAACACACCCGGTCTTTTTACTTTTTTACTTCTCTCCTTTCCCACTACCCCTCTGCCCCTGCCACCTCTCCCCTTCCCCCCATCTAACCTCCCAACTGCACCTAGGTGCTCTACCTTCTCTCCACATCATACCTGCACGCTCCCCAACAGCACTTCACTGTCCCTCACCCCTACCCTACTATCCCTCCCCCTCCTCCCTCCCAACCAGCCTCCTCCTTACCCCCACCCAGTAGCCACTTCCATCATGTACTGGTGCTGCTGCTCGCAGTGTGGCTTCAGCTGCCAGAGACTGCATTCATGTGTGTGTGTTTGTGTGTGTGTGTGTGTGTGTGTGTGTGTGTGTGTGTGTGTGTGTGTTTTGTCTATTTTTGAGAAAGGCCTTGTTGGTCGAAAGTTTATTCTGTGATAGTCGTTTTGTTGTGCCTACCTGTGACTCAGCATCTCCAATACATGGTGAGTGGCAACTTTTCATAATATTGTTACATTCCATCCTGGATTTTCCATTTTTCATTTCTAATAAACTGCACATTTGGCACTGGTGAGCAGGATGGAAAATACTGTGATTTCAGCAATTATTATGTAACTTGGGTTTGCTTTTCTGTTTCACTGTTCACAAGAGAGTGTTATTTCCTTGGTGTGGCAGCACTGTTGATGCAGTTCTGTAGTGAAAGTCGATATGAACTTCCACACAAAAGTGCCGAAATAAGATCCCTTGTGTTTTTCTCTATCGCTCCCTTGTATAGCCCTTACTGAGTTGCAGGAGAGGACTGGTCCTAAACACCGGGCATTCGGTGTCCATCACAAATTCCCAGGACACTTCTCTTCTCCCCAACTAGCATTAACATTAACATGGTTGCAGTATACCCGGCCAACATCAGCCCTCAATTCCTGCAACAACTCTCTCGTGTCCCTGCTTCACAACTTAATGACAATGGTAGTTTGCCTTTTCTCCACACATGAATGAGACCTGTTACAGCTATTTTTAATAAACCCTGAAGAACATAGTGCGTGTGCTTATCTGTGGTCCCAAATGCAACAGATGAAAAGAAAAAAATGTAACTTCCTACTTAAGAAAACAAAAAAAGTGAGAAATTTCAATACCAGGTGTTTGCCTCATCTAAAATTTCTTGGCTGGAGCACAACAAAACATACTACCATACAGTTATGAATTTTGTAGCCTGGTTGGCACTGCTGCACAGCACTGTATCTAATTGATCATGGAGGAAAGAATAAGCATTGCGAGATTGAAGTGGTGAGGTTGTGTGAAGTGAATGCAACCAACTCAAACACCACGTCGGTATTTGGAGATGGAAGTACCAGGAAAAGGACCAACTGGGTGGCCTAGGAAGGGATGGGCAGACCAGGTCAATGAAGCTCTCAAGAGGAGATGAGTAATACGGGATGCACTGGAGAGGGAAAAGCTACACCAGGACTGAAATCAATGGAGGACTATTGTTAACAAAGTTCCTACTCAGCTCGCTGGAAGGAAATGATGATGATGATGATAGAGAGAAAAGGACCACCTTGGTCCAGTCCTAGACTGTTAAGTCAGCTGTATTGACCAATTTGCAGGTGGTTTTGGGAACTTCTCTAAATTTGTATAGTCGAATGCTGCTCCTGGGTTACAAAAACAATCTGTAGCTTTCATAACATATTTTGTTCAATTCAGATCATTACAGTCAACATTATAAAAATAAAAAGAATGAAAGCAACCCAATAAATTTATTAACACAATTCTGTGTGAAGTTTTGTAAGGAAAGAAAGTAATATACAGTAATTGGACAGAAATATAGAAACACTGCACGAAATGCATGCCTGAACATAAATGCAGATACTAGCCAAACACGCAGGCTGCACTGCTGTAACTGATCATGAACAGCACCTGTGCAATGTCCTCAGTAGATTGCAAATGTCAGTCATGGTCAAAACAGTGTTCTGTGTAGCTGTGAATGCTTGATATCAGTGAACAAGGGCAAACTATTGCTGCTCATGCGATGGGTATGTGCGTGTTTCCATAACCAAGGAGGCCAAAGTGTTCGATGTTTCAAGAGGCACTGCATCAAAGATTTATATCACTTACAGGGAACGTGGAAAAACATCATCTGCTATGTCAAAATGTGAATGTCAGTGTGTGTGGAGTGAAAGTGACAGATGGTTACTGAAGACTGTGATGAAAAATAAACAAGGTTGACAAAAATAAAATAAATAATGATGACAGTTGCAAAACTCACTGGAGAACTCGATATCGTATCACGAATCCTGTGAACACCAATACAACACGAAGAGAGCTCCATAAGCACAGAATTGCAGGCAAAGTTGGAAGCACTCATCAGTTATGCAAATTTCCATAACAGCAAAATGTGCTCCTGAAGCCATAATGGAGTAATGGAAGAAAATAATTTGATCAGACAAGTCTTCTTGCATAATGTTTCCAACTTCTTCCCAAATTTACAACCCAAGAGTAACACGTGGTGGGAATCAGTGACTATTTGGGCAGCCATGTCATGGTATTCCATAGACCCCATGGTTACTCTGCAATGTCACATTATTACCAAAGATTAAGTGACCATTTTGGCTGATCAGGTCCATCTCATGATAGAGTGTTTATACCCAAATGGTGATGCTGTGTTCCACAATGACAGTGCCCCTGCTTTCACAGCTTGCATTGTCCAGGACTGGATTTGTAAGCATGGGGATGAACTGTCAGACCTTTCCTGGCCATCACTGTCACCATTATTGAGCCTTTGTAGTCTACTTTGTGGAAAAGTGTGCATTATCACTATCCATTTCCAGAATTGTTACCTGAATCTGCCACTATTTTGCAGGAAGGTGGTATTAGAGCCCTTGAAAACCATACAGGATCTGTATTTACTTACTCATTTTGGGATGATTGGATGATGCTTTGAAAGCCAATGGTTTTCCTACACTGTATAAGGCATGGTAATGTGTTATGTTTATGGTGTTTCCACATTTTTGTCCACAAAACATATATTGCATCACAGCTGTATACATGACGGTTTTGACTCGTTACTATGTGACTTGTTCCTACAATTTTCTGAGTGGTATTTCTTGTTGGTTACTCTCAATGACCTTTAGCAATAAAAGATATTTCTTGCTAGTTATTTTTGTTCACATTTAGTAACACTTCCTGACTCATTTTCTATTTCAAATTTTTAATTTTCTCTGTCAAACTAACATTGTTGGTATGGGTAAATGAATAGAAATATATTTTTGTGAACACTTTCTAGCTTCATTTCTCAACTCATTGGATACACTTGATTTAATAACATAAAAATGTAATTTTTCATCGTTAGCTGAAGATAGGTGACAACCATGATAATGTGAAAACTATAACGGATGTATTTTGATAATACAAAGAAAAGGTAGGCTCCTACTCCCTGTGAAAATGACACATTGAGTTACAGACAGGCACAATGAAAATACACTTACACATCAGCTTTTGACCAAAGCCTTCTTCAGAAAAGGAAACACACACACACACACACACACACACACACACACACACACACACACACACACAATCCTTCATTCACACAAGCAAGCACACCTGATGCACATATGGCTGCAATATGGCGGTCAGTTGTGGATGAGACGCGTTCGCTTGTGTGAATGAAGATGTATGTGTTTCCCCTTCTGAAGAATGCTTTGGCCAGAAGCTAATGTGTAAGTGTCTTTTCATTGCGACTGTTTGCAACTCAGCATGTCACCTTCACAGTGTATAGAAATCTATCTTTTCCTTATATTGTTTGTATTCCAGCATGGTGTTTCCACAGATGTATTTTGCATATATTAATATTATATGCTTCACTTTTGGATTTCGAAGTAACTTACTACAAAAGTGAACTGAGTGGACATCTAGTAATCATTACAGTTACTACATGTTTAGTTCTTGGTCACAATCTCTCTTCAAAATCACTGAATCTGTTGTATAAAAAATAATTTTAGCATCTTACATGCCCCCCCCCCCCCCCCCCCCGTCCCCGTCCCAACAAAATTTTCTGGGCTTCCATGGATACACTAACCTTATATCTTTAAAGGCATTTTTTTTAAGTTTCTTTAGAACTGCATTTTACTATTTCAGCAAATCAGTGCCTAGACACTGATCTTCATATCCTGTAAGTATGAGGAAAGTAGAAGAATGCCACTCCATAAGGTCCCCTTTTGAATATGAAGTTATAATTTTTGATGTTGAGTTGTGTACATTTAACTCAATGCTTAGCAAAATAAAGACAGACCAGAGGAAACAGAAACACAGCCAAAGAATGAAGAGACAAGGAAGAAGGAAAAAAGGAAAAAGTGAACAATCATGTAACATTCAAGTTAACCACTGCCCTGGAGGCAAAAATGGGTAATAATAATAAACTGCTAGTGCCTGCTACATGACCAGGGTCTCATACTTCAAGTGATGATGAAGCAGGAGTATGAATCCTGTAAAAAAAAAATCTGCTTCCACCTCTTGCAAACTTGGTTTTAAAACTGGATGAGGTATAGCCCTGTCCCACAAATACACTCACACACAATTACCATGATAACAAACTGTTCAGAAATTAATATCCTGAATGGTTAAATCCAGGGCTCACTACGTGGTCTATACATGACAAAGCACTCCAGGCTACTTACATCATTATGTTTGAATCATTTGGAAAGTCTATCTATCAAATTGGAACAAAATGTAAACACTTCTTTGCACACTCAAACACTGTTTTGTAACCTGGTAAACAAATGGAATTATTATACCACTCAAATAATACAACACCAAGTTACTAGCAGTTAAATAACAAAGATTGTTATCAGGCAAAATTTAAACTGGGACTAATTCTAGATTACTGAAGTGATACCTTGCCATCAAAGTTAAGGAGTCAGGTAAAGCAAGGCAAACTATGTTTATACTTTTAAGACCCATTTTTTTTTTTTTTTTTTTTTTTTTTTTTTTTTTTTTTTTTTTACACAATTCAGTAGTGGAATCTATAGTAGATTACGGATTTCCATCTCCCAGACCAACAGTATACAGAGTCTGGCAGATGGAGATCAAGAACCTGTTCTGACCATACAACGCAGACTTTAATGACCAGTATTCTCACCCCTAGTAATTTTTTAGCATGTTTCTGTGCACAACACATTTTGTCTCCTAACGCTAGAGACATTGTCAAAGTTATAAGGACATCATTACTTGATTTTTGAACTCGTAACACATAGGTTCCCAAAAGGATTAGTACAGTGATCAGTCTTGTTAATCCACATAAATGATTATCTAATGACTTTAAAGTGTGGTCCAAAAACTTTAATGTTTGCTGAAGACTCAAACATACTAATCATCTGTGGAGTTCATGTATAAGTCACCTGGCCTACGTCCTGAGCAGGATTGCCGTTTCAGCAGAGATTGCTGGCTTCAGCCTCCAGCTGGACATTATGTGCACCAACTATTCTTTCTCCTGATTGTTCAGACTGTGTTCTGTCCCGACGACATTGTTCCATTGCCATCTTGACTGATTAATGCTCTGGCATTCTGAGTTGGGCGTGTCCACTTTTATACTATATATAACAGAATGTGGCCTCGTTTCCAAATTTTGTTCCCTTCAAATGCTCACATCCTCTTTTATCCTGAACAGGACCTATTGCACTTGTACAGTTGCAACAGCGTTTAACAAAACATACTATCTTTGACCACATATCTCTCTGATATCTCCCCTTATCCTCAAAATAGAAGGGCTCTTCCTGTCCTTCACAACCTTTCCAACCTTTCCAAAGATCTCTCTTCTTCCTCCCTAAGGAAGGAACTAACTGTTCAAAAAGCAAGGAATCATGTTTTTTTCCCTGAAATTAAGTAGCAGCTAGAAATTCCCTCTCCTCATAATTTTACTGTTTTTGCAAATTAATTTTCCTTTTATATATTTAATTAGTTCTACTGTAATGACTGATTATCCATTTATGAAGACAGACTCTCTTATTTCCTTAACCTTTTTAGACTTCTGACATATCTTTTGGAAAAAACAACGTAAAGAGGAAGAGCAAATAAAAAGAATGAAGTTATATTGAACTATTGCATTTGGGATGAAAATGCATAACTCACTTATAACTAAATAACTATGGATATTATGCATACACAAAATATTCATAAAAATTTGTGCTATAATACAGCCTAAAAATGGACATATACCGGGTGATCAAAAAGTCAGTATAAATTTGAAAACTGAAGAAATCACGGAATAATGTAGATAGAAAGGTACAAATTGACACATATGCTTCGAATGACATGGGGTTTTATTAGAACCAAAAAAATACAAAAGTTCAAAAAATGTCCAACAGATGGCACTTCATCTGATCAGAATAGCAATAATTAGCATAACAAAGTAAAACAAAGCAAAGATTATGTTCTTTACAGGAAATGCTCAATATGTCCACCATCATTCCTCAACAATAGCTGTAGTCGAGGAATAATGTAGCAAACAGCACTGTAAATAGATGTCGGTCGATCACGATACACTTGTGATTTCAGGTAACCCCAAAGCCAATAATCGCACGGACTGAGGTCTCGGGACCTGCGAGGCCAAGCATGACGAAAGTGGCGGCTGAGCACACGATCATCACCAAACGACGTGCGCAAGAATCTTTCATGCGTCTAGCAATATTATTATTATTATTATTATTATTTTTTTCTAATAAAACCCCATGTCATTCCAAGTACGTGTGTCAATTTTTACCTCTCTATCTACATTATTCCGCGGTTTATTAAGTTTTCAAATTTATACAGACTTTTTGATCACCTGGTATGCTTCGCTTTTACTTAATTCATTAACACTTAGCTCATAGCCCTCGTATTATTATGGCATTTACAGGAAATGGAAAGCATAAAATTTGTTGAGAAAGTTGATAGGCCAGTAGCTGTTGCCACTGTAAAAATTCTTGGTTATCAAACTATTAGGTTTCACAGACACTGAAGGCTGGAACTTTCTGTGATTTTCTGGTATTTTGTGAGATTGTGTGTTCATTTTCAAAAATGCACAGGGAATAAGAGATATATGAGAAGACAATGATTTACGAGATTCTTACAAATGTTCAGACAGTGAGGTGTTGTATTTTATGCCAATTTAGGTAATGTATTGTGTGAAAAGACTGTAAATCGTGATTTTTTAAAACTGCAATTGTTACACCTGACTTTCCTATTATTTCAGTGGATTGTGAAGAAGAAAAGAACAATGGAGGTGATTCATATGGAGTGAAAAGGACAAATTTCTAATAGGGAAGGCTGGCCAAAGAGGATATGAGTGTAGTGAGTGAAGCATTGGAACTGTTTTCAATTGCTTCAAGTACCACACTTGACTGCTCTATGAAAGCGGAATTTCTCTTTGATCTTGTGGTTTTTGGGTGTTTATATGGCATATTAATTGGTTATAGAAGATATATGAATAAATATATTTAAAGACAACATATTATCACTTTTTTTCTGCTGTAAATACTACCAAGTTGTCCATTTTCAATACAAAAAATACCAAAATTGATAAGTTGAAGTAGATAGTTCAAAAATACAAAAAAGTTTTAAAATTATAACTACGATTAATACAAAAAAGTTGTAGTTCTCAAAAGATTCTAGCCACTCCATAGGATTTGGCATTTACTTATAGGATCAGTATCACAAGTGTTAAATCTGAATGGTAGGCTCACCTTCCCAGATACTGTCACTTGTGACAGGGCACATTATGTGCCAAAACTGTACACAACCATACAGCAAAAATATACACATTGTGAGAAGCATTATTAAGTATCCCATGAAATAACGATGATTTCTGGCACCTGGAAATGTATTGGAATATTACTATTCAAATCTCAACAATAAAAATTTGTAGTAAAAAACAGACCACACATGTAATTCAGTGCATAATAACAGCTTACCTATACAATTCCCAACCCATGGGCAGTGATGGTCGAACTTAGCAACACATCGATTACAAACAGAACAGTGTTTGGATCGGACTGGTCTTCTAACAAGGCACGAGCTGCAGAAACCTTGTGGGTCAAAACCCCCACGTTCTGCCAGTTCAATGATGGTCTGTAACAACCAAAAGGCAATGAATTTATAACGGAAAATTCTATGTAATTAATATACGATACACTAGCTTTCGAGGGTGGGCTAACAAGGGGCTGTAGGAAATGAGTCTTTCCTGCATTTACATAATAGCCTGAGTAACACAGTCACATATACTGTGTGTGTGTGTGTGTGTGTGTGTGTGTGTGTGTGTGTGTGTGTGTGGTGGAAGGGGGCGGGGGCAGGATGTGCGCACATGTGGTATTACCAGCAGTGCCACTCGCATCAGCCGCAAACTAGAGTTGGCACTTTGTGGTCCTTCTTACATTTTTCCGTGAGGAGGTAACCAGCAAAGGGTTTTTGACTTACATGATTTCTTTTTCAGTGTGGCAACTTTTTGTCATCAAAAAAGTTTGTTATTTCCAAGTTTTTCCACATTGAAATTCGAAATTTCCAAGAACCAATTTTTGTTGTACACAATAACAAGTTTTACTTTACTAGTTTTGATAGTCATTTGGTAATTTTTTGTGGCCAAGTCATTGATTTGCAATTATTTCAGGCTGAGCAAGCGTTACGAGTTGTATCACGTATTCTGTAAGTTATAAGCCATGCCACCGCTGTGAATTCCTTCTTACCATTGGCTGTCAGCATACTGTGCCATTGTGTGATAACCTCAAGTAGGTGAGAAATCTTGCAGGCACAGACTTTGAATTATTATGTTATAACAACAGACTTTGACAGAAAATTGCACAATGCTTCAAATTGGATGTTCTTCACACTATGGCTATCGTTAACTTGAAGCTTGACAGTACAAGAAAGTATGCAAAATACTTCTTTGCACTGAAATTATTAAACAAGAACTGAAACTTAACTACAAAATATACATGTTCAAATATGGATCTGCATTTATAATTTACATAAAATTAAAAACTCACCTTTCCATACCTGCAAATAACAAAATCAAAGCTACATAATAAATTCTTACATGCTCATTACACTCTACTGCACTTCAGTCATACAAAGGAAATAGACCGAAAGCCCGAGGAGATTCTAGAAGTCAGCTAGTGCAGTGGAGGTAGCTGAAATTGAGGCACAAACATTAAAACAATTCAGTGCCCCTCTTCACATTTCCTTACACAACTCCACAACTTACTGTTCCTCAAGCAGAATCTACAAGTGAATTGTAACAAAATGACTCAGAATGTACTAACAGTTATTTGATCAGGAAATAGTTGACATACCCCTACAGTCTTCCAAAATTCCCCTGAATCTTTCAGAGTACCCTGAAATTTCCACAACTTTTCCAATAAATTCAATACAAGACATCACCCTGTTTTTGTATTTGCAAGAGATAGGTCTATATGCAGAGTCTATGAGTAGATATGGGTGTGGCTGTTTTGGCCCATTGATAGAGGAGTAGTCGACCACTGTCTGTGAATTGCTGGAAGTTGCTTGACAACTGTCGACATGCTTCGTATGACTGCTATGAATTGCGCTGATGATGGAGTTTCAGAGCAGTTTCCTGTCACCACATACACCCCATGGAGCATGCCAGTTACTACTGTTGCTGGTATTGACTACAGAGAACCACAATTTAATACCAAGCAGTGACCTAATGGCGGCTGGCGGGTTGTGCCAAGATATGGAGTCCATTACACGGGATATGTTGTACACTGCAAATTCTAACACATGAGTTTGAGTCATTGCCTTCCACTAATAATGAGTGGCAACCAGCAGTCCTTGTCTGTCCTTCTCAGGCAGTAGTCACTCCTCTGTCAATGACATGGCATCCACACAGAGGGGGAAGAAAAGAATGTTTGGTGTAAGCATTTAAAACATTTGGTGATTGAGACCCATAGTATGGATATAGAGTCACAGGAGGGGGACAAATCACATTTGCTCTCAGAGTGTGTCCCAGGTGGGTGTAGCTGCTAGATTGAGGAGACCAAATGAGAGCACAGTTTGAACTCAATTGCAGATCACATCAACACCAACAGCAGCTGTTGCCTGGGATATAAAATCCTTCTCAGTTTTTTTCAGGAAACTGTCAAAAACCTTGAAAATGGCTAGCATCCCTCATGGGGTCCCAGTACAACTTTATATTAGCAGTACTGTTGTGAGACTGATGTAGGTCCTCTAATCTAAAACTAAATGGAGGGTATAAACCAGAGACTTCTTGTTTTTGTGACCTGTTCAACAGGGTGAATGGTTGTAAGTCGACATGGGTAGCTCAGGTACGTGTAATACTCCGGTAATAGCCATTGGTTGGCATAGTACACGTAAAACGTACATGGCTTCTTTTTTTCTTTTTTAAAATCAACTTCAATTTCTAAATCAACAGTAGGGAAGACACCCATTACTACAAAATAATAAATATGAGATATCTAGAATTCAAAGACATTAATGTTAACTGTCAGAACACTTGGTGTGGAGTCCCAGAATTAGAAAGCAGCTCCCATAGCTCCTACATTAAGAACTGAAAGTGACAAACTGTAAGCAGACACAAAGGGAATTTTTGAAAGTATAGACTGTATATAGGAATGACAGGTCGGACCAAGCTCTTCCAACACTACCCCATGAGGCTGCCACAGATGGTCACTTGAGCTGGAACAACCTAGACTAGGGTCCTCATGATGTGAAATATTTATAATGATAAGCAAAAAAATTAGACCTAGCAAGGTCCAAAATCAATCCGACTAGGATCTCATGAGGACAAGATTAACCGGGATGGGTGGAATTGGATTAATAACTGGATGCATCTACCACTTACCAGATTCATCCCCACCATTTGTAGGGCCATCCAAAAACAGCCTTAACTTGAGAGTACTGGAATACCCCAACTGTGTGGCAATAGAGTTGGTGGCAGCTTTAATGTGCTCAGTATCACCTGAAGTATTTGGTGTAACATACCACTTTCATGAAGTGGGGTGTTGCACAATGTTAACAGTACCGACAAATTATGCTCATCAAACATACAGTTAATTTTCATTAGTAGTTTTAGGGCACTTTGGATATGCATATTGTGTGGAGAATTTGTATTATTTGTGCATGTTAATGAGACTGATGGAAGCAGCATTTCTGCAAGAAGGGGATTGTTCTGTCCTTTGCCAAGCTTCCAGGCACCTGCTGATTTGGCGATTATTCCATGCAGCAGCGTCCCTACCTCTAAGACAAGCTGTACTCCATAGAATAGTGTGCACCTTGACAATGGCCTATGAGATGAAAAAATGAAGAGAGATTTCTGCTGGACAGTATGTGCTACAGCTTATTAGAGAGCGAACACTGAGCTGCTGATAATTTTGTTCACACTTTATGGAACTGTCAAAGCTAAATTGCTGACAATTGTATATGGGATTTTTCAGAGCTGCATATGAGGTGTGTGAGGAAAGTACTGAGACTGATTTTTCATCTATCAAAAAAAAATTTTTTTTTTTCAAACAACAATATTGTCCCCTCCAAAATAGTTTCCTTTGGCAGCTGTACACTGGCAGAGTAGTCATTTCTAGTCTTCAACTGGTAGTGCCTTTAACATGTCGGCCATATTCTTCTGAACATTCTTCACAGTCCCAAAATGACGTGCTTTTAAGAAATTTTTAATTTCAGGAAACAAGGCTTTCAGGAATACCTTTGTAAACCAGTTGGTTGATGGTTTGTCCTGGAAGAACAATCTCACAAGAGCATTCACACGTTTTCATCGGTTTTTGAAGTTGAAGAGCTCTCTGAGTGAAGTTCTTCTTCCAAAAATAATTTGTGCTGTTGATAAGGAATGATCCCTATAGGCCCATGATTCAACTTTTAAAAGGTCCCACTCACAGATTCCCCAAGTTTAACACAAAACTCAATGGCATAACATTGCTCTAAATTCCACAGTTCCATCTTCGTAACAAACAACAAAAGCACAACTTCACTGATGGCACTGTTATAAATCATGTGACAGCTGTACAGAGATGACACTCAGACTGAGCATCTGGAAGGGACGAGGACACCAGTCGACACAAGTAGATCATCACAGTATCTCCAGATTGCTCACAGTGTTGTCAGTCTCATTACTTTTCTCACACACCTCATAAGTTGGAAGAACAGACACGGCTTAAAAAAAAAAAAAAAAAAAAAAAAGACTTCAATTATTTGGTAACTTTCTGAACCTATATAAACACAATTTTTATCTACAACACAGCCCAGACCGCATAAGACTCAAAGGCGAAGGAATCAGAGAGTGGATTGTACCCTGAATAAACAAGTCAGTAATTGCACATCTTTACACCACAGCATTGTAATTATTACACATAGTTCCTCCCCCTCTGAACATTCGTCAAATACACCAGGAAATATCCCAAGTATTACCGAAAACATTTTTAGACAACTGTTTTGAACTAGTCCAACAGATCTTTCATGTAAGAAATATTCTAGGTGTCCGATCCACAAAGAAGATGCTATCTTTCTAATAGTGTCAACAGAGAGACCTGAATTAATAACCATGCACCTGTTATTAGACTACAGTGAAGATGGTCAGCATGGGAAAAAATATAATTAAGAAAGCTATGAGGATATGTGTTTGGTAAAACTAAGGCATATTCACTAACAACCTACTTGAAAGACATGCTGAGAGCCATCAGTTTAAATTTGACAAACATTCAAGAGTTGTGTATGTTAAAGCCCAGACACATCATCCATCATGCTCAAGATAAAAAAACAAATACAAAAAATGTCCATCATGGTGTAATAGTAGTACTTATATACTGTTGTGAAAAAACATATTTACACAATCTTGCTATGAAAGAAAACACAGCAAAACTGATAAAAACACACAATGGCAATTTGTGCACCTGTGAGAAGGACTATGGGATAAACCTACATTAAGTTTCACAGTCAGGTTCTGGATAAGGATCCAGCACAAAAACATTTCTGGTCACATGAAAAGTCCATGATTGGATTTGAATATTCAACAGAATCTCTCATGGATTAGTCTAGTGTTAAAACTGAAGACATCAGACGGAAGGCTGAAATAGGTTCTGAATTCATATATGATGAAATCATGCCATTGTTTGACCACAGCTCACAGTCATAAATGAGAAAGATTGAAAGACGCATTCCCAATACTGAGAACCAGTTAAACTACTCAAAGTGAACAAGGCACCAAGTCCAGACAGAAGAGCTACTGGATTTTTCATTGAATACATTATAGAACTGGCCCTTTCCCAAACTCTTAAATATCAATAATACCTCACACAGCAAATACTGTCACACAACTGAAAATATAGCGATAAGTCGTGTTTAAGGAAGTGGTAGTATCCTTATCTTACTGAGTCCTAGAGCATATTCTAAGCTCAAACATTATGACATTCTTGGAGGAAAAGGATCTTCTTTCACAGAACCAGCATGACAGAAAATAGTAGATGATGATGATGATGATGAACGGGCAGTCTATACCTTTACAGATTTCCAAAATACAATCGACACTGAGCTACATGGCCAACCAGTAACCAAGGTATGAGCCCATGGAGTATCTTCACAGGCATGTTTTTATGATCATAAGAAGTGGTATCGTACATCAGCTCCAAGGTATTGTGACAAATACACTCCTGGAAATGGAAAAAAGAACACATTGACACCGGTGTGTCAGACCCACCATACTTGCTCCGGACACTGCGAGAGGGCTGTACAAGCAATGATCACACGCACGGCACAGCGGACACACCAGGAACCGCGGTGTTGGCCGTCGAATGGCGCTAGCTGCGCAGCATTTGTGCACCGCTGCAGTCAGTGTCAGCCAGTTTGCCGTGGCATACGGAGCTCCATCGCAGTCTTTAACACTGGTAGCATGCCGCGACAGCGTGGACGTGAACCGTATGTGCAGTTGACGGACTTGAGCGAGGGCGTATAGTGGGCATGCAGGAGGCCGGGTGGACGTACCGCCGAATTGCTCAACACGTGGGGCGTGAGGTCTCCACAGTACATCGATGTTGTCGCCAGTGGTCGGCGGAAGGTGCACGTGCCCGTCGACCTGGGACCGGACCGCAGCGACGCACGGATGCACGCCAAGACCGTAGGATCCTACGCAGTGCCGTAGGGGACCGCACCGCCACTTCCCAGCAAATTAGGGACACTGTTGCTCCTGGGGTATCGGTGAGGACCATTCGCAACCATCTCCATGAAGCCATGAAGCTGGGCTACGGTCACACACACCGTTAGGCCGTCTTCCGCTCACGCCCCAACATCGTGCAGCCCGCCTCCAGTGGTGTTGCGACAGGCGTGAATAGAGGGACGAATGGAGACGTGTCGTCTTCAGCGATGAGAGTCGCTTCTGCCTTGGTGCCAATGATGGTCGTATGCGTGTTTGGCGTCGTGCAGGTGAGCGCCACAATCAGGACTGCATACGACCGAGGCACACAGGGCCAACACCCGGCATCATGGTGTGGGGAGCGATCTCCTACACTGGCCGTACACCACTGGTGATCATCGAGGGGACACTGAATAGTGCACGGTACATCCAAACCGTCATCGAACCCATCGTTCTACCATTCCTAGACCGGCAAGGGAACTTGCTGTTCCAACAGGACAATGCACGTCCGCATGTATCCCGTGCCACCCAACGTGCTCTAGAAGGTGTAAGTCAACTACCCTGGCCAGCAAGATCTCCGGATCTGTCCCCCATTGAGCATGTTTGGGACTGGATGAAGCGTCGTCTCACGCGGTCTGCACGTCCAGCATGAACGCTGGTCCAACTGAGGCGCCAGGTGGAAATGGCATGGCAAGCCGTTCCACAGGACTACATCCAGCATTTCTACGATCGTCTCCATGGGAGAATAGCAGCCTGCATTGCTGCGAAAGGTGGATATACACTGTACTAGTGCCGACATTGTGCATGCTCTGTTGCCTGTGTCTATGTGCCTGTGGTTCTGTCAGTGTGATCATGTGATGTATCTGACCCCAGGAATGTGTCAATAAAGTTTCCCCTTCCTGGGACAATGAATTCACGGTGTTCTTATTTCAATTTCCAGGAGTGTAGAATCCAGGATGTTCTACAGAACAGGGAATCAGGTGAACATTAATGAAAGCGATAAACTACAGGGATGAATTCCTAAAAATGGAGGAAAAACGGGCTTATGAACAAGTGTCCGGAAAGGCATCATTGCCATGGTAGATGGCGTTTACAAATGACAATTCCTCTGACCCTGTGTCATGTGTCCCTTGTGTATTGCAGGCTGTGTGATTGATGCAGAATACTGTAAGCAGCTGAATGGTCCAGTATTCATGTCAGGAAGAAGCCAAGGTGGTGGTTGTGTATTGCCAAGCAGATGGAAACTGTCAAGAGGCATCACAGCTATATCAAAACATGTATTCTCACAGAAATCAACCACATCACACAACATTTCCAGCTCTTTTTGGGCATATGTGCGATCATGGGTCCTTTCAGACGGACAAATGTGCAGGGAGGTGGTGGACTGTGCGAACACCAGATTTGGAGGACCGTGTTCTACGGAATACTGAGAAGAATAGTAGTGCAAGCTCCAGACAAGTGGCACGCCAACATGATGTAAGCCAAAGCACAATTATGTGTAACCTGCATGACAACTGCTACTATTCCTATCACCTGCAATCCCATGGAGGATATTTTGAAAATATGTGGTGATGTGGATGGGATGTAGCTCTGTTCTGTGGCCAGGACAATTTGTTGTCATTGCACATACACCATTCATTTCAGGACAAAAGTTCATAGCACCTTTTTTCCTTCATTTCCAGTCAGGAATCTGTCCCTGCAGTTTGTCAGTATTATTAATGTTCACCCAGTATATAAAAGCAGAGTGTATTTATGTATGTCCAGTATCGCTTCCCAAACCTCTGGATCAATTTCAACCAAATTTGACACAGAAACAGCAGGTCTCGTGAGTATCTGCACTGGGGGATTTATAACCTTCTAGCTCCAATAGGGGCAGTGTGATATGGGGGGGGAGAGAGAGAGAGGAGGATATGGTCGGAGGGAGTGGAGAGGACGATATGGTCAGACGCAGTGAAGAGGAAAATAAGGTCAGATAGAGGGGTGGAGGAAATGGACAAAGAGAGGCAGAGGAGGAGATGAAGAGACAGAGAGAGTGAAAAGGAGGAGTTAGACAGACAGAGATGGGAGGATGAGGTGGATAGACAGAAGGAGGAAGAGGGGGGGGACAGGGAGGGGGAGAAGGAGAAGTGTTCAATAAATGTGTCAGATGCAGATGTGGGTGAAGCTGCAGGGAAAAGGCTATTGTTGAATAGAAAGGAAGGTAACATTGGGTCCATCACAGGGAGCGTAGTAAGAGCACTAATGTTCACAATATATATAACAATTTGTTGATGCAGTCTACAGCACTATAGTTCAAAGAAAATTTTGTTGTCTACAAGAGAGAATTGTCACAAAAAATTATAAGGAAATTCAGAAAGACTTAAACCTTTACAGAACTTTTAAATCTTGTAATTACATTACTTTTTGACACCAAATTTTCGTCACATGTGATACACACCCTGATAGGAATGTCTACTGGTGTTGATCAAAAGATTCTGAACAACAGATAGCAATTACAATCACACATGAAAAGAAATGGAAAACAATACACAGTGTCATGATTTTCACTTGTTGCGGTGAAAGGCTGCTTTCTTCCAGAGTGAATAAATGTAAGATAATACTCAAGGAAAAAGCAAGGTCAATGTAGAATCTAATTACAAGAATAATAGTAAACTTCTGGAACTGCCACGTCATTTATATGTTTAGTAGTAACATGAAGAAGTGACATGAAATGTCACAAATAAGTTCAATCATTAGCACTGAATGTGAACAGAAGACCTAGACTTGTTGGAAAGGTGCTGCAAATAGCATTCTAGCTGTAAAAGAAGTTGCATTCATGGCACTAGTATGATCAATTTTATAGAGTATTGCACTATCTGAAATATAGATAGTTAGCACCTCTCCATCTGTTATTGTTGCACTACTATTCATAACTTTTTCCCTTTTATATTTCAAACTGTGACTGACTAAATATACTGTGTGTATATTACATATATTTGAATGGCCATTACACTGTACATGTACTGTCTCTAATTAATTTATTGTTCAAGTGGTAATTTTCAACCTGCTGACTGTAGTGATATAGTTAGTTTTGCATAAAAATTTGTTCATTAAAAGGAATGTGTAACTGAGATTGTTATAACAGTGCCCAATGGAGCTATTCAAAAGAGAGAATCATTAGTTTTGAGAGGACTGACACCCCCAAGTAGAATGTTTTTCTATAACTATCTTCGTCTGTCCAAAAACTAGTTAACTCAGTTGGTGATTTTAATTAAAGTTTAGACATACTCAAAGGATTGATTATTCCTGTTTAATCCTGAAAATCCATATTATATGTATGTTGGTTTAATTTTCCTAAACCGAATTATGACCTCCAGAATTCGGTCAAGTCATTGACTAAGAATTGTATAAATTAACATAATTTTAAACATGGTAACTATACTTGTAAATAAGCAATTCACAGTGGAGGGATAATAAACAGTCCTTTAATTTATGTTAATTTTTGTAACTAACTGTGTATTAGGTAAATCAAGTTATTGCTGGAACACATAGCTCATCTGCAATGACAAATTCTTATCTTACAATTTCACAAATTAGTATGTATTTAATGAAATCATAAAACGTCCTTTCACCAGTTTCTAAATACTGCCCCTCCCCGAATATCTTCAGTCTATGTTCAGAGTCAGTCAAGCTAATATCTCCGCATCACTCAGTTACTGAACAAGCTGTAGTCATTTATCTTCATGAACTTCTTCGATAAGAGTGAGTCTGGGCTTGGACATATTAGCAGCAACATTGTGTATGTTCTGTCAGAACTGTTTCAACTGATGTTTACATATCATTCAGTATCTTGGTGAACTACTTTGATTGATATTAAGAAGCACTGTGTTTGCTTGTATGCACTTCATAGACGTGTTATTGATCTGTGTCAACTGTGACTTTAGTAGGGAACTATGCTTGTCTGACTACGTTTTTGAACTGAGATTGGTGGAAGGATAAGGACTACGAGATACGTTGCCACTAAACGGTCGCTGTATGGGTTAGCCTGGTCTATGCGATATATGAACAGAGGAATTAAGAAAATGATCATCATCCAGACAGCTAATTTAAAATTAATAAAAGTGAGAACAATTGAAACTAAAAACAATGTTGTTGTGCCCGTAATTTTTTCACACCACTCAGTACCCACAATTTTTCAGCTGTGTGGTGAAGAACTTGTAGTACCACCAAGGAAAAGAAGATGAAGAGGAAGAGGAAGAAGAGGAGGAGGAGGCGGCTACAGCCAGATTAGTACCATTACATACCGTTTGGAGTCTATATCAAAAACAGACATGATTCCTTGCATGGCTTCAGAAAAGAGCTAAGTGCAACCACAGCAGTTACACAGTTCTTCCATGAAGTTTACTGTCTGTTGGACCAGAAGATGAAGACTCCAGGTATATTTTTAGACCTGACAAAAGAATTCGACATGGTAAAGCATAGTTTACTTATAAAAAAAACTGAAGTCATATCGTATTGGGGATCCATCTATAATCTTCTAGCCACAAATTTGTTGAATCGTAAACAATGCAGTACACTTACATGCAAACTAGATGACAAAATTATAAATTTTCAATCCACAAATGAAACAGTAATACATGGTGTACCTTAGGGCTCAATCCTTGATTCCTTTCTCTTCCTCATATGTAATAACAACATTGCACAATCCATTAACTCCCATTTAATTAGCTATGCAGATGATATGTCAATCTTATTCTGTAGTACAGAATGTACACAACAAGAATCTTTCGCTGCTAGTGGTATAACAGAAGCAACAAAATACTTCAGTGATTAGGGCCTACAGGCGAATGTCACAAAATCTCAATTACTGGCATATAAAATCGGCAGTTCTCACTACAGCTATGTAAATAATGCACACAACACCTGCGCAACAGAAACTGGAAGCTGTAAATTTATGGGGAGTATGTTGATGAAAATTTGCGGTGACAAAACCACATTAATTTTGAATTTGGAAAAGACCATATTGCTTTATACTTCTTTAAGCATCTCGCAGATATAATTCTTAGTTAAACACTGAAAATAATATATTGTGGTACAATTTATCACTTTCCTCATTCAGGGCTCAAACTATAAGGCTGTGCATCTGCCACTTAAAAATAATACTACTGTTGTAGAAAAGAGCAATAAGGATTAAACATGGGACAGACGACAGAGTGTCATGTAGTGAAGTATATGTGCAGCACAAAAACCTAACAATATATTCTTTATATATATTTGAATTAGTTACATTTTTATCAGTCAATTAAAGGAAGTTATTAAGTGCAGTGATGTACTTGATCGCAATACCTGGACAAAATTTAATTATTTCTGCAAAAGAACAAAATTAAAAATTACAAATAGAAGACATTACATGACTGGATTGATTTGGTTTAACAAACTACAAAACTCTCTAACAACGTACAGGGCCTGATTTTAACACAAAATTCAAATATTTTCTGATAGCTAAATGCTTATATTCACTCAAAGAATTTTAAGACAATGATTATAACATGAACCAGTAGTGTACCAGGAGTCATGTTATAAATTTATAAAATAGATATAAGATGCAACAATTGCAGTATATAACATATTTTGACAGTACAATTATTGTCATAATATTACCATTTGCAAAAGCCATCACTGGGATGGCTCTAAGCAAAGAAAATATAAATAAATAAATAAATAAATAAATAAGGTTGAATGAATTCAAAAACAAGCTGCTAAGATCCTAACAAATTAGTAAAGTGTATATCAAAGTGTAATGGAAACATTCAGGCAACACTACTGGGAATCTTTGATAGAAAGGTGACCACATTCCCTTGAAACCCTGTTGGATAACTTTAAAGAAATGGTATATGAAAAAGAAACTGAATGACAATTATCCTACCATCACATACATTTTAAACACGCTCAGTGGACTAAGATGAGAAAGTTTAGTGCTGCTGTATCTCTTGTCATCTGACAGCAAGGTTGATATCCTACAATGTCCACTCCACTATCAACAACTCCTCCAGGGGCTGATAAGAGGTGCCAATGAGAGAGCACATGGACAAGGCCACCAATGAAAAGCTAGGGATAAAACCCAGGTACCGGAACTCTATAAGATGCTTCGAATTGTGCTGTGTTTAAGTCTCTACCTTGTTTACACCATACTTTCATGATCTGGTTGTTAACTGGATTTCAACTGGAGTACATTTTGGAATGCTGTTCTGCAGTTATTGACAGATTTGCTTGACCCTGGACTACCTGGATTACCCTCTTGGTGCATTCTACAATTTACGATATTCGGTGCAGATTTGTATTGTGAACTATCAATTGATTTCAGTGAACTCATATTTTTGTGTAATATAGTGTGTAATGCACCGTAGCATGTGCTCAGGACAATAAGGTCCAGTAATTACGGATTCAGAATTCATGAAACTAAGGCATCAACAGCCTCAATTTCAAATGCAACAGCAGACCGAACAAGAAGAATAATGAAAGCAACAGCTGCAACTTCAAATGCAATAGCAGATATGGCAAGAGCAACTACAAAAACAAACTCCGAAAAAGCAGCAACAACAGGTATACTAAAACAGCTCATCAAACCAGAACAGCACCCACCATCACCACCACTTGTGTGACTTCATTCAGAACTCATGTACTTCATCATCTGACCTGTGAGTCCACCTCAACATCCATTTAGAGACATGGCCCAGAACAACAAATCAGTAGCGGCATGTATCTGACTCACAGTGTTCACATAACCCCCTACCACCCAACTCAACTATTACAACAGGAGAGAGTGGTAACCAGGGTGCCCAGATGTTTTGCTAAACATATGTCCACTCAGTCCTGTATAGGGATACGCACTGGGTGCAGTGCTGTAAACAAGGACATGTGGAAATTTGCAGAAGCAAAACCATATTGCACCAACAACATCGCATCAGTGTAAACATGTTATAGCCACCATTACAACCTCCCACACAGCAACTGCAACACTTTTCACTCCCTCTAACAATCAACAAACAAACACTACAATTTCTTATTGAAATCAGTTTTTATCATAAATGATGAACAGACTAGCTCAGCGCAAAAACAGGATAACTCATGTTTTACAAATCCGATGTCGAACATAGGCGGCGGTCTCATCAATGTTCAATGCAAAATAGGGATATCTACAGTATTTATCCCTTTCTCCTACCAAAGTGATAATTGGACTAGATTGTAAAACTTATAGGGAAAAGTGGAGTTATTCCCTTTTTATACGGAGGTCTTAAATTGGTTTTCTGTCTCTTCAGCCAACATCACAAACGCAAGGATGGTATACTTTTGTGCAATAAATGCATTGTAATCGCAGTCTCAGTTGTGCCATCACGTTAGATGCATAACATTTTTGTGATGGATGCTTTTATATCTCTTCGTTTTAAAATAGTAACAACAGCAACATAATACCTACTGTGGATCTGGAGAAAATGATTTGGAAATTCAAAAAGATAGGTTCTTTTGGTGTGCAACCTTGTGGAGGGAGGAAAGGAACAGATCTGACATCAGTAGAAGCAGTGGCCACAGCAATACAGAGTAGTGGTGTGCAAACATATACTGCATGGAGAGTTGCCCAAACATTGGACATACCCGTGAGCAAGCTGCGTAGAATCTTACAAAATATCCTTCTTTGCTATCCATTCAAAATTACCCATGTGCATGAGTTGCTTCCTGTTGACCTGCTTTAGAATTTCTGGCTCACTTGGAAGTGGACAATGATTGGCATGGAAGATTTTGTGGCCAGACGAAGCCCATTTCCATCTGACAGAATTGTCGAATATGGGCAACGGAAATTCCACATGAAAAACAACCAGTGCCACTTCATCCTGAAAAGGTCACTGTGTGGTGCGGGTTTACGGCACCATTTATCAGAGGGCCATATTTTTTCAAAGAGACAGGTGCTCCTGGTCCTGTTACCTGGTAAGCGCTATGAGTGTCTTTTGTGCAACCATGTCATTATGGCTCTCCAACAGTGTGGATGGGATGATTTTTATGCAAGATGTCGCACCTCTGCACATTGCAAATCCTTTTAAGCAGCTGCTGAAATGCCATTTTGGAAATGCTAGATTTATCAGCCACCATCAGTCTGGCTGCCCGATCACCTGATCTTAATCCGTGTGACTTCTGGCTGTGGGGCTGTCTGAAAGATGTTGTGTTCAGTGTTTTGATTGAAAATTTAGCTGTACTGAAGGCATGCATTGTGCAACACATTCTGAACATGGCCCTGGAAAGACTTTGATCAATTGTGGAACATGCTGTTTCTCGATTTCAACTTGCTGCAGAAAACGGTGGACAGCATATTGAACATGTTTTGTGCCCGTCACATGGAAATTAATAATCCGATTTGATTTTGTTTACGCTTTTTATGCGGTTTTTGGCTGCAATTAACTACCAATGTGAGTGATGCTTTTTATGTGGTTTTTGACCTCAGGACAATTAAAAACCGATTTTTCCCATCCGATGTGATATGACCTTGCCGTGATGGATGAGCTAACATAACTAACGGTATCACACCTGTACACCCACGCATACTGAGTAGTACAGTTTGTTTAACGTCAAACATACACCTTAGGCATTGTTGCATGACTCAGTTGTCATTGGTAGTCGACCACTGTTAAATTATGATGCTTACAGCGCCATCTATTGCTACATTTTGTAACTAATTATTTTTCTTCTGCCACACGTTTTGCCCCTTCTCTGATAATATTCCATTGCAATCTGACGTCATTGTGACCAGTAGTATAATGCTACAGTGGTTTGAAAGTTTAACTTTTACGAGGGTCACTCCAAAAGAAATGCACACTATTTATGTAAAAATACAATTTTCATTCTACATGTGTGAAAGTTTTACAGTGTGTAGATACACCCTTCCCACTTGTTTTCAAACTTAGTTCAACCTGTTCCCGTGAGTGGAACCATCACAGCAAGTCTTCAAGATGGCTGCTACACTTGACGTTCGTCAGAAGCAACATGCTGTCATAGAATTCCCGTGCTGTGAAAGCGAGACAGTGTGAAACATCAACAAGAGGTTGGAAAAGGTGTATGGAGATGCTGCTGTCGTTTGCAGTACAGTTAGTCGGTGGGCAAGCACGTTACATGATGAAAGCGGGCACGGCAATATTGAGGATTGTCCTTGCAGTGGCAGGCCTCATACTGCACACACTCCAGACAATGTGCAGAGAGTTGACAAATTGGTGACTGCTGACAGATGCATCACAGTGAACGAATTGTCACGCTATGTTGGGATAGGGGAAGGAAGTGTTTGCAGAATACTGAAAGTGTTGGTGTTAAAAAATGTTTGTGCCAAGTGGGTTCCAGGATGTTGACAGTGGCTCACAAAGAAACAAGAAAAATGGTATGCAGCGAACTTTTGGAACAGTACGACAATGGTGGAGATGAATTTCTTGGAAGAATTGTGACAGGTGATGAAACATGGCTCCATCATTTTTCACCAGAGACGAAGAGGCAATCAATGCAGTGGCATCATGCAAATTCACCCAAGAAAAAAAAATTCAAAACTACACCTTCTGCGGGAAAAGTTATGGCTACGGCATTTTTCGATTCCGAAGGACTCTTACTTGTGGACATCATGCCAAGTGGAACCACCATAAATTCTGATGCTTATGTGATGACACTGAAGAAACTTCAAGCTCGACTGAGTCGTGTTCGACCACATCGGCAAAAGCAGGATGTTTTACTGTTGCACGACAACGCATGGCCACATGTCAGTAAAAAAAAACATGGAAGCGATCACAAAACTCAGATGGACATCACTGAAACACCCACCTCACAGTCCTGACCTGGCTCCATGTGACTATCATCTCTTCGTGGAACAAGGTTTGAAGATGAGGACTCCCTTGTGCACGCTGCCAAACAGTGGCTCCAACAGGTTGGTCCAGAATTTTACCATGCGGGTATACAGGTGCTGGTTCCAAGATGGCGTAAGGCAGTTGAGAGGGATGGAAATTATGTGGAGAAATGAATATATTGTTCCTAAAGGATGTATCTACACACTGTAAAACTTTCAAACATGTAGAATAAAAGATGGATTAAAAAAAAAATAGTGTGCATTTCTTTTGGAGTGACCCTCGTATAATCACCCTGTATATTAGTATCTGGTACTACAAAACAGTTATGTCTACTGCTATAGACACAACAAAATAGCCTAAAGTGCACCATACAAAATTGTGAATTCTTTTAAAAGCAAGTGGAATGCTAAGGCTACATATTAAGCCATGAAAGACTTCAACTGACACAGAAACATGTGGAAGCCATAGAAAAAAATTAAAGTCCCTGCGAACTTAAAAGACATTTGATTCTTTCTCAGAAAAATAAATTATTATGTCAAATTTATACCAAATGGCATCCAGTCTGCAAGGCCCTTAATAATCTATACAAAAAAGTACAACATATGAAAGATCATAGCAATGTCAAGAGGCTTTTACAAGCTAAAACATTAACCCATCAATGCCTATGGTATGTTATACCATACGTTGTTTTTATTTTGTGTTGTTACCACTGGATGGAATGGTGTAGGCTGCTTACAATTGTTTGTCTGTACAGTCAGTGGGTGCCACTCCACAACAACAGTAATTTTCAGTGACACAAAAATACCATTATTGCACAGCTAGCCATTTCCTCTTAGTGCTACACAGAACCAGCAAGATAACGTGTGACAGGTAAGAATTTTATCCTAACTGAAACTCCTTGTATTGATATAAATGTTTGGCTTATGATTTTAGTATTAGATTAGAATAACAATTTAACTTGATGTTGTTACCGGTTGTAAAATCTTTATCTAGTCTTATGTAATAGAGTAATACTTTGTCGGATGATATATCATACAACGGAAAACTATCATTACTATTAAACGTAATTCAGGAAATATTTCTTTTTTTTACTTTTACAATAAAATAGCAGATGAAATTGTTTTCCTGAGCTCATTTTGGTACATTCTTATGTAGCATATTTTACTGGCAGATCAAATAAAAACTATTATAATCCTGACAAACCAAGTGTGCAAAAGAGATTCTAAAACTACTTGAAAATCACAGCGATTAAGATAGTATCTGCAGTGAAACAGACTGAGCTGATGAGCTGGATTTAGTCTTTCTTACATTGCATGATGGAAATTATTCCACCTGTGATGATGCTTCTAGTGAATAAGATGGACTCGTAGTTTAAGTGACATTGGCAAGGGGTTTCTTTTACAGCCAGTGGAAGTACAAGCCACTTCAGAAGGAAACAGAAGTGGTGTTATTGTGCAGCCTGTGAGAGAAAGCTACAACAGAGATAAGAACACACCAGTAACATCGAAGAAATATCAAACAATAACATGGAAGTGGATATCAAAGGAACTGAAGACCATGAATGTTGGCAGTCAATTAGACTTCACTGCTAATATATCAGAGCCTTTTCTTGCAACTAAAATGAAGCAGTCTCATAGAATGCCTGTAGATATATTCAAGGCAGTTTTCAATGAAGAATTTATGGAGTACATTTGTAAAGAGAGAGTGAAATATGCTTCTCCAAAAGGATATTTACAATTTCAACTTTCAGTTGATGAGTTATACAAATATTTCAGAATAGTTATTCTTTCTGGTTACAATCCAGTCCCCTTTAGAAGAATGTATTTGGAAATGAGCAGACACTTACAATTATCTTGTAAGTGATTCACTCAGTAGAAACAGGTTTGAAAAAAAATCAATGTTTTCAGCATTTCAATGATAACACAACTATAGATCCAAGTAATAAAACTTACACAATTGATGTGCTCTTGAGACACCTCAACATCATGTTTCTGCAACTTGTTCAGCCACTAGGATGTTTGTTCTCTTTAGATGAAGCCACGGAACCCTACTAAGTACATAACACAATGAAACAATTCATAAGGAGAAAACCGATTCGCAATGGTTACAAGTTATCGTGCCATGGAACACCAGAGGGCTATTCTGTGAAGTTCAATCCTTACTCTGGTGCTGATGACAAAGAAGAAGGAAAAATAGTGGGAACTTCAATTACAGAAAAAATTTGTGTATGTTTTCTTCCTACTAATTCCGCTGTCTTTGTTGACAACTATTTCAACTCTCCCCCGATCTTGGAAGCACTACGCAAGTATGAATTAAATTGCATTGGCACTATCTGGAGAGGCAGGGTTGAGAAATCAACACTGAAAGACTTAAAAATGGAACCTTGTGGATCTCATCATGTTCTTCAAGATGAACACCTTATGCTGCTAAGATGGAATGACAATACCCAAGTGACATGAGCAACTAATCTGCAAATCAATGATTGTCTTACCGAGTAGACCTGGCAAGAGATGGAGTAAAGCAGAACAAAAGCAAGTAACTGTGCCTCAGCCAACATTAGTACACCTGTACAACAAAGGGATGGGCAGTGCTGATCTTTTCGAGAAACTGGGAGGTCTGTACAGGACCAGACTCTGCTCCAAAAAAAAATGGTACTGACCTCTTGTTAGATTCTGACTTGACAGTACCCTTGTCAATACGTGGATGCAGTATAGAAAGATGAACAACATAAAGTTTGTTGGAGTTCCAACAAAGTGTTGTACTATCTCTACTGAGGTCGCCAGTAATGGATAAGCTCAAGGGTTCATTCTAAAATCCAGGAAAGGCGGACCAAATGATATCTGCAGAGACAATGCTGGACACTTCATGGAAAATTGTAAATTGGAAAAGCAGTAATGTATCAGTTTTTATGAATAAAATTAGATTTAACATTGTTTTCTCACTACACAAAAAATTACATTGTGCTACTGAACTGTAAATGTTAATGCCCATCGTATGTTTTATCACATTTGAAATAAAACAGTGTAAATTAAAAAAAAAAAAAAAAAAAAACATTTTCATCATTAATACATCTTGCTATCCTTAAAAGAACTACTTTGTCTTAATTTCATCAAAAACAAAAATTGATTTGGACATTAATGAATTAAAAGTCAGCGACTTGGATGGCAGACTTTGATCCATACCTTTATCATGGCCACCTACATGTCTCAACATGGTATTGGGGCTGTTCTTTTTCACAAAAGCGATAATGGGGATGAACAAACCATAGCATACATATCGAAAATGCACACTTCAGCCCAGCTCTATATCTACATAGATACTCCGCAAGCCACCGTATGGTGCATGGTGGAGGGTACCCTGTACCTAGTCATTTTCTTTCCTGTTCCACTTGCAAATAGAGCGAGGAAAAACTGACTGCCTATATGCCTCGGTAGGAGCCCTAATTTTTCATATCTTATCTTCGTGGTCCTTGTACACAATGTGTGTTGGCGGCAACAAAATTATCTGGCAGTCAGCTTCAAATGCCAGTTCTTTAAATTTTCTCAATAGTGTTCTTCAAAAAGAATGTTGCCTTCCCTCCAGATATTCCCAATGCGCTCCTGCAGCATCTCTGTAACACTTACATGTTGTTTGAACCTGCTAGTGACAAATCCAGCAACTTGTCTCTGAAATGCTTCAATGTCCTCCTTCCATGTGATCATGTAAAGACCCCAATACTCAAACAGTATTCAATAATAGGGCGAACCAGCGTCCTATATGCAGTCTCCTTTACAGATGAACCACACGTTCCTAATATTCTCCCAATGAACCAAAGTCAACCATTCACCTTCCCTACCACAGTCCTCATAAGCTCGTTCCATTTCATATCATTTTGCAATGCTACACCCAGATATTTAAATGACATAACTGTGTCAAGCAGTACTAATGTTATATCCGGACATTATAGGTTTGGTTTTCCTACTCACCCACATTAACTTACATTTTCCCACATTTAGAGACAGCTCCCATTCATCACATCAACTATAAATTTTGTCTACATCATCTTATATCTTCCTACTGTCACTCAACTTCGACATGTTACCACTCACCACAGCATCATCAGCAAACAACCACAGATTGCTGCCCTCCCCACATGCCAAATTATTTATATAATATAGAGAACAATAGTGATCCTGTCACACTTACCTGGGGCACTCCTGATGATGCCCTTGTCTCTAATGAAAACTCACCATCAAGGACAATATAATGGGTACTGTTACTAAAGAAGTCTTTGAGTCATTCACACATCTGTGAGTGAGTCATACCTTCGTTATCAATTTGCAATGGAGCACTATGTCAAATACAGTCTGGAAACCTACTAGAAATACGGAATCTGCCTGTTGGCCTCTGTCCATAGTTCATAGTACATCATATGAGAAAAGGGTAAGCTGAGTTTTGCACAAGCGATGCTTTCTAAAACCATGCTGATTCGTTGACATAAGCTTCTTAGTCTCAAGAAAATTTATTATGTTTGAACTGAGAACATGTTCCAGGATTTGCAGCAAACCGAAATTCAGGACGTTGGTCTGTAATTTTGCGAGACCGTTCTTTTACCTTTCTTATATACAGGAGTCACCTAAGCTTTTTTCCAGTCACTTTGGACTTCGTGCTGAGCAAGGAATTCATGACAAATACAAGCTACATAAGGGGCCAATGCTGTACAGTACTCTTTGTAAAATGGAACTGTGATTCCATGTTCATCTAGTGACTTATTTGCTTTCAGATTTTTCAGTTGTTTCTCTATGCCAGGGATGCTTATGATTCTTCCGCATTAACAATTTCTTGACTGTGAAATTTAAAACTTCGTCTTTCATTTTGCTACCTTCACCAGCCACACTAGAGTGGCCAGCAAGGGAATTTTCTCTGGTTCTCTGTCAGATGTTTTGCTTTAATGTGATGGTGGTAGCTGTTGTATGCTTCATGCACAGATCCTTTCACAAAAGCATGAACCTCCACTAGCCTACACTTGTGATCATTTGTGCGTTCTCTTTTGAACCAAGAGTGCAACAACCTCTGCTTCCTCAGCATCTTCTGAATTTCATTATTGAACCATGGTGGGTCTTTCCCATCCTTTTACCACTGTCCAGGCAGACAATTCTCCAGACCACAATTTACAGTCTACTTGAACTTTGTCCATAATTCTTCTACATCCATCTTATTGGAACTATGTGATGTCAATTCACTAACAAGGGAACCTCCCCATCACACCCCCCTCAGATTTAGTTATAAGTTGGCACAGTGGATAGGCCTTGAAAAACTGAACACAGATCAATTGAGAAAACAGGAAGAAGTTGTGTGGAACTATGAAAAAAATAAGCAAAATATACAAACTGAGTAGTCCATGTGCAAGATAGGCAACATCAAGGACAACTTGAGTTTAGGCGTGCCATGGTCTCGTGGTTAGCGTGAGCAGCTGCAGAATGGAAGGTCCTTGGTTCAAATCTTCCCTCGAGTGAAAATTTTAATTTTTTATTTTCAGATAATTATGTGACGCACATGCCATCACCAGTGTCGTATAGAATATATCAGACGTATTTTCCTGTGGAGGAATCGGTTGACTTATGACCTTGCTATCAAATGTTATCGGTTCCCATTGGAAAGGCACGTCCTTTCGTCTACTAATCGCACGGTTTTGCGGTGCGGTCACAAAACACAGACACGAAACTTATTACAGTGAACAGAGACGTCAGTGAACGAACGGACAGATCATAACTTTGCGAAAAAAAAATTTTTTTTGACTCGAGGGAAGGCTTGAACCTAGGATCTCTCGTTCCGCAGCTGCTCACGCCAACCACGGGACCACAGCGCTCCTAAGCCTACGCTCTCCATGAAGTTGCTTATCATGCGCATGGACTACTCAGTTTGTATATTTGCTTATTTTTTTCATAGTTCCACACAACTTCTTCCTGTTTTCTTGATTGATCTGTGTTCAGTTTTTCAAGGCCTATCCACTGTGCCAACTTATAACTAAATATGAGGGGGGTGCGATGGGGAGGTTCCCTTGTAAGTGAGATGCTTACAACTGTTTATCAACCAGAAACACTCCCATAGCCTTCTTGACAGGTTTACTAACTTTTGTAATCATAGTTGCTATAATGACATCATAATCGCTAATCCCTGTTTTTGTACTAACATTGTCAACGTTCACTTGTGTTAATGTGCCACAGCAATGCCTCTGCGACGTGTATGGCGTCGTCGCTGGCGGCGCAGTGTACCTGTGTATCGCAGTTTGAAGGCGATTGATATTGACTTAGCTGGGCAGTTTAATAAACAGCAATTGATTGGAGGTCCAAATGTTTTTTGTGGACTCCATCTGAACTTTACCTGTGATGTACAAGCAGTGTTTGGAGGTAGTACCTGGCTGACACTTGCTGTTGTATGGGGCAATCAAGCAGATTATGGTGGCCTTGAAGCATTTCCAGATGCTAACATTTTGGCTTGGAAGACGTGGAGTATTGCTGAGACTACAGGACTGTTGGCTAAACAGCCTTATGGTACTCTTGTTCCAAGCATGCCATTTGTTTTGACTACGAGAAGGAAGAAGAAATTAAATGCTGATGAGTACCTCTTTTTATGGGCTAAAGTTAGCAATGGGAATTGTAAAATAAAGATCAACGGTGATTGTATGATTTATTATAGACAATAAATTGTGTTCTGTCCTTTCCTTATCTCTTTTCCTTATCTCCCTCCCTTTTTATTAAAAAAATGTATTCACTTTTTGTTTTGGTGGCTGTGCCGTTCTTGGTTGCACGCTAGGCGGGTGACGTTGAACGGGACTTAGCCGCTGGACGAGGCTGCCGGGCAACACGGGCCCTAGTATTACTAGGCAATGAATCCACAGACATCTCAGTTTATATTTGGTAGTAAAATTTGACAACATAGTCCATGGAGAGCAGCAAACTGATTTAATATTTAGAAATGAACAGTTGAAATATTTCTTTATTAACCAGTCTTAGCTTATCTACAAGCCATTTTCAGAAATTTTTGGCCCCCTATGGCTGGTACTGGTGACTTCTCAGATACCACAATGGTATCATGAAAAATCCAAGGAGCCACTAGCACCAGCCATAGGGGGCCAAAAAATTCTGAAGATGGCTTGCAGATAAGGCAAAACCGGTTAATAAAGAAATACTATTGTGATCTCAACTGTTCATTTTCAAATATATTTGGTAGATTAAAATCACCTCCAACAAGTATCGCATGATCTGGGTATTTACGTGCTTCTGATTATACACATTTCTTGAATGACGCTAGAACTGTCATGAAATCGGGTGGCCGGTAAAAACATCCAACAATTAATTTGGTTTCACCTACACTGTTATAAGCAACCAGATAACTTCACTGCTGCATTCCACTTCGAACTCATTATCATTATTAAACAATGCAAAATTCAAAATACCACCTATAAAAACACAAGGACTATCAAGTACGGCATGGGAACCAATGCCTTTCACCTTAACTTTATTCTTCTCCTTGGCACCAGTACTGATTTCAGTGTTATCAACGGCCTTGTAAACAGTAGCAGGTGAGTACCGGCTCCTCCCAAAATGATACATCTCGTGAGTCATTCAAAGGAGCTGCAACAGCCTGATCCAGACTGCCAATCGACCAGAAACAGTCACGCTTATATAGCCTGCCAAAAGCCAGGAAGTGATTCTTGGTGTTGTAGCTCTCAGGGGCACTCTGGGATTCTCTCTGTGTGAGGCACGCCAGTGCACCTCTATGAATTACAGGTAAACTGTGTACTGCAGTTCAGAGCTTTTTGTCTTCTGTGATGTGCGACTTTGAATTTTTTCCTCCCTGGCAGGTCTAGCTTAGCTCAATTACTCAAAGATTGGCTCTGCCAAAAGGTGAATGTCACAAAATCTCAATAACTGACATTCAAAATGGGAAGTCTGTACTCATCAGCTAGAGACTGTGGTCATCTGTGTGTGAGTTGTGCTTACATGAATGTTGAGTGTATGTTGTCTAATTCTGATGAATGCCTTTTTGGCCAAAAGCTTACTTGTTTGCCAGTCTTTTTGTTGAGCCTGTCTGTGACTTAGCACCTCCGCTATAAGGTGAGTAACATTCTATCCTTTTCAGAACATTGTCAAATATCACAACAAGGTATGCAATACATAACTTCCTGAAAATATTCGCTATTGAAGGAACCCCAGAAACCACTGTTTTGGGCAATGGCCATTGATTTTCATCCAATATGAATCAGGAGCGTTGCTCCTAGGAGGAAAGAGATTAGTGTTTAATGCCCCGTTGACACTGAGGACATTAGAGACGGAGCACAAGCTCAGATTGGGGAAACACGGAGAAGGAAATCAGCTGTGACCTTTCAAGGCAACCATCCTGGCACATGCTTCAAGTGATTTAGGGAAACCATAAATATGGATGGGCAGATGTGGATTTGAACTGTCATCCTCTCGAATGCGAGTCCAGTGTGCTAACCATTGTGCTGCCTTACTCAGTAGCTCTGCTCCTGGGGGGGGGGGGGCATACAGCACTTAACAATGGCACCGTAACACCCAATCTCCGATGGCAGAGCTGAACAGTTCATCTACACCTTTAAGATGTCAGACATAGAGGTTGGACTTGCACCTTTGCGAGGGTCCCAAGAAGGATACCAGGCATTATCATAGCTGGACAGGGAGGACAAATGTTCATAGTGGATGCCAATGGCACCACTCTGATGTGACATGCGAACCAACTGTGTCCACACTCAAAGACTTCAACCTCAAGACAACCATGATTTTCCCTCCCAATGTGATGGATAAATAAACTTGAGACACTTGGCAGACCCACATCCTCAGGATCTGTGTCTTTGGAATTGGTCCCTCATAGAATGGGACCTTTTCCACTTCCTGCACCATTGACTTCCAGCACAGACTCGGGGACTGGTACAACAGCTCCACCTTACTGCAGCATTAGCACCTCACCCCTGCCACAAGCAAAGGATACAGCAACACCAGACAAAGAAATGGGCAGTAAATCTCTAGCTGGCTTGTGCACCCACACCACCCCTGCTCATGCAGTTATTATGGTACCAACAGGGATATTTCTGGCCTTATCACATGCAGATTACAAGGGGGGGGGGGGGGGGAGGAGGAGTAGGGATTCTATCTCTCTCTCAGCTGATAGTGAGACCGATAACCTACAATGTTGGCTATCAATGATTCCTCTGGCAGCCAGTAAGAGGCACCAGTGGGCTGTCACATGACCCTGGCTGCTGATGTCAAAATGGTTCAAATGGCTCTGAGCACTATGGGACTTAACATCTGAGGTCATCAGCCCCCTAGAACTTAGAACTACTTAAACCTAACTAACCTAACGACTTCATACATATCCATGCCCGAGGCAGGACTCGAACCTGCGACCGTAACGGTGGCGTGGTACCAGATTGAAGTGCCTAGAACCACTCGGCCACAGCGGCCGGCGCTGCTGATGTCAAGCTGGATATAAAACCCAGAGACCTGGTCTCTGTGAAGAAAAGGAGGAAGATTGGGTTTAACGTCCCATCGACATAGAGGTCATCAGAGACAGAGCACAAACTTGCATTGCGTCAAAGACGAGGAAGGAAATTGCCTCTGCCCTTTCAAAAGAATCATCCCGGTATTTGCCTGGAGTGATTCAGGGAAAATACAGGAAAACTAAACCTGGATGGCTGGATGCGGCTTTGAACTGTTGTCCTCCCATATGCGAGTCCAGTGTGCTGAACACTGTGCAACCAGGCCTCTGCAAGACAGTTCGTATCATGCTGTGCTAAAGTATCTACCTTGCTTACACTGTCCTTTTGTAACCTGGCTGTTTTGTGTACTGGATTTGAATTGGGCTGAACTACTGTTTCTCAGTTTTTTAACACATTTTCTTCTTTGCAGACTCTTAGTGTGTTCTATAATTTATGATGACCCAGAACAAACTGTAATTGTGGGCTTACAAGTGATTACAGTATGCCCATATTTCTGTGTAATAGTGTGTTGTAAAAATATGGGCATACTGTGATCACTTGGAAGATCAGTTTAGATTCTGTAAAAATGTTGGAACACGTGAAGCAACACTAACCCTACATCTTATCTTAGAAGATAGATTAAGGAAAGGCAAACCTACGTTTCTAGCATTTGTAGACTTAGAGAAAGATTTTGATAATGTTGACTGGAATATTATCTTTCAAATTCTGAAGGTGGCAGGGGTCAAATACAGGGAGCTAAAGGCTATTTACGAATTGTACAGAAACCAGATGACAGTTATAAGACTTGAGGGGCATGAAAGGGAAGCAGTGGTTGAGGAGGGAGTGAGACAGGGTTGTAGCCTATCCCCAATGTTATTCAAACTGTATACTGAGCAAGCAGTAAAGGGAACAAAAGAATATTTTGGAGTAGGAATTAAAATCCATGGAGAAGAAATAAAAATTTTGAGGTTTTCCGATGACACTGTAATTCTGTCAGAGACAGCAAAGGACCAGGAAGAGCAGCTGAAGGGGGGCAAAGGCCAAGCATAGCTGTACGATCATTATGATTGTTATAGCAGCCATGACATCACATGCTTGAGTTTGTCTGTGAAGGGGTCACATGTTGAGATAGATTGAAATTTTATTCCTGGTTACTTCCAGTTCCAGATGGCAGATTGTAAAGCAGTGGTTGCTGTGTGTATGGAGCATACTTTCATCTGTAGTGCGTTTAGTGTTGTTTGTCTTAAATGTTAGTCCTGCTTACGATATAGTGAGTATTTTATTAGTAACACCCTCTTCACATTGTACTGAGCCATGTATTAGAAAATTTTGGATCATGTTTCGACGGAAATGGTGGAGAGATTTTGCAATTGTGAAAAATTCAGTTTGTTGCCCTGCCTATACCACAAAATTCGACAAATACCACATGTTTTCCTTCTAGTGGACTCGAAAAACTTGTAAAATTTCTTTGGACCTGTATTCCATAAGATTCAATGCTTCACAAACAAACACTCCATTATGCACGCCAATGAGAACAACAGAAAGATTTCCACCAAAAAGTTGTTAGAAATGCTTAATGAGGATAAGAACCTTTTTATGGAAAATTATATACTGTTCTACCTTATTCTGCTCTTTTACTACAGCATCTCCGGGATGAAGCCAAGCATAGCTACGCAATGCAGTACATAAGAACTGCTTGGAATCTGTTGAAGATTCTGAAGTACCAAAGAAGACAATGACTGGGCTCATATTTCAAATAGAGCTGATTTTGATGGTTGTGATGCTTATGTTGCAGTGTGATGCATTCAAAATTTTTGAAATCTGCAGTCACTCCCAGTCTGTCAGAAGTACTTACTGGATTGGAAGTAAGATGTGCACAGCAACTGCAGTTGAGGACTTTATCTATGAATGCAGTGTTGCTTCCAAAAAACAAACCACAACTGATTCATTCTTAAAGCCTAAGTGGCTAAAATTGTCCATAATTCCGGCTTAAGCCAATCTGGACTGCTGTACCTGCTGCTATACAGTATATTATCCTTCATTTAGATGAATTTCAAGTTGATACAAATATGTTTAGAAGTTTCATTTTAATGTGAATCTCACTTGTACATTTATTTTACTATCTGCCTTCAAAAACATATAAACAATGCTTTACTGCATTATCTTGACATCTTTCTTTTTTTTTTGTATAAAATTTGGCAAATGTTCAGCAACAAGAAACTGTAACACTAAGCTGGTGGTAAAGTCATATGTGCTGAAATGTTTATGAGCCATTAAACTTCTGAATAAATCAATAATCTTTATGTATTAAATGACAGGACTACTAGTTGCTCTCCAACATGGTGATATAGAAAGCACTGAATGATATATTTTATGTCCTTCCACTTAGCCATCAGGACTCTCTTTACAACTTAATCAAATGTCTTTTCAGTTTCTTTGGAGGTACATTTTAATCTGTCAGTTACAGAAACTAATTAATATATAGGTGTTTCAGAAGTGATGGTCAATAATACACACATGGAAAGTACAGGCCAAAAGTAGCTACAAAGCTCCAACCATTGTTGAGATACAACCCATTTTCTGTTGCGGTTCATTAGAGACGCCATGTGCTCCTAGACACTAAATGTTAAGAGTAGATGCTCAAAATGTTGTCCATGTGTCTGAATGTAACATTAACTCATCTCTGAAATGAGTTGTGAATCCTCTCAGGCAGTCCTGGGGAATTCTGTAAATGCTGGAAGGCAGCTTCAACCCACAAGCACAATTCCTCAAGAAAGTTGACCACAGTAGCATAGACTACGTTTTTGAAATGCCTCCACACACAGAAATCCATGGGATTTAAATCCAGAGACCTTGGAGGCCATGGCACGGGCCCTCCTCTACCTACCCAATGTTGAACACATGTCTGAGTTAGAAGCCGGTGCACTCGTAAATGAAAATGGACTGGAGCACCATCAAGCACAAACCACATCATGTTCAGGTGCTGGTGCAGTGAGACATCATCACTTACATCTGGAAGTTCAGTCCACAGAAACCGCATGTACTGCTGTCCGGTTAGTCTCTGAGGAAGGAAGTGTGGCCCAATTATGCATTCTCTGAGCAGTCCTGCCCAGACATTCAAAAAATAACACTGCTTATGTCATGATACGCATGTTGCATTAGGACTGACATCAACCCAAATGTGACAGTTATGGTATTTAAAAATACCATCACTGGTAAATCCAGCCTCATCCATGAGCTGAATACTGTTTACAAACAGGGGATTCAGAGTACATTGTTGTTCCACCCGTTGGCAGAAATTCTCTCTAGGAGAGAAGTCTGCAGTGTTGAGGGTTTGCACTCACTGGAGATGATATGGATCAAATACTTGCTGATGTAAAATCTGCCATACGCTGCTATGACTCAGGACACCTCTTGAGTAGCAAACCTCCTTGTTGAAGTACTCTGACATTCATGTTCAATGAGTTACACCCTTTCCTCAAAATCGGTTGTTATGGATCTGGGTCGACCTTCTCATACATTGCCTGCGAAACTCTTGGTTTCTCTAAGGCACTGATGTAACTGGCTACACGTACGCCTGTCAGGCTGCCTGCTGAGAAGAAAACCTTCTTCACACAATCGTGCAGCCTCCAGGGCACTGCCATTCATTTTGCCATACTTGAAGTGCATTTCAGTGTACTCCTCACTGGTGTAACAGCAATGGCTGATTTGTGGACCCATGTTTATTGGAGCTTTTTAGCTACTTTTGGCCTGAACTTTCAATAATTCTATTGAACATCACTTCTGAGACACTCTGTATATACCTAAAGTTTCATCTTTAACATCAATAGTCTATTCGTCTACAACCAAATAATAAATTTTTATTTGTTGCATTTAACTATCTATCCTTTGTGTCCAGATTTCCAATACATCAAATAAGAAATAACTGTAAATGAGCATACAGAAAAGCAAACATCCTTTACAGGCAAAAAAATTGCACAGCAGCAGAACTATACAGTTAACGCCACTTACTCTATATTTTTCTTCTTGAGTGCTTGAAAGGACTCCTGGATCACCTCTCCAAGCTCGTAGAAAATTATACCATAGAAAGAGAGAGGAACCAACAAACAACACTGTTATCCAGACTTCCACAATAGGAGCAATCCACACAAACCATGTGACGTACATCCAAAACTGAAAAAATAACACATAAGCAATTAATTTTTTTTTATTTTTGTCATGGGAATGGAAAAAGATCCCATCATTGCTTCACAAAATGTAATGAAGTTTTAAGCTAACTACTACTAGGCAGCTGTTATTGTTGAATAATCAATGAACCTTGAATTTTGGAGATAAAATAAATTCATATTCTAAGCAACCTTATACAGGAAAGAAAAAATACGACGCAAAAAGTACATAAACCATTGCTCTCTGCTGTTATTAATGTTTTGTGTTTGACAATATCTGCTCTCTGCATCCACCAACTATTGTCTATATGAGTTTTCTTGTTTGGTCTTCTATCTTTAGCATCTCTTCTTTTCTTTACAGTAATGATCCTCCAACAAATTATAGGGGCATTTCAATTTAACACTGAATCCAAACTACCAAACAAGCTGGCACTTTTAACACAGAAAGCATTGCTAAAGTTATGTAAAAGTTCTTCGTCAGACCAAAAATTGAACCATAGATCTTGAAATTAAAGTCTGATAGATGAAGCCATCGAACCAACACATATTTGTACATAAAACATATGAATTGTTATGAGGAAGGCAGGAACAGTTACCCACAGTAGAACATTGTCTAAGGTCACTATCATAAAACATTTAAAGATTAATCTTTTGAAACAGTTAAATCTTAACCTGAAGCTGAACAAAAATAGTTAAAGTAGATCATTCAAAATGACATATGCATAATAACTGAGTGCAAATCTCTCAGTGACTAGGATGAATTCATCCAACTAGTGACTGCCACAGTGAATACACAGAACACTATCAATTCGAAACATTAAAACTGCACAACTAAATTTTTTGAGCTCTTTACGCATATTTTTATTACAATTCAAAGTACACAGGTGTTGCACAGGAAATAGTACATTTTCAATTGACCATCTATAACAGAATAATGTTACTTCACATTTCTTGTAGTATGTTATAAAAATATGATTCAATTGATTTATGAATATTTAATGATGGTCATATAGAGAGAAGTGTAGTCATGCCTTGTGAAACTACATGATGATTTGATATTGATTATCTAGTGTTATAGTCTTAAATATATAAATGAATATGTAATTTAAATGGACTAAATTTATCCTACATATAGTATCACACAACACGTATTCTGTAAAAAAATTGTGGCAGCCATTAGGCATGATGATGGTCAAGTCTTCCCCTAGTTGAGGCATGAACAATATGCAAAAATATCTTAGCAGCAAGTCCTCACCTGCACTGCATCTGTGAAGGCTAGCCACAGACATTTTATTCTATAGCGTTGTGTAGGACAGCTAGACTCACAGAAATTCAAACTAGGTGAAAAGTAGTTATGAGTTAATACACTGGCAATGAACTGTAATGAGTGTTACAATTTCATTTCAAGAACCTATTTCACTTTGCTTAAATCACATCTTTGAATTAGTAATTTCTGGTCAGTAAGTTTTACCATGAAAAGCAATGGTAGTGTTGTGTATTCACGTAAGAACAGGATTCTCAAAACTTTGATGAGTCATATTTTTCAGTCTTTGCTTGGCTTGCATTGGCTTAAATTCTTTCAATTAAAGTTCCAAAATTAAAGTAACCATTGCCTAAAGACTAGTGCTTCTTAAAGTAACACCTAAATGTGAAGTAATTTAAAGTGTGTTGGTTTCATTCTGCTACAACAAACATTAATCACATTCATGAAACAAGCTGATTTTTTTTAAATTTGTCCTCACAAGATGTGGAGATCATTTGTGGCAAGCACTAAATTGTTTTTCAGGAGGATTGTGCACAACATGAATCAGTATTGATCCTTGCCTAGTGTTGTATGCTATCACTGTGTTTTATTGGAAAACATCATATGTCAGAAAGATAGATGAAGATAAGAAGTGAAGTGCTTAACTGCTTCACAATGAGCCTTAGTTTTTCCAGTAAACACTCTGGACAAAGTAAGATTGTCCAGTTAATTTTCAAAAGGTACTAATGCAGTTAACTATTGTAAGACTGTCCAGGTAATGAAAAAAATAAAATAAAAATAAAATAAAAATAAAAAAAAATTAAAAAAATGTTCGAAGTGTTGTTGGTTTAGTTGCGAATAGACCATTACAAGTTACAAAAAAAAGTCAACGTAATAACGCTGCTCTGTAACATGCTCACACCACTTAATCATATGTACATAGCGTACAATTCAGTTGAGTATGGAACTTGGCCAGTTCTGATGCATACTGTCATTTGCAGAGCACTGCACCTGTGTAACACACAAAGCACCTTTTAAGGGGCTTCCATTACCATGTTTCCTACAGAATGTCGATATCCAGGTAAATAAAACAATGACATGAGATGAGATGAGTTCAGTAACCAACATGAATCATAAGGGACCTGAAATCACCGTTTGAATGCTGGAAAATGTCCAATGACTTCATGAATGGCTTTTCAATAATGGCAATGTTTGCAGAACAGTTATCTATAAGTTATATTGATGTAAATATACGCTAAACCTCGAAACAAGCAAATGAAAATGTACTATTTCTCGTGGGCTTACCTGTAGTTCTTTAATTTCACATTTCCCTCTTTCTATCATTCTTTAAATGCATCACTAAATGATACCACTCTTTCATAAAAACTTCTATTAGCTTTTAGATAATTCTCTGTTTCTAAACCATACTTCTTGAGTTTGGCAGTATGATGCGCTGGTCACAGACAGATAAAATTTTATCTCAATGTGATTAACAGTCAAAGTGGAAAGTCAGTATCTTTTGTGGACAAGTCGGTAGACAGAAATAAAGATAGGAAGCAGGAAGCACATTTAACTCAATGTTTTTTCTATTTCTTAGGACAATATAACTCAGAAAAATGAAACTACATTTAAGGTCTTTTTTCAACCTTATTAACATATTAATTTACACAGTTTTAAAACTGTAGCAAAGAAAGACAGTTACAATAATAAAACAGTAGCAAGAAATTTTGAAGAAACATCAGAGTAACATACAAGCAAACAGGATGAGTAGTAGCAGCTAAAAATTGTTGTAAGATATCTGCTCAGAACAGAAGTACACTTGAAACGCTGGAGAAAATCTGCCATGCCTTCAGTGATCTAGTGTGTGTGTGTGTGTGTGTGTGTGTGTGTGTGTGTGTGTGTGTGTGTGTATGTGTGTGTCCATCCGTATTCACATTGACCTTTTTTTGGGTGGGGGATTGGGGGGGGGGGGGGGGGAGCACAAGTGAGATTTTTTTTTCTCTCAGTACATTATTTCATTGAAGGTATATACTTGGTTTGAGCTGTATTATCGGTTTCATTTCAACAGCTGATCTTCTGCCTATATTAGATGTTGGAAGCAATCAATGGTTTGCGAAGGGTCACTGTCCTGATTCCAATTAGATTATTAGAGTCCAAAAGGCAAACAAATTGACAAATCATAGGGAATCATTCACAGCACTGGACACAGATGAACAGGTTAGTTCTCAAATTACTCAGGATTACAATCGAACCATCAGCTCTGTTGGGCAGCTAAAATAATATCTTTCTTTTGGCTTAACTACTTGAAGACTACAATTTACATTACCCAAATAAATTATGTACACTCTTTGAGACAAAATCTGGCTAGTGGCCAGCCACTGCAGAATCTAAATGTGTGTCAACCATGGCATGAGACCAATATTGTGGCTATGCTGATAATACTCGAGGTCCAGCTACCTGCACAAACTGGTAACACTGTAGACTGTGGTTGTTCCTTGAGGAAGTCTTGTCTTCTGTTCAATCTGCTATTCTACATCTATGCACATGGTCTAGTGGTAAATCACACACTTCTGGATGCAACGTCTTGCAGGCAAAACTGCTCCTTGCCTAAATTTTTATAGCACCTTCTGTTTGAATTCTGAAGCCTGGACACACCAGTAATAACAGTTCCAGCCAATAACATTTTTTAAAGATATTTTAGAACTCTGTCTGCCTTTGATGCTGCATGCATCTTTAGCTCTCCAGGACTCATTTGCTGCAAACCGACAGTAACTGCGGTGGCAGCAATGTGCTCCCTTCACCCTTTGTCAAAAGCGTGAGCTACCGATCATCGCTTTTGAGAGTATAAAATGCTTTTCTGTTGTTGAGTGATGCTCCACAAAAAAGTCTACAATTTGCATTTCAAGCTCTTAGCAATGGAAGCAGATGACCAATTTTAATACAATGAGTATTGTATTCCACTAACAGCAATGGAAGCAGATGATCCATTTTAATACGATGGGTATTGTATTCCACTAATATACAAGACGTGAGTCTGGATCAAAATTAATATCATAGTTTGTGATCCAATCGGAATACTACACTATGTTGTTTAATGTTATTATTAAAAGCATTATTTCATTTCTTTTCCTTTTAGAAGCAATTCTTCATGCAATATTTTTGTCAGATATATGTACAAAGCCACAGCATGTAACTGTGGTGTATGTGTTTTCCTGTCATTGTTTGATTTATTACAGTAAATGTATGTGATAAATTGTGTGAATACATTGCAATGCATGCTCTACAGCAATGCAGGTACACTGCTCATTTTGATGTCCATATATGGATTCATGGAGAACTTAATGCTGATGAAAGAGATATGTAAGGTATTCGATTAGACTTAAACCAACAAACTTCTACAGTGGTGCCTAGTTGGCATTACACAGATTTAGCACAAAGGAAATATATTCACTTCACAACTAGTCACAATGATATATGGGTCCTAAGTGATGAACAAAACTCAAATTCATATTGTTGAAAATTAAGTCAGAGCTCTTCGGAGATGTTTGTATACTGAAGAAGCTCAGTACTGAAAACGCAGACATCTATGACCGTTAACACAGTGTACTGAATTGAGCTTCTGAGAACGCTTAATGTGTAAAGGTTTTCTTCTGGTTTTGGTAAAGAATTTCTTCCAGCAATTTTCAGCGACATTAAATAAAACAGAGAACAAGAACCTAGAATGCACTGGTCTGCACTGTGATTAGAAGAACTCACACCACCTTTGCATCACAAGACTGGTGTGGAACAACCGAGTTAATGAGACACTGCTGGGAGTAAGTTCCTCCGATGCAAATTTGGTCACTAAATCTCGTAATACAACATTCGAGATAAGAACAGTTGTTACTTAAGTGAAGTACAGCATTCTTGGAGTCCAAAAATTAAGTTTTTTTGTCTCAGTGTCTCATGTTACGTAAGGTTTATGTGGCATAAGTTGTTGAAGTGGAAAGGGAAAGTCACATGAATTTAGTGGAACAATTCAGGACCAGCAGAGGAAGTAAATGCACTACCACAGGGTCATCAAACATTTGTAATGATGTTGCCAATTCTTAGCTGTGCTAGGGGCTCTCAAAAGGAGGGTAGGGTAGGGGAGGGGGCAAGGGTAGCATGTAGCATGTTTCATTTTTCTTCTTTAAGTCTGGGGCTATTGTGCCATTCTCTTATGTCTAGCACACTTTGTGCAATAGTTTTGTCACAGTTGGCACTTCCAAAGATATCATTAGTTCTGACAGAATGTCATGTACTCCAGGGGCCGTTTCGACTTACGTCTTTCAATGCTTTGTCAAGTTGTTCTTGTGACTCACAGTGTCATATCTCCCATCTCATCTTCATCCATGTCATCTTCCCTTTCTACAATACTGCCCTTAAGTTCATTTGCCTCATATGGCCCCTTTACATATTCCTTCCGCCTTTCAGTTTCCCCATCTTTGCTTAATACTGATTTTCTGTCTCTGCTCCTGACATCCACATAGTTGCTTCTCTTTTCTCCATAGGTACCCTAATCTTCCTATAGGCAGTATCTATCTTTCTGCTAATTATGTATGATTAGCTATTTCACACTTCCTGCCAATCTCACTTTTTAAGACATTTGTACTTCCTTTTGCCTGCTTCATATGCTGCAATTTTATATTTTCTCCTTTTATCAATAATTCAACATCTCCTGTGATATTTTCCTAAATGCCTTGCCTTTTTACTTATTTGATCATCTGCTGCCTACACTATTTCATCTCTCAAAGCTACCCATTCATCTTCTACTTTATTCCTTTCCCCTGATGTAGTCAATCATTACCTAATGCTCCCTCTGAAACTATCAACAATCTCTGGTTCCTTCAACTTATCCAGGTCTCACCTCCTTAATTTCCAACCTTTTTGCAACTTCTTCAGTTTTAGTCTACATTTTATAACCAATAAATTGTGTGCAGAGTTCACATCTGCCCCTATAAATGTCTTACAGTTTAAAATCTGGTTCTGAAATCTCTGTCTTACTATTATATAATCAATAAGGAACCTTCTGGTGTCTCCAGGTCTTTTTTACATAAACAGTCTTCTTTTATGATTACTAAACCAAATGTTATCGATGATTAAATTACACTCTTTGCAAAATTCTACCATGCTACTCCTTCTTTCACTCCCCCCCCCCAGTCCATACTTCCTATTTTTCCTTTTCTTTCTACTATAAAATTCCAGTCCACCATCAGTATTACATTTTTTGTCTCCCTTAACTATATTTTTATCTCTTTCAAATCAGGATCGAATTATTTAATCTCACCTGAGTGCTTTGGTAGTTAAGTTTTTGAATCTGTGCATGTTAATTTAATTTATTAGATACAGTTCTTGCACTTTCATCAGCATTTGCAGTAGAGCTCCATAGCGCATGTCGATAGCCATTTGTTCACTTTTTTTTAAAGTTAGAGACCACTTGTTTGTATTAGTCAGACAGTCAGGCAGTGGCAGGTGGCCGAGACACAAGCAGTAACTGATTTTGTGAGTTCCTAACCAGGATCAAATCATGTAGTTTTATCTGTGTGCTTTGGTAGTTTAGTTTGTTGAATTTCTGCATGTTAATTCAATATTTAATAGACACAGTTCTCATGTTTACGTTTGTGTCAGAAATTAAATCGATTTGGGGACATATTACAAGTTCCTAATCAGGAGCGAATTATTTAGTCTCACCTGACTACTTTGGTAGTTTAGTTTTTGAATGCCTGCATGTTAATCATATTTATTAGACACAGTTCTCCCATTTTTATCAGTGTCTACAGTACAGTTTTGTAGTGGATGTCGATAGTCCTTTGTTTGTCTGTGCAGTGTAGTTTTCCACAGCATTTAGTATGGATAGAGACTGTGACTACTGTATGTGGATGCAAACTGAGCTGGCGACACTTTGCTCTCAGCCCCAGGCAGTGATGGCTTAGGTTACAAAGCTTGAGGCTGCAGTTGGATATGCATTACTGTTGTGGGCGGGTCGTAGGGATCCAATGGACATCCAGCATGGCCCATGAGTTTGTTGATTGGTTGCACTGGTGGCCAGCCCAGTTACTGCATGCACTGAGGTAGACCCCTCACCCACTGCTGAGTGGGAGGTCGCCTCGCGGCGTGGCAGGTGGTGGACTTCTGAGGGGGCCAAATGTAAGGCCTCCCTGGTTAGTCTGACAAACAGGATCCAGGTGCTGTCTGTGGCCAACACTGCCCCGCAGCCACATGTTAGTCACTTGTCCTGTTTCAGAGGAAATTTCTCAGCCTGTGAATTCCAGTCAATCACAGAGGGTGGGATTACTGGTAGTTGGGAGCTCCAATGTTAGTCAAGTTATGGGGACTCTTACGTTGCCAAGGAGGGGAAGAACACCAATTTGCAGTCCGTGTGCATACCTGGTGGAGACATTCCACATGTGGAATGGGTCCTTCTGGTTGCCACGAAGAGCACAGGGTGCAGCCAACTGCAAGTGGTTGCTCACGTTGGTACCAATGATGTGTGTCGCCTTTCATCAGAAGAGGTTCTCTCTGGCTCTGAGTGGCTATCAGAAGTTGTAAAGATTGCCAGTCTTGCTTGCGAGATGAAAGCAGAGCTCACCATTTGCAGCATCATCGACAGGACCGATTGCACAACTCTGGTACAGAACAGAGTGCAGGGTCTGAATCAGAGGCTCAGACGGTTCTGTGACTGTGTACACTGCAGATTCCTCAAGCTGCACCATAGGGTGGTGGGGTTTCAGGTTCTGCTAAATCAGTCAGGAGTTCACTATGTGCAGGAAGCAGCTACATGGGTAGCAGTGGTTTTGGGGAATGGGCTGGGCAGTTTTCTAGGTTAGAGGGGCTCAAGGAAAAACAAAAAGGGCTTCAATTTCAAAAAGTGCAGGTCAAACACAGAAAGAACCTATATTTAGGAACCATTGGTATAACAGTTGTAAATTGTCATAGCTGTGTTAGGAAAGTACCAGAGCTCCTAGTGTTAATACAAAGCACTGATGCTCAAATCATTATAGGCACTGAAAGCTTGTCTCAAGCTGGAGATAAATTCAGCTGAAAGTTTTGTGAAGGACCTGGCAGTGTTCAGAAAGGACAGGCTAAACACAGTTGGCGGTGGCATGTTTTGTTGCTGTTAGAAGTAGTTTATCTTAAAGCGAAACTGAAGTAGATAGTTCATGTGAGTTAGTACGGGTAGAGGTCATTCTTGGAAACCAGAATAAAATAATAATTGGATCCTTTTACTGACCTCTCAACTCAGATGATACAACTGCTGAAATGTTCAAATAAAAACTTGAGTTTAATTTCAAACACGTACACCCCCCCCCACACACAATTATAATTGTGGTGACTTAAATTTACCCTCGACATATTGGCAAATGGCAAAAATACATGTTTAAATGTGGAGGAATGCATAAAACATCATCCAAAATTTTGCTAAATGCATTCTCTGAAAATTATTTTGGGCAGTTAGTTCATCAGCCCACTCAAATAGTTAATGGTTGTGGAAACACACATGGTCTCTTAGCAACAAATAATTCTGAGCTAACGAGCATCAAAATGGATACAGAGATAAGTAAACACAGAGTTGTTTAGTGAGACTGAATATCTTAACTTCCAAATCCTCCAAAAATATACTATAAAAAAAAAAAAAAAAAAAAAGGAGATAAAAATTCACTTGACACTTCCCTGAGACACAATCTCCACTCCTTCAAAATTAATAATGTAAGTGTAGATCAGATGTGACTTGAATTCAAAGAAATAGTATTGACAGCAATTGAGAGATTTATACAAAATAAATTAACAGACAATGGAGCTGATCTCCCTTGGTACACAAAACGAGTCAGAGCACTGTTGCAGAAACAACGAGAAAAGCATACCAAATTTAAAAGAATGCAAAATCCCCAAGACGCAATATTTTACAGAAGCTCGAAATTTAGCATGGACTTCAATGCGAGATGCTGTAATATTTCTACAACGAAGCTTTGTATCGAAACCTGGTAGAAAACCAAAGTCATTCTGGTTGTATGTAAATTACGATGGTGGCAAGATGCAATTAATGCCTTCTCTACGTGATAGCAGTGGAAATACTATCGACGATGTGCTGCTAAAGCAGAGTTACTAAACACAGCTTCCAAAATTCCTTCACCAAAGAGGACGAAATAAATATTCCAGAATTCAAATCGAGAACAGCTGCTAATATGAGTAACTTAGAAGTAGATATCCTTGGAGTAGCGAAGCAGCTTAATCACTTAAGGGGAGTTATAACAGGGCTGGGGGGAAGGGAAACTTACTTTCACATTTTCGGATTTTTATCTCATTATAAAATTTGTAATACATATATAGACACACATATGGAGGGTGAATCGAAATTTGCACACTTTGGCTTCACAGCGTGACTCCTCACATGCCAGCAATAAAAAAATGTCTCTCACAAAATTTCTTTCGGAGTGTACATCCGGCAGAAAAAGGACGTTAAAGAGTGGCAATCTGACAACACTGTAACCACATGAATGGTAACTACCTCTGTCAGCACATGTAATTTGTGCTCTGCAACTGGTGCAGTGGATAGACTTTTGGGTTAGCATGTAAGAGGTCAGGGGTTCGATCCTGGGTTGAGGCGCATTTTTTTTATTTGCTAATTTCTTTCTGACATTTCATACTGTAATATACACAGTTTCTTAGGTCACATGTATCCTAAATTTACATTTTGTAATGCTGAACATAACAAATACATGGTTAGACGAATAAATACATGGTTAGACGAATAAGAAACAAATGACCTGTCATAGGACAGAATAACTACAAAAACAATATCAATTTCGAGATGCTAAAGGTGACAGCACAGTACAATAACACAAAATTTACTTGTCATTTATCTTACATGTAATATGAGCACTCAGATGTCACACATTAGCAACCAGTGACAATAATAATGTCCAAATTAATGAACGCATGACCTTCACAACAGAATACATTATCCTCAAAACAACAGATGCTCAAAGCGACCTTCCAGCAAGTCCAAACATTGCGCAACCTGCCGGAACACGAACACACATTATCAATTCTTCCACATTCATTGGTGGAGTAGAGTGCACATGCTCTTTCACGTGTCCCCACAGGAAGAAATCCAATGGATTTAGGTCAGGTGAACACAGTGGCCATACAACTGGACCTCCATGTCCGAGCCATTTCCCTGGAAATGTTCTGTCCAAATACTGTCACACATTAATTCTAGAGCGTGGAGGTGCACCGTCATGTTGGAGGCATATCCTATGCCGAACATTTAGTGGAATATCTTCCAGTTGGTACCAAAGCGAACCAATATCCATGGTCGTGAATGGGCACCTCATGTCCAGAAGAGGATGGGCACTAGGTTGAGGAAGTTGAAATGAAGTTTGAGAGACAAGAAACTTTCTGATGGTAAAACCATAAGATGCAGGCCAACAGACAAAATGACTGATGAACTACAGCAGTATTATGGGATGGCCATTAGAAGCAATACTGAGGATTTGTTGAAAATGAAGTAGGCAGTATGGGCTACCTTCTTCCACAGACTGTCAACTGATGAAAAACCAGTATACCACCTTTGCCCTCCTGTACCTGATTCATGGTGCAATTACCACAATGCCCAGTACCCAAACAGTTCATAGAGCCATAAATATTCCATCCCAGCAGCAGTCATGGACGGCATAAAACCTATTTACAGAGACCTGGCAAATCCTGAGTTACTGAAGAAGTGTCTACATGGTGAGACACAAAACCCCAATGAGCCATTCAATAATCTTATATGGACTCGCTTACCAAAAAATGTTTTTGTTGGAATGAAGACACTAAAGTGGTGCATTAGTGATGCTGTTATTGCTTTTAATGATGGCAACATTGGTAGGGTGAAAGTGCTACAGCATATGGGAATTAATCCTGGAGCAAACTGCATCAGAGAACTTGAATGGATAGAAAAGGTTCGCACTGATATAGTAGAGTATGCGGCACAGTTGGCCACTAAGGAGTCCAGAAAGAAGAAAAGAAGAAAAAACTTGGAAAAGATCAAGAGGATAATATACAGTATGATGCAGGGTGCTTCTGAGCGGCTAAAAATAAAAAAAGCTAAGCATATATTAAGTGAGTTACAGTCTTTTGAAACTTTAGAAGCTGTTCCTGAAAAATTTGCATTTTCTGTTGCGTTTTTCCCTAAATCTCAGAAACCACTTCAAGTAGAGTATTCAAATTTTCAGGAGTAATAACATACACATCCTGAGTCTACTGAACTAAAATAACATAATGTTATGTATAATTAAAACTATTTAGGATAACATACAAAAAAGTATCAAAAATTTTAACCGTGTAATGAAGAAATTGTATTTCCGAAAGCAGTGGCTGAAATGCAATTATTGTAGTTCAGTAGACTCAGAACATACAGTTTAATGTTGTGTAAAAGTTTCTTGTCAATGACTACAGTGGTTCCTGAAATACGGGGAAGCCAAGTCACTAAATTTAACATCATCAGGATAGGGCGTTCCAGCTCCCCTCCCAGCCAGCCTTCCAGTGCAGACTGTATACCAATTAGGTTCCTTTCAAAGTATGCTGATGCAATAGACCCATACTTAATAGTCACATATAACTGCTCTCTCGACAAAAGATCCGTACCCAAAGACAGGAATGTTTTACAGGTCACATCAATATTCAAGAAAGGCAATTAATGTTGATATGCAGCAGGATTTTGGAACATATATTGTGTATGAACATTACGAATTACCTCGAAAAGAATGATCTGTTGACACAAAGTCAACACAGATTTAGAAAACATAGTTCTAGTGAAACACAACTAGCTCTTAACTAAAACGAAGTTCTGAAAGCTATTGACAAAGAATTTCAAATTGCTTTCATATTCCTAGATTTCCAGAAGGCTTTTGACATTGCACTTAACAAATGGCTTGTAATCAAATTGTGTGCTTATGGAATATCGTCTCAATTATGTGACTGGATTCATGATTTCCTGTCAGAGAGATCACAGTTCATAGTAACTGACAAAGAGTTGTTGAGTAAAACAGAACTGATTTCTGTCATTGCCCCAGGTAGTGTTAAAGGCCCTTTGCTGTTTCTTATCTATATAAACAATTTAGGAGACAACCTGAGCAGCCGTCTCAGGTTGTTTGCAGATGACACTGTCATTTATCATCTAATTAAGACATCAGAAGATCAAAACAATTTAGAAAAGATATATGTATGGTACAAAAATTGGCAGTTGATACTAAGTAATGAAAAGCATGCAGTCGTCCACATGAGTGCTGAAAAGTATCTTTTAAACTGTGGTTACATGAGAAATTAGTCAAATGTAAAAGGCATAAATTCAACTAAATACCTAGGAATTACAATTATGAACAACTTAAACAAGTTGGTAGAACACTTAGAAGATGCAACAGGTCTATTAAAGAGACTGCCGACACTACACTTGTCCATCCACTTTTGGAATACTGTTGTGAGGTGTGAGATCCTCACCACACAGGATTGACGGAGTACATCAAGAAAGTTCAAAGTAGAGCAGTTTTTTTTTTGGTATTATTGAGAAGTAGGGGAGAAAGTGTTACGGACATGATACAGCATTTGGGGACACCATTAAAACAAAGACATTTCCCATTATGGCAAGCTCTTCTCATGAAATTTCAATCACCAACTTTCTCCTCTGAATGCGAAAATATTTTGTTGAAACTGACCTACACAGAGAGAAATGATCATCATCATAAAATAAGGGAAATTGGAGCTCGCACAGAATGATATAGGTGTTCGTTTTTTCCATGTGCTGTTGCAGAAAGGAACAATAGAGAAGTATTGTGAAGATAGTTCAATGAACCCTCTGCCAGGCACTGAAGTGTGATTATCAGAGTATCCATGTAGATGTAGACACAGACATAAATTACATATTTTTTCAATCTCTTCATTATCTGCGGAGCATTGGCATATGAACTTATCCTGCTATGATGAATGTTGGCTTTATGTCTATCTTGGCTAAGATACTGCATTCACTACACTGTTGAAGGTAGCTTACTCGCATTCCTATTGTCTTATTCATCCTACTCCTGAACTATCTCTATCTGATTTTATATTTACAACCCTGTATTCACCTAACCAAAATTCCTGTCCCTCCTGCCACCAAACTTCGCTAATTCCCACTATACCTAACTTAAACCTATCTCCTGATGATTACATCCTCCTGAGTATTCCCTGCCCAGAGATCTGAATAGGGGACTATTTCACCTCTGAAATATTTTACCCTAGAGGATGCCATTATCATTTAACCATACAGTACAGCTTCCTTTCCATCGTCCACAGTACAAGCACAGCAAGGCCAAGTAGGCTTATGTTACAAGGCCAGATCTGCCAATCATCCAGACTGTTCTCCCTGCAACTACTGAAAAGGCTATTGCCCCTATACAGGAACAATACTCTTCCCTAGTCTCTCAACAGATACTCCTCCATTGTGATTGCACCTACGGTATGACTACGTTGAGGCATGTTAGCCACTCCACCATGGCAAGGTCCATGGTTCACCAAATTCCTCGTTCTTCACAACCTCTTCAACACTACTTGCTACCACTTCCTTGTAGATTACATGAGGCATGAGCTTATGAGATCTGCTATTTGTCCTTGATACATATTTGTACCATGAGTTTTGCTGGTATTTATAAATTGAATCTGTTGGCAAAAAGTGAAACAGCATATTTATATTTACTATATAATTCTTAAAATTACTATTTACACAAACTATCTTAACCTTTGATGAAACCCAACTACATCCTGCTCCATTACTCAAAAAAGCTCATGTTGACAGAAGGCACATGAAATTGCTTCAATGTTAATGTAGTGTCCCTTGGAGAATAGCCTTTTGTTTTATCTTATAATGAATTATATAACTGCAAAGATACAAAAAGCAACACTATGGAATCTTCCGTGTACTGATGATGTAGCCGTTATATCTAACACCATACAGGAAAGTAAGAGAAACTTGATGACTGGAGAAAGGCACTTTAAACAAATGGCTTAAGCATCAGTAGAACAGACTATGTTCATAAGGTGCGACTTCAGCCTTGATGCCACACAAACCACAGATATGAAGTTTGAGAATGTTGGTCTTCAAGGAGTTAAAAATTTTAAGTATCTGGGATCAGTAATATCAGTGGATGGATCAACTGAAGCAGGCATCCCAATCTGGTTGGACAAGCAGTATATGCTTCCAGAGGTTCTGTGAGATGCAAAAAGTTCATAAAAGCAAAATGCAATATTTATAAAACAGCTGTAATAAGATCAGTTCTACTATATGGCTGTGAAATCAGGGCATCAAAAAAGCCTCATGAACAGAAGTTCCATACAAGAGAAATGTACATGTTACAATGTTCTGGAGGAGTATTCTTGAAAGACACAGTGCACAATGAATTCATAAGGGTGCGTTCACAGTGGCACCGACAATGGCAGTCAGACACTACTGCCAAAGGTCGCCTGATAACACTGGCTGATAGCTTGGTCACAGCGTATCGAACCTCCTCCGTCAGAATTTGGTGGGGTCAAGGAGGACAGGTTAGGTTAGAACCTATTCTATGTATGAAGTAGGCTAGATTTTAACTTCCAAGGGTGGAACGGATACGATGACACCTCTGCGCTTAGAGCCAAGTGCTGCAATGAAGCATTTGCTATTAAAAAGAGGCCAGATGCATATAAATGATTTACATACACTGATGTCAAAAAAGTCATGAGATACCTCCTAATATAATGTCGGACCATTATTTACCCAGCATATGCAGCAACTAGTTGCAGCATGGATTCAACAAGTTGTTGGAAGTTCCCTGCAGAGATACTGAACTATGCTGCATCTACAGCCATCCATTATTGTGAAAGTGTTGAAGGTGCAGGATTTTGTCCATCAACTGACCTCTTAATTATGTCTCACAAATGTTTGAAGGGATTCATGTGCGGCAATCCAGGTGGCCAAATCGTTTGCTCAAACTGTCCAGAATGTTCTTCAAACCAAACCTCAACAATTTCGGCCCAGTGACATGGTGCATTGTCATCCACAAGAATTCCATCTTCGTTTGGGATTATAAAGTCCAGGCTGCAAATGGTCTCCAGGTAGCCAAATAAATCAGAGGATCCATTTCATTCCACATAAATGCAGCCCACACCATTATGGAGCCACAACCAGCTTCCACAGTGCCTTGTTGACAACTTGGGTCCAGGTCATGAGCTCAGGAGAGGCACTGAAGGTCGTGTCGTGCTGTTAGCAAAAGGAACTCTTGTTGGTTATGTGCTGCCATAGCCCATTAACGCCAAATTTTGCGGCATGTCATAACAGATATGTCAATCTTACATCCCACATTGATTTCTGTGGTTATTTCATGCTGTGTTGCTTGTCTGTCCGAAATTTGGTATTCTCGGCACACAATTTACATGGAAGATTTGGAATATTGCATTCCCTAATGATTTCTGAAACGGAATGTCCCATTTGTGAAGCTCCAACTACAGATCACGTTCAGCGTCTGTTAATTCCTGTCATGCAGCCATGATCATGTTGGAAACCTTTTCAAATGAATCACCTGAGTATAAATGACAGGTTCACCAATGCAATGCCATTTTATATCTTGTGTACCTGATAATATCACAATCTGTGTATGTGCATACTGCTGTCCCAGGATTTTTGTCACCTCAGTGTATACCCATCTTGAAAAGAACGTGGCATGTACTGTACACTCTTCAATCAGTTACTGGAATTACCAGACAAGTTTTACAAATATATGAGATGAAGAGAAAAATACCACACCACAAAAGGTAAAAACACTTTAACTTTGTGATTCCACTTTCCTTCTCCCGCCATCGCCACCTTTGAACCTAACATGCCATACTTGACTTTTTCATATTTAAACATATGTATTATGAAAGTATGTAGTTTCAATGATACACTACATTAAGGATCTCTCAGGATTAATCAGGTATTCGTTCATGTTACTGTTAATTGGGTGGAATATTCTGCAGTACACAGGAGTATCAAAACTACTGTCATTAAAGGTCCCGAAAATCTTGGTCGGAAAATACTCGGAATAGGATCGAGAAAGGACTATTCAAAATTATGGTCTACTGCCTACAAACGGGTTTCAAGTAAACGCCTTCAAATTAAAAAAGAGCACCATCGTATTCCACCAAAAGCTTCTGTATTGCTTCCTTTATTTGTGTACTAATAAAGTAGACAAACGCACTTCTCCTCCTCACGCGAGGCATCACAACAACGTTTCACCAGGCAACGCTGGTCAACTGCTGTTTGTGTGTGAGAAATCGGTTGGAAACTTTCCTCATGTAAGCACGTTGTAGGTGTCGCCAGTGGCGCCAGTCTTGTGTGAATTCTCTGAAAAGCTAATCGTTTGCATATCACGGCATCTTCTTCCCGTCGGTTAAATTTCGCGTCTGTAGCACATCGTCTTTGTGGTGTAGCAATTTTAATGGCCAGTAGTGTACCTTGACAGCTGGTGAGGGTCGCTGTCATATTAAACAGGCCACACAAACGATTATAATATCACAACGATTATAATATCACGATTATAATATCACAAACAATTATAATATCACCATCTGTATATGTGCATACTGCTGTCCCAGGACTTTTGTCACCTCAGTGTATACCCATCTTGAAAAGAACGTGGCGAGTACTGTACACTCTACAATCAGTTACTGGAATTACCAGACAAGTTTTACAAATATATGAGATGAAGAGAAAAATACCACACCACAAAAGGTAAAAACACTTTAACTTTGTGACTCCACTTTCCTTCTACCGCCATCGCCACCTTTGAACCTAACATGCCATACTTGACTTTTTCATATTTAAACATATGTATTATGAAAGTATGTAGTTTCACTGATACACTACATTAAGGATCTCTCCAAAACACATTGTTCAGAGTATGGTTTATTAAGATACAGTGGTAGGGAGTGCAATTTGGGTGTATAAAGATTTTGCCCATGGGCTTACGAGCACATAATGGTTATGTTACATAGTGAAAGTATGTTTCTATTATAAGATGCATGGATAAAACTTGTGTGTGACAGCAATTATTATTTAACAAAAGGTAGTTTTGTGGTTTAACAGCAGCTCACTTTATTTTAAAAATGGTGAAATTAATGCAATACTGGCAGTATATTCAGATAATCAATTCTAGTAATAGAAACTTCAATGCTTTTTAAACACTTTCTCAGTGGGTTTGAGAAAGGGAGTAACAAGTTTTCTGGTGGCAGTATTATTCCAGACTGAGTGTAGCTTTTAATAAAGGAAAACAACTTTACTACAGTATCATTTAGTGTACTTGTACAAAGCAGAGCTGTAAAATTCAGTATAGGAGAACTTTAATATTTCTTAGTATTTGGAGGTGCAAGAGTGAAGATATTAGCTTTTAAATTAGCATCCAATACATCACACATAAACTCTGAAATTGTACTTTTGAGATTGTGATATAGGCCTACTACTGAAAGATGTAATTGCCAGATGTCAAATATCAAAATGTCACTGCTGGTTTCACTTGAGCCAGAAATGCATCTTTACTGTAGGTATTGGATTTTTTAATAGAGCTTGAATCACATTTCTACAAGCATTCAAAATTAGCTTTCATTATGCATAAGTGTTTCATGTATGTGTCTTCAGCTTTCTGTACTTGAGTTGATTAGTGGTGTCCCTGAAAAGCAAGATTAAACCACTATGTTTCGCTGAATTTATATGAGTTTGCACAGACATACATCTAACTTTCAAAGACAAGCATATATATGAACGACATACATAAAATTTAGAATAAGGTACTACAAACACTGAAAGCACATTTGAAAACCAATCCATGTAACAGAATCACCATCCTACTCACATAAAAATGCCAGCAAGCAGCAATAATAATTTATAGACTGCTAACGTCTGCCCCCACAACCCAAAGAAAATCCACTACAGTAACTTTAAACACAAGATATGCTATCCCCTTCTCACTTGAACAAATTATTTTTTGAGGTTGTAATTCCCACCTAAAACTTCCACTAATGATTTTGCCTACTTGTGGTTTCCAATAAAACTGCAGGTTCAGTCCACAGATTCCGAACTACATCCCAGTTATGATATTTTTATTCTCATGATGGCACAAGCTCACTCTTTCTTGGATTAAACTTATCATTTTCTCACATTCCATACTTCACGTTTAAGAATGTTGGTCGATTTGGCTGAAGAAAACAAACTGATCTGAATTTCTCTGACTGTTGCCTGAAGTCTGTACATTTGGATTATGGTATTGGCTACAGTACGACTGTGCTCATAATGACGTACTGATTTGGAAGGATTGGCCAGTGGCAGAATCCACCAATTTTTGTGCCACTGTGACTGCAGCCTAAGAGGTAGTTTTAAAGTTGTTCCCATAAACAAAATACACTTGTAATCCAGGTGGAGATGGTACAGTCACATAACTCTAAGGTCTGATGACTAAACTGTGTGTGGGAGGGGGGACCCTTTCCTTGGCTATAAAGAGGAGAGTGAGAGAAACACCTCAAACCAGCTGGCTGACAAATAGCCAAAGTGATATGAAGAATCTTATTGAAATGGCGATGGTGGGTGATAGAATTGGACATGACCTTGTTGAAGGTGATTTAGAAGAATCACAGGAAATTTAAATCATCATGGTACTCATTCAAGGTGATACGGAGGAACCACAGGAAATATAAGTCAGAATACCTTGATAGAGATTTCAATACTAGTTTTCTCAAATATTTCATGTTGGCCATACATGACGCAGAATGGATGAGTGAACTACTTATGCAAAAATAAGCATACAGTTTAAAGTTAATAAACAAATGAGTTTAACTTCCCACGAATGGCTAGGTTAATAGCAAAACCCTAAAAAATTTGCAATTTACAGTAAATGCAAATATAAATGTGAATTCTGCCCCAAAATGCAAAACATGAAATTACCTAATAAACATTACTTCACAGCAAACTGAATCCAGGTGAACTATCTTCTCAAAGGCAGTTTGCAACAGCTTTATTTTCTGCATACAAATACTGAAATGTACTGTTTTGTTACTGGTATTGCAAATCATCTAGTGAAGACAAATTTTTGAAGGTAATATGTGTAAGAAAGCGTCTGTAAAATAAAAAAATAGCATGATAACAACAATATGTCAATGCACTTGATGCTCTGGTGTCATGCCAGATGTGAGTGGTTGGATGATCTGCATAAGATACATGCCACGTAATGCAACCTTGGACTCAATCGTGGGACCTTGCATCATAAAACAAAGAAACATACATTTGTCTGTGATCTGAACTTCAAAAGCTGTTATAATGTGGACACTTCAGCATGGCCATTTTAGGTGTTGGGTGTTTTGAACTGTGGTTGTGTCAAACACCAGTAAAGATCAGGCCTGAACTGCCTTATTTTTGACACTGCCAACAAAAGGAAGCAACTGTGCAGTAGCTGTTACTGGAGGCTTTGCATTGTGTTCGGTTGCTTTTTTCTTTTCTTATTTGGAAATGAGTGAAGAAACTAATTCCGGTCCATCACCATCACAGAGTTCAGTTTCAACCCTCAATTCGAATTCTGCTCGCGCAGAAATGCAGAACACTGGTATAGGCTGGCTGCCCTGCCAATGGGTTGTTTCCCCACATTGCTCCTCCTCCTGTGGAGGTCTAAATTCTAATTTGTTTACGGTCATGGTCGAATGCCACTTTACGGTGTCTGCACTCTGCACTGTAGCGTAACCAGAAAACAAGACCTCTTAAAATATTTGAGTCTTCCCCTTATGTGTGAATATAGTTATTTTCAGTTCTACTTGTACATTAAGTACCTGTCTGGTTCCATCTGTACAACTGTCAAGTGTGAGCCAAAAGGCTATGAATGCCCATTACAGGTCAAATCAATATTCTGCAGATTTTGTAATTAATGGATTAGTTTTCAAAAAACATAATTTTGAGATATCAGAGGCATGAAAATTGAGCAGCTTCTCAACAATAATTTGTTGAAAGCTGTGTAGAATCAAAATGAGGAAACAAGCAAAGGTAATTTCAGAAAAGTATTGTTGAGGTTTTCGCAAAAGTGGACATTACAGTCAAAAAGCTCCCAAATTGCCACGTCTTTTTTACAGTCAATTTCAAAGCACTAAGGCTTTGATTTCAGGAAAATAGCACAACCTTTTAAATTTGTACATATAATCATTTTAAAAAAATTAGATGTGAATTTCACGAACAACAGATATAACTTTCGACACAAAAGATATACTACATTTTCAGGTCGCTAGTTATTTGACACGAATTTAGACAGTCATGAAGACATCCTTTATTGATTTTTTTATTCATGTGCAAGGTTTGGAGTTGAGTTTTACAGCCTACAAAAAAGCCTTTAAAAAGTCCCCACAGGCAAAACATGAGTATCACAGCTGATGTCTATGACTAAACCTCCCTGTGATGGTGCTCTGTTTTGATTTTATTTTCGATTCATTCATTTATTGTGGTCTGTGGGTTCTATTGAGAAGGGTAACCCACAGGGATGTGGAACAGATCAGTATATACATTAACAAAAGTGAAAGAGCTCTTAGAAACTTAAATCTGTGCATTTCATTAACAATGAACTACCATTACATTACTTAACCTTTGAATGGGTGCACCTATGTATAAAGTGTACCAAACACAAATTAAATCATTTTGCACCATTCCACTGTTGGTGAGCCCATACTAATTCCTTCGTTACTGCTTCAGGTAACACAATGATAGATTGTGTTGTCATATATCCAAGTGAGCAGGAACAATGTAAAACATGCAGCAAACTAGATCAGAAAAAAATTTATGATCCGTGCAAGAAAATGACCCACATTACAAGCTAGCACCACAACCCCACAATTAGGCAGTTGTCTATGAGATAATGACTAATTGCATAAGTGGCCAGTGATATAATGAAAGTTTATTTCATTACTGTTTAATTACACAGAGTTTTAATGCATATTTTGAAAGTTTATCATTGTTCAATTAAACTAAGATTAAACTATGATTTTTCTCTTACATGTTTATCCTGGTAACATAAAGACGGATATTCTTTACACGTGCACAAAGTACGCTGCACACCCACTTCTTGGCATAAAACTTGTCATGTTTGCTTATTCCACCACAATGAACACTACAGTAGCTAAAGGCCCTCACCATACCTAAACTAATATGGAGACCAACGCTAAATGTTCTACATACATCCTGAAGCACACACTACAGGCAGATGCAGCAGAATGGCAGTGCTTGCTAAAGCATCACATGGTAAACTGTTTCTTGTTATTGCGCACTGGCCTGCTACCTAGCTTCTTATGTGAACAAATGTAGTGGGCATTGAAAATATTACAGTTGTTGAACCATTGTTTAAAGTCACTGGAAGAAAATTTATGTAGGTAAGAAACGAGAGCGAGAAACTACTCTGCCTTGTGGGGGGCCCAGATGTAATTTTCCCCTTTTCTGAGGTTAGTTCATTCCAGTGATACAACTATTGCTGAATACTCTGAGCAGTCAGAATATTATGACCATGAACCTACTATCGATATAAACTCATCCTGGCAGTAGCAGAGTCTCCTGGCGAGGAATGATTGCTAGTCATCCACATACACGGTGCACGCAGTATCAGTGAGTGTGCTGTCCATACTTAGAATGGGAAAAAAAATGTGCAATCTATCCGAGTTTGACCGTGGGCAGATTGTGATGGCCTGGAGGCTCAACATGAGCATTTCAAAAACTGCACAACATGTCGGGTGTTTGAGAAATGCTGTGGTGACTGTCTTCAACAAATGGCAAAACCAAGGTGAAACTACATCCAGACGTCGTGGGATTGGGCGGCCAGCCCCTCATTACAGATGTTGGGTACTGTAGGCTGGACAGACTGGTAAAATGGGACAGGCAGCAAACTGTGGCAGAAATAACATCAGATTTTAATGCTAGGCTGAGTACAAGTGTGAACACTCAGTGCACCAAACACACCTAAAAATGGGCCTCTGCAGCCAACAAACCATGCATGTGCCAAAGTTAACACTATGACACTGGCAACTACATCAGAAATGAACATGTGACCATTGGCACTGGATGTTGGCGCAGTGGTGGAGAGCTGAAGTGTTGCAGGGTCTGGTGAATCCCGAGACTTCCTTCATCATGCCAATGAGTTTGCACAACTCTGGCCTCTTCCAGGGGAATAGCTCCTTGACAACCATGCTGTGGGATGGAGACAAGCTGACAGCAGCTCCATTATGCTCTGGGGAATATTCACATGGGCATTCATGGGCCCAGTGGATCTCATGCAAAGCACCTTTCTGGCCAAGGAGTATCCTACACTGGTTGCAAACCACATACACCCCTTCATGACAATCAGTGGGTTTTTTCAACATGATAATACGCCATGTCACAAGACCAGGAGTGTGATGGAGCAGTTTGAGGAACACAGTGGCGAGTTCCAATTGATGTGCTTGCCCTCCTTGAACACACCTGGGATGTGATTGAACATGATGTCAGAGCTCATCACCCCCCTCCCCCCCCACACACACCCCCTCCCCAGAATTTACGGGAATTAGGCGACTTGTGTATGCAGATGTGGTGCAACTCCCTCCAGCTATCTACCAAGGCCTCATTGCTTCCATGTCACAACAGGTCACCACTGTTATCGATGCCAAAGGTGGAGATACTGCCTAGCAGGTAGGTGATCATCATGTTCTGGCTGATCAGTGTAAATCATATATGCTTAACTCTGAGTGGCAAGCCTTAGCACATCACAGCATACTGTGTCCAAAATATGATCATACCAAAATGTTCAGGTACGTTTCTAAATTTAACTATGTTTATTCTGCTATGGAGTACATGGACTGATCCTAAAGCTCACAGACAGATATGACAAATGATTAGTTGCCTGAGACTGTAGTCCTGTGTGTGTGTGTGTGTGTGTGTGTGTGTGTGTGTGTGTTTTCTTGAAGACCTTAATGGCCGAAAAACTTTAATTGTGAGAGTCTTTATGTTGTGCTTATCTGTGACTCAGCATCTCCCTATATGGTAAGTAGTAACTTCCCTTCTCATAATATTGTTACATTCCATCCTGGATTTTCCGTTGTTTAATTTCAATAAAATATATACCTGGAATTCATTGAAGCAAAATGGCAAGCTTCCTAGATTACCCTCGTATCTGCAGTCTGATGTAAATCAGAAACATCATGTCTTCAAGTTTTCATTCAAAATCCAGCAGGACAGATCTGAATAATTTTATTCCTACAAGAAATAATACTGAAAGAGATACCCACCTTTGTTGCTAAATATATGGACATTGGTAGCAGGTTCATGAGGCGGTCGTCAAAAATAACTTGGCCACCAAAATGCAGTATGATGTAGCAAGCAAGTAAAAGACCAAGTTTGACTAGGTAGTTCTGATCTGACTGCAAGATTATGCCAATCAGGTAGAAAACAAGAAACGGTGTTGAGACCATGCACCAGAAACGAAGCCGCTAGAGAAATGCAAACACATACACATGTAGTAACATATTCACTTAGATTATATATAATATATCATACAGTATGCAAACACTGTTTGACATTAATGGTAATTATTGTATGAAGCAAGTATCATATGATAATTACCATTAATGTCAAACAGCTACACTGGAAATTATGCACAGGTAGTCTACAAGCCTATAATTTATTTTTATAAGCATTTTTTTATTTATGCTTCATGGCACAACTTTTATAAAAGAATGGGCATGTTGATGGGATACATCCTGAGCCATCAAGGAATATTGCAGAGGCAGGCCAAGGCTTGAATACAGGAAGTAGTTTGAAATGAATGTAGGATGCAGTAATTACTTAAAGACAAAACGTTTTGTACACTATACACTAACAAGAAGAGCTGCATCTAACCAGTCTGCAACTTCAAAATAACTCATACCTTGTCTCGGGTAAATCTATAGCAAGGATTTCTCCTGTTTGTCACCGATACTTCTTGAATTTTTTCTCTAACTTTCTTCCCTACCCAAGGTGCATTTTGAAACATTGCTAACATTGTGTATGGAGAATCTCCCTGAAAAAGTAACAGTAATAATAATAATAATAATAATAATAATAATAATAATAATAATAATAATTTGTCAATTTCTTAGACACTGTGTTATTATATAGACAGGAGAGTTGGATTTTTCACAATGTACTCAAAACAAAATGAGGTAACACTGCCCCGTCAAAATACAATGATCGTAATAAGCTAATCAACTACACAGTTGTTTCATACTATTCATTTCCTGCAATTAAAGGGATCACATCTCACATACCTGCATGTTAGTAATATCCAGACTGGCACCATGCAAAATAAGTGTACTAATTGCAGTATGATTTTGGGCCAGAATAGCCCAATGGAGTGCAGTATTACCATGTAGCTTGTCCTGAATTGATGTACATGCTCCAAAGGTCAACAGCAGGCGAGTTGGATCTAAGCTTCAACATATAAACATGAAAATTTATTACTTTTGGTTAACTGTCAATTAAATGTCAAAAGCACACACATTAACAATAATCTCAGAAAATCTAAACCAAACTGTCTTACTCAGGGTTTTCAGTCACATACCCCTCCTTTCTTCATGGTCTTATACTAATTTAGCAGAACCCTTCAGTACATACCTAATACTGAGACACATAAAAAATAAACATTAAAATGTAAAAATATAAAATCCCACACTCTGTGAATTCACAACTACAGCCACACACACAAACACATTCTAATGGAATAGAAAGTTCAGCACATATAAAAGAATTGTTCACTGCATTGGATGAAGATGACTTGGGCAGTTGCTGAAATACTCACCAGAAAAATGAAACTATCAACCAGTTGGAAACTTTAAAGTATATCTTCTATTTTGATCTCATTTATTTTACATAGATTCACAGTCCGATAACCACCATATTCTCAATTTTTTTTTATCTATCTTTCGGTGTTTCAGAACCTTTTCTCTGGCTTTGGTTGAGATCTTTCTTGGCAAATCTGCTTGTATTTCACAGAAAAATCTTTTTTATACACTGGTAAATGTGAAATAGAAGAATTAATCCTACTTCCTAGCAGTACCACAGTAAACAGTGTTTTTCTGAATTTGAAATCAATAAACCAATAATGTCTTTATTCTTTCCTTAAGCGTGAAGCACTTCAGGAAGGAAACTAATGCTGAATGATTGTAACAGTTTTCTTTACGTCACCACACATATCAGAAAACTTCATTCATTAACTGAGCATTATACTTGCTTTCAGGAGGAAATTGCCAATAATACACATACAAAAGTACAAAAAAGTATACCAGTTTTAGGGAGTTATTTCCTTATCTGGGTTAAGTTAGAAAAATGTGACAGGTCGCTTAGCCCCCAGCTTTCATCATTTGACAATTTCTCTTCCATGCTAAGTAATCTATTCTTATTGTTTGGTTACCTATCTCCACTGTTTGTCAGTCTATCCACATTGTCTGGCAATCTACTTTGACTGTTCAGCACATATTTTTACTGTTTGAAAATACACTTCTACTTCCACTGTGGCACTGTCGAACAATTTTCTCTTGTTTAGGTATTGGTTTTCTCAATTTATTGACATTTTCCCTACTCCTTATAGTCGCATTTCATTCTTGGGGATTGTTAAACTGCATATAGTGACTATTATTTTACACTCTATTGTTATCCTAGCAGCTAGTCTGCCAATATACAGAAACTCATCAGCTTGTGTTACTTTTCTGTTTATAGTGCAACTTTCTGCACTCTAAAGCAACTCTCCTTATTTCATCACCTCATCATGCTCCCTAATGCTACACCTCAATAGCTCCACTCATTCTGCAACCAACAGTATCATGCAATTTTCCTTCAGTTCTGTTTAAACTTTGGTATTGCTCCTACAAGCCCCAGCTTAAAAGTTCATCTCTGCTTGCAATCTATCTTTCCACCAGTCTCCTTTTCCATTCCAAAATGATCAATCCTCAGATGTTAACTCACTCTTTCCTTGGGCTATAAATTACCTTTGGGAACTACTGCCTCCAACAGCTGCTGTCTCTGTTCACAATGCTCCATCTTTCAGCCCCTGGGCCTGCCACCACATTCAGAACAATTCTCCGCAAAATCAGCTGCCCCACTTTTGCTGCCCCGGTTTGTGCATCATGCGTCTCATTCTTGATCTGGGGTATGAGAGACTTGCCCGTCCTATCTAGCTTTCTCAAACATGTTCCTCTTCCCTCCCTGAGGAAGGAACTAACAGACCTGAAAGCTACAATAGCCTTTTTTTCTTAGAATTTTATCTCCTAAGGGCAAATACTGGCCAGTCAATATGTCTCCTTGTAATTTTTATAGTTTTCAAAAGTGAACCTCCAAGAAAGGGCTTAAAATAATGCCTGTGCTCACTATGCTGCATACACAAGCAAATGGCGCAAGACTTATATGATAGGGACATAAAGGCACTCAGTTATGATTACCACACAGCATATTCAACAACAGTCGCTGGTGGAAAACTGTATGGGTTCACAAAGTGGGGCCACAATTTATTGATCTAACTATATTTCAAATAATCAACTGCAATGCAATGTCAATCTATGACATAGCAAACAGGTGTAGAGACTGTGCTATACAAAGAGATGCAAAGGATATTATGTTAAGCAATGGAATGAGCAAAGAATCACTCATGTATTAGAGGCATTCAGTGGTATACACACTCACAACGAACAAGATGAGCATGATGGCTCAACTTACAAACTTCTCATACCACCCCCCTCCCTCCCCCTCAATATCATTTTAAGAACATAATATGTCACTTTCTTAATTGTACAATTAAAAATTTTACTGATCTTGCTCTGAAATGTAGCAATTAATGATGAGGAAACAGTAAGTAATTATGGTCAGATCATCTTTATTATCAGTCAAACTCACCAATTTCTGTATTTTATTCTTTATAAAGTACTTGAGGGTTACTCATCCTTCACACATGTTGAAAAGTAAATTGTACAGTCTTAACTAGTACCTCAGAAAAACTAGTTTGGAAGACTGAGCAATTTATTTATTTATTTATTTTGCTTATAGGAAGAATGACAGAAACAGCGAAGACATAAAAAAGTGATAAACATTAGTGGCAAGCCAACACAGTGCATTAGATTTGCCTATGATATTTACATATTAGCAGAGTCAGTAATGGACACAGATTATACATTAACTATTTTGACTTCTGCAGTGACCAACCATAAGTTAAGGATAAACACAAATAAAACAAAATTGATTGTAATAAATTAGAAAGACATGTGAGAACCAAAACTAAGACAGGAAATGCAATCTAAAGGAAGTAAATGAGACTGATTTGACAGTTGGCAACAGAAACCAAAACATTGCATTAAAACAAGCGTTCAGTGCATAGTGCTGTGGAATGTGGAAAAAAAACCGCAAATTGGCGTTCATAAGAAGAAGAACAACACCAAAAATGCAACAGGAGCGTAATATGTAAGAAATTGTCCACGCAACCTGCCACTGATGATGCCTCGCAGAAAATAAAGGAGAAACGCGTATGGCACTAAAATTGTGTTTTATTCAGTTGCTGTCAGACGGCCCATAAGTAAAAATTATCAATATACCTCTGATTTTTTCCTTTAGTTACATTGCTAATCCTTGCTTTTTACCAAAATTCATGATTCTAAATCAACCTAAATTTCAACTTGGAACATCTATCCATTCCTGAGGAAAAAGATTTTTAACAGTCAGAAAGACAAATGGACAACGAAGTGGTCCTGTAAGGGTTCTGTTTTTACATAACAAGAACACACACACACACGCACACACACACACACACACACACACACACACACACACACACACACACACACACACACACACAAAGTCACTCACCTTGTAACTTTGTATGCACTCCACATAAGGGGAGTCATTCCATTACGGTCTTGCATATTCATGTTGACACCTTTTGCTATAAAATATGCAACAATTGCTGTGTGACCAAACTGAGCTGCCAGATGAATACAGGAACATCCTTCTCCATCACGTAATGAGGGGTCTGCTCCGTACTGCATAAGCAATGTCACTGTACCGAGGTGGCCCTGCCTGACATAAACATACTGAAATACAGTTCAATGAAACACACTTTTTGTAAACAACAACAATTGTGACTCACCACATAGACGAGGTGTTGAATCAGATAGGCCCAAAGGAAAAGAATGCTAGAAATACTTCTAGCTTTTGGACAAGGTCCTTCTTCAGATATAAAAAAACACACAAACAGTCACAGAAACAAAACTCCCGCACACATGGCCACTGACTCTTGACCCTACAGCGCACTGTAAGTTGACTCCACTTATTTGAATGTGATATTTCTAGCGTTCTTTTTCAATGTGCCTGTCTGCATCTTAGTGCCTCCTCAATGCAGTGAGTAGCAATCTGTCTACCTTTCCATATTGTTGTTATTCCACCCTGGACTTCCCATTGTAACAGTTATTTTAAAAAATTAAAACAAAAAAATACATATAATTTTTTTCCTGACAGTTTTTTAAGTGTTAATAACAGTAACTGAGACAGAACTGCATAAAGAGCAGAACTGCAAAACAAAACATATTACAAGATGATAGCTCAATTGAGATAAAATGCACACAATACTAACACTGGTTGCACAACCCCATCTACAACTGTTGTCACAATAAAGTTAACAAACTCATCCAGTTTCATAATGATTGGAGGGGAGGGGGGAGGGGATGTTCATATTTACACAACTGTTTGGGAAAGAAAGGTAAATATTCCAAAACACATTCACAACTATGTCACAGGAAGATATTTCAGCACTCCTGACACAGGAAAGTATAGATGTACAATTTGTTCAAAATACTTTAGGACTCACTTGGGCAGGAGCATGGGATAGCAGGGAGCAGAATAGCCATATTCTACACACAATACATTCTTAATCTCACATTTCAAAAATTTCCACATACTCATACTATTCTACGTATAGCAACAGACCTTGGATCTATATGTTCTGCAGGAACTGCACTTAATTTTCATTGAGAGATATTACAAGTTTATACAAATCCATTTCCTGATGATGATGATGATAATGCAGAATTTTTGACATGTTTTTATTGAATCTAGGTGAACATATGAGGTGTGATTGGAAAGTTTTAAGAATGGGCTTGTAATTGTACAATGGTGGTATTTACATGGTACTGTGATGCATCTCCTTCAAAATAGTCCCCTTCTGACTGAACACACAAACTCCAGCGGTGTTTCCACTTTTGGAAACATTCCTGGAATTTTTTTTCCTGAGGTGTGTTAAGGACACTCCCCATATTTGCCTGGATGTCTTCAATTGAGTCACATCGCTTCCCTTTCAGTGAAAATTTCAGTTTAGGAAACAGGTAGAAGTCCGCAGGGGACAAATCAGGGGAATATGGCGGTTGTGGAAGCACAGGAATTTTGAATTTGGTCAAAAATTCAACGATGGAGAAGGCACGATGAGCCGGAGCATTGTCATGGTGTAACACCCAACTCCTGTCTTTCCAAAATGTTCGCCTTTTCTTTCGCACCTTTTCGCGCAAGCTCTCTAGGACACATTTGTAGTATTCCTGGTTAACTGTTTGTCCTCCAGGGGTAAATTCATGATGCACAGTACAGGTAGAATCGAAAAAAATCACCAACATCGTCTTCACCTTCGACCGACTTTGCCGTGCTTTTTTTGGTCATGGTGAACTTGGAGTCTTCCACTGCAAAGACTGCACTTTGGTTTCAGGATCATATCCATATACCCATGATTTGTCACCTGCAATTACCCTATTTAACAAATGTGGGACATTTTTAGTCCAATTAATCTGTTCTTGGCACACTTCAAGTTGGTATTGTCTCTGGTAATCTGACAACACTTTTGGAATGAATTTTGAGGATACTCAGCACACGTTCAGATCTTCAGTTAAAACTGACTAAACTGCATAGTGACTTAAGTTCATCAGCCATCTCCGTAATTGTAAGTCTACAATCAGGGCACATTAAGGCACAAACTTTCACAACGTTTTCATTTGTTTTTGAGGTGGAGGGACAGCCAGACTGTGGTTCATCTTCAATTGATTCGCGGCCATTTTTAAATCTGTTGAACCAGGCAAAAACATTTGACTGGCTCATACAATTATCTCAGAAAGCTGTTTTTAATAGTTTGTATGTGTCAGAAGCTGATTTCATGGTTTTAAAACAAAATTTCACACAAACTCATTGCTCTGTTTTTATGTCCATTTTCACGCAGACTCTGGCAACAAGCCCAAACAGACCCGAATTCAACCAGCTGCCACAATAAACTGAATAAAGGAAACACAGTTTCCTGTCAGAGGGCATTCAAGGACAAGGCAATGACTCACTCTCCACCTTCCGTGTACTTGACTGCCAAACCAGTAAGCAGTAGCAGATCCCTTCTTAAAACTTTCCAATCACACCTTGCATATTGCTTTCCAAATCTTAAAATACAAATTCAATTGCTTCACAGAGAAATTCATAACACTCTACAAAGTAAACCTATTATAGTTTCACCTTCCCTAAAAATTCATTTGCGTTTCATAAGAACCTATTTGAAAACCTTCAACTATGACTGAGTATGACAGGTATATCCAGTGTGTGAAGTAGCAACTGCAATACATATCCTGAATTTCCCACAACACAATGACAAGGGAAGCAAAGCGTGCCTGCAGTAGTGAGTTCTCTGTTCAGTATTGTTAAAATTCATGCTCACTAGAATTACAGATAGTAGTATATGTCATTAATAAAGGTAGCCACTACAGCATCCGCTTCTCCACTGTGTGTCATTCTTTCTATGGAGGCCATTATGGTTGAGCACAAGGGGTGCCAGAAGATTCATGGATTTGTCCTGCGGTTTAAGTCCAATTTCTCTGCAAATATTCTGAACCCATTTACACTTCACTAGAAAATGAAAATTGTCTAAGTGGTCAGGGTTTTCTTTATTTCTCCCCTTTTCTTTCTGCTAAAGTGAGCAGAATGCAGTTGTTAGAGAGTCATTTCATGAGTTTTTGATTCCCTAAGGCAGCTGCTAATCTAAAGAGGCTGTGTAAAGAATAACAGCATTATTTAAATGTGGATAAACACAAGATAACACCTATAACAAGCAGAAAGAATCTGATAGCATTCAGTTGCAAGATCTTTTGTAGCTCGTCATTTTGTTTAAGTACCTGGGAATAATATTGTGAACCGATACAAAATGGGACAGACACATGAAATCAATAAAATGGAACGCAAATTAGAGTCATTATGATATAGACTTAACATACACCTCAACAGAAATTAGAAGGCACTGATAGGATCTTAAACAGGTCAATATACACCACACAAAAGTGCTAAGGAAATTTAAAATGGTGAATCATCAGGTGATGTTCTCAAGAAACCTGGTTGGTTGGATGCAGAGAAATAGTACTTGAAAACTGTGCAGCAGCTGTGTTGCCTCTATCATGTATTTTAGAAAGGGACCATGAGAATAAGATAAGATAGGTAAGAGCACACATGACTCGTATGACCAGTCATTTTTCTCATTCTATATGTGAATGGAATAGAGCAAGGTTATGTTTGTAGTACCCTCTGTCATGCAATGACTTTTCCACAACATGTGCCATCAGAATCCTCCCCCCCCCCCCCCAACCCCATTCCCACTCTCTCTAACAACAACCTCTATGCGATACACAGACGGGAGTTGACCTTGCAACACATCCTTCAATCTCATAATCCTCCTGGACTCTGACCCACACCCACATTCACCCTGCCACTCAATCTGTACCCACACAATTTTCCCTACACAATCCCCTTCCTCTGTCGTCACCCCCCCTCCCTCCCCTCAAAAAATCACCCACCGACTGTGCATATCCCCCCTGCCTGTGGACAGAGTGGTCTTACAGGTGCCAGATTCCTATGACTTATTAATTCCTTGGGCCCTTACGGTAGCATAGGGCATCCAGGTGAACTTGCCTACCCTCTGTCTTCGGTCATTTCCCTCGAATCTGCCTAGGCCTTTCCAACTCTCCTCATTTTCCCTTCCACTGTCCTCTTCTATGTAGCTGCATGCCTGCCTCTTTCCCTTGTTCCCTGGGGATTCCATTCCAATGCCTTCTTCTCAATTGTTCTGTCTGGCTTTCTCAATGTAAGCCCCAGCCATCTCCACTTTCTCTTTTGTATTAACTGATTTGTTTTCCTCCAAAGCTCCACATTACTTATTTTTTCTGGCCGCCATAAACTGGGGACACCTATTTACAAAGCTCTGCAATTGTGATGTTATCTTCTTGACTACTTCCCAACTTTCACTGGTGTATAGGATATATATTAATATATTATATTAAAAATATGAACAGGCAATGCCTCCTGAAAGAAGTCAGATACCTATCCCTATCTTCGACATGATGCTTGTCCCTCCTAATCAGCAACTGCCCTTTCTCAACCTTTCTTCTGGCTTTGTAGGGGAGAGGCATGGGGTGATGGCACATGTTGAGAAAGTCATTAAAATCAAGCATGTTGTTTTCAGCAGCATGTTCTGCCATTGGGTGGCCTTCAGCACAGTTTGACAATGACCTTTCATTCATTCTGGTGGGCAGCTGGACTGTGGCATGCCAATTTTAACATTTTTCCCCTCACCTACTCCACCAATCACAACTCCTGCCTCTACTATTCATTAATCTGTTACCTTCACTCCTTCAATTACTTATGTTTCATCAAGAATTGCTGGTACCTATATAGTTATTTTCCTTTGATTGGAAAGGCGTAGCACGAGTTTTCGTAAGATTGAGAATTAAACTGTTTGCTGTGAACCAATTTTCGAGTGTCTCCCATTATTCTCCTAGTATGGACATGTTTGCACCCTTTATCATCAGCAGACATCACAGATTCTGATGATCCTTCCAATATCTTTAGAGAATTACTTATTTATGTCAAGGCCAGAACCGAGTGATGTAATGTACCTCAATGGACACAACATTTAATGTTCTCCCATTTTTCATTTAGTTATAGTCTTGTGGTATCATATGTTCATTTGACCCTCTAATTTCTATTGTTAAAATATAACTCCATCAATCCAAGGGGGCTGTCTTTAATGCCCATTTTAGTTCCCTTATGATTTTGATTTACATAGTCAAAGGCCTTGGCGAAATCATGGATAATGCCAAGACTTTTTTTTTTTTAACTGAGTTCACAGCACTGTATATTGCTTTCTTTGCAGAGAACCTTTTATGAATGCTAAACTGAATATATGTTAAAGGTTACAGTCAGACTAGTGGTTCAAAATTTGTTCAAAGCTACCTTTTCAAAATTTTTGAGAATACAGGTAAGAGGAAGAGTCATTTATTTTCTCTCTCTCTCTCTCTCTCTCTCTCTCTCTCTCTCTCTCTCTCTCTCTCTCTCTATTGTCTTGTATACTTGACTCGCTGCAAAAGGTAACACAAGGGGAGTTCTATCAAGTGATATTAAAATTCTGGTGTTTTGGCTGAAACAGAACAATAGCCAGAAGAGTTACTGCTTTTCAGTAACAATAATTTTTGTTATCACTTTAACAGGTGAACAGGAAAAACTTATGTTTGCTGGCAGAGTATACGAAATCCGCCTAAATAACTCTAGTGGATCTGCTTTCGATAGCTCATTTTTTTGTCTCATGTTTTTCTGCTACTGTTACGAAAAAGTTATTAAATTTGTTGGACAATGACTTGAATCGACGATCTATCTTGCAGTTACTGTCATCAGCAATCTGAATATTATTTACCTCACAGAGTTAATTCATTTAATGCATAACAATTCTCCGAACTGCTTTTGCTTTGGCACAGGAATTTTTATTTTTTATGCATGGTGCATTGCTTTTGTTTTTCTTGAGACACTGCAGTGCACCTTGCATTAAATTAGCTTTCCCCTCCCACAAAAGAAACTTTGCTCTCAAATGTTAGTCACCCTTCCACGTAGCATCCACTCTTAACTAATCCTGACTCCTAGCAAAGGAAAAATCAATTTATAATGTTGTAACTGTGTGTCCTGGGTAAACTACTTTCCACTGTTCACCCAGGATTCTTCCACAAAGTGTGAACGAATCAGAATTTACGATTATGTCAAACTGTCCCCCTTCTTAACAATATGTGTGATCATTAAATAAGATAACAGAATGTTCTGCAAAATTTATGTAATGTTTCTTCGTTGTTAAATTAAAATACTTCTTACACTATCGATACATTTTCATTGGGGAGACGAAGAGAAAAAGTTTATGTAGATCAGTGCAGTCTTCTCTACGGTGATGCTAACTAATAGCAAATTATTATTTGTTCTTATACTCTTATGAGAAACTGAATGAGAATCGTCTGCCTGGTAGCATCTTGCCACCACAAAGATGGCAGTAATGTAATGTGCAATACTCCTTGAGAGATAAAACTGTTGAGAAGCACACCTCATCCATAATAAACTGTCCCCCACAAGTCATGAAAACTAGTTGGGGGTTCTATCCGAGGCACGGAATATAGTGTGATGGTATGCCAAACGTGCTAAATAAATTACAGATCAGGTTACATGGGGATCTTCACAAATGGCCTGTGTAGTGTTCGTCAAATCATTCTTCGGAATCCCTGTAAGAACAAAATGCACAGGTTGTATGATTTTCTAAATTCCTCATTCAAACCTGGTTCTCGAAAAGAGGGAAGTAGGTTTTTTGTGGGATATTTGGCATCTATTGCCAAATGTCTGACAGTTTAAATTTTTGAGCACCTCCCTGATGCTCTCTCATTGGTCAAACAAACCTGTGACCACTTGTACATTTTGCATATATTCAATACATCTTGACAGTCATATGCGGAATAGTTTCCACAAACTTGAGATATACTCTACAACGCATCCCACGAGTGTTTTGCAAGCAATGTTCTTCAATGACTGACTGACCCAGTGTCCTACCAACAAATTGAAGTCTGCCGTTTGCTTTACCAACAACTGAGCCTACATGATCATTCCAAAAATGGGTGATCAAAAAGTCAGTATAAACTTGAAAACTGAATAAATCACAGAATAATGTAGATAGAGAGATACAAATTGACACACATGCTTGGAATGACATGGGGTTTTATTAGAACCAAAAAAATACAAAAGTTCAAAAAATGTCCGACAGATGGAGCTTCATCTGATCAGAATAGCAATAATTAGCATAACAAAGTAAGACAAAGCAAAGGTGATGTTCTTTACAGGAAATGCTCAATATGTCCACCATCATTCCTCAACAATAGCTGTAGTTGAGGAATAATGTTTTGAACAGCACTGTAAAGCATGTCCGGAGTTATGGTGAGGCATTGGCATCGGATGTTGTCTTTCAGCATCCCTACAGATGTCGATCGAACATGATACACTTGTGACTTCAGGTAATCCCAAAGCCAATAATTGCACGGACTGAGGTCTGGGACTCTGGGAGGCCAAGCATGACGAAAGTGGCAGCTGAGCACATGACCATCACCAAACAATGCGCACCAAGAGATCTTTCACGCGCCATCTGTTGGACATTTTGTGAACTTTGTTTTTTTTTTTTTTTTTGGTTCTAATAAAACCCCATGTCATTCCAAGCATGTGTGTCAATTTTTACCTCTCTATCTACATTATTCTGTGGTTTATTAAGTTTTCAAATTTATACTGACATTTTGATCACCCTGTATATATCCTCCGTACCATCAAATCCTCAACCGATTCACAAATTTCACTGGACAACCAGAACAATCACATTTTCTTCAATAAGTTCAGGTATGCTACTGAGTAAATGCTGTTCAAAATGCCTAGTTGACAAATACTGCATTTACCGCATGGCCTTGATCCACAATTTCTAGGATGTCATATCAAAACAAACAATAATCGGGTTTTGCATGATTGAGTTTTTGGAATTTATCTTGGCTGACAAGGAGGATGTCAGCCTGCTAATTGAAAGCCCTAAGAATTAAAACATGATGAAAAAAGAGAAAAAAAAGCAACACACTGGGAAAAATAATCAGATGAGACACCACAATATATAAGAACAAGCCTTTAATTCACTTGACATAATACAATGATCTATTTTATTTTAGACTACAATGTTGGGGTAAACTTTACATAGCTGTTCCCTGAATTTGTGGAGTCATTTTTTTTTTTTTTTCAACAGAGTGGCAACTCAAAAATCTCTGACATAGCCATAAATCTGATCAAAACAGACAACCAGCAATCTTGGGCCATGGCCTTAATGAGACTGGAGAGTTCTTGTTCACTCTTCAAGAGGATCTTCTCTGGCTGGGTTGACCTGATTATAATGTGTCTTTCAAATAAATTCCAGATGTGGTCAGTCTAATTTAAGTATGTATAGGCAACATAAAGGATAGAGAATTTGGTCAGTATGCTGATGTTTTTCATTATGAGAAAGAATCCTAATGGTAATTATACAGTACAGGACTTTAGGTAAGAGAATCTATTTTTTGTCTTGAGGCCATTAAAGAACAATTTCAACCATGTATTCATAAATGCCATTTTCCTTTCATGCCACCTGTGCCCCATTAAAATTTTTATTTCTAGCATACAAATACAGGTAGATTTCGTTCAGCTTCCACCCTGACATTTTCCAATTAAGTTTTGGGAAGCCATAAAATCTCTAAATATTGATGTCAAGATGAGCACTTTAATATCACTCCTGAGTGGGAGCTCAATGTGTTAACCTCTGTCCCATGTGACTTCATACTTTTATGCTTATATTTTGAATTATTATGGAACATGTACCTAATTGGAGTTGGATCGCAGCCTGCAACATATTCCAGAAAAATGTGAGAAAGAGGAGATAACTGCCCCTTGATGTGTGCATAATTATCTTCTTTTAATATTTTCTATTATTTGATACTCCATACTCATGTAATTGTACCATGGGACATATCAATGCCATTCAGTACTCCTAATGGAAATTATAAACTACTACGAATAGACCATAATGCAACAAATCCCACTTTCACATGCATCAAAGTGAGATCCAAAGTCAAACAGGTGTGATGTGTCTGCGTTCTAATACCTAAGCAGAGTCCCAGATCTCAGTCATAAGAGTAGCATAGTTTCTTTCCCATTATGCAGTAACTTGAGACGGCAGCACTTGACACAACATTCTCCTCATGATGTATCATTTTTAAATGACACAGTGTTTTGACATTTGTTAGTCTACGCCTCCCAAGACGGATGTGCTGGGTGTCAGAAGGTAATGATCTGGTAGGGAGATACCAAATACAGAAAATTGTATTTGTAACATTCAGTTATATATGTCAGTCGCTTCCAATCAAATTTTGTGCCACGTTTAAGATGCATACAGTTATCTGTCTGAACATGTACCTTGTGGCCCAGTGTAGAGGAGTCGCAGCAAGTTCACCTCCAATTGCATCAACAACAGCCCCTTTGCTTATGTAATACCGTATGATATCTCTTCGGTTGTTGATGGCCGCCCAGTGGAGTAATGTGACAGTTTCACTGTCAGGCTGATTAACATCATAGCCGGCTTCAATAAGCTCATGGCAGCGCGCCAACGACCCGTACTGCAAAAGTGAGTCTCTAAGTGATAACTAGAAACGTATATAATGTACTTTAGTTCTGACTAGTGTGGCCGATTTTACATGTGTACCTGTGTTGCTTTAACTATATCAAATCCACTGCAATCTTGCTCCGTCACAGCTGTAACAGGCTCTTGAAAAATCGTATGAGCTTCGCTTTGCTCACCTCTGTACGCAGGCCCTGGCTTGCAAGCATCCTGTTAATATAGATCAATTTGTTTATGTAGGCCAACACTAACACAAACATAAAACAAACTTCACTATTTCCGAAACATGCGAATGAAACCTGCCTGTGTCACAAAGTGAACGGGATTACAGGTGGGGTCAACTTCGCCGGACATCATTATCACTAATTATTTACAAAGATAACTATCGGAAAAGTGAGAGCGACGTGAATCGCAAAATAACACGACAACTAGACGTCATGTTTATTGCAAAGTATGTCATAACACAACCACCACCCTACCAACAACCTCAAAACACTTATAGTCTCATTCAATCGTCTTATCCTACATTAACGTCTTTGAGTTGTCATCAACACGAAGATGTACCACTCGTATCTACCCTAACGGACGCGAAGTAATAACACAGTCTAACATAACAGTCGCGACACTACGCCTCGATTTTTTGCCTACCGCGCCCGCGCGGCCAGTAACTTAAACTGTGAGTTCGGCGTTATCGTGAAAGCGAATATTGGTTGTTTATTTTGATTTCTACGATGGTTTTTGCAAGCGGGAGGGTTTGTAGCGCAATAAATTGCAGCAACAACAGGAAGAAGACACCACAGCTGTCTTTTTTTAGGTTTCCTAAGGATCCTGAGAGGTATATACCATCATGTTACTAAACTGTATCGTCAGGATTCACTTGCAAACTACATGTGTATTAATGATTAATGTTTCATTTTAGGAGCAGAAAATAGCTAGTTAATAGCCGACGAGAAGACCTTATGAAAAAAGACCCAATTTACCTGTATAATAATATTAGGTTTCGTTCACTACATTTCGAAAAAAACCCAGTTCATGAACGCAGACAATAATAAACTCGTGTGGAATGCAGTACCCACACTGTTTGACATCCCAAATAAGCCACCTCAACAGACGATGAAGAGGAAACTGCCACAAACATTCGACAATCCATTTAAAGCTGTAAAATAGTCCTATGACACAGAAGCAGCCAGTCACCTCTCCATGTATCAGTGCCAGATTCGTGTGAATCGCCAATAAAGACCTGCTTTCACGATGAAGTGGTTAGATTAAGTGCAGTTATTCGTGCCTTACAAAAGCGTAATGTTTGGTATGTATTTCATTCACTTCTGTTATTAGTCACTTTTCCTTGCTTCCTTCGTGTGATGGCGTTATTTTGTTAGCACCTTGTTCACTGTCAGATTGTTGAAAATTATTCAAATATTTGGTTTTGCGTGAAATGTAATGTAATCAGCTCATCATAATTTTTCAACATATTTCACCCACTATTTGGCAGTTGCTTGTCCCACTTAGAATAATATAAAGATGATGGTCGTACTTGTGGCAACAGGCGACAATGACAAACACAGTGGGCCTACAGAACGGTAAATGAGCTGTAGATCGCTTTTGCATGTAGAGGTACATGTCTGTGCTTCTTACGAGTGAATCTGTGTGTTTATATTCTTTTGATATCAACGAGGTAAGCTGCAATTTTATCCAACGTCACACGTGTGCTTCACGAATGTGTTGTAGCTTGCCACTCGATTCATGGTTTTTGTCCATACTTGCGCGTATTTTAGAATCATTTTTAGAAACATATATGCCTTCTGGTACTACACAAACCCTCGGAGACAAGAAAATAACTCAAATATTTCGTAAATAACGTAGGAAATGGATGCAAAACAAACATTATGCTTACGAGGCGTCTGATGTTCACCTTAATCTGCGCTTGGAGCGCTAGTGTCGCTCCATCTGTCAAACGGTAACAACTTTTGCAGCAGTGAGTGTCACGACTGTTCCATGTTCGTAGTTGCGCAGTTTGCAAAATGGCGTCAACTGTCTCAACTGATTAAACGGCTGTACATATTACTAAATAAGATGTTTTGGAAACATAATAAATGTAAAATATTACTTACCAAAGTGTTTCTCGTCTCTCTTGTCGCGACTACATGTTTTAAGAACCGGTCTGCAGCTTCGAACCAAGCAAGGCTGGGTTTATAAATACCGTCTGTAGACGCACCACTCTTTGAGTGATTTCAGTCCTTTTTTATGTTCATTCTTGTAAGCATTTCGAATTTTTCATTTTGTTGTAGCTACATCAATTCCAGTTACATATTCACGCATACTGTTTACTATTTCAATTAATGCAGTATCTCTCAACTTTCTGTCTTTGTATGATTCGCTTTTGTGGTTCCAAAGGCATTCTCGTTCTTGATACACCTCCAAGAATCTCATAATTGTCGCTGTTGACCACTTTTTCGACATATTAATAACAAACGCACAAACAAAAGCACTATCTTGCGAACGAATACGCACTAGAAAGGTTTGAATCCAACCGCGAGGTAGCAATCGAATGACGTTATTCGATTGTGGAGAAAGCAAAATGGCGCAACAAAGTAGAACCAAGTTCAACTTTTTGTGGCGTGACAAAAGTTGCGCTTCTTAAATGCGCCACCGAAAACTAAGAGTTCACACATGCAACTACAAAGCAACTCCAGTTCGCCATTAGCAGTGGCGATACTTTTGTTGCCTGTGTGAACCCGGCTTTAGACTGTGGTAACAATGAACAAGTCGGGAAAAAATTACTATCTCTCTCCAATGTATAAAAAAACTATATTCCCACATAATCCACAAAATCGAAACTAAATTAGTATGTGTAGCTCAACACATAGAATTGACAACTGAGTATAGACGGCGCCGCGTGATAATTTAGTTAACAGTAGTGCACTGTGTACAAATTTAATAGTCAGTGTGACAGGTAGTATGTTCCCCTTTGTAATTATAAATAAGGAGCAAAAACACAGTATAAAAAGGATAAATTATGAAAAGGAGAGAACGTGTGTACGTCCACATCGAACGAATGGGTAAGTATATTCTCCTTTTTTAATTATAAGAAGGAGCGAAAGAAACCAGTATAAAAATGGTAAATCTCGTACAGGAAAATACGTGTATAGCGCCCACATCGTTTGACCGGTAAACGCCTCTTCAGTTCGAGCGATGAAATTATGTTAGGTCATGCGCAATATCACACGTTTCTCAATTGGACACAATCACATTTTGAACTTAATTGTTACAATAGTGAAGTGACTATGGAGAAATGTTGTGCAGACACGGAAATGAACGTGCTGAAACTGGATTTAGCAAGGTTCAATCAATATACCTGTAAGTTGGAGTCATAGAGACGTGGAGTTTTATAAAAAATATAAAACAATTAACTCCGAAAGCATGCGCTAAACACGTGATGACAGTCATTATGAGTTTAATATACACACATCAAAAAAAGTTTTGCATCATCGTGAGTTCCGGAATCTGTACAGAAAATTGGAAAAGAGATCAACATAAACATAATTTTGCTCTTTTTATTGCTCATGAAAACCACACACTGCATGTTGTACCACCATGTAGCGATACCTTCAGAGGTGGTGGTCCAGATTGCTGTACACACTGGTATCTCTAATACGCAGTAGCACGTCCTCTTGCATTGATGCATGCCTGTATTCGTCTTAGAAGAACAAATTGTAAATAACACCATTTGTACGTTGAAAAACGTATTCCCAGCATGTTGCATTATGATCAGTGACATCATAAAAAAGGCTCAGAAACAGCTTCATACATATGCAACATAAATAATAGTGTATGTCACCAATGTGACAAGCCTGGAGCAACACGTTTCAACTGCAACAAATTCCAGTGCAACGATGTACAGCCAAAGACGTCCTGCACTTAAACACACACTAGTCTGTAGTATTTAAGGGCATTACATACACAGAACACCAAAATGTCAGAAATACGACACCCATGTTACACTACGGAAACTGAGACGTTCAGTAGCATTCCAAGAGGCCTTGCACTGAAATTCGATCTCGGGAAAATATGGCGTGACAATCCGTATTCTTGCTTGGCGAAATACAAGTACTGCATGATAATATTTTTCGTTTATACAACTTTATACGTGGGTATGGCAGTCTGCTGATAAAGTGCATTTATTTGTAAATCCCAATATTGTAATTTCTACCATGGGGCCGTATCAAGGAAATTATGTTCCTGATTACCACCTTCTCATGTGTATTGTATTGTAAGTATGATGCTCATATTCTGCTGTTTTTGCTCACATCCATAATACTGGGTGGGGCTGGGGAGTGACTATCGATAATCAACAGAACACTGTATACATTATCATCGGGACGAGTTGTTTTGAACTAATGTTTTGAAGTGTGTTTCGTTTCTCGTGTTGCGGGGTCGGTGTGTCGAACCCGGGACTCCATATGGCAGAGCTGAAGCCGGGACCCGCCGCACCATATTTCGTCAGGAGGCCGAGAAAGTTCAAGAGCGTCGATGGGCAGTGCAGTGTGATACAGTAGTATTCAGTGACATTGCGTTAGCTAATTTACAGTACTCGATGGTGAGGCGTACTGTCAGCATGCCGCCTGCTGATGTCCTGCAAGTCCAGCTGGCTCAGCAGACTCCTGGTATGCTGTTGCCACTGCTGTCGTCATCAAGGCTGCCCACCAATGGAAGTCGGCCGCCGCTCTCCCAGTCGCCACCCACCAATGCATTGCGACTTGTACTGTGCTGCTGCCCACGATTCTGGAGACTGCTACAGTCCCTGGTCCTCACTGCCCTCTGCCCCGTTTGGCCTGCTCTGTCCAACCATGGGACGAAAGTGGATGTACTGGTCACCCATGGCCCTCAGCCCGCCAGACTGGATTGGAATCGAGCCCATCCTGGACCCGCTGCAGACTGCTGTCATTGCCCTCTTTCAGGCAGACCGTGCACTCTCCAAGTTCCAGGCTGCCATTCCGTCACACCCAAGTGTTGTGTCCTCAGAGGCGGAATTTAGCCCGAACAAGTACATAGAAACAAAGTACAAGTTTATTCCGAATACTTATAACGTTGCTGCCAGACTGGCCGCTATAAGCATAGACAAGCACAGGACCTTCCCAATGTTCGACTGACCTTGCACACACTGTCAATCTAAAATTGCCCATCTATTTATATTGGTTTCTTCCTCGCTTCTGACATAGTGTCAGAGAGAGACAGAAACTATGGCAGGGATAAATTTCTACACATCAGCCATTTACAAATCGCCACTCCTGGCTCTGGCCTAGTGCCCCACCTAATACATTGCAATAACTTAAAACCGAGTGAGGTGGCGCAGTGGCTAGCACATTGGTCTCGCATTCGGAAGGACAGTGGTTCAATCCCGCGTTTGGCCATCCTGATTTAGGTTTTCCGTGATTTCCCTATATCGCTCCAGGCAAATGCTGGGATGTTTCCTTTGAAAGGCCATGGCCGACTTCCTTCCCCGTCCATCCCTAATCCGATGAGAGCGATGACCTTGTTGTCTGGTCTCCTCCCCCAAACAATTCAACCAACCAACCAATAACTTAAAGCAACACTGCAGTCTCCTGCCTCATTGTTGCTCCACTCAAAACAAATCGTGCGTGCAAACTGCTGTCGCAGCTCCGTGCCCATGAGTGCCATGTTTACCTTGCCTGGCCCGCTGGCAAGGTACCACATCTGCCAGTGGCCCCAGATTTCATCGCCCAACCACGCCTTCATTGAATTTTGATAAAATTTCCCATTCCCTCGACTAGGACTGACACTAGCACACCACTCGCCTGATGTAAGTCGTCGTTCCATTACGCTGTGGTTCAAAATGGTTCAAATGGCTCTGAGCACTATGGGACTTAACTTCTGAGGTCATCAGTCCCCTAGAACTTAGAACTACTTAAACCTAACTAAAGGACATCACAAACATCCATGCCTGAGGCAGGATTCGAACCTGCGACCATAGTGGTCGCGCGGTTCCAGACTGTAGCACCTAGAACCGCTCGGCCACCCCGGCCGGCCATTAGGCTGTGTAATAAAGTTAAGTGCATATTAGCACAAATATGAATGGAAACCCAGTTCTAAGCAAAGAAGGGAAAGCAGAAAGGTGGAAGGAGTATATAGAGGGTCTATACAAGGGCGATGTACTTGAGGACAATATTATGGAAATGGAAGAGGAGTAGATGAAGATGAAATGGGAGATACGATACTGCGTGAAGAGTTTGACAGAGCACTGAAAGACCTGAGTCGAAACAAGGCCCCCGGAGTAGACAACATTCCAGTAGAACTACTGACGGCCTTGGGAGAGCCAGTCCTGACAAAACTCTACCATCTGGTGAGCAAGATGTATGAAACAGGCGAAATACCCTCAGACTTCAAGAAGAATATAATCATTCCAATCCCAAAGAAAGCAGGTGTTGACAGATGTGAAAATTACCGAACAATCAGTTTAATAAGCCACAGCTGCAAAATACTAACACGAATTCTTTACAGACGAATGGAAAAACTAGTAGAAGCCGACCTCGGGGAAGATCAGTTTGGATTCCGTAGAAATACGGGAACACATGAGGCAATACTGACCTTACGACTTATCTTAGAAGAAAGATTAAGGAAAGGCAAACCTACGTTTCTAGCATTTGTAGACTTAGAGAAAGCTTTTGACAATGTTGACTGGAATACTGTCTTTCAAATTCTAAAGGTGGCAGGGGTAAAATACATGGAGCGAAAGGCTATTTACAATTTGTACAGAAACCAGATGTCAGTTATAAGAGTCGAGGGGCATGAGAGGGAAGCAGCGGTTGGGAAGGGAGTGAGACAGGGTTGTAGCCTCTCCCCAATGTTATTCAATCTGTATTTTGAGCAAGCACTAAAGGAAACAAAAGAAAAATTTGGAGTAGGTATTAAAATCCATGGAGAAGAAATAAAAACTTTGAGGTTCGCCGATGACATTGTAATTCTATCAGAGACAGCAAAGGACTTGGAAGAGCAGTTGAACGGAATGGATGGTGTCTTGAAGGGAGGATATAAGATGAACATCAACAAAAGCAAAACGAGGATAATGGAATGTAGTGGAATTAAGTCGGGTGATGCTGAGGGTATTAGATTAGGAAATGAGACACTTAAAGTAGTAAAGGAGTTTTGCTATTTGGGGAGCAAAATAACTGATGATGGTCGAAGTAGAGAGGATATAAAATGTAGACTGGCAATGGCAAGGAAAGCGTTTTTGAAGAAGAGAAATTTGTTAACATCGAGTATAGATTTAAGTGTCAGGAAGTCATTTCTGAAAGTATTTGTATGGAGTGTAGCCATGTATGGAAGTGAAACATGGACGGTAAATAGTTTGGACAAGAAGAGAATAGAAGCTTTTGAAATGTGGTGCTACAGAAGAATGCTGAAGATTCGATGGGTAGATCACATAACTAATGAGGAAGTATTGAACAGGATTGGGGAGAAGAGAAGTTTGTGGCACAACTTGACCAGAAGAAGGGATCGGTTGGTAGGACATTTTCTGAGGCATCAAGGGATCACCAATTTAGTATTGGAAGGCAGCGTGGAGGGTAAAAATCGTAGGGGGAGACCAAGAGATGAATACACTAAGCAGATTCAGAAGGATGTAGGTTGCAGTAGGTACTGGGAGATGAAGAAGCTTGCACAGGATAGAGTAGCATGGAGAGCTGCATCAAACCAGTCTCAGGACTGAAGACAACAACAACAATACAACATGAATACATGCTCTTTTATGTAGTGCGAGTATCCCTACATAAGTGGTCACCCTAAAACTACAGTGATGTGCCGGTGGACAAGTTTTCTTTACACGTATGAGTAGCAGGTTATACAGCTGTTGTATTAATATCCTGAACACCACTTTCTATGAAACTAGGAATTTATTATGAACACAGTATACAATACAAAATCACATGCCAAGTTACGGAGTAACAGTAAGGAAAAATCTCAATGATGGTGCAAGTTTCAAAAGTCAAAGGTTTTGGCTAGTTCAAAGATAGCACATTGCATCAACACCTCTTTCTTGTGGTCGATTACTGCCACAGAACACCTTCCCTCCCACCGCCCCCCCCCCCCCCCATCCTTCAGTGCGAAGCCTGGGGAGAGGTCGTGATGTAGGTTGGCATGGCACTCAGTCTGTGGTCATGTCTAAAGATGTCCCTGTGGGGGAAGAGGATCCATGGGTGTAGATTCTGTTAATGATTAAGTTGTATTGACACGCCACAGGTGACCAAACCATGAAACCGGGATCAGTCCGGTGATGTGGGGTTGTGGTGGACCATGAGTGGCATGTGAATACAGAGATGGCCATCATTGTCATTTGAGGTGGTGATGGTTGTCTCCTCTGCATCTGCAGGGATTGCAGATGCATGGAGGAGTGTGACCTGGTCGATCGAATCATCCAGTGTGCATGCAGGATTAACAGTGTGCCTTTGAGTAGCTGCAGAGAGATCCTTGACAGGTAGGGGTGACATGTTGACAGGGAAGATGGCAAAGCAGGTGTTGTCAGATGGTGTCAGCCGGTCAGTGTGATTTTGTATTGTCATAAGCACTATCATAATTGGAAAGAGAGCTCTGCTTATTAGGAGTACTGGGAGTGAGGGGTCGCATGGAAGCGGGATTGATGGAAGAGTCGTCCTCCGAATTTACATCTTCATCGAGCCGGCAAGCTCGTCTGAGACTTGGGATGGCTGCTGCTTTTCTTATACCATGGAGCAGAATGCGAAAGGGCTGCAGTGAGTGCCATAATACCTTATGTGGGAACAAGTAGCGCGGGCGTAGTGCAAGTCGCACCTTGTCATCATGCAACATCACTCAGTGTGATGAACTGTTGGATACATTTTACTAACATCGGAAGTTCGGAGTGTGTGGGAAGGTTGGAGTTTTCAATGAACTGTGCTGGAAGGACGAGAGGTTCCCCATACAGTAAGTTAGGGGAAGCTTGTAAATCCTCTTTGTACACTGAATGAACGCCAAGCAGGAGTCAGGGGAGAACGTCTGATCAAGACATGTTGTGGCACATCAGCACAGCTTTTAAAGAGTGGTCTCAGCACTCATCCAACCCATTGCTCTACAGGTGGTAGGCTATTGTACGTAATTTGCTTGCAGTGCACAGGTCACACAGATTGGAAAAAACAACAGCCCCAAATTGTCGTCCCTGATCTGTTGTGACCAAAGGTGGGCAGCTGAACTGCATGATCCAGGAGGCTATCATGCGAAAGAGTTGGCTGTTACATCTATGATCAGAATGGCTTCGACCCACCGACTAACATGGTCGATGATAGGATGTATCGAAAACCCTCTGAACGAGGGAGCGAGCCAATCAGGTCGAGGTGTACATGACAGAACCACCTTTAGCTACGTCAAACGACCCCAATGGTGGGTGTGCATGATGGACAATCTTGGAGCATTGGCAGGCTACACATGCACACATCCTGTTTTTGCAGTTTTCCCTAACCCCTGTCCATATGAAACACTCTGTTATTAGGATCATGGTGGCCCAAATACTAGGATGCATGAGGTCATGGATAGCAGCAAATGTCTTACAACGGAAGATGGCTGAAACTAGGGGTGGATCATGCCTGTGTAAATGTTGCAGAGGACCGGTATGGAAGAACCCAGAATTCGGCGTGGCTCAACTGAAAATGAGGTAGACTCGCTGTGTAGTAACTGCTATATGTCATCATCTGTTTGTTGCTGGGCTGTTAGTTTGTCGAAGTCCCAAGAGAATGAAATCGTACAAACTCGTGATATGTAGTTGGTGATGACATTGTCTGCACCCTTAATGTAAAGCACATCAGTGAATTGACATGTCAGGTCCATGTGCTGTATCATTGGGGAGGGAAGTCAGCTGTGGGGTTACGCACTGCATCAGCCAGCGGCTTGTGGTCCATATATATAGTCAGTGACCTACCCTCGACGTCCTCATGGAAATGTCAAACTGCTTCCTAAATGGCAAAAAGTTCTTGGTCGGAAGTGGATCATTTGCATTGGGAGACGGACAACTTTCGCAATAAGAGACAAAGTGGTTGTGTGGGATCCTCAACCTGCTGCAGAAGTGTGACACTGATGGCTGCATCACTTGTGTGTGCCCTGATCGATACTGGAACGTTGGAGACCGAGTGAGTGAGAGTGACAGTGTTTACGAGTAGAGTTTTTAGTGAAATGAATGTGTGTCGCCTGTTGTCGCATCATGGAACCTTGAGAAGTCTGGAAGTGTTCTTTCCTGCAACTGCTTCAGTCAACAGTACTTGCAGGAACAAAGTGTGTTGAATGTGTCGTTGAAAAAAATTATTATGACAGGAAATGGCGTAGATTGCTGTAAGTCTCAGGCAGAGGATGGCCATGGATAAATATAATTCATTCCGACGTGGGCAGATCCCTTCAGTGGAGACAGCATAAACTAGCAATGTCACAATAGCAGCTCACAACTGTGATTTATCATCACTCATCACGATCCAATTCTTGGCGAGTATATTAAGAACTCTTGATAGATGTTGTTCGTGTTCCTCAGAGGTAGTTTGCGAAAAAAGAATATCATCCAGATATGCATAACAGTACAGGAGCGAGAATAGTATGGAATTGATGAAACGTTTCCAGGTCAGTGCAGCGTTTTTTAGGCCGTGCAGCATGTAGCTGTACTCATAGAGTCCGAAAGAGGTAATATGTGTTGTCTTGGGAATGTCATCCCAATGCATTGAGATATGGTGGTACGCTTTCTGACAATCTATCACACCAAAATCCGCGCACTGTGGAGCTGTTAGGCGAAATCCTGTATGTGTGTTATGGGATAGTTATCTAAGAATGTCCAGGCGTTCAGTTGTCGGTAGTATCCACACAAAATGAATGAACCACTCTACCTTTGGAACTAAGTGGATCGGTGAGGACCAATTACTGTTGGAGGGTGGACAGTCTAGCAGTTCTTGTACTGCAGTTCTTGCATCCTGCAATTTAGTGGCGTTAAGGTGTCGAGCCTTGTGGCATACTGGGGAGGGGGGGCTTCCGTGGTGTTCAGTCTGTGACAAGTACCATTAGTAATCGCACCTACCACCAAAGGGATTCCCTGAGCAACAACAGTGGCGACAGTCGTAGGAACTCTCGCAACACTAGAAGCTGGACTGTCACTGACCTGTGGGAATAGGCGTCGCTATGAGCATGTCTGCAGCACCTGCGCCACGGAGGTATTGGAATGGTCATGTCCACGTGGTGTGGTCGAGTCCTCTGCTGCCTTGAGTGCACGTATCAGGACAGCTGACATGGGGGCGATCAGCTGTTGTAGGCGCGTGTTCTCAGCATGAACGTTGGTGCTCTCGCTGTGCTGATTTGTTGATGGGCTAGGGAAGAGTGAGTTCTGCAGCGAGATGGAGACATTCAACTGTAGCAGCAGACAGGGCGTCACAGTGTGTAGTGGGAGGCAGTGGGGTGGTAGCGAAGACCCCTACTATCCAACTGGTGGTAGCATGGTGCAAGAGGGCTGCTGCTTCAAGGTCCAGTGAGAACCTGAAATTACATAACAAATCCATGCTGGTAACAGGGCAGTTGACATCCGTGATGCAAAATGTACAGGTGCAGTGTAAGGCAGACGAAAGATGCAGTTGAAGTTTGGCCAAGCTATGGACGCGAATTGCAGAGTTGTTGGCTACCCGGAGTGGTATAGAAGACAGCAAGAGTGCAGATGGAGTGCTCAACCTGGGAATGATGCTAGCGTCCCTGCCCGTGTCTACGAGGAAATAGAGCATGCTGATCCTATAAGTGTATAGTCTGCCAGAGTGATGGGTGGCGGAAGTGGTCGACCTAGGATGTGACTGGCACGCTGAAGTGCTGGTGTGAGCTGTGGAACCTATTTGGCCTCATGCTTCATGTTTGGGTAGTTGCAGGGCGCATGACACGAACGAGTGGCTTCCCCAAATGTAATGTGGTACTAACATAGTGGGTATGCTGTGTGCGGCGCCTGGACTGGAGAGCTGGCAGCGTGGGGTGGGGCGTTCTGCTCTGGCATGGGGGTGGGCTGGGCAGCCAGGCAAGGAGTGGCAGCAGGTACAGTGATCTAGGCACCAAGTGGCATTGTCGAATGTTGTTGTGTGCTACACACCTGACCTCTACTGGCCAGCCAATGAAACGCAGGAGTTGGAAGGGTGTAGTGCTACCAGCTTCTGGCATACCAGAAAAACAAGAGGATGTGAGTTGGCGGTGTTTGCTGATGCTGTATGCCTGTCTTCCAGGTGCAGCTTTTCTTCATGGGTGGCTTTTTTGCGTAGCTGAAGATCTGATAGCAATTTCATGAGCCACGTCAACCAGAGTACGAAGTCAGGGTGTTCGTTCATGCCAACCTGACCCCATAAGTGGCGCCAAAGCTGAGAAGGCATATGGTCACCTAAAGACACTTTATGAATAACGGAGTGGATGGCTTCTGCAGGAGGACATGTTAAGTGCTTGATGATTTGGGCTCTTGCAGTTGGGTATTTGTGCTGGCTCAGTGGCATGAGCAATAGATCGCTGACCAGGTCTGGCTCATTGTGTAGATGGCTCATCAAACAGATGGAGCGTGTGTCGTCTGCCAACATGCCATGGATGTCGAGGACTGTCCTGCAGTTGTGGAAGCTTCGGAAACCGCCCAACAGGTGGCCACTGTAGCATCGCTGGAACATGGTGGTGGGGGGTGGGGGGTATCCAGGAACTGGTGTATGATCTGATGTCTGTAATGCAGCATAAGTAAGCATGACACACAAGGCGCAGGAAAAAATATGGTAGGTGTGCGCGCCATAGCAGCTGTGAAAGCAGTTGCAAGTTGTTGATGCGGCAACATATTGACATGTGAGTTGGGTGGAAGTTTATGCTCTTGTGTTGGGCTGGGAGGAAATGTGTCCCTTCAAATGTTGTGGAGTACTGCGACGAAGAAAGTTCTCGTTTCAGCTGTGGTACAAAGCCCGGGAACTGCCACATATGTGGACACAGTGTAGTCTGTGTGTGCCACAGCTCGTGGACAGTACTTGTTAGGTTATATTGTGCCAGCATGGAAACACATGGGTCTGAAAATGCACTCAGAACTGACGATGTCCGTATCGCCAGCAGCTCGTCAGTGAAATAGACTGTAGGCAAACTCATGGCCACTTCCAGATCACGCAGCACCTGGCGGTTCATTAACACTTTAAGGCACACAAATAATGCAGAACGAGTGTAGCAAAAACAGGTGCGCGGTCATATTGAAGAAGTCTGAGGTACCGCTATGGGTAACAGGTCATACAGTCGTCATATTAATAACCTGAACATTACTTTATACAGAAACTGGTATTAATTACGAACACAGTATACAATACAATATCACATGTCAAGTGTCGGGATGAGACTAAGGAACAAACCGCAATGGCGGCGAAAGTTTGAAAAGTCAAATATTTTGGTTGGTTCAAAGATAGCAAGTTGCATTGACACTTGATTGTGATGGTCGATGACCGCCACACATGTGTTCCACAGCATCCCATACCGTCATGTCGTCCAAGCAAAACTTGCTCCACAACACTGACTGTGCCATCCATAATATCAAGAAGGAATTCTACATGAGACAACAAACTCCCTAGTTCGCAGTATTATGGGATCCGATGTCTCAAACTGAATCCGTCCACGACGTTACATTTCCACCCACGCCGGTCATACGGTCATTTCCCGCGCCTCTGGCATATGATATTGCCTCGCACAGCCAGCCTTCAAGACAGTGAAATCAAGCAAACTTTGAAGATGTTCGCTTTTCCGTTACTTGCGCCGGTGCCGCTTCCACGAGCTACGAACTTTTAGCTCGCCAGTTCTCACGGCCCATCCACGCCACGACTGCAAATTCAGGCCCTGCCGTGAGTGCCTGAAAACCTGGAGATGTAGTTTACGGTTATGGAGAACATTTTCATGCAGGAAAATATTGTAGAGGATTTCGAACAGTTCACCTTAGTGATCTGTAACCTTGACCACCTCAGTGCGACGGAATGTCATACCTAACGGCCTGGGTTCGATTCCCGGCTGGGTCGGAGATTTTCTCCGCTGAGGTACGGAGAGTTGTGTTGCCCTTATCATCATTATTTCATCCCCATCGACACGAAAGTCGCCGAAGTAGTGTCAACTCGAAAGACTTGCACCAGGAGAACCGTCTACCCGATGGGAGGCCGCAGCTACATGTGTGTTGTTTTTTACCTCGACCACTATTCTTCATCTGTGACGTCGGACATCATTTTACATCCCCCTCCACAACAAGACAGCGCTAATCTCTTGCTGCACAAAACCTATAGCTCAGCGACTAACACAACTCCTGTACCACAAAAAGCGTGGAAACGGGCCGGTTTCAGACTTTTGGAGGCACTTACGTACTATGGTGGACCGTTGTGTGCTGTCAGAATGCTTACTTTCGCACATTTGGCAACAACAGTTACTTCTGCAGGTGCGCTTAACCTTGATAGTGCACAAGAGTTGGCCGTTAAGTGAAGTGCTGCAAGTGACTGATAAAGTGCACACCCTGCTCAACTCACAGACCATGTTGGCCGCTGCTGCTACCATCACGGCTAACGAATCCCCTCAAGCTTGGCCAAATCTGGCCAACATGGCCCTGGCCTACGCTGCCACGGCTGCCTAATGGCCGCCGGACATGAACAAAGATCTACAATCCCTCGTGCCGCCATCGATCAATTGAACGCCCAGCTGCAGCACTGACAGCAACATGATGTCACGACTGAGGATTAACACACATGATCTTGCCATACGATGCAAGCCCCATGGTTCTTAAACAACCAAACCGGTTATTGGTGGTTCGTTTCGGCTCATTAGCTACCATGTGAATGATGCCATGTTCACACCTAAGTGCCTCTCACAGTCTGCCGTAGGCTTAGCTGACTGTGACGACCACCACATGCGCTGAAACTCACAGCAGCGCAAGACACTCCCATTTCAGTGGGACCCTATATTATGCAGATCGATTTCAACAGTTGTCAGATATGCAGATTCACAAAGGCTGTTCATTCCTTATTCCTCTACTGGGCAGACGTTTTTGGTCGACCCCAGATCAGATGTCAGCACCTTACCGTTTGTTCCCCCCAGACAGACGCACAGACGAGGTTTGATTGCAATCATCATCAACTCGGCCATTCAAAAGTGTGGACGAAAAACATTGACGATTGATATAGGACATGCAGAGAAATGCAGCTGGACCTTTGTGCTGGCCGATATGGACCAATGTATACTGGGTGCCAATTTCCTGACGAAACAAACACAGGTTGTGGAATTGTACAATGCCTGCCATGTCCATTCCGCCAATGGCGGCATTATCCACAGAGTACTGGGACAGCTAACATCTCACACCTGCCTGAGGGTAGACATCTCAGTGCACCTACATTGCAGGATGACAGAAGTTGGTGGGAGCATTATCACCACAATCTGCAAGAGCCCATCCATGTCTTGGATGAAGAGATGATGCAAACAGAGGCATGTCGAACAAGCTACACACAGAAAACGACAGACTGAAGACTGCCATACTGAAGAGGGAGTCTGAACTGCAGAAGGCTCAAATGATATTAAAACGGCTGATGGCGCAGCAACAGCCACCCACCGCTTCCTCTACAGTGCCAGCACCCAGCAACATGGAACAAGAACGGGCGTGGTTAGGCACAAGAACGTGCACCACATTTGGACAACACCAGGCCCACTGGTCTCCTCCCATGTTCGCAGATTCGCACCTGATACCTACACAAAACGAAGACTGTTTTCGACAAAATGTTACAAGAAGGATCCACCCAAACATCCAACAGTCCATGGTCCTCCCTGCTACACCTAGTCCATAAGAAAAACGGTTCATGGCGTCTGCGTGGTGACTATTGGGCACTAAACGACCAAACAGTGCTGGACAGATACCCTGTGCTGCACATGCAATAGTTTACTCATTCACTGGCCTGGGCGACCATATTCAGTGTGTTGAATTGCTGTAAGGCTTACAACGAAATTCCCATGGCCAAACCAGACATATATAAAATAGGAGTGACAGTCTTATTCATGCTGCTTCAAGTTTTGGTAATGCCATATTGGACTCAAAAACGCTACCCAAACTTGGCAGAGATTTTTGAACAGTGCACTAAGAAGGTTACCTTATTGTTTTGCATACCAGGACGATCTTTCGGTGTTATCCGAAAATGCTCAGGAAACTGAGAAGTATGTCAAAGAGTTGCAAAATAGGCTTTGTGGTCATGGAATAACACTTAATGAGGACATGTACATGTTCGGAGAACCAGGGGTAGCCTTCCTATGTTACAAAGTGTCAGGTCACTGCCAGAGAGATTGAAGTTGTTGCATACTCTTGACCTCAAAATTATCAGGAACTCAGATGATTCCAAGGGATGATAAACTTTACCAACGCCACCTCCCAAGAATGGCCACCATTCAGACACCACTAAATAACGCATTGGCTAGACGTTGCGAAAGTAGCAAACACCTGCTCGCATGGATGCTTGAGATGGAGTCGGCCTCACGAAGCTGAAAGAGCCTGTGTGATGCAGTAGCTCACACCTTGCACCAGGAGCTCACGTAGCCCTAGTAGTCGATGCAATCCAGCTCGCAATGGCTGCGGCACTCTGTCAGAAGGTGAATGGACATTGGCAACAACTAAGTTTTTTCTCTCAAAAATTACATGTTGGCCGAACTCTCTGGAATGCATATGACACGGAACTCCTTGTCCACCCCTTGTAGCCGAGTGGTCAGCGCGACGGAATGTCAATCCTAAGGGCCCGGGTTCAATTTCCGGCTGGGTCGGAGATTTTCTCCGCTCAGGGACTGGGTGTTGTGTTGTCCTAATCATCATCATTTCATCCCCAAGTCGCCGAAGTGGCGTCAAATCTAAAGACTTGCACCAGGCGAACGGTCTACCCGACGGGAGGCCCTAGTCACACTACATTATTAGGGAACTCCTTGCGATGTACAAGGGTGTCATGCATTTCTGCCGCTTCATTGAAGGAAGACCTGTCACAATATTCACTGGCCACAAACCCATCTTGACAGGTTTCTGCGAAATCAGATTCATGTTTTCCTTGGCAGGCTCGCCAAATCGAATACACATGCCAGTTTTCTATAGAGCTGCGCCATATCCAAGGAACTGACAATATTTCCACAGACTACTTTTTATACTTCAATGGGATAACTCCAGTATTGGACTATTCTGAACTTGCAAGTGCTCAAATTTCAGATGCACAGCTACAGTCTTTGCTGGCAGACTTTCCCACTGGCCTGAATTTCCAACTTATGGACGCACCCTGCAGCTCATCTAAGGTATAATGCAACGTATTTATTGCTAGACCACACCACATGTTAGCACTCAACTGTGACAAAATGTATTCGACAACATCTACAACCTGGTGCACTCAGAAACTAATGTCTCAGTGAGGTCGGTGACAGACCTTCCTGTGCGGCTGTCAATCGAGAACGTACATGGGAGTGGATTTGCAACTGCTTTCAGTACCAACACAGAAAAGTAGGATGAGATGTGCAATCTCCAGTATGGTAATTCCCGACTTCTACTGTGTGTTTTGGGCATGTCCACGTTGATTTGATCGGATTCCTCCTCCCTTCTGAAGGTTATAGGTATCTGCTTACAGCAGGGTTCATTGCATAAGATGTGTAGAGGCCATTTCACTCAGAGATATTTTCATGGAGACTATCGCATGAGTGTTCATGGAAACTTCGATGGCCCATAGTTGGTGTCCATTTTTCGTTACCACCGACTAGTGACGCCAGTTTGAATCTACACTGTTCCAGAAATTGTAAAAACTTTGAGGCTTCCAGTGTAACCAGACAATCAGCTACCACCCAGCCAGCAACGGCTTGGTGGAAAAGTGGCAGCACACCTTAAAGGCCACCCTGACGTGCCACAGAGACTCTTGGACTCAAGTGTTGCCACGGGTTTTATTGGGTTTGCAGACTGCCTTAAAAACTAGCATGGGCTGTTCATCAGCAAAATTAGTGCGCAGGGAACCATGATGTGTTCCAGAAGAATTTCTCTTGCCTGTGCCACTCCCATACGATGTGGAGCTACCCCATCTCTTGCAACAAGTCAGAAAGCACGTGGAGGCACTTTATGCAACTCCGACGTCACAGCACAACACAACCTAGTTTCCGTAAACCAGGCTCTCAATAGATGTTCAAACGTCATGATTTGCACAGATCTGCTACGCCATCCTCTGTAACCACTGTGCACTGGCCTGTACCAAGTACTATGACATGACAAACACACGGTGGACATCCTCCTCCAGGGAAAGTCTCCTTAGAGTGCGTAAAACTGGCTTGCTTGGACACTGCCAGTGCTACCCCCCACCTCATTGTGAACTTCACGCACACTTCACACTGAGCCAACGACCCTGCCCAAGCCAGACAGCCGTGGCACACAAGACTTTCACATCAGAGGACTGAATGCATCAGCACCCAATTCCCTACTGTCTGCACTTGAATGGGCTGGAAGGTGAAGTTTAAGGTCCCAGACTTAATTGGCACTCTGCATTTTAGGGGGGAGGGGGCTATGTGTGAGTGACTGTCGTCAGTTGAAAGGTCACTCTTTGGAACGAGTTCCTTTGGACTAATGCTTTGAAGTGTGTTTTGTTTCTCACTTAATGTAAGTTGTTCTTCTACTCTATGTAATACTGCTAAGTGGATATTACCACAAATATGCGAACATGTTCTTTTATGTAGTGTGACGACCCCTACAGGTTAAATGATTACATATATGCTTTCGTTTCATATGAAACAGAAACCAGTTTTGTTGAATGGTATTACATTGGACTGTTTGTTATTGCTTATGAATCCGTGTATAATTGCTCAATTTCAATGCATTATAAATATATTGCTCGTATTCTATATTATTTTTGTTCCCATCCAGTTTTCGTACTTTTGCATTTAATCAAGGCCACCGAAATTTTCCATGACTTTTAATAAAATGTACTGTTTGATGGGCCTGTCGCTAATGTGTGAAAAAATTTGTGTAGCTACTGTTGCTTTCTTAGTATATGCAAGGAAGAATGCTCTAGTCACCATGACTACAAAGCATATTCATCTACACCTACATCCATAATCTGGAAGTCACAGTGAAATGTATGGCAATCAGTGGCAACTCCATTCAAAGCAGAGTTACCTATTCATTCCGTGAATAGATATAATAAGGCTGGAGACCTGAGAAACCTTCATCAATAGTTTATGCCTGGAAAGCCTATAGTCACAGATATAATAAGGTTGTATACCAATACTGTCGGAACCTGGTAACACAGAGTTCTCCATTAAATGCCAGAAAATATAGAAAATGGTTGCAAAGAAGAATAAAGTAGAATAAAAGCAATATAACTACAATGCATTTAAACAATTAGTTCACTCACAGATTCATAAGGAATAACAAACACACATAACACCATAGAACCCATGCAATGAAGCAGCTTCTGTTTTATATGAAACAAAAACAAATATTGATTCATTACCTCACTCAGTACCAAAGTAGAACACACTCAGAATATTAGTAGCAGTTCAAAGAGTGCAATAGACACGAGAAGTCTTAATCAGAAAAACACTGTTATGAAAGCGACATCTGTTAGCTATGAAACTAAAACAAAATGGAAGACCAAAATCAGCCACTAAGAGAGTGAGATAAGGGACTGTCAAACTTTGAGCACTCCAAGTGGCCTGGCAGTGAATCAAGTTCAAATTACTGGAAGTCCCTACATGAGCATCACCCCTATGCCTACATATGCACCAACTGAATGACCGATTTCATATGCAGTCTACACACATTGTGACCGACTTTACTCAGCGATTAGCCACCCTGTTCCTATGCGAACAACATCACCTACATGCCTTCAGGTAGCATTGTTGCAAATTGGTTATATATACAAGGTGTGATGGGTGTAGGTGCGGATATTCTATTGAAGACTGAGGACAAAGTAGTGAACAACATTACATATGTATTTAACTTATTTGGAGAGTAATAATTATAGCTGTTACAGTTTGTATGTTTTTAGGATGGTTAGCGCCTCCAAGAATGTGTGGCAAAAGCAAGCCATTAATGCTAATTTTCCCCAGGCTGCAGGTCAGGTATTGAAGTGTGGATGTGTAGGTCCACAAAGGGTTAGTCTTTACTGACAATGTAGACCATCTAGTGCTGCAGCTGCGGCCATGCAGAAAACATCAGGTCATAAAGTTTGTGTCGTGTTTTTGGGAAGACTATTCGATTCAGAGGAAAAACAACAAAGACACTGATGTATGTACATATTAAGGTGCCACACATAAAAATATCTGTTACACCATGTGTGTGTGTGTGTGTCTGTCTGTCTCTGTGTGTTTATGTGCATGTGTGTGTATCGATGTGTCCAAAAGAACAGATATCTCGTTGGATCTAGCGAGCATACAACTAATCATTCAAAGTTTTTCATGACTTTTGGGCACTTTGGGCACTGAAATGTATCAATTATATGCAGGTGATAATTTGTGCCAGACAAGGATTTTACTTCCCACGAGCAGTCGCCTTAACTGCCTTGAACATCTGAGGATGCTTCCCTTCCAACCCAAATTTCCAGCCTGTTACTCAGTACCGACAAAGTGATACCTACCCATGAACCTCAACTTGTAGTCCCTGAGTCCCATAAGAGATCGGACAGGGTGTGACTCTGCACTGAAGGAAAGTATCGTTGGTCGTCATCACCTTATTGATCTATATATAAATCAGTGACTTTGTGTAAGAGATTCTTGGTAGGTATCACTATGCCAGTAATGAGTGATTTGGGTCAGAAGGGAAGCATGCTTGGATGGCTGAGGCCATTAAGGCGACCCTTCATTTACAGTAGGAAATCTGGGTAATGCGTCTGAATTTTTTATCTGAGAACTCTTATAAAGTTTTTTTTAATCAAACAAACCTTATAACAACCTACATCCTTATTCTTCATGTCTACATATTTATTTCTCAGCATGGTCATCCTGGTGATGAACACATTTCTCCCAACAAGACACCAGTTTGTTGATACCATCACCTCACCTCATCTTGCACAGCTTCAACAGTAACAAAGCAAAGTCCTAGAAAGTGTTCTCTAAACTCTGGAAACAGACGAAAATCGGATGGATCCAAGTCAGGAATCTATTGAGGGTGATCGATGATAGTGAAACCAAGGCGTGTTTGATTGTAGTAGATATCATAGTGCTTAAGTGTGGCCTGGCATTGTCATGCTGAAGGAGATGGTGCTATATGTGTGGACAAACTCTTCAAATTCATGCTTTCAGTTTCCTATGGGTCTCACAGTACCTTACAGAGTTTATGGTGATACCTTTAGGCGTGAATTCCAAATGCACCGCACCTTTGACATCCCAGAACACCGTGAGCAAGGGTTTGCCTGCTGATGACTTAGTCTAGAACTTTTTTGATGTTGGTGATCCTTTGTGGTGGAACTCCATCGATGCTCTCGTTGTCTGGGTCAAAACGGTGAACGCAGCTTTCAGTACCTGTCACAATATTGCTAAAGACCCCATGATCCCCACACTCAGAACGCAAAAGCACTTGTTTACAGATGTCCAATCTACTCTGTATGTCAGGAGTGAGCCGGCCGCGGTGGCCGTGCGGTTCTAGACGCTCCAGTCCGGAGCCGCGCTGCTGCTACGGTCGCAGGTTCGAATCCTGCCTCGGCATGGGTGTGTGTGATGTCCTTAGGTTAGTTAGGTTTAAGTAGTTCTAAGTTCTAGGGGACTAATGACCACAGCAGTTGAGTCCCATAGTGCTCAGAGCCATTTGAACAATGTCAGGAGTGAGCATATGAGGCACCCACTGTACACAAAGTACTCTGTACCACAGTTCTGCAGTGAAGGACCTTACATGCTCTTCGGATATGCCACCACACTTACATATGAATTGCATCTGTGTCATCTGATGCTTTTCTCTGATGACTCCATCAAACTGATTCCATTGAATCGCGTCAGTTGCCAAATGTGGTCATCCATTCCAGCTCTGTAACACATGCTGAGGTTAGCACAATCGTTTCCTTCATTATGAGAATGAACAACCCAACATCACACATTACTGATGTTGACACAATCATCACCATACACAGCTTTCATTCTTCTACAAATTTCAGTTGGTCACACGTTTTCTGCTGTTAGAAAATCGATGACAGCGTGCTGTTTGTCACGCACCACGATAATTACATTACACACTGCCATTTACACGCTACAGTTCATAGCCCTCTAGTATCAGAGCGTTGCAACTTCCGTCGGCGAAGCGGGAAGTCGGTCGAGTAATACGCATAACACGAATACATCAACTGATAATGAGAACAGATTAAAAACATTGGAGGCATTACTTTTCAGCATGCCTTCATAGAAAAACAATTAAGCCTGTGGTATCTGGTAGAACTGAACATTTATTCCCACAAAAAACACGTCTATACCGAATAGCTTACAAGCGTGGTGGTGAATGGGTACCTGTCAAGAGCGACATAGAATCCTCTGTATCACTTACGTCAAAGAGTAACTACACTACTGGCCATTAAAATTACTATACCACGAAGATGACGTGCTACAAACGCGAAATGTAACCGACAGGAAGAAGATGCTGTGATATGCAAATGATTAGCTTTTCAGAGCATTCACACAAGGTTGGCGCCGGTGGCGTCATGTACAACGTGCTGACATGAGGAAAGTTTCCAACTGATTTTTATCATACACAAACAGCAGTTGACCGGCGTTGTCTGGTGAAACGTTGTTGTGATGCCTCATGTAAGGAGGAGAAATGCGTACCATCACGTTTCTGGCTTTGATAGAGGTCGGACTGTAGCCTAACGCGATTGCGGTTTATCGTATCGCGACATTGCTGCTCGCGTTGGTCGAGATCCAATGATTGTTGGCAGAATATGGAATAGGTGGGTTCAGGAGGGTAATACAGAGCGCCGTGCTGGATCCCAACGGCCTCGTATCACTAGCAGTCGAGATGACAGGCATCTTATCCGCATGGCTGTAACGGATCGTAACAGCCACGCCTCGATCCGTGAGTCAAAAGATGGGGACGTTTGCAAGACAACAACCATCTGCACGAACAGTTCGACGACGTTTGCAGCAGCATGGACAATCAGCTCGGAGACCATGGCTGCGGTTACCCTTGACGCTGAATCATAGACACGAGCGCCTGCGATGGTGTACTCAACGACGAACCTGGGTGCACGAATGGCAAAACGTCATTTTTTCGGACGAATCCAGGTTCTGTTTACAGCATCATGACGGTCGCATCCGTGTTTGGCGATATCGCGGTGAATGCACATTGGAAGCATGTATTCGTCATCGCCATACTGCCGTATCATCCGGCGTGATGGTATGGGGTGCCATTGGTTACACGTATCGGTCACCTCTTGTTCGCATTGACGGCACTTTGAACAGTGGACGTTACATTTCAGATGTGTTACGACCCGTGGCTCTACCCTTCATTCGATCCCTGCGAAACCCTACATTTCAGCAGGATAATGCACGACCGCATGTTGCAGGTCCTGTAGGGCCTTTCTGGATAAAGAAAATTTTCGACTGCTGCCCTGGCCAGTACATTCTCCAGATCTCTCACCAATTAAAAACGTCTGGTCAATGGTGGCTGAGCAACTGGCTCATCACAATACGCCAGTCACTACTCTTGATGAACTATGGTATTATGTTGAAGCTGCATGGGCAGCTGTACCTGTACACGCCATCCAAGCTCTGTTTGACTAACTGTCCAGGCGTATCAAGGCCGTTATTACGGCCAGAGGTGGTTGTTCTGGGTGCTGTTTCTCAGGATCTGTGCACCTCAATTGCCTGAAAATGTAATCACATGTCAGTTCTAGTATAATATACTTGTCCAATGAATACCCGTTTATCATCTGCATTTCTTCTTGGTGTAGCAATTTTAATGGACAGTAGTGTATAATGTCAAATACTACTCACACTGAATTTTTATACACTCGCGTTTGCAGGGAGAGAATGAGACGCTACATCATGCCTCCTCCCCTTTCCCCCCCCCCCCCCCCCTCTCCAGTCTTAACGATATCGCAGATTAAGCATCACACATTGCCCTTCATGCGTTATCACTGCTTTCTTGAAACCTGGAATTGTGCCACTGGAGTCGTTGGTTCCAGCGGGATGTGAGGTATCAGTCTATTGCGTCATTTTCTTCTCTGAGGCGCCTGGCGTCCGTGGCTGTGGGGTATGGGGACGTTTTCTGGTACTACAGTCTTATCTTCTTGTTCATCTCTTGCAGTCCTTGCTGTGTCCAGTGCATCGAAAAACGAGGGTTTGAGTCATTCTAGTGCGACGGTGGTAGGCATACCATTTATTCTAATCTGGAATGTGTGGCCGCTTCTGATCATCACCGGATATGGTCTGTCTTATGATGGCTGCAACGGCTTGCATACTGCATCATTGTGTTCTCAAGATCTGCGCTGCGCGGGATTAGCCAAGCGGTCTAAGGTGCTGCAGTCATGGGCTGTGTGGCTCGTCCCGGCGGCAGTTCGAGTCCTCTCTCAGGCATGGGTGTTTGTGTTTGTCCTTAGAATAATTTAAGTTAAGTAGTATGTAAGCTTAGGGACTGATGACCTTAGCAGTTAAGTCCCATAAGATTTCTTGAACATTTGAACAAGATCTGCAAAATCAAAGAAGTGGCCCCCAGTCTGACTTGTGGGCATCATTGGTCTAAGCTGACGTATGTACTCTCATAATATAGCAGCAAAACCTGATCATCAACTGCATCGTCTGCCATGCAGTGCAAGACTTCTCCTGGCAGATGTAACATTTGCCCATATACTACCTATGCTATCGTAGCATTGAGATTGCTTTTGAATGACGTCCGTAGTCAGATGAGTACACTATGTAGTGTCTCCATCCAACTGTGTGTCATGTGACAACGCAGAGTTGCTTTCAATTGGCGATGCAGGCGTTCCACTATACCATTTGATCCAGGATGATAGGCTGTGGTGTGTATATGCTTTATGCCTAATAAAGTAGCTAATGTTCTGAAATGCTTCGAATTGTAGTCCCTGGTAGTAGTAAGGCAACAGGCGCACCACCCCACGTTGCATTATTGCCAAATGTATTCAAGATGGCGGGTCCAAGATGGTGGTGATAGAAGTGGCAACATCGCAATGACGTCATGCCAGGAAGTTGAAATTTTGGCAGGAAATAGGCCAATTTGGCTACCTCTACTTACCTAACGCCCTCCCCTCCACACTGCCTTCCATCTCCCCTCCCCAAGAAAATGGCGAGAATTTCAAATTTTTTCAGAAGAAAGGTCACTTGCACTGCCTCTGCTAAGCTAAGAAAGTGGCGGGAAACTTTTGGCCGGAAAACAGGTCAATTGGACTACCTCCACTAACCTAAGTCATCCAACCACCACTTTCTCCTTGGAACTGATGGGAAAAGGACTCCTCTTTATTTCGCAAGCAGTGTTTATTTCAACGATTTGAGTTGTCATAGGCAGTAGCTCCATCCAGTGTGTTCACCAAGAGATCCGTATTCCAGCTGACCTAGTACACAGTACTGCCACCAGAGGGCACTGTCATCCCATGACGGTCGGCAGAAAAACGGTGGGAAAAGGACTCACTGTGTGTCCAGCTGCTGGGGAAAGGAAGGGGTGTAATTTATTTATTTTCAGTGGGAAGTTGGAACAATTTATTTAGGGACGATTTCACATAGTTTGTTTATTACACTGATACAAAACACTCTCCCTGACGTGCTTGGGGTCAAAAAATAACCTACAGACTACTCGTAAATTATCGAAAAAATGCAGTGCACTGATGTACAGAAACGCAGACAACTCGTAAATTATCAAAATAATGCATGTATAATGCTCTGCAAACACGCTTGCCAGTTGAAAACTGTTGAAATAATGCATTGCAAACCTGCAGACCTGCAAGCTACTCGTAAATTATCGATATAATACAGTACACTGATGTATAGACACGAGAACCAACTCGTAAATTGCCAAAATAATGCATGTAAAACGCTCTGCAAACACACTCACTAATTATAAACTGTCGAAATAATGCATTGCACAGCCTACAGACTTGTTCACAGAATAATGCGACAAACACATTCACTACACGTAAAAACGGCAAAATAATGCATGTAGAACACTCTACAAACACGTTCACAAAGCTTAAACAGCCAAAAATAATGCACTGCACAAACACTCATTGCACATAAAAATGCTTATCGTTAAGAAAGTCGACCACAACATATCAGTGAACTATTCCTTACAGAGGCCCTAAGGCAGCACACTCACGCTGGTCCCACATGCGAGATGCATCTTGGCAGGCACCTATTCACTGTTGCTGACTCATAGCTTTTGTACATGCTCAGGCCTAATTCCCGTGCAAGAGATTTTTGCCTAACGCCTCACCATCGCAAGTGCAGCTAAAAGAACAAACCAACATCACATGTCTATGTAAATAACGGCCAAGTCTCCCCCTGGAGGCACTATAGAAATCTTTTGCAATGCTCTCAGAAACTGTTAAGGACAATAGTCCAGAATAACACTGAATGCATTCTTCCAGATGGTCCTAAAAGTACAGCCCATCCATCACATATCAGCCCCTCACGGAAATTGTGAAGTGTCGAAGAAATACACTCCTGGAAATGGAAAAAAGAACACATTGACACCTGTGTGTCAGACCCACCATACTTGCTCCGGACACTGCGAGAGGGCTGTACAAGCAATGATCACACGCACGGCACAGAGGACATACCAGGAACCGTGGTGTTGGCCGTCGAATGGCGCTAGCTGCGCAGCATTTGTGCACCGCCGCCGTCAGTGTCAGCCAGTTTGTCGTGGCATACGGAGCTCCATCGCAGTCTTTAACACTGGTAGCATGCCGCGACAGCGTGGACGTGAACCGTATGTGCAGTTGACGGACTTTGAGCGAGGGCGTATAGTGGGCATGCGGGAGGCCGGGTGGACGCACCGCCGAATTGCTCAACACGTGGGGCGTGAGGTCTCCACAGTACATCGATGTTGTCGCCAGTGGTCGGCGGAAGGTGCACGTGCCCGTCGACCTGGGACCGGACCGCAGCGACGCACGGATGCACGCCAAGACCGTAGGATCCTACGCAGTGCCGTAGGGGACCGCACCGCCACTTCCCAGCAAATTAGGGACACTGTTGCTCCTGGGGTATCGGCGAGGACCATTCGCAACCGTCTCCATGAAGCTGGGCTACGGTCCCGCACACCGTTAGGCCGTCTTCCGCTCACGCCCCAACATCGTGCAGCCCGCCTCCAGTGGTGTCGCGACAGGCGTGAATGGAGGGACGAATGGAGACGTGTCGTCTTCAGCGATGAGAGTCGCTTCTGCCTTGGTGCCAATGATGGTCGTATGCGTGTTTGGCGCCGTGCAGGTGAGCGCCACAATCAGGACTGCATACGACCGAGGCACACAGGGCCAACACCCGGCATCATGGTGTGGGGAGCAATCTCCTACACTGGCCGTACACCACTGGTGATCGTCGAGGGGACACTGAATAGTGCACGGTACATCCAAACCGTCATCGAACCCATCGTTCTACCATTCCTAGACCGGCAAGGGAACTTGCTGTTCCAACAGGACAATGCACGTCCGCATGTATCCCGTGCCACCCAACGTGCTCTAGAAGGTGTAAGTCAACTACCCTGGCCAGCAAGATCTCCGGATCTGTCCCCCATTGAGCATGTTTGGGACTGGATGAAGCGTCGTCTCACGCGGTCTGCACGTCCAGCACGAACGCTGGTCCAACTGAGGCGCCAGGTGGAAATGGAATGGCAAGCCGTTCCACAGGACTACATCCAGCATCTCTACGATCGTCTCCATGGGAGAATAGCAGCCTGCATTGCTGCGAAAGGTGGATATACACTGTACTAGTGCCGACATTGTGCATGCTCTGTTGCCTGTGTCTATGTGCCTGTGGTTCTGTCAGTGTGATCATGTGATGTATCTGACCCCAGGAATGTGTCAATAAAGTTTCCCCTTCCTGGGACAATGAATACACGGTGTTCTTATTTCAATTTCCAGGAGTGTAGTTGACAGTCGCTTTTGTTGTTGTAGGAGCTTTCGTGATGTCTCAGCTTGTCTGCATGGAAATTCTTGCCCTAACAGGACCTGTTTACGAAAACAGTCCTGAATAACACCGAATGCTTTCTTCCTGAAGGTCCTAATGAGATAACCCATGCTACCCATATTGAAAATTGTGATGTCCTGCTTTCAATAAAGGGCTCCGAAATGGTAAATGTTCTCACCGCTAAAAGTCTTCATCATGCCTGTACGCTCTTGAGAAAACACCGTTAACCCTAAAAGCATTCTAGTTGTATGGAGGGACAGCACCCTGCTAGAGCACACAGACTCCTCTGTTCCCATCCCCGGAGCACAGATACCCTTTGTTGTTGAACATGAACTGCTTGAGAAATTATTACAGGGAGGACACAGGCTTTTTCAAACAGCCAACTGCTGCACCCGAATGCCACGTGACTGCTGCCTGCATTGGACACCCACATAACCTTGTGGACATTGCCCACCTTGAGGTGATGGTTCTTTATCAACACAAAAGCAATTATAGGTAACTAAACAATAGGAGATAAAAGTACAGCCATCCCAAGTACAACATGTTCGTCTAAACCGTAGCAACACAGGCCACCCTAATGGCGGGAGGGGGGGGGGGCACACAGGCGATGGCGAACTGACAAAGACTCGACAGATTCCCACAGCTAGGTGGAGTGTGCTGTGAACTACTGAGTAGTTAGAAACTTATCTCATCTGTGAAGACCTTCACGTGAAAACTCGAAAAAAATAGAGGAAACTGATGTTTTAACTCGCTAATACCGATGTCAGTGAATAACAGATTCCAAATCATCCTTATAATTTACAAAGTCATTTAAGATGTTTCTCATGTCTAGAGAACCAGCAAGCATGTCTTCCACCCACCTTTCACCTACTATATGCACACAATGCACACCACAATCGATGTTCTCTCAAGCAAATAGAGATGGGAAAATGTGAAGAAACAGTCAGCCGGACAAGGGAGGGAATAATGGTCCAGCACAAACACACGTCCATATTGAAGCTTCTCAAATTTCCATGGGGAACACACGTGATCACGAAGGGAGTCCAACATATACTGAGCATTAGTTCGCTATTCAGCCGTCTAGAGGGCGACACAGTTAGGTCAGCTACATTCCTGTACCCCAACCGGCCTTTCCATTTGGACGGTTCCTGCTGTTAGCGGGAAACGTGAATCATTCTCGCCACAGGCCAATACCAAAACGTACTCCTCGCACACCAGATAGAACTGTCCTAGGAAACCGATCACATGTACAGGGCTATTACAAATGATTGAAGCGATTTCATAAATTCACTGTAGCTCCATTCATTGACATATGGTCACGACACACTACAGATACGTAGAAAAACTCATAAAGTTTTGTTCGGCTGAAGCCGCACTTCAGGTTTCTGCCGCCAGAGCGCTCGAGAGCGCAGTGAGACAAAATGGCGACAGGAGCCGAGAAAGCGTATGTCGTGCTTGAAATGCACTCACATCAGTCAGTCATAACAGTGCAACGACACTTCAGGACGAAGTTCAACAAAGATCCACCAACTGCACTCACATCAGTCAGTCATAACAGTGCAACGACACTTCAGGACGAAGTTCAACAAAGATCCACCAACTGGTAACTCCATTCGGCGATGGTATGCGCAGTTTAAAGCTTCTGGATGCCTCTGTAAGGGGAAATCAACGGGTCGGCCTGCAGTGAGCGAAGAAACGGTTGAACGCGTGCGGGCAAGTTTCACGCGTAGCCCGCGGAAGTCGACGAATGAAGCAAGCAGGGAGCTAAACGTACCACAGCCGACGGTTTGGAAAATCTTACGGAAAAGGCTAAAGCAGAAGCCTTACCGTTTACAATTGCTACAAGCCCTGACACCCGATGACAAAGTCAAACGCTTTGAATTTTCGGTGCGGTTGCAACAGCTCATGGAAGAGGATGCGTTAATTGCGAAACTTGTTTTCAGTGATGAAGCACCATTTTTTCTTAATGGTGAAGTGAACAGACACAATGTGTGAATCTGGGCGGTAGAGAATCCTCACGCATTCGTACAGCAAATTCGCAATTCACCAAAAGTTAACGTGTTTTGTGCAATCTCACGGTTTAAAGTTTACGGCCCCTTTTTCTTCTGCGAAAAAACGTTACAGGACACGTGTATCGTGACATGCTGGAAAATTGGCTCATGCCACAACTGGATACCGACAGCGCCGACTTCATCTTTCAACAGGATGGTGCTCCACCGCACTTCCATCATGATGTTCGGCATTTCTTAAACAGGAGATTGGAAAACCGATGGATCGGTCATGGTGGAGATCATGATCAGCAATTCATGTCATGGCCTCCACGCTCTCCCGACTTAACCCCATGCGATTTCTTTCTGTGGGGTTATGTGAAAGATTCAGTGTTTAAACCTCCTCTACCATGAAACGTGCCAGAACTGCGAGCTCGCATCAACGATGCTTTCGAACTCATTGATGGGGACATGCTGCGCAGAGTGTGGGAGGAACTTGATTATCGGCTTGATGTCTGCCGAATCACTAAAGGGGCACATATCGAACATTTGTGAATGCCTAAAAAAACTTTTTGAGTTTTTGTGTGTGTGTGCAAAGCATTGTGAAAATATCTCAATAATAAAGTTATTGTAGAGCTGTGAAATCGCTTTAATCATTTGTAATAACCCTGTATATTTGATCGCTATACTTACAATTAAATATTACGATTGCGGTCTCAATTGGACGATATTCGACAATGAGCACCCCACACAGAGATGTGGCTCTGGAAATAGAAATATCTGTAGTATTCTTATGACTTAACATATTTTTCCAAATAAAAAAAATCTTTCATTCCCTTTGCTATCACAGTATTCCACGTCAAATCCCTATCTTCCTTACAACTGACCATAGTCCTTTTCTTTGCATGTGTCGGAACACGCAAACACACCTACTTTATAAGCCTGATGCTCAAGGCGAGCCTATCACGCATCCCCTACTACTAAGTATAATACTTCGCCAATAACTGATTGCTGGCGAGTGAAAATCAGTGACGGGTGGACATGTCTCATAAATTTTTCCTGCGAGTGGTACCATTGTGTCTCAGAAAGAGAGGTGTAATCATCTTACAAGCTGCCAGGCGTTAAAAACACGATCACAGTAGCCATGTTACTGTCACAATCAGTATTGATTCTACAGGTGCTCATAAGTATCGCTAATGATATCCATGTTAAAAATTGTACAAGCCTTATAAATCGTGATATGGCGTTACCTCCAAATGAAGTGGTTTTTCCAGACTAATACTGCGACACTGAAAATAGTCAGTGATCACCGGAGGCCAAAAGTGCGGGAGCACGTCACCGATGGTGTAAGCTCGTAATAGAATAACCGAATTTAGAAAGTGATTCGGCAAACAGACAATAATGGTCGCAGCTCCGGCATGGTACACGAGTTATCGGATACACGGACACTTCTAGGTACTGTACATTTGTAATGCGGTCTGTGACAAAAAGTCGATATGCATTACCGGTATGAGTAGTAGTTGCTGCTACGTTTTCGGCTTCATGCTTCCACTTGCATGGTGGTGTACACTTTCGCGCGTCATTCTTGACTTTCTTGTGGTACGTACTAGTACAAAATTTGCGCCGATGGCGAGTGGTTACGATTTCTTGATGATCGGTGGCGTGGTCGCTGACCTGTGTGCGTCGTTTGTAATGCGGCTACTTGCGCGGTAAGCTCCGCTAATTGTTACTGGAGCGATGCCAGTGTCACTGCAGACGTGTCCTCATGCAGTGATGTCAGTGCTGACACGTTTGTAGCGGGATACATCTCGACAATCCTGTCAGTTGTTTGCGCTAGTGTATTTAAATCAGCCCTGCACACAGTCAGAAGTTTTTGAGTGTCAGAGGGTAATGGGGACAACAAAATATTGCGCAGCACGTTGTTGTTTACTGTGTTACTTGCCAGTCCGCACAAACGGCGTAAAAGTTGTGACGGGATTTGATAGCCGAGATGCTCAGTGCCTAAAACCTTCTCTTGTCGCTTAGCTTCTGATTATGACAGGCGCGTCACTAGCGCGTTCTTAATTGACGCATACCATTCGGCGTTGGGCGGTGCAGCAAAGATATCTTTTATCTCAGCAGTTAAGTCTTCTGTTAGTGCTGCGACTACATAGATATATGTCGTTTCTTCTGCTGACGCCTGCACAAGGACGAGATGGCTTTCAAACTGTGCGAACCGCAACACCCGATTGTGTTGCCAGAACGGCGATGGTTTAATTGTAACCTATTAACTGTGCTGCTATCAGCTGGCTCTGTGGTGACTGGCGGATTGTCCACTTTTGTGCGAGAACGAGCGCGGCGCAGCTGACGCAAAGTAATCAACGTCCACGTTACGATGCGGTGCAGAACGTTGAAGCCGACGCGGTCGTGTTGTGTTTTCGCCGGAGCCACAAAATATGTGATATCTGGTAGAATTGAAAATTTATTTCCGCATAGAAGGTGTCTATCAGGGAAGCTTACAAGCGTGGAAGACTGAACAGTTAACTGTCATGAGCGACATGGAATCCTCTGTATCACTAACGAGAAAGAGTAATTATAACGTCAAATACTAGTCGCATGGAATTTTTATACACCACTGTTTACTCGTGTTTGCAGGGACTGAATAAGATGATACAAGTCTCTCATTTCTCAGTATCATAACAACACCTACAATGACAACAGGATTCATTAACCGACTTTGGAAAATTTTTCGTCAGCAAGCTACATGAGCTAAGAAAAGAGCGGTGACACAAAATAAAATTTACGACCATTTCAATGAGGCAGAAAATGATGTATTTAGGAGGCAGCAGTCAGTAGTAAACGTGGATGTGGTACGGAGATCATCAACAGCATATTTCTCTGTCACATTTGTTGGAAGTATGAGTGGGACTGAAGCTAAAAAAGATTTTTTGTTGAAAATGATAATTTGGATTAATTTTAATATGAAAATGAGATAAATATGCGATCAATTAAATGTATGGTTCAGTGCTATTAACATAACTGAATTACGTTTACATAATCCTTCAACCCTTCATTCAAAGATTCACGAGCTACAGGAACTATCTGAGATATGGCTGGTTTAGAAATGTGGAATCAATATGCAAGACTTTGATACGGATCTCCTCTTGCTTTCCTGAAATTTGTGCCTATATTTGAAACAACTGACCCTGCAATATTCATTAGAATTTCAAAATCTGACTGTGACATCCTAGTGAAGTTACGAAAACCAAAGCTGTCTTCCTAAATTCAGCTCACAAAGCATGTCAGCCTTCCACGTCTTCTATGGCATGTTTTTGACCACTAACGACGAAAATCTTTTTGTTTGTCTCCTTATATCGTTGAGTATTATTAATGCAGCACCACGTGCCGTTAATTCTTCCTCTCTATTTGTCATAGCGTAGCTCTCAATGTGAATACAAAATGTTAAACGCTTGCTGCCAGTTCAGCACAGAAGATGATGTGAATACATATTTGGAAATGTTCGTCGCCAGTGTAGATGGGAACACAAATAAAGAACAATTTTGCCAACATGTTGCAGAACAAGTTACAAACAGTGTTGTGAACAGAAACATATTTAGCATTTATCTGATAATAAATATGCAACCAGACACTTTTTTACGATTTATTCAACCATGAACATGTTTTTGAGCCACTTCAGGCTCATCTTCAGAGGGAGGTATTACAGAAACGTTATCTTGTGGACCAAGTGTAGCTAGATGGAGTGCTGGTGAGTGCACTGCCTTGGGGTATTGACATCAGATTGCTTCTTATAACATGCATTATTAAGCTATGCACACAAATAAACACAATATGTAGCTAAACTTGGTTTTACACTGGCTCACAGGATGTAAACATTCGATGTTTTTACAAAGAATATTCTTCACTAAGAGACTCTGCGTACCATACTTTTCTAAGCAGTGATGTAAAAGCTCAGTGTGGCATAAGCAAGAATAACTTTTCATGGTGGTTAATTTTACATAATTGTAAATTATGTAATTGTAATTGCAATGCTGTTTTGATTCCTATAACTAACAATGCCCAAGATAATAGTTAAAACCAGATTTTGTCCATTAACATATTTCTTTCCATAATCATAATAATTTTACAAACTTATTGACTTATGATGTAGTCTGTATTATTGAGAACATTTGCTATCAATACTAACACGATAAAAGTTGGACACTTCTCTCCCCTTTCATGTGCCTTAAATTGCAAATACTTCTTTATTTACACATTTGATAAGTGGTTATATGCATTTTAATGTTTTATTGTTTCACATTTGATCTCATACGGATTACTGAGCTCTGCCAATGGATTTTGAGCGCTATGCATTATCCACTATTGCATTATCAGATAGAAACATGTCACGAGTTGTTCAGCTTGTTTAGGAGAATATTTTATCAGTGGTAATCGATTTGATTTGGGCTAGTGGGTTATCATTCGTAATGTTATAGTTTCTGTATAATTACTCGCATGTGTGAATGTAGTGTTCAGCCAACTGAAGAGGAGTATGGTACTCCTCGTCCCAGGTAAGGTGGGTAGGTCGTCAAACGGACCGACTTGGAACAGGACAGGCACCACATGACATATTCATTCCCATTGTCTATTCTTTTACAAATAAATTCATAAAACTTTATCAGCATGACCAGCAAGGATTCAGGATTCACACTCATAGCAGCAGAAGTTCAAAAACATAACGAAATAAACCTTTAACATGTGAAATTTCATCATTTATTCACTTACTATTGGCTACATTTGTTGTTATAGGTACACTTTTCTTCATAAGTAAGAGAGATTCTTCGATGAATTCTGCACAGCATACAAACAATACTTACAGATGTTTGAAACTCTAGAATTTATTTATTTTATGAGAAAATGAATGAGCTGTTACATTTTAAACTTCATGTTTAGAAAAAAACTCAAATTTTATAGTTAATTATCTCAGTTTTAACACTGTTTTTATAGCTTTGGAAAATTCTAGAGTTTTGCATTAAGGAGTTAGTGTTTAATAAGCATACCAAGTTTGAAAGTAACAGGATATTTGCGTTTTGTGGAAAATTGCCGTTAAAGTTTCTGCTCGTATTTGGCATCCTTTTAGAACTGTCAAGCACCAGAAGCAGGTTCTTTTTCATTTTCTAAATCAGTTTTCTTCCTTTTCACATTACTATGATGCACTCTTCTTGATTTTATCACCTTCAAAAATGATTTATCTGCTTTCACTACACACTCTCTGTCTATCGCATACAAAGCTTTGACGAAGTTCACTCTGGGCTTAGTTCCTGTTTTCTCTAAAACATATTTCCTGCTTTACACACCATCATTAAAACATGAAACTGCATCATAAACACCAACAGCAAGTGCATTTCTTCCCACAAAAATTTTTTTGGTAATCATTCCTTTACACATTGGTTAAAAATTGTATTTGGGTTTTGGGTAGTGCCATGAAGACATTTCTTCAATAACTTTTCATTTGCAAGGTCCCTGAACATAGGTTTGATGGCTTCTACTACAGTGGTCAGTAGAGAATTCCTGTGATGATATTCTTCACCACCAGAAATTGGCCTTTGGTAACCACACCATGATTCAATTTTTTTGGGCAGAAGTTATAGATAGGGTTATTGTCTGTGGACATTTTGTGGAAGTATAAGGCCCAAACTGTTTGCTTCATATTTTTCAAGCCCCTGTGTTCCTTCTTATTGCCAAGCCATAATATGTCAGTAGCTTGTCAATTTCTGCATCTGTCAGTAGCCCTCTCCCTTTTTTACCTTTCCCATCAGATAATTTTTTTCCTGACAAATCTTGTCTCAGCCTTCTAAGTCTAGTGCCAAATCTTTTCTGTACGTCTCCCACACATTATAACTTCTGTACCATATGGAGCACATTTTTGAATCTCGAGTAAAGCTTTACTATCACCATCACCAAGATATTTTCTGTATTGCAGGCCACGAGAGGCAACAGATTTGGTAAATGAACTGACAACTCCCTGCACTTCCATACCTCCGCTTGAGCGTTTATATTTCATATTACATTCATGATCTGGAATCATTTTCACAAACTATGACAAAATTTGCTCAACACTTCAGCGTCCAGTATTTTGCCAGTGTCAACAGATGTTTTAACAACACCATTCATAGAAGTGAGCCCTCTTTTTTGCCAGATACCATCAAAAACGTGTCCGTGTGACCATAATTTTCGATAACAGATTCTTCTGCAGCATTTTTCGTTGAAGATTCTGGAACTTCTTTTACAGCCCCAAGCAGTAATATGTAATATCTCTCAAATTTTGCTGGAGGAGGTGGAAGATTCATCAGTGCACAAAGTGTTCTTGGTGCATTCTTTCCCTTACCGATACAGTGCATGCCATATGCTACCCCCAAATTCACATCATAACCTTTGTTTACGATTTTAGATGTTACACAAGACACATCAACTTTGAATTTGCTGCATATCACAGATAAGTTCGTAGAAATGCCTTTCCTGGCACTGTCATCTTCCACCACAGAACACATTGCACACCAAAGCAAAACTTGCACATAACATTGTCCAATATTAACTGCGAAAGTATGTTAACATCACCAATAATATTACACGAACCCTCAGATTCACAGCCTACATTTTCATTAGCACCAAAAACAAGTTTCCTTCTTGAAGCACTCAGCGGTGGCTTGTTCACCGGCTCTAAGAGGTTGCTGTCTTGAGCCACTGGTGTAACATTTGTTGTAGCACCCTTTAGAGTGTATCTGTTACCCTGGTGATGTTGTTTGCGGTTGAAGCAATGAATTTTAGGGATCTTGTGCGATAATATGCCACAATCGAACACAAAACGATATGGCCAAATGAAAATCGTATCGAAATTCATAACACCACATTGCAAGCCTTTCAAAACAGAACACACAAAATCAGCGATCAAAACAATGCACGTCGGTAGCAGCAGAGAAAGTATCAATATCAATGCTTAAATCAATAGCACGTAACACAGATGATCGTTCTTTTAAATTCAAAGTGTACATCATTGCATATGAACATCAACTGATGAAGGAATGTTTAAAGCTCTTCCTTATATTTTTCTTCTTCTTCTTATTTGTAAATGTGAAGAGAAACATGATTCATGAATATCCACAGAGATGTGCATTTAGGTTCTAGTAGCGCCGAAAATTGTAGAACACACGTCTTGTGCGAGTGAAGTATCATCGTAATTCTTCTGCTAGTTGCAGGTCACGAAACGGGTCGAAATAGTAAACATTATTTGCATTTTTCATAGAACATGACACCCAGTGGGTGCCAGGACCTCCAGAAACATCTAAAGTCACAGTAACACATTCACCTGTTTTCCACATAGTCTTTGGTAATGTATTCTGCATAAACACACCACAGAATCTTGGAATGTTGAATTTTTTTCTAACAAACTTAAGAAAATTAGTATTTGTGAGAGGCCAGTCTGGTAGGATTTCTAATGGGCTTTTTTTATTTATGAGCAGACCAAGCCCTTTCCTGCATGGTTTCAAATATAATCCTTTCCCAATGGCTGTGGCTTCCATCACGTGGTTATGACTTCTTGTTTCTTTTAACTGCACTTGGGAGTATTGCACGTTCTTGACTGTTCGAGCAGTAGTTGCAACACCACTAGCGAGGGACACTACGGCCGAGACAGTGGAAAGGGCTGGGATGAGGAATGGAAGAAAACCACCAGCCATATTGCGTATTGGTAGAACTCTAGGTGCTTTAAGCGATCCTCATCTCCTTCCCGCACCCTTCTGCTTCAAAGCGTTTTTAGTTGCATACATCACTGTCAGGATACAGTTCTTCAAACACCTTTGCTTCCCACCCTTCTTCTTCTTTAGTGCACAACGTGGAACATACATAACTTGTTTGAAATTCATCACTCCTAAACGCAGTTTTATCAACTGCAAATGCTGCAATGCATTGACCTATATCAACATCCTTTCTTCTGCATATCGCCTTAGCCTTATCAGCTAAAATACTGTCTGCTGTGTGACGATTTGGGAGATCTTTATTTGCAGCGTATGCTATATCTTGTTCCATATACACTTCATCGAGCAGATTGATCCCCTCATCATCTCGTGCAAAGCGTTTTTGAAGCTTTGTTCCATGTCCGCAGTAGTTATATCCCAGAAAGAGTAATTCCACTGCCAGTTTGTCTAGAATACCTCCATCTCCTCTAACGCCTCTCCTAGTATGCATGTTATGCTACAGTGGTTGTTGTGGACTGAGCACCCCATTATGTAGCAAATCGTTAGCATCAGTCAAACTTTCTTGTGCTGCAGGAAAACCAAGCCATTTGACTAACGTTGTATTTCCATTACCTTATAACTCTCTCCCCGTAAAACATATCTGATTCTTAGCTTTTCTGCAGCTCCTCAGAGTAGAAGCAATCTGAAATTTCTTCACCTTTATTGTCCTTCAAGATATGAGTTCTAGGATTCGTTCTTTGCACCTTTGAAACTGTAAATATCTCTGTTGATTTCTCAAATGCTGTCTTGTGTTTTGACATATGTACCAAATCACCTACATTAAATTTCTGTTTGCCTGGATACAGCATTTTAATGCGATAGTACTCTGTATCCATGAGTCCATTGTCATGAACATCGATTGGCCTTTTTTCAATTGTGCTATGTTTGGTTCTGTTATACTGTGCAATTATTTGTTGGACGATATTTGTCCATTTGTATGAGTAGCTAAGGTAACAATGAACAAAGTATCCACATTTGACCTTTTATTGTTCTGTTCGGATGTTCCACAATACTCATCTTCAGGTGTGTGAATGTTGAGTGGTGGTGTATTCCATACTGCTGCCTCACGGTTTTGAAATATCTATTGTAAAACTCTCCACTGTGACCGGTTTGGAGGTTGTCTGAGCATTGATCCGTCCCTGGCTGCAGAAAACACTCCAACACATCAGCAACACTTCTCCCCTTTTTTATTTTTACAGATAATGCCCAGGCAAATTTGGATTATGTATCAATAACGATAAATATTTATGAATCCATCATTCTCATGTGAATACTCCCTGATATCTGCAAGATCAGCCTGCCATAAGTCATCCAAATTTTTAATCATAATATGCCTATGAGGATATGTTTTGTGTGCTGGTTTCTGCAATTCTCGAACTACTGTTTTCATAATTATTAGATGATACCTCTCTTTAAGCTCAGCTACGTCTATTAATACTAGATTTGTTAAAAACCATGAAAATGTACATATACCTCAGGTAAAACAAACTGTAATGTAATTATTTAAGCTTGCAGACTGTACAAAGTAAATATACTTATGCAGGCATCGACATTAGCTCATTTTCTTATATTTTTCGTCTCCTGTACGAAAAATTACAGCCATACTCGATGCATTTATTGACAATCATGTCAAAGCTCTAAAGATAAATTAGTTATACCAGTTTATCCCTATTTATCCCTAGTCATCTGGGGGTAGGGGGTGGGATGACGGTGGGGTCAGAATTGTATGATGTCAGAATTGTGCTTGGAACGCCATCTCCCAACTACTTTCGCATCCCATGACATCATTGTGAAAGTGTTTGATTGCCTTTTTAGACCTGAGAAGTTGGTGGTCGAATGTTGACCACTTGCACTGCGAGGTCAAAAGTGTCTTAGAGAAGAACCAAAGAGGCTTGGTTGTAACACTGATATGTTGCTTTAATATTGGATTCACGTCTGCAGTAACCAAGATGTGAGCATCAGGTATGGGGTGAGCCAGTGTAACAGCATGGGCGAGAACGACCTTGAGGGACTCGAAATCTGTGATCAAATCATTTGTTGAAGGCGCCTTCCTAGCGCCTTATATATTCTTACCAATGAGGAAGTAGGTAAGGGGGTCCTGTACAGAGGCAACATGTGGGAGATGGCAGCAGTAGAAATTTATGATACCGAAGTATCTACACAGGTCGCAGTAGTCTTTAGGTAAAGGGAGGTTGTGAATTAGCTCAACACAGCCGTCAGCTGGATGCTTTTAGGCAAAACGATGTAGACCAGGAAGGTATACTGTCATGGGTTAGGTGTGACTTTTTACGATTGATTTCAACCCATTGCAGTAGAGCGTCGCCTAGACTTGTAACAAGGGCTCTTCGTGCTTCTGAGTGGTAGACAAAAGAACTGAAATGTCGTCAAGATGCGAATGGCACATTGAACAAGAAAGTCAGTAAATCTCTGCCACATTTGGGCTGTGTTTTTGAGGCCATAAGGCATGAAGCAGCACTTGCAAAATCTCAGTGGGGTAATCAGTGAAGTTTTTGGAATGTCATTGGTAAATGTAGGTATTTGGTGGTAAGTGTTCCAGAAGACCAGGACACTAAACACCTGTGTGCCATTAAATCTTGGACGTGTGGGATTGGGTATTTATCTATGACAATTCAAGAGTTCAGGACCTGGTAATTCCTGCTGAGACAAAATGGGCCATTTTTTTCTGGACAAGATATAAGGGGGAAGACCAGGTTTTGTCTGGTGGGTGAATGGTTCCAGCATCGAGTAGTTTGCTGATGACTGGCTTGGCATGTCGTAACTTTTGGGGTTAAGATGACGTTCCTTATGATGTACGGGTGGACATTCACTTGTATTAATTCCGTGATACCTGTCATTAGAGATAACTGACATGACCATTTGTTGCAACTTGCCTGAAGAGCTTCACTGTCAGAGAGTGAGGGGAAAGTGCACTGGGGAGATACACTGGAGAGACAAATGTCACTGATCTTCAGGTTCTGAGACATCAGCATCACTGAAGGTAGAACAGACCTGGTAGCAACTGAATCGCCCAGTTGAGTAGAAATCATGTCAGAGAGCTGGCATGCAATGTGAAGAGCTGTGCCAGCCATATAGATGAAGTGTCAATCTGTTGATGTAGTGAGGCATTGTGTGCCTGAAGAGCATTGACAGTGGAGCACATGAGCAAAAGCTTGAGTAGTGAAATGGTGACATGGCCAATAAAGTGGAGCACTCGAAGAGGAAATGGAAGAGGGAGTGTTGTATAGGCAGCATGGAAGGGGCAGTGCCGAATAAGCCCAGAATTAGTGCACCAGATGCATGGTACAGCAGTAAGGCTGAATGTATGTTGAGTAAAAGTACTAAGTGTCTAAGGAAAACGACATTGAGGACCGGCTGTCGACATCAGTGACATGAAATGTTCATGGGAAAAACAGTTCAGACATGAGATGAACCTAGAGGTCCACAATATCAAGGACTTTGATGTGGGTTTTGTTTGCCAAGTGCAGTGTCAGTTTGGTAGGGAATGTGGGAGATAGGGTCAGCCTCTGCCCCAGCATTGATGAGAAATTGGAGGCCTGATATGCAGTCCAGAACGAAAAAACGACCGCTGGAAGATGTGGAGCTGTTTGTTGACTGTTGTTTGATGAGTCACAGTGTATGAGAGGTAAGGAACGGGGTGTCTTAACTGTTCTGCATATAGAGTTTACCACATGGAAGGGGGGGGGGGGGGGTGGCAGTTCTTAGCAATGTCTTCAAATGTAATGTGGAACCAGCAGAAGGGGTACACAATGTGGGCAGTAAGCCATGGCACACACATACCCTCTGTTGGATTCTGCAGAGAGGTGTCCTGTTGTTTGGCTGCTTCCTCGATAGAGGTCAGATGTGTTCAGGGAGTCGAACAACCATGTGCACCTTCGCACAGCCTCTGCCAACTGAATGAATTGGAGTGGGGGAGGGGGTCGACCATAGTGACAACATTAACAACCGAATGGCTGTGTGGGCTAGCAAGAATGTGTCTGTGATGCAGAAAGCTATATGCTTGATCTGTGAGTCATAAAATGCTTTCCAGTCGTTCAGACGTATGTGACAATAATTGAAATTGCAATTCATATGAGAGCTTGACAAGCCACAATGTTCTAAACAAAATTTCTATCATGAATTCAACATGCACTGACATGTAAAGGTGCCACAAAAGCTGAGATGGGATCCTATATCCTAAGTTATTGTCATGTATAATATGATGCATGAGATCGAAAATGGGATGTGACAGCCGGCCGGAGTGGCCGAGCAGTTCTAGGCGCTACAGTCTGGAACCACACGACCGCTACGGTCGCAGGTTCGAATCCTGCCTCGGGCATGGGTGTGTATGATGTCCTTAGGTTAGTTAGGTTTAAGTAGTTCTAAGTTCTAGGTGACTGATGACCTCAGAAGTTTAGTCCCATAGTGCTCAGAGCCATTTGAACCATTTTTTGGGATGTGACAAACATTAAATAACAGTAGTTTTAGCCACAGATTGTCTGCAATGGGCATGTGCAGCGAGGGCCAAGTCACTGATAAGATCTGTGTGATCCTGCAAATGAATAGCCAGGCAAATAAACCAGGACTCTTCGTCCATAATGCTATAAAAGTCAAAGATCTGCCAAGGTGAACCACATAGTTGGATTGTCCTTCAGTAATAGAGGCAAACTGTTTGCGTAGGTGTTGGCATATGGGGTTGACAGCAGTGACTGGTGAAACTGATATAGCAATGCCTACAACAAAATTTTGATTGAGCAGTTGTAGGTGTCACAGTGAGGCGTCACCTGATGTCTTTGTAGGGATGTCAATTGCAGTGACCAGAAGCAGCACTTGACTTCATAGGCAAGAGAGCACAGTAGGCTGGCACAGCAAGAACAACCATGTCATTGAAGGTAGCACTGAATGAACAGGCGGAGGACAGACGTAAGCAAAGTGTTACCAGAAGCCCACAGGGGGGTGGGGGTGGGGGGGGGCTTGTAATGGTCGCCTGGTCATAGATATTGCTAATTGCTATAATCGCACTATTTCACTCCCATTTACGGAGCTTGTTAGCACTTGAGGTTAGGTTGGCGCCATTACAATGCATTGTAGTAATCACTGATGCTTGCTGGATCGCTGCTGTGTCTCGATGTTGATGCTGGCTCTAAATCTGGTTGTCTAGGGTTAAAAACCTGAGGTCCCGTGTTTTGTTTTATGTGCTTTTGATGATAAAGGATGAACGAAACCAACAAATATGTAAACTTCAAATATTTATTTCTCTGGTGGCCATCTTAATTCCACTGTCCACCAAAGACTATGACACAACACAACTTCCTTTACATGTTCTTTGCATTGTTTATCCACCTCAAACTATAACACACTAACACACTGTACCAAAGTGACATTCCGACTGCCTCTCGACCCTTCTTGCTGCTCGTATTTATAACATTGTCAAAGAACTACTAAAAAGAGATATAGTTTACAAGTCACATATACATCTGTTATCATAATTTGTGCAGAAAAGTTATTAATTTGCATCGAGTGACATAATTTAACATGTTATTAAAATGACAGACAGATTTGTTGACTTGACAGAATAATTCTTTGTTACAAAAAGTCCGTTTTTTAGAAGTTTGTCAATTGACTTCTCTAATTTGCATAAATAAGTAATTAACATGAATTATTAAGAAATCATTGGTTTTCGTCTAAAACAGGATTGATTTCGTGAATACTAAGTGAAACCGCTCCTAGTGAACAAATAGGTTTCACTGGGTGATTTTTATTTAAGGAGATCCAAAATACCTAAGTTGTACACTATTTTTCGTACTTCATATTAATTATTTAAGATGAATTCAGTGTTTTTACATGATGACATTTGCTGTATCAGTGATCAAGTGATATTAACTATTGTGTGGGTTAGTAATTCAGTATAATTTAATGGGTTGACTGTTTATGGAGACATGTTACGCAATCATTGTTAACATACACAATAACTTTTCTATAATCATAAATACTCGTTAAACTGGTTGAATTTGGAGGGTATCGCATACTTCGGTACAGTAAAGCCTTTAATATGTTCCATTACAGGCTGAGGATTTGCGATGCAGAGGGCACAGAAGCGCTGATGACCATCACAGGAGGTACATCCTTAGCTACAGATTGTGAAAACAGAGAAGTCAGAACACGAACATACAGAGCCAGGGAGTGGACAATATCTGTAGAAGACAAGTAATGCAAAATGCCACGCCACCTAGCGACAGTGATGAAGTATGTAGTACAGTAACATACATTATAAACAGATTGTGTAAAGTGCAAAGACAGATGATACTGTGTGGAACTACTGAAGTCGGTGCACTGTTTTTTCACCATTGTGCAGTTGGTAAGGTTAGAGTCTCCAATTGAGTCGCATAAGGGCGAAATTGTTTCTGCTCCAGTTTAACAGTAGGATGTTGAGGGTGATACATTTGAGATTCATAGCCTACTGGCACAATGTGATGGGGTAGCACAGAGTCTGATACATTGTATGTTGCAGGATTCATGGTTAGTGAAGCACACACATTGATGTAAACAAACATCAGAATAATGTTTAACAAAATGCAGGCGAATTTGGGGCTGTACACACTCAGGTCGAGAAAATATACACAAATCACACTTCTAGTACGCTACGTACATATGAACTGAGCTGTTAAAATGGCGAACGTAGAAGTCTAACAAAAGATAGAAACATTGTCAGTCCACGACAAAGTGCAAATCCACTTTATCGGCGACGAAAACAATGTTCGTGAGCATCATTGGGGTCACTAATGTGGCAATTCCAGTGCCAACGATGATAGGGTAGAGGATGGAAATCGTCATCAAGTGGTTCACTATTAAAAATTTTAATGAAACGTAGAAACACAATACAACTGAACGAATCGTAATTGCATGCAGCCTCAAAGACAAAGATAGCAGAGTGAGTTACCACAACATCAAAGATGAACGACATTGTTCTAGTGCTCGATGGTCGCCAAAGCTCCTTCGTGGTGCGTCTTTTTTTTTTTCTTTTGTCTGTTTGCCGTTTTCTTAACCATATTCAACACACAGTTGTTTGACAATCATTGACATCAGTTGCATGTCCGTTTTCACCAGCACTCACATGAGAATACAACCAAAGTGACATTGGGCTACATAGTGTTGTCTTAAATGTGTGTCTACATGATGCCTTCTTTTTTTGCGTAAAGCGCATTGCTTCCGGCCGTTGGTGGGAACCTTTATGCTTTTAGCAGACGACAGGGAACTGGAGCCTGTGCTTGTTTGATAGTGCAGTGTGTTGAGGTTATGCTGTGAAGCTATTTACGTAGAATAATGTCTGTTAACTCCAAAGGAAGCTAGTAAAGCAACAGAAAAAGAAAATCACAGGCGCAAACACAAATATTAAAGCCACACAAAATCAGTTGTGTTCGACAGTACAAAAGGTAACCACTGTCGTTAACAAACTAAATAAAGACTATGAAGGTGTACCTCTAACTGTAGAAGACCTTATTTTAAGGGTAGCGACATTAGAAGTTGACTGAGCATGTGCTAAGAAAGAGAGAGAGAGAAGATCAATGAAAATCTGAATGATATCATTAGTCAAACTGAAGCAGGAACGTTAGATAAGGTAATACCATTGCAGAAAAGTTATTAAAAGATTGTAGGTTATGCACAGATGTAGTAGAAAAGGCTATTCAGAAAAAAGAAAATGAAATAGTGAACAAGGTAAACATTAACATACAAGCTGTGGGAAATAGGATCCGCAATATTTTAGAAGAAAATATTACATGATCTCGAAAAATGCACACAACAATACATAGACTACAGTGAACAAACCACAACCATTTGGTATTTATCCACAAAATGTCACGAGCCCCACACCAGGTACCAGTGACGATTGTAGAGTGCAAAATGTAAACATATCCACAATTCCAATACCTGAGCAATTACCAACCGGAATTACAGGTAACAACAATAGCCATATAAATACGACCAAAAATGCCACGTGTCTATCAATTATTTTTGCAGACGAAGGTTTGCTGAGACATCGACAGTTGCCTACATTCACTGCGGAAGGTAAAGGAATGAATCCATTAGTAGTTATCAGTGTTTTTCGTCATGTATTTCCACGCAAGTGGACGGAAGCACAGAAAATAAGATCTCTCGTGGGATGTACGCAAGGTGACGTTATTTTATGGGTAACTGATGTGGCCGAACGTTTCAGCACTTACATCCAATCTGAACGAGCTTTCAACGACAAATACTGGTCTGAGGCAGCGCAGGAAAGACTCAACGTGAGGTTTTCAACCCCGCACCATTCAATGGCAAATTCGGTAGTCTACGTTGACACTTTGAAAAATACCTGAACAAGACACGCTACTGGACGAAACCAATATCACAGACAGACGCGTTAAAAATTTTGAAAAATCGTTTTCCATCGCACATTAGAGAAAAATTAGTCACAACGCCAGAGCAGGACACTGAGTACTTTCTGTCAGTGCTTTATTCTATCGACTTAATCTAGGAGGAAAGACCTGTACCCAATAGAGCAACAGAGAATCAGGCAATGATGGTACACACAACAGCAAAATCACATACCCGGAGGTAACGAGTACGGCAACGGGAAAGGAAAAAACAAACGATTTAAAAGAAATTTTCAAAACAACAGGAGAAATTTCAACGCACGAGCGAATTACAATCCACTATCACAAGGCCCTATGCCGAACATGAACAGAAACAGTCAGCCGCAGCAGCGGCTGACGCGCGGCAACAATGCCATGCTTTACGCTGTACCGCAGCCGACCTTCGGGCAGCAAAATAACGGCACAGCAGCTAACGACACAAATAATTGGCGGAATATCCACACAGTGCAACTAACTGAAATTACTCCAGGTAATGAATTAAGTCACACTACGCCGTCGGAAAACACCAACCGGTCGTAGTTAAGCCCTAGGCTATTGACCTCTCAGTGGCTGGGGGCATGCTTGTTTCAGATGAGAGAATAAGAAGGTAAAGAAGTATCCAAGGTCATCAGTTTTGCTAGTCGCACATTATCAGAAGCAGAAAGGTCTTACTCTGTGTCGGAACTGCAAAGTTTAGCTGTAATATGGTCATTTAAAAAGTTTGGATTTTTTTGTGGGGCAAGAATACGAAAGTTTACTGTGACCATCAGTCACTGTCATTTCTTTTAACATGTAAACTATTGCACCGTAGATTAGCTAGGTGGTGTCCATATTTACAAGAATTCAGTTTCGAGATCATTTATATTAAAGGAAGTCAGAACGTTATTGCAGATGCCTTGTCTAGGTTACCACAAGTTTTAGACGAATTTAGTGAATTAGCAGAGCAAGGTGCAGTAATCAAAACGTTATTAAAGCAAGGTACAACACAAGTCTGATTACCGTAAGTTTTGTTAGCAAATGACAATTAGGCTCGATGCACACGGGCGAGAAACAGCCGCGCATGCTCGCAGCGAGATAGCGGCGTCAGAACTATTCCAGTGCACACACGGCGGCATCGCAGCGATAACCGCGCAACGGGGAGTGAAATTTCAAGTCATCCGATTTGCGTTAAAATTTTTTTTTTATGTAGATGATGCAAAACTGCACCCATATCTGTACTTAGTTTCTCAATAAAACTTTGACTTTTCTCCTAAAAAATACTGTTATAGAATGACGTACGTTCTCTGATATACAGTCTTTCTCACTCGATTTTGAGAAAACTATTAGGTAAAACGAAATGATTTTTTCGTATGTTATAGCCAGAAATCTCAGCTTGACAATGAACTGGTTTTCTTTTCATTATTTCTCGTAGTTACTGTCATACTTCAAAGCAAAGTACAACCCGCGCATATTTTGAAAAGTTTGCAGTGAAAAATGTAGTCTGGTTGGTAGTTTTTGGGGAAGGAGACCAGACAGCGTGGTCATCGGTCTCATCGGATTAGGGAAGGATGGGGAAGGAAGTCGGCCGTGCCCTTTCAGAGGAACCATCCCGGCATTTGCCTGGAGTGATTTAGGGAAATCACGGAAGACCTAAATCAGGATGGCCGGACGCGGGATTGAACCGTCGTCCTCCCGAATGCGAGTCCAGTGTCTAACCACTGCGCCACCTCGCTCGGTAAAAATGTAGTCTCTGGCCAGTTTGCGTTTGGTGCATTTTACAGCATATAATGCATATAACTCTAGAAGGAATGCCGTACCTGTTTCCAGTCTCGAGTCTTGTGGCCGTGACGAAATACGACGCGCCATACTCGAAGCTATGACTGCGCGCTGAACTATTCCGAAGCAGTACTAGATTGGGAGCCAACTAGTATGGTCGTATACAGAAGAAAGCAGGACTGTTTGTTTATTTCGTTTACAAATACATCAAGCAACGCAACAGGAGATTTTGGGTTCACCCGCTCGTTAGTTCACGTCTGCTGAAAGCAGCGTTCGTGACTCTGTTTACAGATTTACGAGAAGATGAAAGTAAATTCTTTAGTTATTTTCGAATGACTGTACATTCGTTTGATGAATTAACAGTGAAACTGCAGTCATTCATCAGAAGCATAGACTCTGCGATGAGGCTTTCAGTTTCACCTCAAGAAATGTTGGCTGTGGCTGCGAGGTAAGCAGAGAGTATTTAAATATTCACACCATGTTAATTATTTTCATCAAAAGCTAAAATATAGTGAACTGGATTATAACTGTAAATGGTATTCTCATATCAACGATATTCTGTTATCGTATTACTGAATATGGGATTTTACTAATGTATTTTGATGTAAAGCATCATAACTAACATCAGTAGATTAGGAGCAGTCGAAATATTTTGCATATAGAGCTGTAAAGTAATTAAACAACGTTGTGCAGAAACTTCAATGCGGTACAAGAATATGTAAAGGGCAGTCGAACAACAGACACACATCTCAAAACAAAATATTTATTAGGAAAGTAATTACAAACACACTTAGAAATACCGTTCTTTTCTATACTTGTTGAGTACGGGTATCAAAAATGTCCACAGAATCTTCACTTTCTGTTGTCACACATGTACTGCTGTAGGACGAAGGGGTAGCCGTGGTGTAGTGGTGTTGCAGGGAACTGGCACGTGCGTTGCGTGAGTCTGAGTAGGAGAATCACGAGACAACACACTCTCTTGATTGTTGCAGTGTGCAGAACGATCAATAGATTGCCTTCATTGAGGATATTGCGGAGCACTAAGATGGAAGCCTCATTCATGTTTCAGAACTTTTGCAATAATTTCATCACCTCGCATCTAAACTCCAATTTAACGTCCAAAGGCAACGTTTCAACTGCATGAACCAGTGACAAAAAATAATTTGTCATCATCCGGTGCTTCGGGTGAAGCTGACGGTACTGGAGTATTCGTGAATCTTAATAAAAATCTTCAATTCTCCTGCGTCGTTTGGCAGCAGGTGCATTATCCAAATTTTTCAAAGGCTCACTCTGGGCAGTTGATGACGTTTCTGCTGTCAATTCCCCAGTCACTCCATCATCATCGACACTAGTTTGCGTGGGACCTGGATCTATTGTGTTTGCACGGAACGACAGTTGACGGCCGTATATATTATTATTATTATTATTATTATTATTATTATTATTAAGTTAATATTGATCTTTTGCAGATACCTGGGTAGTGACTGCAATCTAATTGACCAACATTATCAATACAGAATCGGTCACACAACACTGTGTAAAATAGTAAGGAAAGTTTGCAAAGCTCAGTGGGAAGTCTTGCGTGAAGAGTGTGTACCAAAATTTAGAGAAGAAAGGTGGCTGAAAAATGCCAAGAGATTTGAAAAGCACGCAGACTTCCTGAACTGCCTAGGTACCTTAGATGGTAAGCACGTGAGAATAGTTAAACCATATTTAAGTGGTTCTCAGTTCTACAACTATAAGAAATTCCATTCTGTAGTTCTGTTCGTAGTTGCAGATGCAAACTATTTCTTCAGCTATGTTGAAGTTGGATCTCGTGGTAGAGAATCGGACAGCACTATCTTCGAAAACTCTGAGCTGTATAAACTACTAGATAGTGGCCAAGCAAGCCTACCAGGACAACCTCTACCAGCAACTACAGAACCTTCTGTGCCCTTTACGTTATTGGGGGATGAAGCGTTTTCTCTGTCTAATTTCGTCATGAGACCGTACACCGGAACTTTCCTCTCCTACAAGAAACGCATCTTTAACTACCATTTAAGTCGTGCTCGGAGATATGTGGAGTGCGCATTTGGTATTCTGAGGAATGAATGGCGAATATTTCACAGACCTATCAATGTTAAGTTGAACTTCACTGTTAGCATCATCAAATATTGCTGTGTCCTTCACAACTGTTGTCGTTCCAGAGATAGCTTTAACTTTGTAGACACTTTAAGTATACAGGGCCTATGTGATCTGGGCAATGAAGTTCCAACAACCCAAGGAGGAAGTTTACTTAATTCTAGAAGAAATGTTCTCGCTGATTATTTCATAAACGATGCTGGGAAAGTACCATGGCAAGACAAATGAATCACTGAATGCAGAAACAACACTTGTCCACTTTTTGGTTAAACTGAGTTAAGAGCTGATTTCCATGTTATGGCGCTACCTCTATGGAATGAAGGCAGAAACGACATTTGTCCGTCATTCTTAATTGGGCAAACAAGATCCCGAAGTTAAGAGTGAGAGGAGAAAGAACACTTGTCCAGGACTAGTGCTATTTCTGCAGCCAACGTTGGCTAGCCTGTTGTGTAATATCATCTCTGTGTTCGCATGGTTTTTCTTTGCGAAACACAGCAATGTTGAACAGGGAAGATATGGATGTACATGATGGTGGTGAAAGTAGAAAGAGGAAAAAAGGTGTAAAGAATGTTGAGTATCAGCATGAAATCATAAAAAGGTCGCGAATTAGAGGTTTAGAGTACAAAAACTACAGTGGAAAGTTAGTTTCAAAGAAAAGCATTGGTGTGGACTGCAAGTAAGTAATGTTCTAATACGGGATGTTATACGTCAGTAAAATGGTAAACTAATGATTTATTGCGTGACTGAAATATCTGTGTAATCTTGTAGATGTTGTAGAAACTGCTTTGGAAGAATTCCTGAAGAGGAAAGAAATGAAGTATTTTCACTTTTCTACAATATGATATCAAAGGACGCACAAGATTCTTATCTCCAAGGGCAGATTACATTAGGTAATATTTCCAGAAGACGAAAAAGAGTACCAGAAGGAGGCAACTGCAAACCAAGATGCAACAATTTTCAGTATTTTATTAATTCCAGCACTGGACGATCAGAGGTATGCAAGAAAGCCTTCTTAAGGATCCATGGTGCCACAAACCAAAAGGTAAGGAGGATAAGCAATCTGCTTGCTTGTGGAAAGTCGCCTAGTGACCAGAAGGGTAAAAAGCATCGGGAAATCAAATCGGTGGTGCAGAAATAAGTTTGATAATTGGTCACATAAATTCCTATCCCCAAAAAATTACTCACTATGGCAGGAGAGAACGGCGTTATTTAAATAGCCAACTTAATGTCAAAATCATGCATGAGTAGTTCAGATTCTGTCATTTCCAAGCAAGTAATATTAAGTACGAATTTTATTTAAAAATATTCAAAGAACGTTTTTCACTTACATTTGGTCAACCACAAGTTGACACATGTGGTTCTTGTGAAGTGCTTCAAAATAAATTACGAAACAAAACACTGAATGAAAAGGCTAAGAGGGTTGCCGTGGCAGAAATGATGGTTCATAAACACAGGGCTGCCAAGTTTTCTGCTTGTATTCGTGAAGTACAAGTATTGCGTCAAAAAGACGAGGATGTTGCAGATATTGCCATAGATTTTATGCAAAATCTGTCCCTTCCTACCTTCAGCAACTCAATGTATTCAATATACACAACCTGAAGACAGGATATGCAACATTCTACATTTATCACGAAGGTGTAGCAAAGAAAGGTCCCGATGAAGTCCGCACGTTTCTGCTGGATTGCATACGAAACGAGTTGTCACCAAACATAAAATACCTGCATACATTTTCAGATGGCTGCCCAGGGCAGAATAAGAATAATACTATGGTCAGGTTCCTGATGGCAGTTGCAGCATCTCAGCATTTACTCAGAATTTATTATTATTTCCCGGTCAGAGGCCATTCATTCTTACCCTGTGACATGAACTTTGCAGTGATTAAGAGGAAAATTCGAGCTGTCGATAGGATTTATAGCATCAAGCAGTTTGTAGAACTTATTGTTGCTGCAAGTACCTTTAACAAATACCAGGTTAAAGTTGTTTCAACAGAGTTTGTACTGGCTTTCAAACAATGGTGTCCTAAATTTTACAAACGCAATGCCTTGTCTTTGGAAACAATGAACAGCAAAGTGCTCACAAGGAATGAGAAACAATCCTCCACCGTTTCAGAATTCATGGAATTTGAATACAACAGTGAGTGTAGTGGGAAAGTCATTGCAAAACCATACATTGGAAGCCTGTGATGCACACTTTTCGTTTACTTTTTGATTTAAAAACAACAGTAACTCTACCGACTGCTGCAGCATACGAAAAATGTATACCACTAAGTGAGAAGAAAATAGCTGACTTCAAGAAATTGGAGCTGTATATCCCTGAAGAGCACCTATCCTTTTACAGAGCTCTCTACAACTGGCCTTCAGTAGGCAGCAGAGGGCCAGACAGTGAATAATAGACATGAGTACAAGCAATATTTCACTAAGCTTGCTATTTACCTGATTGTAATTTGTAGTTAAAAGTAGTTGTTCAGAATCTGTTAAGTACACATAAAATAAGAATTTTGGTAATCAGAAATAATATAGCTGATCTTCAGAAACTGTTATGTAGCCTAATAATAACAATTTTTGTATTGAACATAATAAATTTACAAATGAACTGCTGAATAACACAGACTTACATTTCTGGCAACCAACTGATTTCAGAAACAGCACATGTTCACGAACTTTGCGTATTGAAATCATTATATAATCTAATCATTACATCATTGAAAATAGTGTCTGGACATCACCAGAAACTGTGCCGTTCAAAGTAAAATAGAGCTGTCAAAGAAAACAGATTTTTCTCAAAATCAACATGCATGGACTAATGCTGTTTCTGCTGTCAGTGATTCAAATTTATTTAAATCTGGTCGGTATCAATAATAGTGAACAGTGAAGCAATGTATTGTCGAATGTGAAAGATGATTTCAATTATGTCACTATTGAAATTTGTGTAATTATGTAGTTTGTGGCTGCAATACAATAAATCTGAAATAACAAAATTTATTTTAAACTTTCATTATTAACTGGAGATTTGTTCATTGAGATGATGGGCTCTCGCCAGGGAGCACAAAGCATTTGTTGCTTAACGCTATTTCAAGTTTTGAATGCCCACATTCGAACAAAAGCGCCAATAGAACACAAACGCAAAATAGTTTAACGATTATGCTTACCTATATCATTTTTCTTCTGATCGTGTTTCGCAGCAAAACCCTCACAAAACTCTTCACACACTTGAAACCAAGCGGCTCTCTTCTTAAGTCGATCGTGATACTCCTTGCGAGAAGTGTCCCATATTTCTCGGTATTTTTTCACCTCTTCAATAAACATTTCGACGTCGAAACCGATTGCATCCATGGCAGGCTGACTGCAGCTGTTGGTGTGGTTGCGAATACGTGTGTGCTGCCCCATTCACGTGCAACGACTGCTGCTCCGCGGCGATCGGCGAGCAGCAGTGGCTGGCGTGCGCAATTCGCGGGCAGCGATATCGCTGCGGTGTGCGGCGCTCCATTGTTTCACATGCACTGCTGAAACGCGCAAGAAACTGACGCTGCGATTGCGCGATAATAAATCGCTCGTGTGCATCGAGCCTTATACAACAACAATATCGCAGATTGAGTAAAGTCATGCAAAACCTTAAGCAAGATGAAGGCGGAAAGGTAAGTAAATGGTTTCAGGAGTACAATGAAGTTTTGTTTCATAGGAAACACGAAAAATCTGATCAGTAGTGTGTGTGTATTCCTGAAGACTATATCGGCGAATGTATGAGACACACACATGAAGTTGGGGACATTAGGGAGTAGGCAAATCTACTAAAAAGTTGCAAGACATTGTTACTTTCCAAATTTGAGAAGGCGAGTCCTAAAGGTATTAAGAAAGTGTGCAATATGTCAAAAATCAAAACAGTCCAATGTGTCAAAATATACTGAGCTACACAAAAAAAACCTTTAGATATAGTAGTATAGTAGTATCCCTGGACATAGCTGGTCCATATCAAAGAAGTAAAGGTGGAGAAGATACATAGTGGTACTACACGATATATTCTCGAAAAAATATCAAAATGTTGACGAAGATACTTGTATTCCTTTTTCTTTTTTATATATACATTCTTCATTCAAGAACTTCTAGTGTTTTTGTGTTTTTTTTTGTCATGTGTTGTGTTATTTCCATTGTGTGCTTTCCCCTCGCACGAGAATTTGACTCTAAGCCAAGATGGCGAATCTAGCAGAACTATAAGAAACTATAGAAGACTTGCTTGTGCACAACCAGAGGCTCGAGGGTGAATTACAGACGCGCTCTGCACTTACAGATTCTGTGCACCTGCAGACAGCTTAGGAAAATTTTGGCACACCAAACCCTGCAACACCGCCGCCTCCTACTGGTCCTGAAACGGCGACAAACACTGCACGGGTTAGGTCAGGCTGCTCCTTTTTAGCTTCTCGACCTGGTCATATGGTTCAGCCAAGTAGAGGTGGTCTTCATGAGTAACAACGTAACTTGCGAGCTTGCGAAATTCGGTCACGTAGCGAGCCAGCTCTACCAAAACTACACGACCAAAGTGTGGTACATAGTTGCCGCCCCGCCAACGCAGGGCGCACTGAGGGAAGGACTGATCCGTCGAATCTTGTTGTCTAACAGATATCTAGTGCACGAATTGCTGTGTCAAGAGGAATGGGGCGACCAGAGACTTTCTAAGTTCCTGTGCCACTTGGGGTACCTCACACAGTTCGACTTAACACCAGACTCACTGTTACACACTATCTGGGTGCGCAGCCTCCCTGCTCAGGTGCAGGCAGTAACAGCAGTCCAGACAGACACGCAGCTGGATGCCATTGCAAACATGGCCGACCAGGTGCATGAGCTGCTGGTAACCGTGCCTAGCACTGCAGCTGCTGTGACTTATGACACTGTTCCCCCACCTCCATGGCAGCTCTCACCTCCCATAGCATCCGCCAAGGACACCAGCTAGTTCACGACTTGACCACAGCAGTGGCAGCTCTCACCGTGCAGATTGACCAGTTGAGGCATTCGTGGGCAGAGGTCAGCAGGCACTGTAGCGGCAGCTGAATGAGGCACTGCTGAACTAGCCCACACAACTAGCAGTGCAGCACCAGTCATTCTAACGGTACTCTACTCACAGAAGAGCAGCTGCTGAGTAACTTCTGCTGCCGGCCGAAGTGGCCGTGCGGTTAAAGGCGCTGCAGTCTGGAACCGCAAGACCGCTACGGTCGCAGGTTCGAATCCTGCCTCGGGCATGGATGTTTGTGATGTTCTTAGGTTAGTTAGGTTTAACTAGTTCTAAGTTCTAGGGGACTAATGACCTCAGCAGTTGAGTCCCATAGTGCTCAGAGCCATTTTTTGAGTAACTTCTGCTGTTACCACATGCAGTTCAGCATTGATGTGACACAGTATCATCTTCCATGCACCCAAACTCCAGCTGCAACTGGGCCTAGACACAACCGGCTGCAGTTCAGCACTCAGGTGTCTCTTCATAGCAGAATAGGTTGGTGGTTTGAGGTACCTCATTGACACAGGTTTGGACCTCTCGATATTCCCCCGTTCCGTGCTGAGAGGCCACAGACGGGCAAAGGCTCTCTCTCTCACTGCAGAGAACAATTTGGCCATTAAAAAGTATGGCACACTCAACCACAATGTAGATCTCGAACTATGCCACACATTCTGATAGACATTTACTTTGAGTGACACCAATGAGTTGATCTTGGGGGTGGACTTCCTTGGCCAGATGCCAGCTGACAAAGCGAACAGCTAGCTGATTGGTGTGACAACAAATTTAAAAATAGCAGGATAGTCTTGGCAGGCTGTATTCTACAGTGTAAAACGTGTGATGTGCCCTGGACCTTATGATGACGTTCTGGAAAAACTTCCTGAACTCACCAGCCTAGTTGGCGCACTGAAGGACATCAGTCATCCAGTGGTGCACCACAGTCAATGTTATTGTTTTTACACATGGCCTATTGTGTAATACTTATTTCACAGATGCATTATTGTTTATCTAACCAACACAGGTTCCTCGTGCCACATTATGCCACCTATGTCAATTCTTGCCTGAGAGCCTGGTGGTAGCAAAAACCGAGTTTGAGGCAAGGTATCGTTCAGCCATCAAGCAGCCCATGGTCGTCTGTGTTGCAATTAGTTCCAAAATAACACAATTAGCAGTGCCGGTGTGGAGATTATCATGCCCATAATTCACAAATAGTGCTAGATCGATATCTGGTACGGCACCTTCAAGATTTTAGTAACCCCTTGGCAGGATGCATCATATTTAGCAAGATCGATTGCGCAAAAGTGTACCTACAGATTACAATGGCGCCGAAGACGGCTATTATCACACCCTTTGGGCTTATCGAAACTCTGTTTACGATGTTCGGTCTTCAGAATGCTGCCCAGACCAGGCAGCGCTTCCTGGTAGCGTCTTGCATGGCTCTCCATTTTGTTTTGGATATCTCGACGAACTCCTGGTGTTCTTGAAGTTGGCCGAGCTCCACCAACCCATCTAACAACTACCTTTCAGCGCCTGAGTGAAACTGGATCGTTATCAATCCAATGTAGTGCGCATTCAGTGTGAGGAGAATCGAGTTTCTTGACCATTCAATTACCCCCACTACATCAATACCACTACCAGAGAAAGTACAAGTGATTCTGAACATGCTTCATCCACAGACACACAAAGAATTACTCCATTAGCTCAGCATGTTGAACTTGTATCGCCCCCATCTGCCCAACACTGCCAATGTGCAAGAACCTATTACTACAGTGCTACTTGGTCCCAGCGCAAAAGGGAAGACTCCTGTGAATTGGATGGACGCTCTCGATCAGAGTTTCAGGGAGCCAAAAGGAATCTGACAGAAGCAATGCTGCTCGTGCACCTGGTACAAGACACAGGCGTAGCCGTATTGGTGGGCATCAGCCAGGTTGCTATTGGCTTGGCGCTGCAACAGCACGTTGGTGGGACCTGGTAGGTAGTAGGTTTTTTTCTTGCAGAGGATATAGGAATTGCAATGTGCTTGGAGTTCTTATCACCAGGAGTTGCTTGCAGTATATGCTGCAGTGAAGTACTTCTGCCCATTGATAGAAGCCTGACTGTCATTTTCATTGTCCGTATACCAGTAAGTCAGGCTTTTTGAAACAGCCACTCCAAGTGTTCACCATGTCAACTCCAGTAATTAGAATATGTGTCACAATTTACAACAGACATTCACCATATTTCAGGTATATATATATATATATATATATATATATATATATATATATATATATATAATAGAGGGAAACATTCCGCGTGGGAAAAATATATCTAAAAAGAAAGATGATGAGACTTACCAAACAAAAGCGCTGGCATGTCGATAGACACACAAACTAACACAAACATACACACAAAATTCAAGCTTTCGCAACAAACGGTTGCTTCATCAGGAAAGAGGGAAGGAGAGGAGACAATTGTTAGCCTCATTTCCATAATCTGCCACCACCAAACCACTCCTTCTAATACATCCTCACGTAGTTTTTTCGAAATTTTCCCGAATTTCTCCACCCTTTAACGTGTTTTGGCGGCAACACAACCACCTAACCTTTATGCACATCGTTATCTACCTACACAAGTTCACCACAGTATCAACATAGCCCAGCTCTAACCAACACTTTTTCGCCTTTTTTCACACCAGATCTCCATTTGCTTTCTAGTTCACCTTTATCTCTCCCCATATATTTTTATATTTATTTTCATTTTCATTTCAGCCATGTTACACTTTCCACCTTCTAGTACCATGTCACCCTCACAACACCTCCACAACGACCCCATTAAGTTTTATTTACATTCCCTCCGCAAACATGCCTTCGCCCTAGCCAGATTACACTCCCATATTTTATTTTCTCAGGCTTGTCTGACATTTGGCATCACCCCCAAAGGCCTCACACTTAAAGTTCCCATCTCTGGCTGCAACCCTTCTTTCCATCAGTCCCTATACCAGTTCCAAACTGAACAATCCATTGCCCTCACCCACCTAATCCTTCACCTACACATCCACTCAGCCAATCAACACACCCGTCAACTCCTATCCTTAATAAAAGTCCTCAATCTTTCCTCTCCCACATCCACACCAAAAAAGCCTTTCGTCTTTCCCTCTCCTTCCCTCTTTCCTGGCGAAGCAACCGTTTGTTGCGAAAGCTTGAATTTTGTGTGTATGTTTGTGTTTGTTTGTGTGTCTATCGACCTGCCAGCGCTTTTGTTTGGTAAGTCTCATTATCTTTCTTTTATTATATATTCTCTGACTCACAAGCTACCATCCTGTGTAAAAGGGCATGGTCGAATGGCTCCAAAGGACTCTGAAAGCTACCCTCATGTGCCACAACAATACTTTGATGAAGGCAGTTCCTCTGGTGCTGCTGGGCCTGCAAGTAACTCTGGAGGAGGAGATCGATGTGTCACCTGCCAACCTCATTTACGTACAGGCTCTCGCAATTCCAGGTGATTTTGTAGAAATGGTTCAAATGGCTCTGAGCACTATGGGATATGGGACTTAACATCTGAGGTCTATACTTACAAGGGAATGGTCAGACTTGTCATGTCGAAACCTGTGTTGCTTTTTTTTACCACTGTGAGTTAACATTGTAAGAAGTCTGTATGCAGAATTGTAGCTGCTGACATGAACTGCAAGTCTGTAAACAATTTGATGAAGTAAGACATTATTGTCGCATGGTTTCCGCGCTTATAACTGCCTCTTGTACAACCCTGACCTCTCTCGCTACGTTATACCAACGCCATCTAGGGACAAGGTGGCGTTAGCTACGCGCCGCTCTCTTGCCACAGCAGTGAGAGAGCTGATTCCCCCAGTGAAAGGGATCGTATGATAATTAAACATTCGTTGACAAATATGGCTGATATGTTATCTACAACATTCTTTCCAAATAGCTATGAAATAGACACAAATAAATATACGGTTTAGAACACGTCCAAATTTTATTTTTTGTAATTACCTCAAAAATGCGAAATATTGATACAATGTTCAAAACATAGGTTTTTTGTGCACCAAGAACATACAAGCAAAGATGACATATGACAGCCCTTCGAGGAGTGCCACGCATATTTAATCAAATTCTGAAACCGTGGGGAGGAAAATTGATAATGTACTACTGATTGCAGCTTGAAAATATTGTCACGGTGATACACAGGAAATTGCAGTGTTCTGCACACAATAATTTTCTCTGTTAGTTTTCTGTAAAATGACTTCCACTGACGGAAAAATTCTCCGTCCAAAGGTTGAATTAAGTTCGTCGTGCTGGGTGGAATCTAAAGTATCTCTACTTCTTTGTCAGGGTGGGCTCGAAATACAGCTTTTAATGAATCACACCTTTTATGACCTGACCACGAATCTAGAAGGAGAAGAGATTTGTTCCCGCAAAACGGAAGAGAAGCATGACGCATGAAAAGTGTAACGTTTTCGTTTCCCATTTTTCCAGACTTCGATGCGTCTACCACAAGATTGTTTGCGTAGAACATTGTTCTTTTGACACGTGGTCCAAAACGTCCAGTTGGTTCTTGAAGACACACATATAGGCTAGTTTAGGCAGCAATGAACCATCCAGACTTATTATGGGCATTATTGTGTATGAATGGGTGAGTGCAGTCGTGGACTGCGCAATCGCCTAAATATGTTTTTCCCCTTTGAATGTCAGTGTTCTTTTCGCACGCATTTATTTTTGAAAACCTGACTGATCTGCATTGTACACGTACGATTCACTAAAATTAGCGATCTTATTTTTTGCATTCGTAAGAAAAGCTTCTATCATTTCGATTTGTGCCACTTCATTTTCCGACCTGTTTCTCGATACAAATTTTATTATTTTTATTGCCACAATTTTATGTGATCTTTTGAAGCGACTAATCCAACTTTGAGAAGCTGTAAATTCTTTAGCGCCTATCGCGTTGGCAATCTTTAACGCCCAATCACGCAAAGTTATATCGTTGACGTTAAATGACTGTTGTCTGGCATCGGTAAATAGCTCAAAAAGTCGCGCATTTATCTCCGTTGCAATTTCCAGTCGACTCTTACGTCGTCCACCGACTTCCTTTTTCCATCTATACAATTCACGTTCAGAACGGACAAACCGATACTTATTTTGAACAGTACTTACACATAGGCGTTTCTTACCACTTTCGTTCAACCAATACGTCACCGCTTTTTCTTTGTCTGATAAGGTAATTGTAGTTGCTGGTGTTACTTTCGGATGGTACGTGGCACTATCACTCGAAGAGTCTTCATCGGTGTCTTCGCCGTCTGTAGATTCACAGTCTGCAATATCGAGTGTTTCAGTTGTTTCTAGCCACATGTCTGCGCCATTTACATGCTCGTCTAGAAGTTTAACAACCATGTCGCACAACACATAGTCTTCACGCGTGTTTTCTGTTGATTGCTTCATTTGGCGTCTGTGGCATATCTCCATGGCAAGCAGCAAAACATTTACAGGGTTCACCATCACCTGGGAGGGGAGATTGAATGTTCACCGTTAAGTGGCTTGCGGAGTATAGATGAACATGTACAGAACATCTTTCACATCTCTAACCAGTTTCAGAACGGTATGTTTCGAAATACGTACCAGAAATTAAAAGGACGTGGATGCCACAGAAACGAATATTCGTTTCCCCTTTCCATCAAAACCGTGCAGCGATATTCCTCTTTAGTGAACGCCGTGATAAGACGGCCGCTCTTCCCGGCCATGCGCACGACGCTCGCGACTCGCCATTTCCAGGGGTGGCCAGCCGTCACTGCAAGCGCCAAGCAGGAAACACAGCCATGTTCGTGATTTTTTTAGGTGACTTCCAGTTCATGTCAGCAGCTACAATTCTGCATACGGACCTATTGCACAGTTAAATAACAGTGCTAAAAAAAGCAATACATGTTTCGGCATGACAAGTCTGACCATTCCCTTGTTAGAACTACTTAAACCTAACTAACCTAAGGACATCACACACATCCATGCCCAAGGCAGGATTCGAACCTGCAATTGTAGCAGCAGCACGGTTCCAGACTGAAGTGCCTAGAACTGCTCTGCCAAAGCGGCCGGCTGATTTTGTAGAGGAAGGACCACTCCCACATGACGCCACAGCACCCACCTTGACAGAACGTCTGCGCACTCACAAGGTTGAGCTCCGAGCACATGCACCGATGCAGCTTGGTATGAGGAAAGTATTCATGCATGCTGTTCTGTAGTGGAGCAGGCACTTGATGTTGTGTACTGACATGGAACAGCCATCTCTCCGGCTACCCTACACTGGACTGCACCACACGATAGTCCATAGAGAAAAAATGCAGCACACTGAGTGCATCTAGAGTCTCAATTGGCTGCATCAAGCCAGCTTATGTTTTGCCCACTCCAGCAGGCACCCACTTCTTCAACCCGACAGAAGATCTGACAACAGACGACACTCGCTCCAACAGTGATCAGACAGATGACAGCTGCAGCCAGCTGTCATTGTGTCACCACAAGCATCTCCCAGCACCTCACCAAGGCAACAGTGCTGCCACTCAGACTGTGACCACCACAGGTGCACTGTCACCCTCACCACAGCCACCAGCAGACTACGTCATGCACACCAGATACTGCATCTGCTTCAAATGCAGGTGTAAGTCATCAAAACGCCATGCTGTGCAATGCAGCTAGATTGTGCCCCAACCACTGTATGTCACTAGAATTTGACACCACCCTGCCACTGTCTGCTGCAGAGACACTGTCCCCAGCTGGCCATGCCTGCAGCCAGCGTCTTCAGCTCAGGATACCAACTCCCATATCAACAGCGGCTCGTCCGTTGTAGCTCATGGACTTGCATTCACATCCGTGTGCCTCTGCCGTGTTGGGCGTTAGGCTGGATCGTCATCCATTCCAGTTTCCATACTCACATTCCCATTGAGATCCAGAATCACCCTCTGTGCCATTGAGCTTGTCCGTCACAGCTCTGGGACCCACATTCAAGTCATGGCGATACCGGTTGAAATGGCTCTTTGAGAGGAGTATATTTATTTATTTATTTATTTATATTCTTCTCATTAATTTGGTGTCTTTAAAAACACATGTGAGTGTAATTGTGTGGTCCAATATGCAAAAAGTGTTAAAATGATTTTTACTTGAAATCTATCATTCAAAGAGATTTAAATATACTCTTTGATTTATGACTGTTGAGTTATTTATCTATTTTAGAAAATTATTTCAAAATTGGTTTTACTTTTATGTAACTCGCAATTGAGCAGTCAAATATTGAAATTAATGTGGACCCACACAACACTCGAAGAAAACTCCTCTTACCATCATATTCAGGCTGTGGTTGTCAAATTCTCGATCCCAGCGTAATCTGATACGTGAAATCTTAAAACTAGTGTTGTTCTCTGCTGTGGCTCATTGCTGTGAAAAGAAGGCAATCTCTGCATTTCTACTATGATTTCACTTTATGGGTCAATGCATAATGGTGTCCATTGAAGCAGTGGCCGCTAAAATTGTGGAAGTGTAAACGTCATAAGAAAAATTAATTCAATACAAGGAACATGACAGAGGGCTCACTGTACATTAAAATAACTCACACTCGAACTTAAATGTACTATATAACAACCACTAACCTTCGTGGTAGAATATGTCGGCTTCCTATTACTAGAAACAAGCGAAGTGAGAGGGAGATAAGACCAATCTAAGAGCGTTCTTCTCCCTTATTAACTGCATATAAGTTATTACATTTAAGGAGTTTACTCCTTGATACTAAGATTAAATTTACTATAAAACAGGTAAATTTTACGCCATCTATGTGGTCAGTGAAACACACAAGGTTCGAGTACATTTATTTTATCTCGAGATACCTTCTCGTTTCAAGTTTTTTTTTAATGTCTTTATGACACAATTGTCACTGAGAGGGCACACATACTCGTGCAAGTTTATATTTAGTGTGCAATCTCCATACCTCCATTGTCTCATGAACTTTGGATTTGTCATTCTGAACAATTCAATAGTGAACTTCATTCTATTGTAGGGTATTAACTGTAGCACTAGTGAATGCTATGTGTCATTAATAAGCTATCAGTGGATCAGACTTTGAAACATTGTTCCAAATGACTCACAGCCACATGCCTACATTGCCCATTGCTATGGACAGTTTGTTGACAGCCCTGGCTGCTGCTGTTGCTGTCACTAGCCAACTGTGCAAGAACATGCCCACCACATGCTCATCAGCCCCGCACACTGACATCATAAGTCAAAGCCCTTCCACCACTGACCAACCAGCTGCCCTTAGATTCATACTGATGTCACCATACAGCACATGAACTCTGAACACATGTACACCACAGATTGATTACCACGCTTTCTCGCAGCTATGGAGCTCCACTCTCCAAGGAGGGATCAATGTGGTGGCTGTACCACAGAAATACGACAATGATGGAATTGCGGTCACAGCTAAAATAAGCAAACAGAGCCTAGTATTCACTGGCCTGCATGTGCAGATTTACTGTTACACCAAATTTTGGCAATGGCGTGATGCACACCAGCCCGCACAAGATGCGGCAGGCAGTCAGTGTGACTTGGACAAATCAATACGACACATGCCTCCGATCTTTCTAGCCGCAGACCATGTGGTTTGAATGAAAGTGACTCCCCAGAAATGTGTACACAAAAGTTTAGTTCATTCGTTTGTTTCACGGTGTCTTTCATCCACCTGTGCAAGACATGATGCTCAGCAGGTCGCACCAGTTTTTAGCATGGATAGGGACTGTGACTGCTGAGTTCAGATGCGGGCTGACTTGGCATCCCTTCGCTCCCAGCTTCAGGCAGTGTTGGCTTTGGTCACACAGCTTGAAGCTGTTGCCAATGGGCATCACTGTGGGGGTCCAGATGGGGGTTTGTCGGGGACGACCAGCTTGTACCATGCATCCCCTGATCGGACTACGGATGTGGCTGCCCGGGATACTGCTCGCATTGAGGCTGACCCTTCACCCGTGGTAGAGTGGGAGGTCGTCTCGAGGTGTGGCAGGGAGCGAAAGACATTCCGGAGGGCTGAAAGGAAGGCCATTCCAGTTTGTCTGACGAACCGGTTTCAGGCTCTGTCTCCGGCTGATACTGATCTTCGGCTGGACATAGCTGCTTGTCCTGTTCCAGAGGTTGTCCCTCAGTCTGCAAGATCCGAGTGGTCGCAGAGGATGGGCTTACTGGTAGTTGGGAGCTCCAACATCAGGCGCGTAATGGGGCACCTTAGGGATATGGCAGCAAGAGAGTGGAAGAAAACCAATGTGCACTTCGTGTGCATACCGGGGGAGTCATTCCAGATGTGGAAAGGGCCCTTCCAGATGCCATGAAGGGTACAGAATGCACCCATCTGCAGGTGGTCGCTCATGTTGGCACCAATGATGTGCGTCGCTATGGATTGGAGGAAATCCTCTCTGGCTTCCGGCGGCTATCTGATTTGGTGAAGACCGCCATTCTCGCTGGCGGGATGAAAGCAGAACTCACTATCTGCAGCATCGTCGACAGGACTGACTGCCAAGCCGAGTGGTACAGAGCTGAGTGGAGGGTCTGAATCAGAGGCTGAGATGGTTCTGCGACCGTGCGGGCTGCAGATTCCTCGACTTGCGCCATAGGGTGGTGGGGTTTCGGGTTCCACTGGATAGGTCAGGAATCCATTACACACAGCAGGCGGCTACACGGGTAGCAGGGGTTGTGTGGCATGAACTGGGCAGTTTTTTAGGTTAGATGGCCTTGGGCAAGTACAGAAAGGGCAACAGCCTCAAAGGGTGCAGGGCAAACTTAGGGCATGTGGGGACCAAGCAGCAATCGGTATTGTAATTGTAAACTATCGAAGCTGCATTGGTAAAGTACAGGAACTTCAAGTGCTGATAGAAAGCACCGAAGCTGAAATCGTTATAGGTACTGAAAGCTGGCTGAAGCCAGAGATAAATTCTGCCAAAATTTTTACAAAGGCATAGGCGATGTTTAGAAATGATAGATTGCATGCTACCGGTGGTGGCGTGTTTGTAGCCGTTAGTAGTAGTTTATCCTGTAGTGAAATAGAAGTGGATAGTTGCTGTGAATTATTATGGGTTATATTCACATAAATTTTCTCAGCATGTTATAGTCTTAGGTGGAGATTTCAATTTACCAGATATAGACTGGGACACTCAGATATTTAGGACGGGTTGTAGGGACAGAGCTTTGAGTGACATTATACTGAGTGCACTATCCGAAAATTACCTCGAGCAATTAAACAGAGAACCGACTCGTGGAGATAACATCTTGGACCTACTGATAACAAACAGACCCAAACTTTTCGGCTCTGTAAGCGCAGAACAGGGAATCATTGCAGCATCCCTGAATATGGAAGTAAATAGGAATATAAAAAAAGGGACAAAGATTTATCTGTTTAGCAAGAGTAATAGAAGGCAAATTTCAGACTACCTAACAGATCAAAACGAAAATTTCTGTTCCGACGCTGACAATGTTGAGTGTTTATGGAAAAAGTTCAAGGCAGTCGTAAAATACGTTTTAGAGAGATACGTGCCGAGTAAAACTGTGAGCGTCGGGAAAAACCCACTGTGGTTCAACAACAAAGTTAGGAAACTACTGCAAAAGCAAAGAGAGCTTCATTGCAAGTTTAAACGTGGCCAAAACCTCTCAGACAAACAGAAGCTAAACGATGTCAAAGTTAGCGTGAGGAGGGCTATGCGTGAAGCGTTCAGTGAATTTGAAAGTAAAATTCTATGTACCAACTTGACAGAAAAACCTAGGAAGTTCTGGTCTTATGTTAAATCAGCAAGTGGCTTGAAACAGCATATCCAGACACTCCGGGATGATGATGGCATTGAAACAGAGGATGACACGCGTAAAGCTGAAATACTAAACACCTTTTTCCAAATCTGTTTCACAGAGGAAGACCACACTGCAGTTCCTTCTCTAAATCCTTGCACAAACGAAAAAATGGCTAACATCGAAATAAGTGTCCAAGGAATAGAAAAGCAACTGGAATCACTCAACAGAGGAAAGTCCACTGGACGTGATGGGATACCAATTTGATTCTACACAGAATACATGAAAGAGCTTGCCCCCTTTCTAACAGCCGTGTACCACAAGTCTCTAGAGGAACGGAAGGTTCCAAATGATTGGAAAAGAGCACAGGTAGTCCCAGTCTTCAAGAAGGGTCGTCGAGCAGATGCGCAAAACTATAGACATATATCTCTGACGTTGATCTGTTGTAGAATTTTAGAACATGTTTTTTGCTCGCGTACCATGCCGTTTCTGGAAACCCAGAATCTACTCTGTAGGAATCAACATGGATTCCGGAAACAGTGATCGTGTGAGACCCAACTCGCTTTATTTGTTCATGAGACCCAGAAAATATTAGATACAGGCTCCTAGGTAGATGCCGTTTTCCTTGACTTCCAGAAGGCGTTCGATACAGTTCCACACTGTCGCCTGATAAACAAAGTAAGAGCCTACAGAATATCAGACCAGCTGTGTGGCTGGATTGAAGAGTTTTTAGCAAACAGAACACAGCATGTTGTTTTCAATCGAGAGACATCTACAGACGTTAAAGTAACCTCTGGCGTGCCACAGGGGAGTGTTATGGGACCATTGCTTTTCACAATATATATGAATGACCTAGTAGATAGTGTCAGAAGTTCCATGCGGCTTTTCGCGGATGATGCTGTAGTATACAGAGAAGTTGCAGCATTAGAAAACTGCAGCGAAATGCAGGAAGATCTGCAGCGGATAGGCACTTGGTGCAGGGAGTGGCAACTGACCCTTAACATAGACAAATGTAATGCATTGCAAATACATAGAAAGAAAGATCCTTTATCGTATGATTATATGATAGTGGAACAAACACTGGTAGCAATTACTTCTGCAAAATATCTGGGAGTATGCATGCGGAACGATTTGTAGTGGAATGATCATATAAAATTAATTGTTGGTAAGGCGGGTACCAGGTTGAGATTCATTGGGAGAGTCCTTAGAAAATGTAGTCCATCAACAAAGGAGGTGGCTTACAAAACACTCGTTCGACCTATACTTGAATATTGCTCATCAGTGTAGGATCCGTACCAGGTCGGGTTGATGGAGGAGATAGAGAAGATCCAAAGAAGAGCGGTGCATTTCGTCACAGGGTTATTTGGTAAGCGTGATAGTGTTACGGAGATATTTATCAAACTCAAGTGGCAGATTCTGCAAGAAAGGCGCTCTGCATTGCGGTGTAGCTTGCTGTCCAGGTTTCGAGAGGGTGCGTTTCTGGATGAGGTATCGAATATATTGCTTCCCCCTACTTATACCTCCGGAGATCACGAATGTAAAATTAGAGACATTCGAGTGTGCACGGAGGCTTTCTGGTAGTCGTTCTTCCCGCGAACCATACGCGACTGGAACAGGAAAGGGAGGTAATGACAGTGGCACGTAAAGTGCCCTCCGCCAGACTCTGTTGGGTGGCTTGCGGAGTATAAATGTAGATGTAGATGTAGACTGTTCAGAGACACAACCTTTGTTTAATGTGGTTCACATGCCTGTACAATATGCTTGTCACAGGAGTGTGTACCCTCCAGGATCAGTGATCAAACTGTATCATCAGTACAATGCATCCGTATGGGCATTGAAGTTAAGGTTTGTTAGTAACATCTAGTGAGCTATGGCAAAATAAATGTGTCACAGGAAAAAAAAACCTTATCAATTCCTGTCAAGTTCCCATAACCATGTTTCTTCCTTGGACATAGTGCATGGGTGGGGCAGTAAAGCCAGTTCACTGCACGTCAGGGACCATTAAGGGTGATAACATACGCCCACACTTCATTCTCCTTCTCAAATTTGCAAACGAAACGTTGTTGCTGCTTTGTATTTTTTTGTAGCTCTTTATTTAGACACTTCCTTACATATAGTCACTTTTGTGTTTTCTTTTTCTGTCACCTTTTCATCACAATAAACACAGCATAAGATCCCAAGCAAAGAAGGGGATCCATAGCAGACTGCTAGCACAATGAGGAAATGTGTGGACACGAGAACACCCATGCGCACATGCATTCTTTCCACAAATTTTGTGCATGGCTTTTTATTCCTGTGTGTATGTATTTGCACAAGATGCATTAGGGGTGATGAGTCCTGCAAGTGTACACCTTGTTTACCTCATGTGTCAGTACTACACTAGTTGCACAAATGTACTGCAGTGTTGTTACATGTGCAGTCAAAACACTATGTGTCAGTTTAGTGAAAATGCAAAAGGTCTTCACACATGTGGAGAATGGTGACATGGTCTTTATCTAGGTGTTTTGCAATAGGAGTTCCAAAGCTGGTGTTCATGAGTCAAGCAGCATGTTAAATACTCTGCTGTAGGGAACTTTGTGATTAGAAAACAGTCATTCAGTTTTCTAATCATAAAGTTCCATATAGCAGAGTATTTAGCATGCTTCTTGACAGATTGTGTTAGTGTGTCATACAAGAATGGAAATAATATGGGGTTTAGCAATATCCCCATCATGCCATCTGAGCTCTAACCAATTGACCAATGAAAAACTAGAACTGGATGGCCAATCAAAAAATGCAATTTTTCGCCTCCGTGAAGGTTTATGTTGTTAATACTGTTGTTGGTACATTGAATATTTGTCATAAACATGTAACCCTTTGTATGATTTCTTATACCCTGAAGTGCCAAAGAAACTGGTATAGGCATGGGTATTCAAATACAGAGATCTGTAAACAGGCAGAATATGGTGCTTGGTTGCCAACCCCTATATAAGACAACAAGTTTCTGGCACAATTGTTAGACTAGTTACTGCTGCTACAATGTTAAGTTATCAAGATTTAAGCGAGTTTGAACGTGGTGTTATAGTTGGTGCACGAGCAATGGGACACAACATCTCCGAGGTACTGGTGAAGTGGAGATTTTTCCATATGACCATTTCTCGAGTGTACCGTGAATATCAAATCTCTGACATCACTGTGGCCAGAAAAATATCCTGCAAGATTGGGACCAATGACAACCAAGAGAATCGTTCAGCATGACAGATGTGCAACCCTTCCGCAAATTGCTGCAGATTTCAATGCTGGGCAATCAACAAGTGTCAGTGTGTGAATCTTTCAATGGAACATCATCGATATCAGTTTTTGGAGCCGCAGACCCATTTGTGTACCCTCGATGACTGCATAACACAAAGCTTTGTACCTTTCCTGGGTCTATCAACACTGACATTGGACTGTTGATGACTGGAAACTTGTAGCCTTGTCAGACGAGTCTCATTTCAAGACCCTGCATGTCAGCAGGGGACTGTTCAAGCTGGTAGAGGCTCTGTAATGGTGTGGGGCGAGTGCAGTTGGAGTGATATGGGACTCCTGATATATCTAGGTATGACTCTGACAGGTGACACAAACGTAAGCATCCTGTCTGATCACCTGCATCCATTCATGTCCATTGTGCATTCCGACAGCTTAGGCAATTCCAGCAGGACAATGTGACACATCACACTTCCAAAATTGCTACAGAGTGGCTCCAGGAACACTCTTCTGAGTTTAAAGACTTCCGCTGGCTGCCAAACTCCCCAGACATGAACATTTTTCAGCATATCTGAATGCCTTGCAATGTGCTGTTCAGAAGAGATCTACACCCCTTCATACTCTTATGGATTTATGGACAGCCCTGCAGGATTCATGGTGTCAATTCCCTCCTGCACTACTTCAGACATTGGTCGAGTCAATGTCATGTCGTGTTGTGGCACTTCTGCGTGCTCGCGACGATATTAAGCAGGTGTACCACTTTCTTTGGCTCAACAGTGTAATTTGCTTCTTGCTCTATAGACACACACACACACACACACACACACACACACACACACACACACACAAATGCAACTAACACACACATGACCACAGTCTCTGGTAGCTGAAACCAGACTGAGCAGCAGCACATGATCAGACAGGCAACCAAATGGTGGGGGTACAGAGAGGGCGGGTGCGGGGAGTGGGAGGGACACCAGGGCAGGGGTTGGATACAGTAAAGTGCTGCTTGTGGGAGCTTACATGGACTAGGTGGATATATGGTAGGGCACCTACATGCATTTGGGAGGTTAGACGGAGGTTGGGGGGGGGGGGGGTAGCGGAAAAGGAAAGAAGTAAATAGACTGAAGTAAGACAGAGGGTGTGTTGGTGGAATAAAGGGGTTTGTACTGCTGGAATGGGAACAGGAAAGCGGCTAGATGGGTTAGGGCAATGACTAATGAAGGTTGTGGCCAGGGGGGGGGGGGGGTCACAGGAATGTAGGATATTTTGCAGGGAGAGTTCCCACCTGAGCAATTGTCAAAAGCTGGTGTTGGTGGGAATGATCCAGCTGGCACAGGCTGTGAAGCAGCTGCTGAAATGAAGAACGTCATGCTGGATGGCATGCTCAGCTGTTTCTGGGCAACAGTTTGTTGGTCACCATACATGCGGACAGTCAACTTCTTTGTTGTCATGTCCACATAGAATGCAGCACAGTGGTTGCACCTTAGCTTGTAGATTACATGAATGGTTTCACAGGTAGCTCTGCATTTGATGGGATAGGTGATGTTTGTGACCGGACTGGTGTAGGTGGTGGTGGAGTGGGTGGGGGGGAGGGGATGTATAGGACAGGTTTGCATCTAGGTCTCTTAAAGGGATATGAACCATGAAGCAAGGGGTTGGGAGCAGGGATTGTGTAGGAATGGATGAGGATATTGTGTAGGTTTGGTAGGCGTTGGATTACCACTGTGGGAGGGATGGGTAGGATAGTGCATAGGACACTTCTCATTTCAGGGCATGATGATAGGTAGTCAAAACCATGGCAGGGAATGTAATTCAGTTGCTCCAGTCCTGGGTGGTACTGAGTAATGATGGGAATGCTCCTCTGTGGCCAGACAGGGGGAGGTGGGGGGTGACTGGAAAGATAAGACATGGGAGATAAGGTTGGGAGGATAGTTATGGTCTGTGGAGGATCAGGAAGGCCCTCAGTCTATTTCGAAAGGGACTGCTCATCACTACAAATAGGAAGGCCACAGATGGTTAAAATGTATGAAAAGGACCTTGCTATGGAATGGATGGCAGCTGTCAAAGTAGAGGTATTGGTGGCAGTTGGTAGGCTTGATAAGGAGAGAGGTACTGATGTAGCAATCTTTGAGATGGAGGTCAATATCGAGAAAGGTGACTTGTTGGGTTAAGTAGGACCAGGTGAAGTGAATGGGGAATGTGTCGAGATTCTGGATAAATGTGGACAGGGTGTCCTCACTCTTGATCCAGATGATGAAGATGTCATCAGTGAATCTGAATCAGGTGAGGAATTTGGGATTCTGGGTGTTTAGAAGGGATTCCTCTAGATGATCCATGAACAGGTTGGCTTAGGATGATGCCATATGTGTGCCCATAGCCATACCCCGGATTTGTTTGTAGGTAATGCCTTCAAAGGAAAAGTAATTTTGGTTGCGTATATAGTTGGTCATGGTGACCAGGAAGGAGGCTGTTGGCTTGGAATCCATTGGGTGTTGTGTTCGGTAGTGGTAAGGCAATGGGCATTAGGAATGTTAGTGTAAAGGGAGGTGGCATCAGTAGTGACAAGCAGAGCATCATGTGGTAAATGAACAGGAACTGTGAAGAGTCACTGCAAGATATGGTTGGTATCTTTTATATAGGAGGGTAGAGTGCTGATAATAATCTGAAGGTATTGGTCCACGAGAGCAGAAATTCTCTCAGTGGGGCACAGTATCCGGCCACAACAGGGCATCCTGGCTGGTTGGATTTATGGACTTAAGGAAGTATGTAGAAGATAGGAGTTATATTGGTTAGGGAAGAGATATATGTAGTAATTATCAGTAAGTTGCACGAAAATTTCTGCCCAGAAACAAGTGCACGGATGAGATAAATGTTTATCTCGCAGTTTTTGTGGGCAGGTTGGTAATTTACCTTTTCTCCCCAACAATGTACAACAATGCTGGCATAGCTGTGGCAGCAATTCTGTCTTCATAAATAACGTCTATGAATGTGTCCATTTAAAAATGCAAGTTCTCATCGCATCAGAAGGAAAGGAGGACATAACTCTGTAGTAGAAAGAAAACTTGCGACTTCTGCATATTTGAACTTCTACTTAACAAAGCACTCAGACTCAATTACATGCGTCTTTCTCACACCAACTCAGGAGACTGATAGAGACCAATATTGGTGAAACAAGACAAATGAAGTACATAAAATAATGGCTATTTTTGTTCTTCAATTTTCTGTCAGCATAGATATAATCATACATCTCCATAATAGCCTCGCCATACGGAGACAGCATGAATATTTATTTATATGTATATACCATTTATATGTATATACCATTTAAGGAACATACACTACACAGAGTGTGGGGAGTGGTGGCATTGAGGAGAGAGATGGACTCTAGGGAGATATTTTGGGAATGGCCTAAGTTTTTTGAGGAGAGACTGGAGATCCTGCTGGATTTCTGGAATGTGGCATGGTTTTGTAGGTGGATGAATCTGACAGCTGGAGGAGTTGTTCTGCGAGGTAATCCTTGTGACTCAAAACAACAGTGGTGGAGCCTTTGTCAGCAGGTAGGATTATAAGGTCGGGATCAGTTTTTAGGTGGTGGATTGTGGTTCTTTCTGCAGATTGGGATTCTTGAGGGATTTGGGGAATGATGGTGAGGCAAGGTCTGAGGTTAAGAAATTCTGGAAAGTTAACAGGGGGTGATTTGGAGGCAGTGGGCGTGGATCACATTTGGATGGACGAGTGAAATGAGTAAGGCAGGGTTCAAAATTTGTCTGTGGTTGAGTCTGATTGGTGGAAAAAAAAATGTTTCCAATGTAGGGAACAGGAGAAGGAGAGAAGGTCTTTAACAAGTCCTGCATGAATGATTTGGGTGTTGGACAAAAGATGAGGCCTTTGGAAAGGACCGATACTTCTGTGGGGCTAAGGATTTTGGAGGAAATGTTCAGGACTGCGTTTCAGGTCTGTTTAGGTTCTGGATTCTGTGTGGTGGTGGGAGGCAGTTTTTGAGGGCGGGGTAAGATAAGATACTTTATTGTCACATAACATGTTTTTATACAATCATTTGATTGAGAACATTGGTGACTCGTCAGTCTTTAACCTAAGTTGTTACAGTATTTTGTATACTACAGGAAATACGTCATACATACATTGCTTATTATAATAAAAATACAACATTATATTTTAAATCTTTTCGTAACTCATCGAATCATTACTATAGCCTTCACACACCTATATGAAGTATGGATGTACTGAACGGGATACAAACCACAATATAATTCTATATATAAACATGAATATACAGTGAACATGTATACTTTGTATCTATATGGCTTCGAAAGTATACCATTTGGGCTTGCATTTTTACTCCCTATTCCTATTTATAAATTCTTCTAACCTATAACATTGCTTTTTATTAATTTAGAAATTCTTCTAGACTATAATAACATTTGCTTTTTAGGTATGTGCCAATGGTCTCCAATGTGGATTCCCCAAATATTGACCTTATCTTATTTCTGATCTTCAGAGCCATGTAATATGGAGTATTTTCATAAACTGTGAGTCGGTGACAAGGTAGCATGTATTTCAATTTATGTCTGGTTTCATAGGCATGTGTGAGTGTATTTCCTTCAAACAGATGTGAGTTTTTCTATTCAAAGAGAAGTATTTCATATATGAAGATGGAAGGGATTGTCATGAAGTCCAGGCTTTTGAATAGTGTTTTGCATGAATGTCTACTATTGGTTCCTGTCATTGCTCTGATTTTTTTTTTTTTTTTTTTTTTTAGTTGAAGATTCGAAGGAGGTTTGTCTTTTCAGCACCCCAAAATATTATTCCATATCTTATAAGTGTTATGAAATACGCGTGGTATATAGTTTCCTTCACTGTTAAATCCGTTACTTTGTGTAGTACCCTCATTGCATAAACTAAACTATTTAATCTCTTCAGTAAACTGTCCACATGGTCAGTCCATTGCAAGTATTTATTTAAAGTTATCCCAAGAAATTTTACAGAATCAACTGTGGTCAGTTCTTTACCTGAATATTCTATTTGTGATACACATTCAGTAGTTTGTTTGGTCCTGAAGTGTATGATTTGGGCTTTTTCAAGATTTAATTTCATAGCATTATCTTTTATCCATTGTTCAAGTTCTTGTAGAGTTTGTTTCGTGGTCCTTACTAATTCGTCAGTGTTTTTGCAGCAGACTACAGCAGTTGAGTCATCTGCATAAAGTATTGTATCTGTATTTACTTTGCTAGGCATGTCATTTATGTAATATAAGAACAGAGGTGGTCCTAATATCGAGCCCTGGGGCACGCCTGCTTGAATTTCTTTCCAGCTAGAGCAAGTTTTTCTCTGCCTTTTGATGTATCACCACCCTTTGGTATCTGTTTTTGAGATAAGATGAAAACCTTCAGGTTTTCGCGGCGCAAAGACTGCTCCATTAAGTTTCGGGAATGCAGCCGCATGAATTCTGCTTCTTCTTCTAATATTTTGGCTGTATACCTTTCAGCCATCTTCAGAGAGAGCCGTACGACTGACGCTCCAGCGCTCGCTCCATCCTTTTAAACTCGCGGACCGCGCCACTGCGCATGCGGCCACAAATAAACAAGGCGCCAGTGATGTTAATCGGCGGCAAAGACGTACAATGCGCACGAGTTACGTCTGTGGCTGCGCATTCGATCCATGCTGGGAGGTCGATGTATTACTGGGAGCTGAACTGTAGCGACGTCTTTGTAAGTTCAATATTGAAAGTGCCGGATTCCATGATTTATCTAACGTGAAACCGCTGTCTCTATTAATTAAATTCTTCGTCAAGCGGATTTCAATGGCCTCTTTTACTACGGAGTCCCAGGAAGATGAAACAGAAGTCAGAATTTCGACATTTTCATATACCATAGAGTGACCAGAATCAATACAATGCTCTGCCACAGCCAATTTACTGGGTTGTAAGAGCCGAGTGTACCTGCGATGTTCTGTACACCTCTCTTGGACTGTACGATTTGTTTGTCCGATATATGAGAGGCCACATTCACATGGTATCTTGTAAACTCCAGGTTTGCGGGGTAGTAAGTCATCTTTAACGGAACCCAGGAGTGCAGCCGTCTTCGCCGGTGGACGAAAAATCACTTTCACTTTATGTTTAGTGAGGATCCGTCCTATTTTGGATGAAAGGCTTCCCACATACGGCAGGAAAGCCATGGATTTAAATGTTTCCTCGTCATCTTCTGCATTCCTTACGGACACCTTAGGTTTTATTTGTAGTGCCTTACGTATCTGTTGTGGAGAATACCCGTTGTCCTCAAAAACTCTCTTCAGATGTAAAAGTTCGCCTTTTAAACTACTTTCATCAGATATGACGTGTGCTCGGTGTACCAAAGTTCTTAGAACACTGCTCGTCTGCGAAGGATGGTGACAGCTATTTGCGTTTAAATATAAGTCCGTATGGGTCAGTTTTCGATATACTGCATGACCCAAAGTGCCATCTTCCTTGCGCCGTACGAAGACATCCAAAAATGGAAGACATCCCTCCTTTTCCACTTCCATTGTAAACTGAACTTGTCCATGGATGGAATTCAAATGGTTTAAGAAGTCCTGCAATTTGTCCTCGCCATGGGGCCACACCACAAAGGTATCATCAACGTACCTCCAAAAAACTGTAGGCTTCAAACTAGCAGACTCCAGGGCCTTCTCCTCGAAGTCCTCCATAAATAAATTGGCCACCAAGGGTGACAAAGGACTACCCATGGCAACACCGTCAGTCTGTTCAAAAAAGTCATTATTAAATAAAAAGTATGTGGAGGTCATCACATGGTGAAACAAAGCTAAAATCTCCTTATCAAAACTTTTTCCAATGAGATCTAAAGATTCAGAGAGAGGTACCTTAGTAAATAGCGACACTACATCAAAGCTGACTAATAGATCAGAGGTGTTCAGTTTCAAAGATTTTAATTTGCCAATGAAATCTGCAGAGTTCCTTATATGATGATCACATTTTCCCACAAGCGGCCTCAATAGTGACGCCAGGTGCTTGGCACAATCATAGTTGGGAGAACCAATATTGCTCACGATAGGACGTAGAGGAACGTCTTTCTTATGGATCTTTGGGAGTCCATAAAGCCTTGAAGGCACTGCACCACTTGGTTTCACAGGCGTCTAAAGCTAGCGAAATGAGGGATGCTCAACTACCGGACCTACCAATAGATGGCTCTAGCGCGTGCCGGCAAGAGATCGTATCATTGAGTGTCCGCCATATCTGAATTTGGCAAAAAAGGAAGTGTCAAAACAATGATGAAAATGTTTTCGTTCTGCGCCCTCACAAGTATTTTATATTGGATGTTCTAGATATCTACACATAAACATAATGAAGTGTTTCTAATCTAGCGAGAAAAAACAGTGACAGTTCTGCTATGAAATTCCTAAATTCGAGTGTGTTTTGAAAGTTTGACAAGCTGGCCTATAAATTGTTTACTATTTTATGAGTGCTTTACTTATTTGCCCGTTTTAAAACACTATTTAAGATTCAATGGAGGTCAACAAATAACCTTACTTGCCGAAGCTTTTAACTACTGGTATAATTCGGAAAATCAAGTGTGGACAACAGTGAAGACGTCTCTTGAAAAAAAGTTGACATCGTTTGCTTAGGGGTATCTTTACTGACAACAGAAATTACAACTGAACTATTAAAGTATTACTTACGTATAAACGGAAAAAATCGTTATTTTTTCTTTATCTGAAGTGATGCATTACCGATCTGCATATATGCTGACACTATAATTGCAGCATGCACTTACGAATTTGGCTCTCTCTTTGATCAGTAATTTAAATGCCATGATTTTATTAACGCCTGTACATGACACGGTGTATTTAAACTGAGTGATATAGTAGAAGCACCAGTTTTTAACAGTGCTTCTGTCTTTGATACGAGACAAGAAATACATTTAAATGAGACAAACACAAAGCCCAACGTTAAGGATCCTCTTAAATGCATGACTTCTATCATTTGGAAGTTAAGTCTAGTAATAATATTATATTGGACTGATCCATGATGATGTAGGAAGTGAAGGAACTTGTTGAAAGTAACCTCGATCACAGCTGTTAATTTTAAGGTTGGGGTGTCTTAAAACTGTTATTTTCCAGTCTGACACCCAAACAATTTTAAAATTGAATTCAAAACATGTCAGTGAGCAAAATTAATTACACTTTGAATTACAACCATAGAATTCTATTTCTGTGAATCTTGGTTCCAGTCTTTGACATGGTGTCAATCACTGGAATGACTGGTTGTCAGTATACGGCCCAAGCAAAAAACAAACCTGAAAGTGAAAGCTGCAGAAGCTGGCCAGACAGGCACCCCAATGGCTGCTACAATCTGTGTGAGACAAGGGTGACATTATATTGCAAATTTAGTGTAAAAAGTTCCATATTGTCTGAATTTGTCCTATACTGACAGGACATTCTAGTCCAGTCGATTTTCTTATTTGCAAAAGTACACTAGCCAATACCAGTGGCACAAAGGTAGTGCCACATTACAAACTATCTGGTAACAACAGAAGTATTGGTGGACAATGTACAGTAAATAATATGTAATAACCTGAGAAATTCAAAATTGGTTTGAAGAAATAGAACAGTATTTGGAAAGAGAGTAACATTTTGAAAATAACAAATGACGCAAGTAGAGTTTTCAGTTTTTATGAAAGCTCGCTTAAATTTTTTTTTCCCTTCTCTCTCTTCGTTTATCAAGGGAAAAATGTGATAACATAAAAGTGCAAGAAAGTTGTGTACAATGTTGGAAATGATGAAAAAGAAAATCTCACTATGCTTCCTCCTCCATGTGAAGAGTATTCCTGTAATAATAGCTAATAGCATACCAAGAACATGAGGGTGTCACAGTGGAATTTGTTTTCTGGTACAGACATCTGATACAACTATTCCACAGCAAAACGTACTTTCAATTGGTGTGGTACCAGTGCACTCCCATAGGATAACAGAATATTATGTCCTCCAGGAATCACATTGGGTACACCACATACAGCAACTACAATGCTTTTTGAGCAAGTAATAACAGTCAGTATCTTTAATTTTAACATAACTCTTGACTATACTAATACTAATTGAATAGGTCTTCACACTTTTAATACTTAGCAAAAATTCTGAAAAAATTAAATTGTTTTATTACTGTATCACCTCTATGGTGAATTAAGAGGTACTAACTGGTTTCTTTGCACATTTAATAGAAGCCTTCTTTTTTACCTGCTATTGATAAAGAGCCATTCCAAGTTCTGTACAGAACAATCTCTCGCATTTTTCATGAGGTTTGTTATTCTGTACACTAATATTTCTTCTTCTAAATGGTAAATAATGCATTCAGACAGTGCTGGTATTAAAGGTAATTCATGAAATAAATTATATTTAAACCAGAAAATTAAAGGTTCCACATGGCACATGAAAAGTACCTTGCTACACACATGTATGTACAGATTCCAAAATGTCTGCGAATTTGAGTTACAAACCTTTTTAAATAGAAATATGAAGATCACAATACTTTGGGTCTGCAATAACTCAAACGTAAAATACTTTAGTTCCCTGTGGGAAACTTTGTTCTTTACGTGACTCATGCAACTGCTTCCACTCTTAATGGAAAGCTAAATGGTTTATGTTAAAGTTAACTAGCAAAAAGTGTGACCATTGTTACATAATTTCTGTGAAGTAAGATTCCTTAATGTTATTTCCTTCCTTTGTCATCATAACTTGATAATTTCAGTTCCGTATGGGACATATGAACTAACAAAATGAAATGCTTTTAGTACTATGACCAAACAAAATCTTTTTAACATGTAGTACACAGTTCAAATCAGCAAAAACTGTAACTGTATAATTAAGGTAAATGTTGATGAAAATTAGGCATGTAACATGAATACTGAAATTTCCTAGATTTCCACGTGTACCTGTAATCACTGTATTCTGTACTTTGTAGTGTTAGAAAGATAATTCTATATGATTATTTGCATTCTCTTCCCTCCCCCCCCCCCCCCTCAACACAGGAAAATATAATAGAAAGACATCCTAGCAAAATGAAGACAAAATTCAGAAAATTAGGTTTTGCCTGACTCAGGCTCCCTTATTCTAGAGTGGTTATAAAGTAATAAGAATGCTTATGATCAACTGGAACATTGTGTTCATTATAGGAAGTATTAAAACAAGAATTAACAGAGTAACAATTTTATTGCTCTTATGTTGCAGAGTATCCACAAACATTACTGTTTGAAACATAGGGCCACTGCACACTCCATTAGATCACACCCATCCTCTGATTAAACTGTTTTCTTAAAGTGAAAAATTCAAGTTAACATAGTTATTGAGGGAAATATTTTCTCGCACTGAAAGCCATCTGTCAAATAAGTCTCAGAACATTGTTTTTTTTTCATTAATTTCACACAAACCACCTGTTTTTAATGCAAGTGCATATTTTGTAACACCAAACATCTTAAAACAAGCTTATATAATAAACAATTATAATTTTGTTACAATATCTACAAAGGACATAAAGACTTAATTTTACTTCAATGTGATTCATCTTTTGAAGTTCATCATTACACAACAACAAATCTATGGACAAAATAGTTTTAAAAAATCTGTCAAAATGTCACACCCATCTGTATGGAATGTCCCATTACGTAATTTTTCCAATTTGAGCACTATACATGATTAAACAATATGAGTTTATTTAACTTCTGCCTTACACTTGATTTGTTGTTTAAAATTTTCTCAGCAAGCTTTTTTTCCACATGTTTTTAAGCGTATGCAGGAGTATAGGGATGCAATCTTACAAACAAGTTGAGTCTGATGTAAGTCCTCAATCCTAATTTCATAATGGTAATCATGACCATGAGCAGGAAATGGGTGATCTAAAAATTTATTTTTAACACAATGCAAAATCTTGGCCTGTATATATTTCTGTCGCATATTCCCAGCAATCACAAACATCTGAAACAGTTTCTGAGTATTCTATAACAGAGTACACGCAGTCACTTGTTTTAACCAGTTTTCCCCGGTTAACAAAATTTACAAATGCATTTTTATTGGCCATATTGGGAAAAGCATAGAGAGAATCACGTTCTAATGCAGATTTAACTACTGGTGGCTTCAGTATGTGAAGACAGTCTTTGCATGTGATCTAACTTGAAAGGTGCAATGACACATACCCTGCAATATAATAGAGTATGCTTTACTTGTGAAATGAGAACTTAATCTTATCATCAAGAAGTGCACACCACTCCTCTACTTCATTTTCTGCAGCACTTTCATCACTTTCTATTACATGCTTTCTTGCATGAAAATCATAAACAGGTGGCAAACAACACACATTAAAATTTGAGCAATTCCCCTTCATTGCAGTGACACTGTTACCCAAGAGCAACTTTCTCATGGCTCATTTGAGCTGGTATGCATTTGGATTGTTGTTCCAACCACATCTGGACCGAATGCAGGGGGAAAAAAGCTCTATGTGGTCTTGTGACAGTTTATATGTTAGCAAATACTTCAAAGGAGATCCAACACGAAGCATACTTGTCAGAACTATGTGCCTTGCTGATTGCATATTGAAAACTATCCCAAAAGCAAAAGTATTTCTTGCATGGAGCAGCAATGGAACACCAATGATTTTTAAGCTTTTGATATAATTTTCAGAGTGTCTGAAAATACCAATGTGCTATGTGATGTCCTTAGGTTAGTTAGGTTTAAGTAGTTCTAGGGGACTGATGACCATAGATGTTAAGTCCCATAGTGCTCAGAGCCATTTGAATCATTTTATTAAAATTTTTTTTTAAATACCAAGCCAATAAGATTTGTTGTCAAGTCTCAGGGGGCTCTTATACCCTTTACCTAATGGATTTCTGGAGTTCAGAATATCAAAAATCCTATCAATATTATACAAAAATTCTACTGTTGCTTCACTTCCTTTAATATTTGGATCACCAACCCTCCTCAAAAACTCTATACTATCTGCCACACTAGAATTCAAAGTCTGTGGAGCTAATGAAACATTCATTTTTCTATTTACATAACTTATATGTTGTCCTGATAGTTTGTTGGCAAATGTCATACCTTCTTGTTGTACCTTGTTCAGTTGCTCAATGAAATGCCATCTAATAATGCCAGTTGGAGACTCAATAGCAGATACTTTTGCTAGAGCATTTCTGGCAAACTTAATCATATGACATATCCAAGATACAATACACATTGTAGCTTTTAAAATCACCCTTGGAAAAATTTAAAGTACAGCCAAGTGTACGTAAAGTCCTTACATTTACCTTGCAGCCATCACATGTAACACACCAAACCCTAATGCCAGAACTATGCAGCCTCTCCAGATCAGAAAGATAAATATAATAAACTAAAACAGAAATTCGAGGAAACATAATTAAAATAAGTAATAAGTGTTTTTAAATTTAAAAAAAAAATCTCACGAGATAGAACGAACAGATCAGAAAAGTAAATAAAATAAGATAAAACAGAACTGGAGACAGCCACACTCAAACCAAACTCAGCGCCGTCATGACGTCCCACACGACAACACCATAACGTCACGGGTCAAAGCAGACGCGTGGGATCGGACGCTTCTGTCGACCCCAAGCATTTTCACATTTGTTGTCTATCAATTACCCTTTGACGAGAGAGAGTTGTCCACTAGATTGCACACTAATTCCACTTGTGTTCCTTTCTGATGATTGAGGAAGTTATGTAACTTCTCAGGAAGATGCCCCTTCTCCTTCAATGAACTTATGATTTCATCCATGGAAAACACTTTCTTCTCTCTTCTTCGAAGTTTTCACGGACACACTTAAGTTTACGTTTTAATTCGTGCACAATGTCTGAGAAAAAATTGCAAGTTTCGGTCGCCTTGTCTTCCATTTCTACTTTCGACTGTATACCACAATCAATTACTTGAGAACCAACTGCACTCTGAAATAAAGAAATAATTTCGTTACATATGATTGAACTAACTGAAGGCTTGATGAAAAAATATTATAAGAAAACTTTGGGGGGTGTGAAAACATCCTTATACTAACGTTTTCGACACAATTCGCAGCTTCTGCATTGGATAAATGGGACATGCTTTCCACGGAAGAATTCTCATTGACAACATTCTCCACGCAATCAGTAGCTTCTGCAGAGGACAAATCAAGCACGGATTCCAGGACAGAACGCTAAAAACAAAAATATGGAACTGTATTACAACATTGCTTAGACCTATGTAGCCCATTTGTGTCCGTACGAAATAAATTCACAAAAGCACATACATAGCAAGGAAATTAATTAGCTACCTCAAATGGAGAAGCATCGTTGTCACTCAAAATCCTAACATGTCGTCGTGGCTGTTTATTTGGTGGCATCAAATGTGTCGGAAAGTCAAAAACTGATGGCACTCCTTCGGGTCTGAGACGTTTCTTCCACGCTCCAGGGCTCACTACGTAATCACCTTGTCGGAAAAGGCTTCAAAAACATCGAATTAACAAACGCACTAAGTCTGTATTGTTGTCGTATTGAATCGGTAGTCCTATTACCTGTGAAATGGTAAGTCACTTTCCTTACTCCATCGCTCCGTACAATTGAAAGCGGAACAAGAAATCACTATTTCGATAATCCTTAATTCCTTATAAACCGTACAGACTGAGAGAAACTTCTTGGTAAATTCAAACATGGCGGGCAATACAGACGATGGTAATCAGCTGGTAGAGCCATCTATCGGTAGGTCCGGTAGTTGAGCATCCCTCATTTCGCTAGCTTTAGACGCCTGTCTTGGTTTCACTCTTCGTATGACTTCCGGTGGAAATGGGGAGGCATTCAGTAGCGACGCCGTCTTCCTTACCACCTTGTTGATGGGGTCCTTACTGATCTTCCGGTACATACTATCATTCAGTAAGCTGTATATCTTTTCATGATAGTCGTCACGTGACATTAAAACAGTGGCATTACCTTTATCAGCAGGGAGAACCACCGTTTCGGTATCTTGGCGGAGCATACGTAGTGCAGTCCTCTCTGCCACAGATATATTGCTTCTTTGTGGGCGAGCCTTCATAACAGCTCGACAAGTTTCGCGTCTTATTTCATCTGCAGAATCCGTAGAGAGTGGTCGAACAGCTTCTTCAACGGCACTGATGAATGCAGGTATAGGCAAAACCTTTGGCGTGGGTGCAAAATTCAGTCCTTTGCTTAAGACCATCATCGTAGCATCGTCCAAATCTCTATCCGTCATATTAATGACGGAGCGTCGAATGATACTTTCTTGCTGTGGAGATGGCTCAAGTCGGCTGAACTTTGTAGTCTGTCTTGATGTCACCACCCACGCCACATCACTGGCGCCTTGTTTATCTGTGGCCGCATGCGCAGTGGCGCAGTCCGCGAGTTTAAAAGGATGGAGCGAGCGCTGGAGCGTCAGTCGTATGGCTCTCTCTGAAGATGGCTGAAGGGTATACAGCCAAAATATTAGAAGAAGAAGCAGAATTCATGCGGCTGCATTCCCGAAACTTAATGGAGCAAGATGAAAACCATCTTACAGATTTTCCATGGAAGCCATAGGTACCCAATTTTTGGAGCAGTAGCTTATGGTTTACTGTGTCAAACGCCTTTGAGAGGTCACAAAAAATACCAGATACACTTTGTTTGTTGTCAAGGCATTTACTTACTTTGGAGATTAGTTCATTTACAGCTTGTAAAGTGTTTCGTCCCTTCCTAAACCCATATTGGTTATTGAGAATAATATTACCTTCCTTATTGTACTTTTCTAATTGATTACATACTATTCGTTCAACTATTTTAGAGAAAATTGGGAGTATAGACATTGGACGGAAATTTACTAAATCATCTTGTTTTCCCTTTTTGTAGACCGGACAGACTTCGGCATATTTCAGTCTGTCTGGAAAGCAGCCCTCATCAAATGACTGGTTTATTATTTTACAGAGTTGAGGTGCAATGCTGTCACTTCCTGCCTTTATGATATTTGTTGGAATTTCATCTCAGCCCACATATTTAAGATTTTTTAGGGATTGTATGATGTTAGCTACTTCATGACATGATACTGCAGTAAATTTAAACTCTCTCGATTCCTGCAGTACTGCATCAGGTCTCATTTGTGGAAGTAAGAAGTTATGAATTTTGTTTGTGGTTATGAAGTACTTATTAAATTCTTCACAGATGGACCAAGTGTTAGTAACAGTATTCCCACCAATTTCTAGTTTGTAATTAAAATGTTTTGTTTCTTCAGTACCTGTTCCTTTCTTGACAACCTGCCATACTGCTTTTGATTTATTTGAGGCATTAGCTATATATTTACTGTTTGCCAATTGTTTTGCTTGTTTAACTACCTGATCAAATATTTTTTGTATTTGATTTTGTACCTAATAAATTCAGCATCACGGTTGGTTTCCACTTCCTTATGCATTTCCCTCTTTCTAATACTAGAGATCCTGATACCTTCTGTAATCAATGTCTTACTTTTATTGTATTTATCTTTTGTTGATATGAGGGGCAAGCATTCATTGAAAATGTTCTTGAATTCAGATATGAAAGTGTTGTAATTATTGTTTACTGAACACTGGTTGCTGAAGGTCCAATGGGTTTCCTTTAATTTCAAGATAAATGTGTTTATATTTGGCTGGCTGAAATTTCTGACCAATTTCACTGTGGGCCTATATGTTTTGTCTATGTATGGCAGTGACAAAAAGTGCTGAGTGATCAGATATTCCTAAGTCTAATACATTTTTTTGTCTATTCCCATAATTTTTGCTGCTCACTATATTATCAATGCTTGTGGCAGAAGTGGCTGTTACCCTTGTGTACTCAGTAAAATTTAGTGTTAAGCCGTTTGTAGCCAACAAATCCTTCAGGGTGGTAACAAATCTGTTTTCGTCTCTCATATCTATATTAAAATCAGAACAAATTACAATATTTTTATATGGTTTCCCTAACTGCAACCTACTTAGCAGAGTTTCAAATTTCTCTAGAAATTCCCTAGTAGCCCAATATTCTGGGACATGATATATACTTATGATTAGTAAACCGTATTCAGACAGCTCAATGCAACAGCTTTCGAATACCTGTTCCTCATTTAAACAATCGAATGTCGTTTTGGCTTCGATGTTTTGTGTCTGTTCAACTAATTTACATGTTCCCTCATACCCCATTTTTCTGCAAAAACTCGATGCTAACTTGTATCCCGAGAGTGAATTTAGTAGCTTGACATTGTCCCATTTAAGCCAAAGTTCATTCAAACATATGACTTTTACAGAGTTAATTTGCCCTAAGAGTATTTCTAAGTCATATAGTTTGTTCATCATTTCTCCTGACACACCACCTATGTTTAAGTTCATTATGGAGCCATTTTTTCTGACTAAAGAATTTACAGTATCTATTAAACTGTCGGCAAAGTTTACACCGATGTGAGTTTTTACTGCAAATTTAAGGTCCCTTGCTTTGTTAGTTCTTTCGGACCTAATTCCATAGGAATTGGTCCGCCGTATTAGTTTCCCTGTGTCTGGGAGACAGGGTTTGTCAGCTATGAGGGGATACAGAGGAGGTTTGGAGGTTGTTGGATTATGGTAGTCCAAAGACAGGAGTAGGACGTGAACAGGGTGGAGAGTTTTTTGAACTGGCATTGTGCATGTTGCTCTAGTTCCTGGAGGACAAGAGTTTCAATGTGTGTTAAGGGATCCAGGAATTTCGGATTACATAGCAGAAGAATTTTGCGGATGGAGAGGAGGCATTGCAAGGAGGTTTGGGCCAGATTGGTGTGGTTTTGCAGGATTACGTTGGTGAGGGTTAAAGATTGGTGGAATCTGAAGAGGTGGGGGTCACCCACCACCTCCCAAAGTCCTACCATCTAGCCACAAAGGAGCATTCCCCTCATGGCTCAGTACCACCCAGGACTGGGGCAACTGAATTACATTCTCTGCCAGGTTTTCGACTATCTCTCGTCATGCACCTGAAATGAGAAATGTCTAGCCCAGTACCCTTCCCACCCCTCCCAAAATGGTATTCCACCATCCACTGAACCTACACAATATCCTCATCCATCCCTACAGAACCCCTGCTCCCAACACCTTGCTCCATGGCTCACATCCCTGTAATACACCTAGCTGCAAGACCTGTCCCATACATCCTCCCAATACCAGCTACTTTAGTCTGGTCACAAACATCATCTATCCCATCAAAGGAAAAGCTACCTGTGAAACCATTTGTGTGATCTACAAGCTATTCTGCAACCACTGTGCTGCATTCTATGTAAGCATGACAAGAAACAAGTTGTCTGTCTGCATGAATGGCCAGCATCAAACTGTGGCCAAGAAACAACTGGGCCATCCTGTTGCTGTCACCCAAACCTCCATATGTCTGACACTCAGATCGGTATCTAATGCTGTGTGTCGATAGAGTATCAATGAAAACACTGATTCAATTCATGCTGTGTGCTGTCACCCAGTAGAACATGTGTAAATGGTAATTAAAAGTAACACCAGAACTATGGAGTACAGGAAAAGTGCATCTGTGAAAAGTGCAAATGTCAGTGTCTCTGGTAGGTTGGCTGGTAAAGCATCAGATCGTCATATTAAGGTTTGAAACCTACTGATGCCTTTTTTTTTAGCTTATGCTTGAAACTGTTATATGAGAGAACATTTTTGTGACTTGTAAAAAGGACTTTTTGGAGTTTGTAGCAATGTTGTTTTGGCAGTCTGTTTTTGTTTCGTTAGTTGAAAGTAGCTAACCTATAAAGTACATTTGTATAGATAGGTGTGATGTTGCCAATACAAATGTACTCTATAGGGGTGCTACTTTCAGCTAATGAAGTGAAAACAGACTGCCAAAAGGACATTGCTACAAACTCCAAAAAGTCCTTTTTACAAGTCACAAAAATGTTCTCTCATATAACAATTTCAAGCATAAGCTGTTAAAAAAAAGAAAAAAAAATCAGCATTAGGTTTTGAACTCTGGACCCTTAATATGACGATCTGATGCTCTACTAACTCACCTACCAGAGACATTGATGTTTGCACCTCACAGATGCACTTTTCCTATATTCATAATTCTGGTGTTACTTTTAATTACCATTTACACATGTTCTACTGGACGACAGCATACAGCACAAACTAAATTAATGTTTTGGTTGATACTCTATCGACACACAACATTTGGTACCTATCTGAGTGTCAAACATCTCGAGGTTCGGGTGTTATCACACAACCCAACATGACGTTCTTCATTTCAATGAATGCATCAGTCTGTGCCATCTGGATCCTTCCTATCAGCTTTTTGGAATTGCGCATGTGGGAAAACTCCCTGCAATATATCCTACATTCTGTAACACACCTGGCCTCAACCTTCGTTAGTCATTGTCCTTACCCATCTAGCCCTTTCCCCTTTCCCATTTCAGCACTACACAGCCCTCTATTTCACGAACACACTGTAAGTCTTTTTACTTCTCTCCTTTTCCGCTATCTCGGCCTCCATCTTGATGTTCCACCCTCTCTCCACCTCGTCCCTGTACGCCACCACAAGCAGCACTTTGCTGTGCCCAGTCCCTACCCCGATATCCCTCCCACTCCCTGCCCACAGCCTCCTCCTTACTCCAATCACTTGACTGCCTCACCCATCAAGCTGTGCTGCTTGCAGTCTGGCTTGCTGCCAGAGACTATAGTCATGGGTGTGTGAGTTAATAATTATTATTAATAATTGTGGCGTATTGTATCCACCCCAAAAAAGTACATGAAATGGATAAACATTAGAGCACTTGATCTCCTTTTCCCCCCCAGTCATTCCAGGAAAATTCAGAAAGGTTCCTAACAGGGCTATTATTCATTATCATCATCTTGTAGCTTCCCACAACTAGCAAGGTTTGCTTGGAACACATGCCTCTCCATCTTCTCTGGTCCACCCAACTGTCGCTACTCTGGTTCGCTCTTCTCACCTTTTGTGGACTTTTTAGCCACTTGTCACTTGGCTTTTCCCTTGGTCTTCTGCCCTCAATCATCTTGTGTATGCATAGTTATTGCTATTGTTGTTTTCAGATTTATGCTTAAATTTCACTGTTTCTAGTATTCTTAAAATTTCTTTCAATAAATGTTGTGGGTGTTATGATGTATTCTACTGGCACTAAGTCACTGCCACAGATGTGTAATTCAATAAATGAATACAAATATAGGTGTATAAAAAAAAGGAATGGTGGTGAAGCACATGCATGAAACAACTGTGATATCTATTCACTGCATTCTAAACATGTTTGCAAGTTCAGTTTGTGTGATAATTGCTCTTTGTTAAAACTGTAAGTATCTTGCTCAGAGTTTGTAACTATTTCTTTTCCCAAGAAATCAACATACATGTAAGCAAAACATGCAGGAATGAGGTAAATGTGACAGACTTATATATTAATAGAATAACCACAAAAACTTAAGGATTTGAAAGTGCTTTAATTGGATAAACAATATACATTCAATATCTGCTATAACCCAACCACTTTCGTAATAAACTGGACGGCATAATAGTGATTAATACTGGTTAAAATGATGACCCCAGTAATACATATATTCTAAAAACAATGCAGTAAAATGTACATTACAAAAGGATGTTGTTATTGCACTCTGGAAAAGATCCCACCCCACAAAATATAATACTGACATTTTAAAGTGTATATAACATACCTCATAATGCAAAAATATAGAATCTAACAATGTTTTCCTACTGATAAAATAGTCTCTCATTGCTTCAAGAATTTAGTTAATGGTTTTCCACAGTATGGTAGTTATTTGCACTTTTGAGTAATACTTTAAGAAACTTATGTAATTAAAAAGATAAATGATATCAACAACAATGCTTGCTGTTCTTAAGGACACAGACTGAATCTTCACAGTGCCTGTCGAGTTTCAGCAGCATGTGGGAACTAATACCCTGAAAGGGGGGATGTCATGGAGATGGAACAGGAGAGATCTGAGGCATCAGTCAAAATTGTTAGGTCCTGCACTTAGAAACATAAAAGTATATGCTGCTGTAACACTGTATTGGGCATGTATGACACCATATGTAAACCACCATTGCTTTTGATTTGAATTATTCCCATATTCACTATGGGTGGTGACATTATCCAAATCTAAAATACAGTCAAAGAAAAACATCCCAGCACACCATTATAGGTTCCTCAGTGACATGATAATCATATTATTAACTAAGTGCAAAACTTTTCACCCTAGTAATTATACAACAGACCATGTTACAGAAATCAATGGAAATGATATCACAAAATGGAAACACATGCACTACATTCCATGGTAATGTTCATGCAACAGACAAATATACTACTATTGTATTTAGATAATAACAAGTACAAAAATGTTGTACATAAAACATTAACAGACAAAATATTCAAACTAGTCATAAGTACGGGTTTTCATTCTGTCAAAATATGGCAATACACCACAGAACAACAATATACAGGTTTTGACAAGTTTTAACACAATCGCTCAGCTCAAGTGGCAGCGGATTAGAACTTATGAGTTTTGTATGCTTTGTGGAAGGCAAAAATGGTTGAAATCTTGTGCTGCTCCCAAGAATGTTTTGAGCAAAGTCAGAATGACTGCAGCTATATACAGATTACTAGGGGATCCATTTTAAAGCAAGTATAACTAATTGAACATACCTAGTAAGAATACAAATTTACAACATAAGTCTCATCTTTTTTGGTGTGACACTTTGCGTATGATCTCTTCCGGTGGAGACCATGAACAAGTCTGTAGTAAACTGCTAGTCCAATGCCACAGAGCCAATTGATTTTGATGAAATTTATCACAGTGTATAAACACATTTCAACGTCAAAAACAATTGTACACTAATATGCCATGAAAAACAGCAAATGACAATATTTCTTGCGGTTGTTTTGAATTGAGTCAACTGTGGTATATTAAAAATGACAAAATATAAGTTATGTTTCTGCACTAAGTCAAAGAAATAATATTATGTACAGTGGTATATTTATACATAAAGTATGTCAAAAATAAATCAAATGTGGTATGTAAATACTTTAGGAGTAAAGGAAGGAATTCGTCGAATAGTTTGCGTTGAGCTGCTAACAGGCACGCAAAATAGAATAAAAACTTGTTAGCTTTCAGATGAACCCTTTTTAACAAGTTCAAGTACACACACAAGTGCACACCTGTGCAGCTACATTGTGCCAAATGAATACCTATGCCACAACTGCAGCTTGGCAGGAGTGAGCGGTTATATCAGGTGGGGTGGGGTTGGGTTGGGTAGAGGGACAAAGAGGCGAGAATTGGAATGAGGGGTTGTGGAGATGTAACTTGTGACTTGGAGGGTGGCTGCAGATGTGCGGGATAGAAATGTGGGGTGGGGAGGTGGCATGTCCATGGGCTCGGAATGCGACAACGGAAGCCGAAGCTGGTGAGTTTGTATGGTGCATGACAATGTCAAAGTGGAGGCATAGAATGGGAGGGGGTAACAGGACTGAGGAAGAGGAAAGTTCTGGGTAGAGGGTGCGCATGAAGTGGTTTAGTGGTGATTGAGGCCAGGAAGGAAGGAAGATAGACAGATTTAGTTTAACATCCCATCAACATCAAGATCATTAGAGATGGAGCACAAGCCCAGACTGATTCCAGTATGGGGAAGGAGTTTAACCATGCCCTTTTGGAGGAATAATCCTGCCATTTGTCTACAGTTATCTTACAGAAATAATGAAAAAAATTAAATCTGGATGGCCCTTTGTAGATTTGAATCATTGCCCTCCCAAATGTGAGTCTAGTATTTGAGGATCTGAGGGTAGAAGGATTATGGGAGTGAAGGAAGTGTTGAAAGGATAACTCCCACTTACATTGTAAAAAAAAGAGGTGCTGAAGGAAAATATCCAGATGGCATGGTTTGTAAAATAACTCCTGAGCTCCAGCATGTTGCGCTAATCAGCATGTTCTGCCTCTGGGTGGTCAACTTTGTTCTTGTCCACAGTTTGTCGGTGGCCATTCATTCTGGCGAACAGCTGGTTGCTGGTCATATCCACATAAAATGCTCTGTAGAAATTCCAGTAGAGCTGATGGCTGATTTCGTAGGCGCCCTTGCCTCAGATGAGACAGGAGAAGCTTGTGACAGAAGTAGAGTAGGATGTGCTAGGTGGTACATCCTACACATGATCTTTCCCATCCATCCTGAAGTGGTATTCCTTCGTCCAACCAACCTACACTACATCCCTGCCCATCCACATGATACTCCAACTTCCAGTTTCTTGACACAGAGGTCATATCCCTGTGGAAGACCCTGAGAGCAAGAACTGCCTGATTCAACTACTTATCGATTTCAACTCTAATCTTGTCACAGGCTTCTCCTAGCTCATCAGAGACAGGGACACCTGTGAAAGTAGTCATGTCATATATAGGTTGTGCTCTAATTTCTGCAGAGCATTGCCACTGCCAAACTGTGGCCAAAAACAGAGCTGACCATCCAGTGGTGGAACATGCTACTGAGCACAGCATGCTGTTCCACAACCCCTGCCTTCCCTCCAGCTCCAGCTTCCCTGAACTAGGCAGATGGGAGTTGTCCTTGCACTCCCATAACTGTCTTGGCCTCAATCTCTATTAATTCAGTGCATGCACACCCTCTACTCAATGGCTTCCCCTTTCCTCTATCCCGTTAAAACTATCAGTCCATGCCTCCATATCATTTTCACTGTGCATCGCACTAACTCACTGACTCCAATGCCTATGTGTCGCATTCCTAGCCAGTGCACCTGCTGTCTCCCCCTCCTGAATTTCTATCCTGCACACCTGCTGCTACCATCTGAGGCACCAGCTACCTCTCCACAACCCCTCATCCCACTCCCACCTCTTTCTCACTCTACCCAGTGCACCTGACACAACCGCCTACTCCGGTCCATCAGCCGAACTGCAATCCTGGTATTGTGTGTTCAGCCAGCACAATGTAGCTCTCTCTCTCTCTCTCTCTCTCTCTCTCTCTCTCTCTCTCTCTCTCTGTGTGTGTGTGTGTGTGTGTGTGTGTGTGTGTGTGTGTGTACTCCAGTTCATAAAAGTATTCGTCTGAATTCCAGCAAGTTTTCTTTTCATTCTTCTTGTGTGCCTGCCAACAACTCAATGTTTCTATTACTTTGTGAATGGTCTCATTTATGCATGAAGTATATAGATGCACCAGACAAGTACTAGGTGAATGGCCATATTATTGTGTTCCATGAATGCACCTGATGACAGTCAGTCAGTAAACTGATGAAATATTGCACATGCCTATCCGGATTCTTGTCCAAGGTCTCCTTAATGATCTACTACATTGAGGAAACCTGAAGAATCACATTAATTACACACTTTGCACTTTTATTTTGATGGTAAGTGTATCATTATGTATGAATCCAGCAGACATAAGCTCTGGTATTGAAATAAATTCTGTGTATCCAAACCCTCTAGGGTTAATGTTTTTTGTTGGCTGTTGAAATGCATCAATTTCAGGCCTAGACATCATGGTTTCTTGAATGTGTAACTGTGAATCTTTCATATTGACCAAGCGAAAACTGATTCTTCCAGTGAACGGCCAATCTAAGCAAACATCATGATCAGTCTTCATAAGATGAATCAACAATGATAAGTAATTGTGATCTTTTGGTGATATATTGAGCCGAGCACAAAACCTGAAACAAATAATTCTGAATTATAAGCTAAAAATGAGATGACAATCATTATTTGGTTCTGATAATTATCCATATCAAATGGAAAATTCACATGAGAAAATTAAATAATGTAAATAATGTACGAGACAGAATTGCTGGTCACCACATGCCTTCAGAAGATGAAAAATTTATTACTGCCAATAGACACACAAGGTGTGTGAGAAAAATGAGACTGACAACACTGTGAGCAATCTGGCAATGCTGTGTTGTTCTACTTGTGTAGACTGGTGTGTTTATCCCTTCCAGAAGCTCAGTCTGAGTTTCAGCTCCATACAGCTAACATATGATTCTTGAGAGTGCCATTAGTGAAGTTGTGTTTTGTTGTGTGCTATGAAAATGGAACCGTGGAATTTAGAGCAACCTTAAGCAATCAAGTTTTGTGTTAAATCCGGGGAAACTGTGGGTGCGACCTTTGAAATGTTGAAACAGGCTTATAGGGAATATTCCTTATCAACAGCACGTTTTTTGCTGGCACAAATCATTTCTGAAAGGCCAAGAACAAATTGAAGATGAAGCTTGCTCAGGGAGACCTTCAACATCAAAAACCGATTAAAACGTTGAACGTGTGTCTGCTCTTATGAGATCAGACTGATGTTTAACAATAAGTATGATGAGTGATCTGTTAAACTTAAATACTTTCAAAGTACATCAAATTCTGACCAAAGATTTGCACATGCAAAATGTTTGCGATAAACTGGTGCTGAAAAATCTCTCAGCTGAGCAAAGGACAACTGAAGAAATGTATGTTTTGATCTTCTTGAAAGTACTGCAAATGACCACGAATGATTCAGTCATGTGATCACAGGCAATGAAGCCTGGATTTTTGAGTATGATCCTGAGACAAAGCAGCATAATGAGGGGTGGCACACTGAGACGTCTCCTCAGGCAAAAAAAGCTCATATGAGCAAATCTAAGATTAAAAGAATGCTAATTTGCATGTTTACAGTAGATGTATAGTGCATAAAAAATTTGTTCCTCCAGGACAAACTGTCAACAAAGTGACTTATAAAGCTGTCCTCTAAAGGCTCATGAAAAGAGTGAATCGAGAGAGATTGGACATTGCAGACAAGTGGATGCTGTATCATGACAAACTTCATGTCACATGGACACTTCCATCTCAGAATTATTTACCTAAAATTGCATTCCTGTTGTTCCATAGCCCCCCATTCACTTGATCTGAGTCTTTGTGACCTTCTTTTACCAAAATTGAAAAGTGTATTAAAAGGATGTCATTCAAAGAGAACTTCAAAAGAATGAGACCGACGAATTAAAGGTCTTATCAGGTGAAGCTTTCTGGCACTGCTAGACAGGAAACAACAACTCTTGCGGTGTATAACTGCTAAAGGAAACTACTTTAAATGGGGACCACAATGTTACTTGAAAAATAAAATAAAAACTTTGGTAAATACAAAATCAGTTTCTCTACTTTTCTCACACACCTCATATATGAAAGTTCATGTACTATTCTACCTTTCGGGACTATCGGTTCCTTCATCTTTGAGAAGAGAGGGATAGGTTTAAGGGATAAAAAGGAAAAGCATGGATGGCACTTGGACATCAGGATGACAGGGGGCCAACCTGTTGTGAGGATTAAGGAGACAAAAATTTACTATGTCTTAAATAAGGCTTAAAGTGCAAAACAATACAAAGGAATTTCAAAAGGAAAAAAATGCAGTGGGTGAACATAGTAATTTGTTACCTGTATCCATTGGGTGAAGTGTAAAAGCTGGGGCTGTAAAGGAAATAATGTGCAGGTTCTCTTTCCATTGTGTTCAGCTCTTTACGAAACTCAGGGATAGCCCACAACATCACACCACCACAGTGTTTACGACAGATTTCTTCGAGGACAGCACTTGAATTGCTGACATGTTGCTGCAGCTGCTGCTTGATGTTAGACAGCTGTATTTCATGTTCATTGTACTTCTGTTCCAGGACCACAATTCTACCAAATAAGTCACGTGCCAGTGCTTGCCAGGTTTCCTAAAAATTATAAGTGCACTGCAGTCGACTTACATACATTTGCACATGATCTCCTGTATATTTTAAAGTCAATATTAAATGTGAACTGTAGTAACATACATGACTGATATGATTGTGTGAAAGTCATGATCAAACACAGAATTAACCTTTTAATACTCTGTACAGATATCACATAATATCTTGTACCAGTAGGTTTGAAAGTTGCTCTATTGAGGGAGATTCACAGGACTACCACCATTTTTTAACTGAGAGATGCATTTTTCTTGAAATAATTGTAAGGTAACTTATGCACTATTAATCAGTTGCAAAACATACAACATTTTTGAAGGCTTGATAAACATAATGCTTTTACAGACATGGTCCTACAGAAGTTGACAAGCTATCACATTCTTCAGACCTAAAACTGGTTCCACATCTAGTTAACACGAGACAGTTTAAATGAAATGTACGAGGTATATTTGGAAAGTAAGGTCTGATTTGGAGTGAAATGGAAACCAATGTGAAAATCCGATGGAACTTTGCAAACAACATAGAGAATTGATGGAAAGCACAGGCCGCTGCTTTCTGTGATGAGGATACTGGAAAGTTTGTACAACGCTACAACAAATGTCTAAGTCAGAGAAGTGACTATTTAGAGAGGTAGTTGGAAGGTGGGGGCTAACTGTCGTGAATAAAAAATATTTGATTTTCACTGTGGTTTCCATTTTGTGGCTGATCGGACCTTACTTTCCGAACAGTCCTCGTAAGTCATGGCACAACCTAAATTCTGAAATTTAAATCAGTTTAGTCAATCACACGTTCACTACATCATAACCATAGTATGATGTGGAATTTGTTCACTGAGCAAAATTTATACACACTTGCCAAAACACACATTCACATCACTACACGGTGATGGTTTCCATATTTTTACTGACTACTTAGCAATGCTGAAATATTCTTTTAAGGTATAAAAAGAGCTGCTAATGAGAAAAACTTTAATCTACATTTGACAATGTTTCTGCTGTCTGATATAAATTTTATTTCTGAGGGTCCACTGACAGTTCTATAGCTGGGTATTTCATTCAGTCCTGTGCCAAATTTAGATTAACAACAGGAAAATTTAGATAATCAATTCTTCTATTACTATAATTTTTTGTATCTGTGAATATACTGTATTTGTTGTTTTCAGACCCAAATAGTTTGTTGGAGTGAAAAGCTGTGGTTAATATTCCCACTCAAATTGACATTTATAAGATGTAAATGTATGAATCTAGCAACTAATTCTATTACTTTGTCTTGTAAAATAAGTACTTTTCACCTAAGTGACAAGTAATCCACAAGTGTGTTAAGTTATAGATTTTTCTGCCCCATAGTTGGCAGTACTCTGATGGAAAAAGCAGTTGGACCTAAATGCCCTAGCAGGGCTGTTATATACAGTCTTCCCAGTTTAAGTTTTCTCTGGTACTCACACCCAATAACTTGAAAATTTCTACCACGTTATTTCTTACTCAGTACACTACTTAACCCTGCAAGTCCCACCAATAAGGGGAAAAATAATTTTAAAATTTTTCACATAATTAACCTTTATTACCACAGTAAACAATGAATACAAGAAGAAACTGGCAAAAAGTAAACAAAAATTGTTTTATGGGTGTGGTTCCACTTTGGAATCACAAGGACATACAGATTTCAATCACCCATCATTTTGGGTAATATATTTGAAAGCAAATTCACATTTCTCCTTGACACAATCCCACGTCTCAAAACTTCCATGAACTCATAAAGTCTAAAACAAATTATAGTCCCAAATAATAAGCAAAAATGGGCCCAAAACTTAATAAGTTTTGTATCAAAACCATATACTGCCCCAGTGATTCCAGTAGTAGAGCTCAAACTTATGTTACCCTAACTGATACCCTTGCTTTCACTGACAGTGATCTCCTGAACACAGCCATTACACTTTTTTTTTTAAAGAGAGAGAGAGAGAGAGAGAGAAAAAGAAAAAAAAAGAAAAAAAACTACATGCTGTTGCTTTGAACATTATAAGCTACTGCTACAATGCACTACATTTGTAGAATTACCTCAGTGTACCACTAGATGTCTCTGTCTTGCAACAGAATCCGCAGTTTCATGTTTTGTGCTAAAGGCACTGGTACTTATGATGGTTTCAGACAGAAACTACAGGTACAAGACAGGTGTGTGTGTGTGTGTGTGTGTGTGTGTGTGTGTGTGTGTGTGCGCGCGCGCGTTTCCCACTATTTGAAATTGGATCAACTATGTTTTATTTCTAAGTCTGAAGAGAGAACAGTGTTCCCTTGGCAACCTAATCATAAACATCTGTGTGTATTTTCCTAAGCAATTTCTCTTGATTTCAATACTTTCTCAAATTTTTCTCAGCAGTTTATTTCCAGAATGTGCAATGTGGGCATGCCTTTATATATAGCTCTACTTTAAGTTCATCCTTGGTGAAGTGCAAGTGTTTATTGCGTTCCATGTTGGGTATATACACAGCTGTAACTTATATAACATGTTCACTTTCTTGTTAACATTTAAGTTCTTTTATACACTATATTCAGTGTGTCTGTTACACTAAATGTGAATTGCCACATGGTCTAACTGCTACTATGTTGAAGAAGGTGAACAATCTCCTGCAGCCAGATTAAGTAGCAACAATAGGATTAGCAGCCATGGTCACCTCCACAGAAATCATCATCAATGATGGTAGCCAACAAGTATGGATACCACTGGAACCACCATTCAACAGTAACAGAAACAAACACCCATTCCTTCATTCATTGTGTTCTGTAGATCTCGTAAAGAAGGAGAATCTTCAGGGATGTGGAACAAGTCAAGGTACACATTAACATGAGACAAAGGCATCATAGAAACTTAATTTGTATACTGTATTACCATCAAAACTATCACTATTCTGATTAATGCTATTCACACTAATGCCTTCTAAATTTGTGTTTTTATCTGTTAGTAGTAGCTAAATATTTGCTTGACTACAATGGTATTTTTCAAAGAAAATATTATTACATCTATAAATACTGAGTCCCATTTATAGTAAATTACTTGTTGTACAGATACCACTGCCGACAGAAATTTTAAATCCCTGAACCTGGATATTCCAATAATTTGTAGAAAGAGTGGCTAATGAGGTAAGCTTTCAATTTTCTTTTGAAGTGGTAGGGATTCCAAGTTTCTATCTTTATGTTGGGCAGGATCTTGTCGAATATCTCACACTGGACATGGAAGCTTAATTTAAATTTTGTGTCTTGTATTGTGACTTTGTTTGAAAGTTCAGTCAAAACTGATTTTTATTATCAGCAACAAAAACCACAAAAAGGTAAATACATTGGAAAGTGAGTGTAAGAATTCCAAGATCTTCAAAAAGGCTTTTGTAAGTTGTATGACTACATACTTTACACAATATTATTACTGCTCGGTTCTGAACAAGCACAGTTACTTGAAGTGCACTGCCCAGAAGAAATTCAATAAGGCAATGGGGAGTGAATATATGCAAGCCAACAGTTCTTGTCTTCAGCTCAATACAGTGGGAGATGTATTTGAGGGCATAACACGTTGAATTGAGCTTCTTGATTACTTTATCCATATACTGACTTCTCCTTAACTTGTTATCTAACCAAGGAGACTGTGCTTCATTCAGTGTGTGATGATTAATGCCTACTTCTGGCGTTAAAAGGTAATTATTGTTTGTCTGAAACTGCATATTATGAGTCTTTGTGAGGCAAAGACTTAAAAACAAACTGTTTGCTGTGAACCACTTGTTGGACTGTTCAGTTATCATATGAGCAGTGTCTGCTCTGTATCACAAACACATATTTCCAGCTTAAGGATCAGCACAAGGTGTCTTGGAGACACCCGAGCTCTCATCACTGGCATCAACTTGACTTATAGCTAGGCGTACTGGTCTCAAAAATGTGCTACTGAAACGAAGTTATCATAGTGCTGATTGCAACACAGACCACGCTCTAGTGGCGTGCACATTGAGGCTCACTCCTAAGAAATGTCACCACGCTAAACCGAGAGGTCATCCCCGTATCAACAGAGATCATGTTCATGACACACAAATGTAATGGATCTGGGAGATGTAATTTTTTTACCGTATTTGTCGATACCGAATTGTAAATGTTTTCTTATATTTTTGTCAGGATTTATTATAATTTGTCTTATTATATGTTAATTTACTTCTGTTTTTGAGAGTAAAAGCATATTGATTACTATTAGAAAATGTATCGAAGAATAGCAAAGAGACTGATTACAAGTGGAAACTTGTGAATTGTGTAAAATATCTTTGACGTTGGAGTCGTCTTTGACTATAGTCAGTCGGCAGCTAACTCTTGGTGTGTGTTGACGGAAGAACAATGTGAAGGTCGCCGTCATAAATAATTTTGAATTATGTTACTATTATTTTTGTATTAACTAAAAAGAAGAAACTACATTTGAAGAATTGGTATTTGAAACACCAAAATGAGAGAAACACGTTGAACCACGTCTTTTCTGCAGCCGACAACGATGCATTGTGGAATCATACTTAGACAACTGAAGCCAAGACTCATATCGGCTAGCAAACGTCTAACGGAAAAGGTACTGTCACGAAATATGGCAAATTTAAGTAAATAAAAAATAGTGAGCATATTTTCAACTTGTGTCTTAGCCGGGATACCATATTTCAACTGGGGACTGTAGCCGAGATGCCGTATTTCAAACTGTGTCGTAGCCGGGAAAACATATTTCACAAAGAAAGCAGGATTTTGCCAGTAATTTTGAAAGTGCTTTCCCAGGAAACGTGCAAGCAGAAAGGAATGTTGATAAGAAATGGGCAAAACTCTCGGGTGCAATCTACAACTCAGCAGTATTGGCCTATGGAAGAAAAGGAAAAAGAAATAAGGACTGGTACAAGCAAAATTTGGAAGAAATGGAACCAGTCACTGACACTAAACGGAAAGCCCTGCTTGCTTACAAAAGAAACCCAAATGAAAGAACTCGAGATGACCTACGAAAAGCAAAGAACAGGGCACAGCAAACATCCAGGAGATGCGCAAATAACTACTGGCTGAATTTATGTGCAGGTATACAGAAAGCGGCCGACTCTGGGAATGCTAAGGCAATGTACGATGGTATTAAGAAAGCAGTTGGACCAACTGTCAGAAAAACAGCTCCCCTGAAGTCCAAGGCGGGTGATGTCATTACTGATGAAGGCAAACAAATGGAACACTGGGTTGAACACTACCTCGAGTTGTATGCAGCCAAGAATGAGGCTAGCAAGGATGCATGTGACGCCATCAAACAAATGCCAGTTATGGAAGAACTAGATGCAATGCCTACTATGGAAGAACTTAGTAGAGAAATAGATTCTCTTGCTAATGGAAAGGCCCCAGGTGAAGATGGGATCCCTGCAGAGGTTATTAAGTATAACAAGTCTGTTCTTCTCTAACATTTATATTCACTTATCACAACCAGCTGGGAAGAAGGTTATGTCCCGATGAGTATGCGGAATTCGAGGATAGTTACTCTATATAAACAGAAAGGGAACAGAAGTGACTGTAACAATTACCGAGGAATTTCATTACTAAGTGTAGCCAGGAAAGCTTATGCAAGAGTCATCCTAATGCGATTACAGATCTTAGCTTTCAGAATCTACCCAGAATCTCAGTGTGGCTTCAGGCCTGGCCGATCAACCGTAGATATGATCTTCTCCTTAAGACAGCTACAAGAGAAATGTCGTGAGCAGCAGAGGCCACTTTATATTGCTTTCATTGACTTTGTTAAAGCGTTTGATTTAGTGAGCAGAAGTGGGCTTTTCAAACTGTTGCAGAAGATTGGATGCCCACCTACACTACTACAGATAATTGTCTCTTTCCATGAGAAAACACAAACAACAATTTGCTTCAACGGTAAAACATCAGAAGCATTCCCTGTTAATAGCGGTGTGAAACAGGGGTGTGTGTTATCTCCTACATTATTTGGGATTTTCTTTTCCCTTCTGCTCAGATTTGCCTTTCACGACTGTGAGGAGGGAGTGTATCTACATACGAGGTCTGAGGGAAATCTTTTCAACATTGCTCGCCTCAAGGCCAAGACCAAAGTAAATACAGTTGTTATCCGTGAGTTGTTATATGTGGACGACGCAGCTCTAGTAGCGAACACAGAAGATGAGCTGCAGTATATAATCAACAAATTATCAAATGCCTGTGAAAAGTTTGGTCTACTCATCAGCCTTCAAAAGACTAAGATCATGGCGCAGAGCACTACCAACCTTCCATCCATTAGCATTGATGGCAAATCCTCTCCAGATAGTTGATGACTTTACCTACTTGGGATCTACAATATGTAGCAACTTGTCCATGGACTGAACTTACTAACAGAATCGCAAAGGCATCATCTGTCACGGCTAGATCGAAAAACAGAGTATGGAACAACGGACTGCTTACCACAAAAACTAAATTAAAAGTCTACAACGCTTGTGTTATAAGCACCCTTTACCCTTCTCTATAGCTGAGAGACATGGACAACTCTTTCTAGGCATGAATCTCGACTCAACAGCTTCCATCTCTGCTGTCTCCGGAAGATCCTTCAGATCTCTTGGAGATGCAGAGTACCCAACAGCGAAGTCTTTCATCATGCAACCACAACCAGCATTTTTGCACTCCTGAGTCATCGACGTCTAAGATGGTTGGGACATGTCAGGCGCATGGATCCTGAACGGATACCGAAACAGCTGCTGTACGGCGAACTTCAGGAAGGTGTGAGGCCAGTGGGACGATCGCATCTTCGTTTCAAGGATGTCTGCAAGAGAGACCTGACCAAGACCAGAATCAATCCAAGTCACTGGGAAAGCATTGCAGATGACCGTGTCAAGTGGCGAGTAACTGTGCGCAACGGCGTCAAGCTCTCAGAGGATGAACGCACAAAGGAACAAATCAGGAAGAGGACAAAGCGAAGAGACAGAGCGGCTTCTGTTCGAAGTCCCTCAAATTTCACATGTCCAAACTGCAGTAGGGACTGCCACTCTCGAGTGGGACTTTTTAGCCACAGCAGATGCTGCAGACTCTAAACCAAGCATGCTACACCATCATCCCTCAAGGATGGACGGATGCCATTATGCCATTATAGTGTCTGGGACCCCTGATTAGTATTGATTAAAACAACAGTCAAGATTGCAATAACATTTGTTTATTACTACTGGTTTCAGCTTATGTTAAAGCTATCCTCCAATTTTTTGCACCCTCTATGGCTGGTGCTGATGGCTCCTTGGCTCTTCAAGCGATACCACGATTGTACACACGCATTTCTTGTGTCATCAGCAAACACTACAGTTTTTGAACTGCTCTTTAAAGTTACTGGAAGAACATACACATGCCAGTCACATTAATGTGACCTCCACTTATGTCTGATGTCAACGTGCAATAATCACTCACAGATGGAAGGTGCTATCACTAGCAGTGGAAGGTATATACAGCATCTCGGGGGACGTGGAAAACAGTGCATTCATAGTAGTAATACAGAAATGGCGCAATTTATCTGATGTCCAGAAGGCCCGGATCTTTGGCTTTTGGGCCATTTCCAAAATAGGTAAGTTTGTAAACTGTCTGCATGCATTTTAAAGTATACTGTACATGGTAAAATGAGGCTATACAATCTCAGAGCCGAAGCAATGTGGTACATCGTGGGCCACAGATGACAGGGGTGAATGATGGCTGCAGAGATGTGTACAGGTGAACAGACGAGCAACTGATGAGCATCTAACCACCGAGATGAACCAAGGGGCTACCAACAGTGTCTCCTAAACGATCGTTCAGCAAACGTTGCTGCGTATGGGTGTCTGCAGCAAGTGTCTGGTTCATGCATCCATGCTGACTGATGTTCATTGCTGATAAAGGCTGGAATTTACTACCAGTACCGCAACTGGACTTCTGTTGAGTGGTGACAGGTGGCCTTTTGAGTTGCATCAAATTTTAGAATTGAAAGCAAACACCCTGCAACAATTGTCAGGGTCCAGGCTGAAGGAAGGAGCGTTATGGTCTGTGGAACCTCCATCAGAACATTTGTACCATGGATCCTCAACCATAAAGCCTATCACAGCTGGACACAGCACTGGGATCAGCATGGCTCTACATCCCTATCAGTACCTTCTAGAACCTCACTGACTCTCTTCCTATATGTCATGGAGTGATCCGCACTGCATTCATTTATTCATTTAAACTGACTGGACAGTGTGTGTGGGTTAGAAACAAGAATGAGCTCAGTACCAATCACTGTGACACTCCACGTTATGTTCCCCACGTTGAAGTTATTTTCACACCCGAGACTGTTAATGTGACTCTCTGCTATTTTTAAGCCACACATTCAAAGGCTTTGGCAAGGTCACACAATATACCAACATTTTCTTGATTAACTCTGTCAGCAGTTCATTTGTGAGATCTTTTATTGCTTTCTTTGTGGAAAATACTTTGTGAAATCCAAACTGAGAGGTGGTTGACAAGTACTGGTTAGTCAAATGAGTCAATATTCTATCATAGACCACTTCCTTGAATTCCTTTGAAGACTGCAAGAAATGATGGACGTCTGCAATTAGAGGTGGTTTGCAGATGGGCCTGTTACAGAAAATTTACGTCTCTCAGGGTTGATTGATTACAAAGGTAGCTTAGAGGTAATCATATCAAGTCAAGACAGCACAAAATTTTAATGTTATACTAGAAACATCATTTCAGCCAGCAAAATTACTAATTTTTACACACCTGATGAATTGTATACTTTTTTTAAAGCTAGTGTCTGTTGGTGGTGCACCAAGTGTCTGGACAAGTAAATCTAATGTGTCTATATTTGAGTGTTTATTGCTGTGTGTAGTGTTTGCAGTGGCTGTGAGGAAGTAATGATTGAATCTGATGGCCAAGATTTGAACGTGCAACCATTTCTGCCGGAGGTATTTTCTGAGGGCCTAATTTAATTTGGGTTACTAGTGCTGTTTGTTTCTTGTTTTAGTAATGTTCCAAAGAGGTTTTGTCTTATTCCTGGAATATTTCATTTTTTTGAGTGTAGTACATGAACTATTCTTTTTTTAATGACCGAGTGGAATATTCAACACTACATCCTAACTGATGGTAATGGAGTTCCAAATCTTGACTACTGCTTGTTCTCTGAATTACACAGAGCTCCCTCTTCCACGCACACGGCATTTTAATCCCAAGGGTTATCTATTGTTTATCCTTTCTTTTGTTCAATTTTGCCCTAACTTGTTTTAGGGAATATGGTTAACAAAGAGTTAAAACTGCCTGTTTTATAAACAGCCTCTGAGCACAACAAGAAGAAACTGGAGATTCAAGTAGGTCAGGCAAATTACAGCACGAATCTGAAGAATGTGTTGAAAACAACAGAAACTTCCATATCAAACAGCATCACATTATTAAGTAGGAAATACTAACTTTTGTTAACTGTATGTTTGTAGACAGTAAAAATAAAAATGTTGGAAGACTCTACCCAAAGTCATCTGTTGAGTAGTTAAGACAGGGCACAAACATGATTACTATTCAAAGCCCAAAACAGCCTGAGAAAGGGACATCCATTGAGTTCACAGTGCTGTGCTCGTTTAAGATACGACAAAAATGACAGCAGTGTGGGATATAGTCAGTGTGCCGGTTTGTACAGCAGAGTGCAGTGCCCCACACGACACTGTATACCCACGACAAGTCATGGGGTACTTCCTGATATTGTGTCAGACCTCATTTTGCCTGACGCAGTGCAGAAACACGATGTAGTACGGACTTGACAAGTCCTTGGACGTCTCCCACAGAAATAGTGAGCCATGCTGCCTCTACAACAGTCCATAATTGCGAAAGTGTTGCCAGTGCAGGATTTTGTGCATGAACTGACCTTTCCATTATGTTCCATATATGTTTGATGGGATTCATGTCGGGTGATTTGGGTGGTCAAACCATTCGCTCAAAATGCCCAGAATGTTCTGACATAGTACATTGTCATCCATAAAAATTCCATCACCGTTTGGGAACATGAAATCAGTCTCCAAGTAGCTGAACACAACAATTTCCAGACAATGATTGGTTCAGTTGGATCAGATGACCCAGTCCATTCTATGTAAATGCTGCCACCCCCAGCTTGCACAGTACCTTGTTGACAACTTGAGTCCATGGCTTTGTGGAGTCTGTGCTACGCTCAAACCCTACCATCAGCTTTTACCAACTGAAATAGGACTCATTTAATCAGGCCACCAATTTCATCATCTAGGGTCCAATCAACATGGTCATGAGCCCAGGAGAGGCATTGCACGCAATGACGTGTTGTTAGCAATGGCACTCGCATCAGTCGTCTGTTGCCATAGCCCATTAACATGAAATTTTGCTGCACTGTCCTAACAGGTACACTTGTTGCACGCCCCACTCTGATTTCTGCTGTTATTTCAAGCAATGTTTCTTGCCTGTTAGCACTGACAACTCTGTGCAAACAAGACTCACCTCGGTTGTTATGCGAAGGCCGTCAGCCGCTGAGTTAACCATGGCAAGGAGGTAATGCCAAACATTTGGCATTCTCAGCACTCTCTTGACACTGTGGATCTCAAATACTGAATTCCCTACTGATTCTTGAACCGAATGTCCATGTCTCTAGCTCCAACTACCATTCTGCATTCAAAGTCTTTTAATTCCCATTGTGCGAACATAATCACTTTAGAAATCTTCTCACATGAATCACTTGAATATAAACGACAGTTCCACCAATGCACTGCCTTTTTATACCTCGTGAATGCAATGCTACTGCCATTTGTATATGTGCATATCACTATCCCATGACTTTAGTCAACTCAGTGTGTACCGACTTCACTATTCAGGTCATTATGAAGCTACTGACAGGTCATGTGGGGAATGTGCTCGACAAAAAGCTACTGACAGCACTAAGGCATAGTCCAACTTGAGTTATTGGAAAGCATGTGAAGCTTACCAGAAAGCATGTGAAGCTTACCAGAAAGCATGTGAAGCTTACCAGAAAGCATGTGAAGCTTACCAGAAAGCATGTGAAGCTTACTAGAAAGCATGTGAAGCATCCAGAAGCCAAACACATGCAAATGATTTTGCTGTCTTATCATGCCCACATGAGGGAAGTTTTGTTTATCTTCAAGTATCTTTATTTATGCATCAACATAAACAATTTCCCCCTTCAAAGTAATCACCCTCAGATAACACACACTCCTGTCAGTACCTTCTCCAATCTCGGAAGAGCCGGCCGTTGGTGGCCGAGCGGTTCTAGGCGCTTCAGTCTGGAACCGCGCGACCGCTACGGTCACAGGTTCGAATCCTGCCTCGGGCATGGAAGTGTGTGATGTCCTTAGGTTAGTTAGGTTTAAGTAGTTCTAAGTTCTAGGGGACTGATGACCTCAGCAGTTAAGTCCCATAGTGCTCAGAGCCATTTTTGAACCAATCTTGGAAGCACTTCTGGAACTCACTTTTGATTATGGAGTTCAGCTTCTTCAGCGATTCTGATTTTATCTCACCAATGGTGGCAAAACAACATCCTTTCATTGTTCTTTTCAGCCTCGGGAGTGATGTGATTGCGTGGAAGACATTTAATATTATTCATCAGTCTAATAAGGCTTATGGAGGAAGTTATCTGTCAAGTGATGAACCACTTGTTTTAAGAAGTCGTGTTTGTCGTAAAATAGAAAGTTCTGAATGTATATATGTATAGTGTAAGAGTGGTGGTTCCTTAGGTAATGATTGTGCTGTACAAGGAGATGTTATGTTTTATTATTGTAATGTTTGAGATTAATAAAGATTTTATTTTATTTATTATGTTGTTGTTTATTTTTATAAGAAAACCTACACATTGATCTTGTCAAAAGCCGAGAAGCGATTCTTCTTGGTGTTGTAGCTCTCAGGGTCACTCTGGGATGAACCCTGTGTGAGGCACCTCTGGGTTGTCGCTGTTGGCACGCTGCCAGGCGGACGGGGTAACGGCCAGCCTTCTAGTTTTAACTTAAGGCTGGCCGCTGGAAAATCAAATGTGACGTCATATGACCTTGAGCAGCTATAAATAGCTGGCTTGTAGCGGATGACGTTAGTCATCCTGCAGCCGCACGATGAGTCGTCGTCGTTATGTCAGAACTTCGTAGCAGCTGAGGAGAGCTCCGCCTACCATCGTAAGGGAGCCATTGGTCTGATGATGGTTATGTAAAAGTAACCGAAACCGGTTACATATGTCATTGAAACATAAATGGTGTGATCAAGACTGAACTTTAGTCAAAATATAATAATCTATTGATCACTGTATTCCAAAAATGTTTACAAAAAATCTCCAGTGAGAGGTTTACAACAAAACATAGCATTAAAGGGGATACAAGATAGACAACCAGAAATGTGTAGGCAGTTAAACAATATACAGCAATACCGAACATGACACCTCCTCTTATCAGTCCAGTGTCACAAATTACAAAGAATCCATAACCACGACAATATCATCAGCAGAAAACTCACTCAAATCTTCATATGCAAACAGCAGCCTGCTTGAAAGAAATCATGATGCAGCAAATTATAACTTTTTCCACATATGAATCACTGTAGTCATTTCATCACTTTAAATCACGAACCGTAGACAGTCTTTACAAAATCCATCTCGGTAATGGCAAACAGACAACTCAAACTCAGTTAGTGAAGTACAAGCTCCATTACATCCAATAAAGTGATATTATCAAAATGTCTTACCAAATACCCGATATTCTGTGCCATATGCAAAATATAGCTTAAGACAGGAGCACAGTTTTATCTTCCTGGTAGGAGCATAAGTAGAGTTAGTTATTTACATGTTCCCTGGATCATAATTGTGACCTCTTGCTATGATGTGGTTCAAGTCTGTTTTACAGTTATAGTGTATATATTCAGCACAAAAAATGGCAATGTGCTGATCACTTACATGATTTCTTAAGTACATACAGTGTGTCGGCTTGGTAGCATTTATTACATTCAACTTAAAATCATAAATACTACATCAAATGAAAGGGCAACTCAAACAGTTTTTCTTTGAAGTGTCAATGTGAGCACCGTTCATCACACATCTAGTGATTGGTGAGTTCATCCCAAAACTCAATAGTGGATGGTGAGTTCTTCCCAAAACTCAATCAGTGGGTCTAGAGTAATTATTGCAACCATGCTGTTTCTAAGGTTGGGTAGATTAGCTGGTAGCAGAGGCACATACAAATGATTCTTTATGAAGCTCCAAAGGTAAAAACCGCATGGCGTCAGATCAAGTCTGAATGTGAAAGTCACGCAAAACAAGCTCTGTTACTTGATCCCCTGTGGCCAATCCAGCAGTTGGATACTATGTTTTTTAACAAACTGCACACTGAGTTATGCCAGTGAGGCAGCGCACCATGTTGCTGCCAAGTTCTGTGGTTCAGTTTCTTCCAATTGAGGAAAGAGTCACAGTTCTAACGCAGTGATATAAGAAACACCAGTTACAGTTGCTTCACTGAAAAAGAAATGCAGTACACTTTTCATCGGGATATGAAAAAAAGCAACTGTACCATCTCGCGAGGATTTGCTGATATCCAGAAGTGCACATTAGATGTTTCACATTTCCACTTAGATGAAATGTCAATTCATCGCTGAAGACAACATGATTCAGAAAATCTTCATCGTTATGCAGCAACGTTTTGTTTGAAAGGTTGGCACAGAAACTGTAGTCTTTGGGCTTTAGAGCTTGGAACAACTGCAGTTAATAAGGATGTAGATGCAGTTGTAAGCATTTACTTAAAAGTCCCCACTCAGACATTGCTGGAATTGCTAATTCATGAATAGCCTTCCAAACTGATTTCTTTGGGATACGCATGAAAGACTTTCACTTGTTCAACGCGTTCTTCAATCATTCTTGGTCATTTCATACT